>NC_061528.1:10252500-10950000 GCF_022379125.1 Scophthalmus maximus | reverse complement strand
ATCCTGCATGTTTCCTCATTATGAACTCCCCTGGCCCAGTTGTGCTTGTACAATCAGCCACATCTCAGCGAGGCACCGAGTCATGATGCTGCCGGTCACGCACATGCAGTATGTGGGTCAGGAGTCTCTCTGTAGGGAGAAGTGACCGAGGCCTCAAACTTCCACACTAAACCCTCCAGCCGTGGTCAGACTTAATCCCTGAAAAATAAAGTGTGTTATTAAAATAGTGGATATTACGTCAGACAGCAGATATGCAGCAGCCCTGGTATTTTCCTGTGGGTGTTGAATCAATGTGGTGCTGTATATATCATCAGATGTAGCTCATTCAGATACCAATTTGACAGTTTGAGGAGCAAGTTCTGCCTGCGCCCATCACTACTCGTGGTGGGCAAAGCAGATTTTACCAAATGTGATTGGATAGTTTTCCGACTGCACATAAGCTGTCATGCGTCTTATATGGTCAAAAATACATATGGGTCTTCCACCCAATGAATACAACTTGTAGCCAACATATTTCCATGCCCATGTAGACGAACAGAAGAATGGAGAATCTGTTACCCACCGGCAGCAGAGAAAGTACGGATATACAGCACACTGCACTGACAATCGAACGCCTCGTGTCCCCATCTCTGACTGTGAACAAGGCAACCACACCACCTCCGTGATGCCGCCTCTGTTTTGATGCCGACTTTTGTTCCGATCGTTTTCTTGCAGGTTTATCGCGAGACCATGTGCCATGGGCCTAAAGATCCAGGCCAACGGGCCGCAAAAGGCGCAACCCAACGCCATCCTCGAGAAGGTTTTCACTGCAATCACCAAGGTGGAGCGTGTGATCTCAGTGTTTCTTGTTTTATGTTCTGTTACACCTTTTGCAATTTGTGAAAGCTAAACAGCTAACACATGTATTGTTTATCCTGTCCTGCCAGCACCCAGATGAGAAGAGGCTGGAAGGCCTGTCCAAGCAGCTCGACTGGGACGTGCGGACCATCCAACGCTGGTTCAGACAGCGGCGCAACCAGGAGAAGCCCAGCACCCTCGCTCGATTCTGCGAAAGCATGTAAGGAGAATTACATTCAACACCACGGCACGTTATACCCAACTTAGCTGCAAGCCGTCCTCTCCGAATGTAATAACATCCAAGTTTTTGAAAACGAATTTGTACAAACTTGCCTGACGTGCGTATCCAATCAGAGTGAAAAATCGTGTGGGCTTTATTGCTCTTTATGTGCAATGTGAATTTATTGTTGGTTGCTTCTGCACTAAGTGAAGACCAATTTAAACAGACTGCACTGCATTACCACTCATCAATAACGAAACCGTGACTGTAGTAAAAGCAGGGCCTGATGTCCACAGTGATATTTTCATACTGTATGGAAATGAAGGCTGTTTAAACTCACACGTCCACAAAGACACCATATTTTGTTTGAGTAAAGGCTGGTATGAATTTCAATGTGGTCTTTTAGGGCTATGATAATATTATTATATATGTAGTGATTATCATTTAGTCTCCAGAATATCAAAATATAGTTTAAAAACAAATTCCCATCACAATTTGTTCTGAGATGACATCGTCACATTGCTTTATTCCTGAAATGTGCAGTTTGCAATGATATAAAGCAGAGAAAAGCAGCAAATCCTCACATTTGCAAACTGGAATATTTGGCCTTTTTGTTTGAAAAATGACTGATTATTAACAGTTGCTGGTTATTTTTCTTGTCTAATCAAATAATCGACCAATCGTTTCAGCTGTACTTATCTTTTGTAGTCAAACGGAGGCAGAAATGCTTCTGTGCTCCTTTACCAGCCCAAATAAAGCTTCATCGGGTTTGATCAACTGTTATTGTCTCCGACATGGCCTGGGAAGATTGCAACACGAGCGCTGGCGCTGCTGTGGGATAATGGCCCAACATGTCCCAGTGCGAACCGACCAACCCGCTCATGCTGCTATAGAGAACTGGCTAATCTGCAGTAGAGCGTTTGCCATCAGGGAGATTGTAGTTACTTAGCAGTGTGATGTTAAAGGCCAGTGAGCGAGCGGGGCTGTCAGGGCAGAGTCATGTCTGACACCAGTAGAGCCAGTCTGGCAGTTTGAGACACAGAGAGCCTCACAGCTTCTGATCTGCCCGAGGCTGCTGTTCACTCAGGAGGACCATGTCGGCTGATTAGACCACTAGACTCCCATTACTACTTTGGAGAGGAATCTGAAAAAAAAGCGAGCTGGCTTTCTTGCACACAAGGAGAAAGTGGTGCTGTGCTCCTCTATGGGCTTTTCAAAAAAAACCCGCTGTTGACATTTGCTCTGTTTAGGCAACCAAAGCTGTTATGTGCCGACAGCGTAATTGAATGCAGGCGACACTGGGCCCTGCAATAGTTTGGCCCGGTTGCCGGTCTTAGTTTGCTCACAATGCAATTCTCCAAACGGCTTCGGTCCTCGGAGCAGCGATTGTGTTCCAATTATGCCCTCGTGCACAGCTGTCGCAGAGCGATAGCATTCTTTGTCTCTCAGTGGTCAGGACGGCTGATCTGTTGTCTGTTCTGTTCATTATGCAGACAGTATGTAGCAGACGCATTTGGTCTGGTAATAATGAAGACTCGGCATGGAGTGTGTTTGCCAGCTATTGTTACTGCCTCTTCCCCCCCACATGTAACCATAGCCTGTCCAACAAGTTCAAGTAATGATTTTTTTTTTTCCATCGCAAGTAAACTACAGCAACCTCTCCTCGCAACAGAACATGAATTTCATTTAGAACAGGTGTTATGATGTTATACCAAGAAACAGTTCTAGAAAGGAAATGACGTGATACGAGTAGTATTAATTCACCGCGGCGACAGAAGTTACTTGTGTTTGGAAATGTGAATTCAATTTAAAGAAACAACATGAGACCATGTGAGGAGTTAAAGTGAGACGAACAGTTTTTACAGTGTAGTTTTACCTGCCAACCCCTCCTTCCCTCCTTGTTCTCGGTCAGGACAGGCTGGGGCAGGATCCTGCTTTGATGTCCTCAATAGCCCCGTCTGTCTGATCGCATCTTCTTCTATTCTTTCTCTTCTCCACTTTCACTGGGAACAGAGAAATGATCCTATAAGCAAAAAAAAGAATGCGAGTCAAAGCGTCTCAAGATGAAAAAAAGAGGGTGTTTCGGTGACAAAACGTAATATCACCAATATAGTTACTGTTTTATCTTGTAATATCTATATTTGGCCTCAGATACTATTTATGGAAAGGTTTTCAATTGTTTTTGACAAATGTTAAAACCTAATGCAGCCGTGTCGCTTTATCAAAATATTTTTTTTAAGGGGTAGTTTTCCATTTTGGAAAATACACGTTCCTTTTCTTGCAGAGATTTAAATGAGATTGAAACCACTATTGTCTTTTTAATGTTAATATGAAGCTACCGCCAGCGGCCGGTTAAGTTAGTCTGGTACAAAGACAGGAAACGGGGAGAAACAACAAGCCTGACTGTGGACAGTGGCAACACAGCACGTCTGACATTACCTCTAAAGCTCAATAATCAGCACATTATACCAAACCATAATACAAATTGTAGAAGCAATACGTTTTTGTTGTGAGGGGTTGTTGCTGCTCTATTTATTGGCCAGGCACAGTGACTTGTCGGACAACATTGTGCTGACAAGTCTGCACAAAATAACTATGCATGTGCAAGAAATAGCCTGGGATATAATGAAGTATAGTGTGTTCAATTTCTGTGTATTTCCCAAAATGATTAACTATTCTCTAAGTCTTTTTGGTATTTCTGAGGTGGGTGGACATTGCTAAATGTCACATTTACTATAAAAAAACATGAACACTATTTTCTTGACAGTCAATGCCTTATTATCTCTTTATTTGTCATTTATTTTTCTTTGCTTTCAGCAGACATACACCCAAAGTCTGCAGTAGATTCCTAACAATCAATTTAGGCCTTTAACCTCTAGAGACATGCTATTTATAGAGATTACCAATATTCTCATTATTGTTCCTCCGCGAAACCAAAAAGTGTATGATTTCCTGAGCTTGCAGCACATCTCTCTCTCGAAGCAGCTCCGACACCAAGCTGACAACTAATAAGCATGTTTGTGCTCGGCACAAGCTTCTACTCATGCTGAGAGATGAGCTGCATACTGTACATTGCGTTTTTGAGAGACGTCAGCCCCCCCTCCCCTGTTTTTGCTCAACATTATGGCACCACATTAAAATAACTAGCTATTAACAAGCTTTTTTCACTTTGACAATTTGGTTATCAAATTATGGGAAAGGGATCACTATTAATGCCTGAAGAGTGGTCGAGGTGTGCCTGTTGATTTAACAGCGAAGAGGGAGTAAATCAAGGCTTTCTCACCACTGAATTTTGATTACAGCGAGAGCCTCGTGACTAATCGGAATGTTGAACCACCTGAAAGCGAACAGTTGCAGTCAGCTGGAGCTTAGATCTCCCACCTGGAGAAGTGACAAAGATGATTTAAATGAGCCAGCACGTCATGCTTTTGTATCATTTTATCCTAAAGCTAGGTGCTATGCTCAGAATAAAGCCAGCCTCATTAGTTTGTTTTTATCAAATCAAAGGTGCCCGTACAATCATTTTCCTCCTCGGGCAGTGCTCTTTCTAAACAGGTATATTTGGTTTGCAGATCTGTCCCAGTTTAAAACCCACAGTTTCCTCAGGTGTCATGAATGATTCATTATTGTGAAATCAACCTCTTATGAAAGGATCGTAGTTCTTATGTAAATAAATCAAAGTTTTCAAAGTTAGTTTTTCACAGGGCCAGTTCATCAAAACACACAAACCTAATTCCTTTAACCACAGTTACTCACCAGCACTAATTCATTATAGGTGTAATTGGCTATATGCTGCTACATCATGTGCAGAAAATAAACAGCTTCTCTACAACTAGTTATTATCAACGCCATGTCTGAAAAACATAATTCATAATGACCAAAAAAACCAAACATCTGTTCCTGATTTCATCTATTCATGGCAAGCTGTTGTGAGTCATTGTGATTGTACATATATAGCAGCAATTGAGCAGCACTTGAAAAGGACTCTTGCGGGGCTTGATGAACCCGTTGCCATGCAACAGTTTTAACTGCATGCCAGTTAGACTCGTCCAGTTAATTTGGTCTCACAATTCTGTTGATCAAGCACAAAAAAAAAAAGCAATTAACGATGGCGTCCACATTTGTCCAGTTTTCATTAAAGAGTTACAGCTGAACAGAAATCCACTTGAAAGCCTTGCTCTGCTGGACATGTAAACTGAGAAGACTAATATGGATTTACCCTGCTCTCTTTTTAATTGTTCATGTCATGTCGCGTTTGGAGCTGTGGCTCACATGACGTGTCACGGACATGGGAGTGAACAGTGTCACAGAAATCTGGCTGTGATTTGTACATGTTTGACTCCATGAGTCTATCACACTGTGTTGAGCAGTGTACAGTATGTTACATATAGACTATGTAGACTATACATCTTAGAACTTTGGATCCACTTGGAAAAAGCAAACATTTCATTTTAATTTGTGACAAACTGGTCAAATGTTGTGAATAAATCAAGAACACACAACAAAGGATTTGTCCTTCAAGCCTTGCAGTCAAATTTCTTTTCCCTGCATAAAGACATTTTCTTTTGTCTGATGCAACTGCCGGAGTTGTGTAGAAAGGTTGCCCAGTCTTAACTCCTTCCTCCCAGTCACTGACTGCTATGACTTGGGTACACATTCTCATCTCTCTGCGCAGTAAGGCTTTGATCACTGGAGTGTCAGCTGAAGCAGTTTTCTTCTCTGCCTCAGACCTCGTGATCACTTTCCCCTATACCCTTGTGCAGATGTGGTAACCAAATCATGTGCAGGGTTACGTAAAGCACAGAGCAGGCTGGACTGCGGCTGGACACTGCGAGTGTCTTTACTTTCCCTACCCACCTCGCCAGTGTTAAGTCAATCTAATGTCCCATTCTTTAGTGAGTCGCCCTATAGACTGCAGATTTCTGATCACAGGCATGACAGTGTCATAGTGTGCTGCAGTGAACCAGAGAACCGAACTACATAAGCAGCATTACGGTACAAGTTGCACACATCCACTGGTAATGTTGATTAGAGGATGGGATGCAGCTCTATTATTTTCAAGTTTTCAGTCTGAAATTTGCTTCCCCCTCTAATTTACTGTTTTAAGTTACTTAGTTAAAATGGGCCTTAAATTAAACTGTTAAAATAGCAAAAAATAATGGTAGGTTTGTTCAGGGTGTAGTGTGTAAGTGTGTAAATCATTCTACAGCTTCCATTCTTGCTGTTATACCATTAAATGTTTTTCTTTATTTCTTTCAGGTGGAGATTTACATTCTACCTATACATATTCACCTATGGAGTGCGTTTCCTTAAAAAAGTAAGTTTGACATGAGCACCGGCCTTAGAGATGGCACGTGCCATGTTCGTGGCACACCATGAAAATCTTGTGGTTTCTGAATGGGTCGATGCCTGGTCATGGGACTGGGAGGTCAAATTGAGGTTATGGTGTAATTGACTTTTCCAATTTAATTGTGTTAAACCAGAAAGAGATCTCTTTCTTTTACGTTTAGGCAGTTTAAAGGCTGTGATTCGGCTTTTGGTGTCAGTGAAAATAACACTGGAATGCTACTCGAGCTCTGGAAGGGAGCACACTTTACATGTGACGTTTCATCTGTGTTTCGTATCTACATAAAAAGACTACTATTAATACAAGACACAACGACACCACCGTACATTAACATTTTCCGTACATTTACATTTCCAGTTCTCCCGCCCAGTAAATCCCTGTTGAGAAAGTTTTGAAATCCCTGCAACTGTTGATGTTGGCAAAGAGCGACTGGCACTCGTGTGAGGGGTTCAGAAACCATGGTCATTGTGCCAAATGAGCCAATTGAACATTACAGAAACAATGTGGCTGAAATGGATAAATATATTACACACGTATGAGTAGTATAATCAGTAGAGCAATAGTTGAGATAGTAAAAGAGGCAAAAAAGTCTTCTACAGGAACAAGTTGCATGACAAAGCATTTTGTGAAAAAAGTTAATTCCCTGGCAGTGCCTGCAGCGAGCTCCATTCTCAGTGGGGTTTATTAATAGAGCATGTCCGGAGAGGAGTGCAGGAGACGTAAACTCAGCCACAGCAATGGGTCGCTGTTTGCTTGTAACACATTCTTTAGTAGCACATTTCTCTTTTCGTCCTCATTTCATTATGTCCTTTCTCAAGACTTCATGTAAACCCTATGTGGTTTGAGTCAGAGTAGGCACTGTAAGAAGATCATTCAGCTTTTTATGAACCACTTTGATTTCATTCAGAATACATCAAGGGAACACGTTGATTTGTCAGTGGTCATGTGTTGTGTCAATGTGTTATATGTCAAGGGAAAATTAAAGTCCATCTGTATGGATGACAACTGCATGTTTTATTGAAAGGCTATAGGCAACTTTGTGTAAAAAAAAAAAAAAAAAAAATTGGGGGGTTTATTTTGGTTAATTGACAACATTGTTTTTATTTGTTTTAAATATAACATATGAGATTTTATCAGGGGCGGGAGTCAAATTATTGAGCTTATCTCCATTGTTGTCTTGGGAGGGCACTTTGAACTCTATTTTATGGATATAAAACATCACTATTTTATGATGTTTTATATCTATAAATATAATCTAATGTTATTTGTATCAAAGATTAAAAAACGTATTGATTTAAGTCACTCTTTTCATTTTCTGCAGACTCCGTGGTTATGGAACACTAAAGAGTGCTGGTACAACTATCCCTACCAGGTAAAAGTCTCTCAACACCCGTCACCCATCGTGATACAGTGAGATGACTTGCATTGCCCAAAACTCCTACTTGTGGTGTTAATTTTAACCCTGTTGCTTTGTGTGTTCATGCAGCCCCTGACTGTGGACATCCATTATTATTACATACTGGAGCTGTCTTTCTACCTGTCCTTACTCTTTTCCCAATTCACAGACATCAGGAGGAAGGTAAGAATGATCTTATGTCACACCGAGACATATTGCATGCATCTCTAATAACATGGATCGATGATTGTTTCTTGAAAGACCCTCTGCAGGGGGGGAAAAAATACACATTTAGTCGCCCATTTTGAGTTGAAAACAGTACGGACTGTTTTGTTTTTTCATGAAACATTATTATTGTTGTCTCTGAGTCTCTCAATTTTTTTAACCAGTACCGTGACTGCAAAGTTTTTGCCTGTGAACACTTGCTTCCTGCATCAGTATAGTCTCACTGATGTGTAAGATAACCAAAAAGTTGCAAGGATAAAATGGATTAGCAGTTTTTCTAACTTTCTGAAAGTGCATTAACAGTCAAACATCTTTAAAAAGTTGTTTAAAAACTTCCCCAGTCATTGAGTTTGTGTAGAGTATGTTTTTGTAAACATCCATGCTTTTGTGCAAGCCACTCCGTGAATTACTGTACAACACTCCCTGAAATAACACATTTTCATCACATAAAAATGTAAGAAGGTATTTCATTTTTAGCATGTTATATCATGCAAGAATTTGTACTGGTGGGGAAATAAATACAGAAGGCTTAATACTGAAAAATATTGAACAAAATAATCCATAACTGCATAATTCACTTGATTCAAAATGTAACTTGTCTGTCTTTTTTCATAGATTAACCGGTTGAGTGTAATAGGTGTCAGTACATCGCATGTGTATTATGTATATTGTACTATAAGATAATCCTTTATTGATCCACAAGGGGGAATCGAACCCCAAAGACAAAATGAGTGCTGGTTTGAATGAGAATAGAATAAAATGGAATTATAATAATAAAAAATAGAACTAGAAAAGTTAGACACATAATATAAGACCAATTACCAATATAATACACAATTTACATGAAATTTGAAAGGTCCATCTTGGGCAGTGTTTGTAAGAACTGAGATTCAACTTCAGTTTGCACAAGAATACTTAAAGGGGGAAAAAAAACAGCGGGTCGTCCACTGATCACAGGGTCTGATCCCCGGCTCCTGCAGTGCCCAGTGGCAAGACACTGAACGCCCGGAATTCGACCCCCGTTTGCCGTTCAATCGGTGTGTGACTGGAATGTAGGAGGACTGTATGAATGTGTGTGTGAATGGGTGACTGTGACCTGTAGTGCAAAGCACCCTGAGGTGTCCTTAACACTAGAAAAGGTTCATTACGTTTCCGTTTGCATGTCTTCCAGCCATGATCTTATTTCCTGTCTTCAGTCCATCCCTAGCTCACCCCCCTCCTCCACAAACACACTCCTCTCACTGCACGCACAGACCCCCCCTCCCCCTCCTCATGATGCCATGCTGTGTATGCTTTCACTCTGTCATCTCTTTGTTGACTGTTGGCATGTTGTCTGTTTTTGTTTCTCCTTTCAGTTTTTTCATGCACAGTACTGCACTGAGGAGGTCCTCTGCACCCCCTGCCAATTCCAGTATGTTCTCCTTGCACACTCTTGCCTTGCCTTCATTCTGTATCTTTGCATCATTGCTTTCCCTTCTCATCCTCCTTCTCATTCTTTCGCTACTTTGGACTGGTTCTGGGCGCTTTGACCTGCGGCATTTCAGTGGCTAAAGATTTGCTAGAGGAGGCTTCCCCGTGCCACCTGTCTGCATCCACAGGAAGGAAATCCCAAACACAATGCCTCTTATCAAGACGGGACCAAAACTACACTGTCATATATTCTCATGAGATATTTAGTATAGCCACAATGGTGATTGTTTAAATTCAAACAGTTGTAGAGTAAAATAAATAATAAAAATACGTAAATACATTAACTCAAGTACTGTACTTAAATGTGTACTTTACTTGAGTAGATTCCACTTCATGCCACTGTACACTCCCATTTTTTATCTGTGGTTACGCGTGACTTTACAAATTAAGAGTTTGCATACAAAACATATGATAAGCTTGTAAATAAATAAGTAATTTTCACGGTGGTATTTTCCCTTTTACTTAAGTAAATGATCTGCATGTTCCTCTATGGCTGCGTTACAGTTCGACACTGACAGAATCAGACACGATTGGAAAACCACAGTGTTCATGATGTACTTGCTATTTTCGTATTAGTGGTGATTAATCATTGTCGTGTCGTAACTGTTTTTCTATCTTTTCAATAGCTTTGCCAATCTCATTGGCACATGACGAGCTCACCTCACTAAAATAGATGTTGGTCCACACAATAATCACATGTGCATTTGAGGGTCACGTAACCATAATCATGCAGTGCTCCTTGCGGTAGTTTTGAAAATAGACTTCACTCTGTTGTACAATGGTTCGTCAAATTCAGTTTATGTTGGGCAGAAGCGGGTTCCTTGTCGTTTCAAAAATACTGAATTTTCATCAGTGTAAACACACAAGGCCAACGTGCGTGCGAACAGTCGTCATGTCCCTTTCACTTTATCACATTTCTGTACTACACTAGAAGCTCTGGGCGTGTCCTGCATGCAGTGACTCCCAACAGCCGCAAAGACGTTTTAAAAGTACTTTCTGTAGTTGTGTGACATCTGTGTCCCCAGGATTTCCTGATCATGTTCCTGCACCATGTGGCAACAATATCCCTCATCACCTTTTCTTACGTGAACAACATGGCACGAGTGGGAACCCTGGTCATGTGTCTCCACGATGCAGCCGACGTGCTGATAGAGGTGAGGACGGGTGGGAGAATGAAATGCTGTAGATGAACACATGGGCAAGGCTGGCTGGTTGCGTGGATGGAATATACACTTTATATAAATATAACTACAACTCTTACATCCTGAAAAGGTGCAGTGCTTCTCTAATATAGTCTTAAGGTTATGATATAGTGAGGTTACATGAAGCTGAAATTTACAAGCACTTGTTTAGTTGATGTTTTTAATTTTTTTGTTTTTTTCCCCCGAGGCTGCCAAGATGGCCAACTACGCCAAATGTCAGATTCTGTGCAACCTCCTGTTTGCAATGTTTGCAGTTCTCTTCATAAGCTCCAGACTGGGGGTTTACCCTGTTTGGTAAGTGTCACTCACTTACTCTACCTTCTGTTTACAATTGTTTCCATCCTGTTGATGGCTGGCTTTAATGAGGCACTGTTAACTTGTCATTTGCACACACAGGTAGTCAGTGATTTAAAATTTTTGCAGACCATCCCTGACAAAGCGTGGCAGAGCCATGCTTCCCTAACTACTTTATCCACAGCGGTTTGGAATTCAGACAAATCTCTGTGAATTTTGTTGCTAAGAAATAGTTACTATGGCTACAGCAGCTTTAACCTCTAGAAGACATCCAGGCAAATCAACGAATGAAAAGCAGATCGTTATGGTTATTGCTCTATCATTGAAAACGGTGTCTAGAGAGTCTCACCTGATTGTTTAAACATCAAAGGGTTTTTCATGCATAAGGATCATTTTGATAGTGTTGCTTTTTTCAGTTTTGAATTTGCTTTACATTAATTCAGCACTTTAAATTGAAGCTAGTCTATCCAAATTTCTGTGCCAGAGAGGAGAGGCAGATTTAAATATTTTTAATTATTTGTGGCTTTGTTTCAGCCAGACTGAAAGTCTAATTACAGTAGCTGGTGAATGCCAATTACTGTATAATGATTTTTGTGATTTTTGCAGGGTTACTACTAATCAGTTTTAGCCCTACAAAGTGTGTACAGCAGTCATCGTGCCACTATCAGCACCAGTGTTATCTCGCCCTTTACAAGTGAAGGGAGACATGATTTAGTTTCCACTCGTGGCAGCTGCAGTTGCCTGCTTCTCTTTGAGATATCATCGATACATGAACAGCACAAAATTTGCGTCAACCTGGACCACACCTGTAGTAAAGCTGTCAATGCTGTAAAGCTGTTGCCATGGCTTCAGTATCAGCCACGAATGATTCAGACAGCCATTTAGAAGAGAATTGGCACAGGGAGGACTTTATCACGGATAGTAAAATTTTGGATGTATGTAATGGAACCAGATGATGCTTCGCTGTTTCTACTCCACCGTCTGATTTTTATTACATTTAGATTTATCCATGTGCATACCTTGAACTATAAACAACCATAAATAAAAATCTGTTTCAATAACCAACGTATATTTGTGCTATCAATGCACCATTAAATGCCAGGTGCTGCATGAAAGACCAAGAGCTGGCACAGAGCCCTCCTCATTTATTTTTCCTGTCTACCTGTTCCTCAGGATGCACAGTAATTACCCCACTCAAAGAGTGCACTCTTAGGCCTTGTGTTATCCTAATGAAAAATGTCGAGTTAATTATCTCTCCCTCTCTCTCACTCTTCTGTTGCTATGGAAGGATTTTAAATACGACCTTGTTTGAGAGTTGGGAGATTGTAGGGCCCTACCCGTCCTGGTGGGTCTTCAACCTGCTCCTGATCCTGCTGCAGCTCCTCCACTCCTTCTGGTCCTACCTCATAGTGAAGACAGTGTGCCGAGCCATATCCAAAGGAAAGGTGAGTCACCGCATGCAGCTCCTGTTCCTGTCTTTTCACGTAACCCTTCCATTTATACCTGTTCTTGCATGATTGGGTGCAACAGCAGGTATAAATGATGCTTGTGCATCTATAAATACTGTGTCGAATGTTTCAATAGCCACTAATGACTTTCCCTTTTCTATTCTCTGTGCTAACCTGCAAACCTCAAGGTGGGGAAATGGAATCCCTTACATGTAAGTAGCCTCAAAGCGGAGCCGCTCAATCAACACAGTGTCGTTTTCATTATGATGTCATATCTGTGGCAGCCATGTAATTATTTGCATCCCTCATGATCCTGGCTGTCAGTCAGCCCTGACCTCATCGGTGCATTTGTTGCCACACTAACTGCATTGTTCCAGGGATGGCACAGTCAGTCAGTCCTCCACTTTGGCCCAGGCTGAAATATCCCAGCAAATAATAGATAGAAACGTACATTCATTTCACGCTCAGAATTAATTGTAATAATTTTGGTGATATTCTACCTTTTTCCTTTTAGCACCATGATCAGGTCAGAATTATGATTTGTTTAACGCTTCGATTTATGACCAAATACCTGTGAGTGTGATGAGGTTCCCATCACCCTTAGCTGCACTATTAGGGCATTCATTCAACAACTCAAATATTTTGAGTTCATGGCATCATGCACACAAACATGGCGGAGGAAAGAAAAAGTTTAGATTAATAATGCAACTTTACATATTGCCTATCAATTTTTTTTATTATTTAGAAAAAAGATGGATTATTTATATGCCTGTCACACCTGATCCTTTTTCTTTGCTGTTTGTTATTATGCAAATATTGGAAAGATGTATCAATTAGCTGTTCCTTGCTCTAAACACATAAATACAATACATTTTGTTTACAGCATCCATGTTTTTTCCACTTTCCACCTTAAGTCGTTACCACAATTTCACAACTTGGGAAATGGGAATTACATAGGAGCACCCTGAACGCACAATGTGTGCTTTATGCCACTTAATAAATGTTAGCATATTATCATGGTAAATAAACTCACCACATATTAGTATGCTGACTCAAATCACTGACCCCACCTAAGTGCAGCCTCAAATAACCATTCACTGGTACCAGCTTCTCAAATGTAAGATTTTGTTGCAGTTCTGCTTTTATATCATTCGAAATTGAACATTGGTGGGTTTTCAGCTGATAGCAGCAAGGGTCATGTTCCATTATTTTCTGATATTTTATACACTGAACAATTAAGAAATCTATTGGAAAATAAAGGTCATAGTTAGTTATCTCGATATTTTCAGTTTGCAAATTGATTTTACGGCTTCTGCAGCTGGTTGCTTGATACTGATTACAGGGCACAACTCCCTGTCTGATATGCAAAAGCCCATTTGTAACACCATCATGCATGGCTGCCACAGATAGTGACACGGAAAAGAATTTGAATGAGAACAATCCAATCTCCAACCATCCCTCTTATTTCCTCAGGTGTCTAAAGATGACCGCAGCGACATCGAGTCCAGCTCTGATGAGGATGACAGCCCTGCGCCTAATCAGAAGCACCACAACAACGGCACCAATGGGACCAATAAAAATCATGGGACCAACGGCTACCTGACGGGAGCCCCGTATCCCGACGAACACTGACTAAGCTGATATCACTACACCGGAGCCGTGCTACAGACTCCATCCATCAATCTGTGTGTGTGCGCGTGTGTGTGTGTGTATACGAGAGTATGGTGGACACATGAACAACATCGCCTGTCTGGTACTGAAAGTTCTTACAAGAATTAAGCAAATGCAATTTTTGTTATCAGTTCGATTCTTTACTCATTTCCTTGCGCAATTTTTTTATCCTTGTAATCTTCATCTATATATTTGCATCAAAATGCACTCAGTGAGAAATCAAAGCACTCCTATCGGTACAACCCACTCTCTGTTTAGCCAATGAATGAAAGCATTCCACTTTATGGCGTAAGCATGCTACTTTAACATACAGTAGTCTGGCATACTGGGGGGGTGTTTTTCCTTATGTTTGTCTCTTTCTATGTTATTTATTTTTCCTAAATGTGTTTGCAGATGGCAGTCGGACATCTCTGTTCTACTTTGTTAAAGATGAAATTATCTTGAACAAGGACACAGCTGATTTTTTTTCTTCACGTCACAGATTGCTGAGTATTAGCGACATGCTGAAGACCTGGGTTTATGTTCAATGCTACACCCCCAAAGATTTGCCAGAATGATGACTGAGTTCATCTTCACTCACGAATGGATTGTAATGTGTGAAGTTTACTCACATTTTTGGAAAAAAACATTCTCCACTTAAACTGTATATGAGATGTCAATAACAGTATTATGTGTGTGCATCAGACATGGCTAGATGCTGTATTCCCCATTGAAGCATTTTGTTAAGTATTCTGGTACATTTCTGGTAAGCATTTCATTAAAGGCCATTTGCTCTCCGATGAGGCAGACTTGAGTTGTTTGAATTATTCAATAAAAAAACATGAATACTGCAGATATGTGTGGGTATGTTCAATACGCTTCATCAGAAAGCCTGTAAATCAAACAGATTTTTAATTTGGAAAAGAAATTCAATTAGCATACCAACACTGGATTGCCATCAATAATGTGTTGAGATGGAATATATTAATTGATTGTTCATGAATAAACATTGACATTTATGATATGTATGTTGGACATATCACAAAAGGTGAGATGTAACAGAAGGAAAATAAAAATGAATCGTGTGATAATTGCATTCATTAGCTTCAGTTTGAGGGCTCCGACATTGTGCATTCTGTATACAAACTAACTCAACAATGCATGGTCAGATTTTCATCTAAATTGGAGGGATTATTACTCGGGAGAATTCCTCATGATGATCAACTTTTGGATCTGATCGGTCGGGCATAACGTGACAAGCCAAAAGTTGCTTACAGCTGATTTGTAAAGGCTTTATAAAATGATTTACAAACCATACAAAAGCTCTGGTCACAATTTATAACCCGTTCATAAAGAGTGAGCTATTACAAAGTGGTTTGTCTGTTTCTTTTCAACATAAAAGTCCTTTTGATTTGGCTCCAGAGATTTGAGCTTTAAGTGGAAGATAAGCGCATGAATGAGCCTTTGTTTAGTAGTCATATCTTTCCCTTTCTTTAAACTTGTGGCAGGTTAACCTGCCATCCAGTTTGAGATTACATTTGTAGATTCTTTTTTCCCCCCTCTCACTGGAATTTTCCTTTGTTTGGTACACTGACAAAAGCTCAGGTGATTTCCGCATGAGGGACTCTGACGGGAAGGTGGTCAAAGTTCCAGGTCCAAAGTCAACAAACAACCACAGACTTAAGATGAGGGATCCTACCAGCACCTGCTCCGTGAGTACTTCTTCTCTTTTGGTTACTGTTAGTGCGCTCGAGTCAAAGTGTCATGTTTTTATCATCGATTTTGTTGAAAGACAGGTCGCACAACTTCATATTTACCTTTGTTTCGGTTTGAGCTGATTCAGGCTGTTGTTGCACTCTGGCAAAATCTCATGGAGTCTTATTCTCTGTCTTCCAGTATAACCAACTGTATCAAAATGTGAAGCGCTTTTCAAAATCTGGGGAGTACTTCTGCAAAGAACTTATGGCAGTTTTTCAGCAAAGGTAAGTTCAGAACAGCAAGGGCATTCGAACTTACTTGTAATGGCTACACTGGTTATTGTTTGACTCATCATTTCCATTGCTGTAACTTGTTCCTGTGGCAGGGCTGAGCTGGAGCTCACTTATGCTAAGGGACTGCAAAAACTTGCGGGCAAACTCATCAGGGCCTCCAAAGGAATGTCAAACAAGTAAGGGACAGTGCTAGAAATGCTTCTCGGCTCCGTCTTCTGTCTGTTTTGTGTTTAATGTGACCTCCTCCTGGGGACTAACTGCCATGTGGTGCACAGAAATAATGGTATTATGGAAAATAACATGCTCCGAGCAAGTTGGACAAGAGAGAAACACAGGTAGGTGTCAGGCTAATTAGTCCACAGCTCTAACCTTTTCCTGCCGACTCCCCACTCAGTTCCACCTACAGCGCGTGGTGTCATGTGTCAGATGAGATGTACTCAAGAGCAGACGCCCACAGGTAGTTTTCAGCCTGAGTTCACCTCATAATTGTGCCGGTCTACAGACTGTAAAGGAAGTTAAATACGGCCTTGTTGTTCTCATTCCAGATCATTAGGAGGTGCATTTCAGCAGGAGGCAATTCTGGAAATACGACAAGTCCTAGACGAGCATAATAAGAGGAAGAAGCCTGTATGTAATTTTATTCTTCATTATTAATTTCTGCTCTTGTTTCCGGGCATAACGTCTCTAACATTTGCTACATTTCAATAGCTTGACAGCGCCGTTGAAAGGAATGGAAAACTTGTTACTGCTAACTGGAGTGAGCAACTCAAGGTAAAGAATCTCCTTCCAAAAAGACAAGCCAGTTGTTATGGAGCTGCAGCAGAGATAATTATTATAATCCATAAATCCATGAAAGGTTTTTGTAGCTATAAAAAGGTAAGCTTTACAGTGAAGCCCTTACAGTATGTATAATGTATTATAGATATCTACATAATGCATCACGAAGCGTTATGTGGTATTAAACAGTGATAAGCCAGTAAGAGATGGACCACAGTACTCCACAAGGTCAATGATCTCAATAAGTTACAATCATTCATTTTCATTTTGCATGTTATACATGTTATAAAGCCTTATGAAAAGATCCCGGTACTGTCATGAAGTCACCACACCTTCTGCTTTTACAGAAAGCACCATAATGCTCAGATGACTGCACAGTATAACCGTATCTTAAATAGGTAGATTGATCACGAGGCACTGTAATGTTTTACTTTATAAAGTATTTTATTATATATTATACCATCCTTTAAATAACTTCTCACTGTTGCTTTGAAACATCATACGCTATGAAAGAGTTATGGACTTCATGCTGCAATATTAATGTATGATATTGTGTTGTGTAAATGTTATGGATGAAGAATTCATTGGAAATGTTACTGATTTTATTTCTGCAAAATTACTAGCTAACAAATAAAAAGCTTTGTCTTCATTTGAATTCTCATAAATGAATAATTAAATCAAATCAATCAAGTTCCCGAAGAGTTTATTTTGAAATCTCAAACAATAAAGGGTTTAACAACCAGTTCGTAATCTAATGATCGTTCTACCTTGTTACTCCTTCTTTATGTGACTTGGTGTATGTCATTGTTGCTTTGGAAATTCTTCTTTTCGTCAACCCTGATGATTTCAACAGCATGTAAAATGCAGTGCTTATCACTAGAAATAATAAAATGCAAAAATTATGCCTAAGATCTGATCTATAGCATAGTTAGGTGTTGAATGTAATCTTAATGCTGTTTTTTTTAGGGTTAGTCTTCATTTCTGCGACTGCTTGTGTCACTGTTCTGAAACAGATAAAGAAGAAATTAGTGGGACTAACAAGAGAACACGAGGCTCTGTTCAACTTTGTTGAGAACAATAGGCAGATCTGCACAGAAAAGGAGAAACAAAAGGTACAGCATCCTTTGTGGTATGTTTTCACAGAATGATTATTGTTGTCAGCATGGCCGCTAAAAGATGTTGTTCCCCTGTTCTTGACGACAGATGCTTAACAGGCTGACTAAGTCGGCAGAGGTGCAGGCTCGGGTGGACGAGGAGTACTTTAATGTTAACATGGAGGGTCATCGGATGAGGCTCAAGTGGGAAAACACACTGAAAAACTGCTACCAGGTGATGGAAAATGCTTTTCTATAGTTCTCGATTTTGTAGGTAGGAGTGTTTTAGCTGTTTGAGTGGCTTTTTGTGAGTGAATGGGAAAGTTCGGACTTAAGGACACCTCATTTAGGAAAAGAGTTAAACCAGTGAGCTTTTGGCTGCAGAAAATGGTTTACAAGCACCAGGTCAATCTACAGCTCAAGTGCTCTGTTTGGAGCTACAAATTACCAGCGTATTGTGCTATATCCTGTCCTCCCTGCGACACAAACATTTTGTCAGAGTGCAGAAAAGAATAACAGCACAGGGGGAACATGTTGACGGATTGCCCAAGGACATTTCAGCAGTACACTGTGATGCTGGCTCTTATTCATGATCTTTTAGTTAGTGTGCATTCTTTACAGTCACTGTGACCTTGTTTTCCCCCGTGTTTTGGGCAGGGGTTGAATGTGCTGCACAGAAAGCATCACAGCTCTACCTTCTGCCCTTTTTTCAGATCGTACAGGAGCTGGAGAAACAGCGAATTGAAGTTCTGTGCAACATTTTGAATAGATACAACCTCCACATGTCCGGTTTTGGCCAGACTCTTAAGCATGTAAGACATCTTAAAATTCACCATGATTACAAATGCACACTAAATCCCACTATGGATATTGTATACGTGTATGTACATACTGTGTATTTCCTGCTTCCCCCAGGGCCAAAGACAGATAGAACAGCTGGCCCAAAGGGTGGATATGGATAAAGACATACAAACCCTGGTGGAGGAAAACAGAGTCCCAGCTGAAGATAACAAAGCTGAGTTTTTGATGGCTGATTATTTTGTAAGTCTGCAAATTTTAACCCTCAGAATCTGCTGTTTGATTCTGAAGAGAGGTTTGTCTGCAGGCCACAGACTCATCCAGTAACTCACCCATTCAAAGACATAGCTGTCATCTCTGCAGGGGGTGTCTGTTTGATGTGAGCGTGCAAACTGCACATTCAAACATGTTCTCGTCAATTTGTGAACGGGCCTGACACGACTTATGTGTAGTGCGCTCAAAAGTATATTTACTGTCAATTCAATTCAATGGAATTAACCTAATTGAACAAAGGTGAAATGTGCAGAGATTGGTGAAGTAGCAGCAGTAGCATGTGTGTAAAAATGTCATATAAATACTCCACCAATCAATACAACACCAAGACCATGACAGTTACTGCGATGATGCGATAAATACACCTTATCTGTGTTCTGATAAAACAGGAGGAGGACAGCAAGTCGCTGATGGGCAAAGGCCGACGAAGAGAGGCCATCAAACTCAAACTCCAGCGTCTGGAGGACAGTGTAACAAAAACAAAGAAAGACTGTGAAGGTTATTTGAGTTCACTCAATAATGCATTCAAATGACAAAACATTTTCCCGGAGGTGGAAAGATAGACCCGTGACTCACAATTGACAGAACAAAGTACTGTCATTCAGTTGGTTGATGGTTTCTGAGTCACCCTCAACATTCTCGTTGCAGGAATTGAAAAACTGATGAAGATGTACTCGGAAAATCCATCATTCTCAAACCAAAAGAACCTTGAGGAAACCGAACAGCAGCTCGATGAGGTACACAGTGTACACCATGTGAAATGGGTGGACAGTGGCCTGTACAGGCGGATAATTTAAATGGGTCATAAATTGGAGTCGTGTTAGTGTTGGCTAATGTCGGGGATTTTTTTTTTGCCTGTAGAGCACTCTCAAACTGGATCTCCTCGAGGCAACTCACTACAAACTCTCTTTATCACTGTGTGAGTTAGATGGAAAACCCAAGTCCTTCCACCGATTCAGTGACAGCATCCTGAAATGGAAAGATAAGGTAAGACTGTTCCAAATATACTCTTCATCGTCAAGCCACTAATCATTAAACTGGCTAGAAAGCCATTAGTTAAGCATACATACTCAACCAGAAACAGACTCACAACACAGCGCAAATCAAAACTAGTAATTCTTCTTCAGTCTGGCAGAGCACAGACATTTTATAGGTGAACTTTGGTGCCATCCCTAAAAAAACCAAGGCAATCTATAATTTAAGACAATTGAATACCTTTTTTAAGGTCTTATATTTGTGAAATTTAAGACATGCTAAGACTTTTTAAGGACGAGCAGCTACCCTGTTGAGTTCCAACCAATGCTGATTTTACCTTTATCAAAAAAGGGATATTGTGAAAATGTGCAGTGCTCCTTGTAACAAGTTTTTTTTAATTCAAGTATTCTTCATTTAGATATTGTGGTGGAAATGCAGGATTTAGTGACTAATGACGATGATTTAAATTTGTTGGGTCCTAGATATCATAGGACGTTGATTCTCGACCTTCGTTGAATGATTTACCCCGTACAGCTCATTTAAGAACCCCTTAATCAATACTAGCTGTAGTATGAGAAACAGATAGTCAATTGGCAATTTGGTCTTCATTTCCTTTTTAGTATGCAATGTTGTATGATTACAACATCTATAAAACGCCCATTAAAATTTCCGAATAGTCAAAATTATTTTTCTGACCAACAGTCTGATCAGTAAATTATGAGCACTTATAACAGAGAAAAGCTAGCATTTTTGGTTTAATTGATGAACAAATCCCCCCCCCCCACCAAAAAAAAAAATTGTATCAAAAAAGTTGGTTGTTCATTTTTTGAACGCTGTTCATCTTCCCTTCTTACATGCTAACATGTTTGGCATCCTCTACCATCAGCCTACAAAGCTCAGAGTACGTTTATGGGTTATTGTTAGTAACTATACTTATATACAGCCACATGTAATGCTACTTGTATGTGTTTTCTAAATGTAATATGTCATATAATGACATAATGTTGATAAAACGTGATCCAAACCGTTATTCTTTTAAAGGACTGCGAGCACAGTGTTGTCCAACTGACTCGCCAGGTCAAACTCAGGCGGACGCCGTTCAGATCCCGACAGTCACTGAGAGCTTCCATTATTTACAAAGGACCGGCTCAGTTAGTGACACAACCGTCTGTGGAGCCTTCACGAGGTCCCGGTGACCAGGTCAACTCCACGTCTACAACACATGAAAGTGAAGCTTTGGAGTGTGGCAGCACCGTAACCAGAGCCCCGTCTCACACAACCGATGACAGAGGAGATGGTAAGACGTTTCCATGAGAACACAAAGATTTATTTCTAATCACGTGGATTTTTTACAATGAAATGACACAAAAATATTAACACTTTCAAAGGTCAAACATCAGAGTTTTGCAGTATAGGAAAATGCAAGGCCCTATACAACTTTAAACCTGAACAGGATGATGAATTGACTTTGAAAGAGGGTGAGTTTCATCTCAGCAACAGGTTTAGTAAAACGGCAGTAGAGGTCGACAGCATAACTTATATGATGATCTCTGTTTGTATTTCACAGGAGATCTTCTAGACATTTACACAAAAGAGGAGAATGGTTGGTGGTTTGGTGAACTTAATGGACAGACAGGCCATTTCCCATCAGGCTACGTTGAGGAGCTGCCTGTGTTAAGCAGCGTCAAATCATCTGATGCCTGATTGACAAGACGCATAAACAGCAAAAATATTCAAGTCACCCTGAATGAAGGAGATTCACCACTTTTCAAATGCACAACAATGAATAGGCAGAGTAGAAGAATCATAACAAATCAAGTGTATGTCTATCTACAGGCTAATATCATTGGTATTCATGGTTTTTTAATTGTTAATAAATTCAATAGCACTCAGTTTGCTGACAGTCAGTCTGATTTCTGTCACTGGTCTCTGCAGTTTATTTTTTAATTCTATTAGGATTTATACAATAATTGAAATTCTCATCATTTATGCCCCATTTTGAGCAGTCAAACTGAATAACTATGAAGACTTTAATAAATATGTTTTAATAATACATTTATATAATTAACATAAGAAAAATGGAGCCCAGGAAAATAGTAATATGAAAAAAATACAAAAGCAGAAAATTGTTTATATCAATATGTGAATGTTAAATAACTTTATTTATCCATACTTTTGAAGAGCATACTTAGGATCGTGAACTGATTTGAGAAGATAAGATTTCCACCAGATCGCCCGGTTCTCAAGGAGAAACTCCGATGTTTTAAACAAAGGCAAAAACTGCTGCTCAGAAAAAAATGACTTGTGCATACAACACAGGTAATTATGTAGTGACCAGTCCAGATTTTTTAGGGTGTTTATTATTGCCCTCAAAAGTGTATCTTAGATCCATATTCACACATAAGTCTGGATAATGTGTTACAGTATCATATTAAAAACTGTCCTGCTTTACATTTTACTTACTTTCAGATTGTTGAACATTATGGTCCTTCCTATTTACAGTAGTCCACATTGTAGCAAGAACATCTCTGCGTGGTTTTGTGTCCCTGCATCCCTGCAGTCTTAGCTGCGTGCCTGAGAGATAAACTCCTTTCTGACATTTGCGAGGAATGCTGGTAAGTTATTGGTCTCTTGAAGACGGCTTTCCAAGGCCGGTAAACACTCGAGCACGGGGTCACTGGACACGACTGTAGAGACAAAATAGTTGGGTAAATCTTATGGAACCGGACAGCGATGCTTAATAAGGCTGGAGAAATACAACCATAGAAAGTCTAATTGTTTAAAAAACTGTCACAGATAAATACAGGAGCCAACATAACAGATCGGCCATGGCCAGGAAAAGTTTATGCATGATTTATTATTGGTTTTGGTTCATGACCTGAATAGGGACAGTCATCTGTCTTTAAGAACAGAATGGGTGTGGGATCCCAATATATCACTGATTTGGTATGTCTAAGGTTAAATTGATGTTTAGAACTATATCTGCTGAATAGTGTTTAGACCCATAACACGACTGTAATTGATATTTTCATCTCATATAGAAGTAAAGTTAGTCCTATCACGAAGCACTTTGCTATATCGACTGCATTTATATAGCAATTTTCTTGAATTTATATTGTGCTTTTCTAGTCATATTCGCCCATTCACATTCATACAGCGCTTCTCTAAAACTCATCCATTAACAGACTGATAGCACAGGCATCAGGGGCAATTTGGGGTTCACATTTTGCCCCAAGTACACTTTGACATGTAGACCGGAGGATCAGACAACCAAGTTACTGATTAGCGAGCAACAAACTGCTTCCTGAGCCACAGTAACAATTTATGCTGAGGTTAGGGGGTGGACGAGCGGGTTGCTTGCTAATCAGAAGGTCGATGGTTTGATCCTCCAGTCTGCATGTTCACTGTCTTGGGGCAAGATTTGGGAGGAAATGGGCAAGAAACCATTGCCTGCTGCGCTCGGCCGCTACAGTTAAAGTTGACGATAGTTACTGAGCAATGAGAAGCTGAAGCAGAAGACCCGAGAGGAGCACTTTATAAGCAGTCTGTCTATTTGCATTGACGTAACATTGGTTAATGTTTTTTCTTGCTGAAAACAAAGCTCATAGAGGACACAAAAATCCTCTGCGTGCCAAACAGCAACAATGGCTACTGAGGAAAATGGATGTCTGTGATCATGTCACTTTTTTCCTACACAGAACTTTAACAGACTCATAAATTACTGTAGCCTCCATAGTACCAACCCTTTGTGTTTAATATGCAACCAGACCGTCTCCATTCTCAGGTGACAAAGTGCCACTTCCAAACCACAAACCAGAGTTCTGTGGTTTTAAATGTTTCATTGTAAAAGTGTCTCCCAAACTTCCTGACCTGCCAGTGTGGCTCGCTGTAAAAAATAGTGACGACTTCTGCTTTTGATACACAAAGAATATTTCAGTAGGATCAACTGAAAAAAAAAATCTAATATTAACAGTCACATCCTTTAAATGCAGAAGAGAAACTGGAATCAATAGAAAGGTTTCATAGCCACAACATCATTACAATTCATAATGATTCATACGTTTTTAATTACAACGTACAGTATAGGTGCTTCTGTGTTGTAACTTACTCTGGTATGCTCCGTCTTCTTTAATCCCCATTGTGACGACGTAGGCACTCTCCTGGTCTGAAGGGTTGATATTCCGGAAAACAAACTGCAACTTTTCACCTTTACAAGGACAAAAAGACACTTTCTGTAAATTCTGAAGTCATATTTGCTTGTAATTGAAAACAAGCCAGGGATTTACTCATATTGTATTTCCTATTAAAATCCCTTATTGTTGGTTGTAGGGCCATCAGTGGATGAAGAAAGATATGGAATATACATGTTTGTGTTTCACATACCTTTAACCAACTGAGTTTTGCCGAGGATTGTTCTTATCTCCATCCCCAAATGATCCTGAAAAACGAGTCTGGCTTTCTGGAGATTTCTCAGTCTGTCTTTGTTTGCTTTATTTTGAGACACAATTACTGAAAGAGAAACAAATAATAATAATAATAATAATAATGATGATAATAAGCGCAGGGTCAATTACTAAAACATTTGGATGTTTGAGTTACAAAAGTTTTGTGAGCTACAACATTGACTTAATGGTCAAATATCAACTTACACTCTTTTCTCTTGGCTTGTTCCTCTTTAAGTTTCTCTATCTTCTGAATAATTTCATCTTTTTGCATTTCCTTCTGCTGAATCTCAGATATCACTTCCGAAATATCATGTTGTTTCTCTTTCAATGATGAATTTTTTTGTTCCAAGTCTGGGGGACAAACATTGCATCAGTCCTTCAAAATAAACAACAGAGCTTTTGAAGCTGCATTACAATGTTAATATATATGCAACTTATTCTGCATATGATAAGTTTTAGTGCTCGGCCAAAAATACAGATGGCGTGGGGCCGATATCAGCAAATTCATTAATCATGCAAATAATGAGTTACAAATGAGTGTACGGTACAGATGCAATATTTTGTGGTCTACTGCAGCAACTCACCTATTTTGAATGTCTGTATTGTCTCAAACAGCATCTCATCATCCTTACATTTCTTTAAACACATATCTGCACCAAAGAAAAAAAAAGATATCAATAAACAACCATCCAAGTGAGCAAAATCTAGCACATGAGCAACTATCCATATCATTTTTGTACACAAAGACAAGATGATGTTATTTTTAGCCAGTGCAATTATACAGATGGGTCCGTTGTCAGTGTGTTTTTGTGTGCTTATGTCATTGTAGGAGAGAGAGAGAGAGGAGCCAGGAGGGGCTGGGTGAATCAATGTGCTGAACAAGAGAAAAGCTCTAGTGATCACTTTACTTTTGAAAGATTGAAACAAGCTTGGATACAAAAAAACAGAGCTACACAGTGAAATACATGGACAAAAACATACCAAGTGCAGACTTCACAAACTGTCTATGGGACTGGCACAGCTCTGTAGTTGTGTCCATTATCTCCCCATATGTTTTAAGCTGTTTGTTGTGGATCTCCTCCATTGCACCCGTGAACCTGACACTCATGTTTGGATCAGTGATGGACGTCATGATGCTGCGATGTCAGGAAGTCTGTGATAAAAACAACAGGCAGTACAATGGCCATTTCACCAGTGTATTCTTTTTTCTAATAATAAACCATTTGAGGCCAGTGTTGACAAAAATAAAACACACAATGTTTGTTTCCAAAACAGATGAACTGCAACCCACTTAATGTTAATACTATTGTTAAAATAAGGGGAACCTTCAATGATGCTAAACAAAAAGGTATGACATCAATACTCCTATCTGTTTCCATATATATTGAATGTATGTATTTTTATTTCAAGGTCAAGAAGTGCTTGGTATACAATTAGAGCTGCAAAGACTAGCTGATTCTTCGACAAAATCGATTATTATTTAAATAAGTTGGCTAGTCCTTTAAATCATTTTTCGAGCAAATATGCTAAAATTCTATGGTTTCATGTTCAATCAAATATGATAATATGTCACTTTTCCTCAGTCGTACAATGTTAACCTGTGCTCTGGGAAATTATGATGAACATCTCACTGTTTCCTCGTGTCTGATATACCAAATAATATATCGAGAAATTGATCGACACATTGCTCGATCAGGGAAAATAACCGTTGGCTACATTCCTAGATGAAAACAACAACAACAACAACAATAACTGCGATACAGGGGCAGCAGATTCATCTCAATGGAAACAGAACAAGCTCTAATGATCTAATCGAATTGGCGAGTAACGTTAGCGGGTCTACTCCTGTAGCACATTATAACTGAGTAGGTCAACAGGTTGACGTTAGCGTTAGCTAGGAAACATTAGCAGGTTGACGTTAGCGTTAGCTAGGAAACATTAGCAGGTTGACGTTAGCGTTAGCTAGGAAATATTAGCAGGTTGACGTTAGCGTTAGCTAGGAAACATTAGCAGGTTGACGTTAGCGTTAGCTAGGAAACATTAGCAGGTTGACGTTAGCGTTAGCTAGGAAACATTAGCAGGTTGACGTTAGCGTTAGCTAGGAAACATTAGCAGGTTCACGTTAGCGTTAGCTGGGAAACATTAGCGGTGAGTTAGCCGTAGATTCCCCACAGTTTACGTTACTTACGCAGCAAAAGACAACAACTGGCGCTTTTACAAACTGACAACGAATGAAGTCGGTCCATTTACATTTGGGTGTAATGTCAGACACGTTGTTAGAGAACATAAGGACTTAACACAATACTCACAACGTCAGCTCGTTTTGAGTCACGTCTTCTTACTGAAACAGTCGTTATTTTCAAAATTCGGCGGTCTGCACACAAGAGGCGGGGGCTGTTCTTCTTCGTTGGTGTTTGTTGGAGGCGGGGACTGAGTACCGGAAATTACGTTTTATTGCTTTTCTTCCGCTTACATGTCAACTATTTACAATTCAGAAGCACCTTGTTTTCATTTTTTTTTTTTACCTAAATAGAAAATATCCCATTAGTTTAAGTTGCAATCTGCTTTAAATATGATTTATTTTCTGCTATTTTTTAATGGAAATATTACCCCAAATATCACCCCCATGTCTTTGCTGCAACTTCACACCACCCTGTGGTGAATTTGAGGAAGTTCAGGTGGGTTCTATTCCTACTCCTCAGCAGCATCAGGTAAAATACTGTGGAGCAAAAAACTATAATTTTGTGTAATGCTGATGGTTTAGCAAAGATTATTGTAGATTTAACAAAAAACTAATGGTGACAGATCTGTCAGTATGTGGATGCCAGATGGACTGTGTTTTTCAGTTGCAGTATTATGGGAAGCCCATTTTGGGAATGAGAATATTAATGAGGCTGAAAGGATCCAAGGGGTTACGTGGGGCACTGTCTGTTTTAGTGTGTACAATGGCTAATATTTAACAATTGTAAAAGCAATGGTCTGTAAAACGTCTAATGGCTCGCCTGGTTGTAAACAGTTTTTGTAACACGTCTCAAAATGCTGAGCTCTCATGACAAGGGAACATTATTTTATTTCTTGTGGGTTCAAGGTGAAGAACTTGAAGGTGTTGCCATGGTTCTGTGAAAGTATAAAGCTATCTGAGGTGTGAAAAGGGTTCGTGGTGCTTTGTCTGGAGCTGGGGAAGCAGCTGTTGCAGGCGTGCCCACAGAAACGGAGCTTCGGATGGATTTTGCCCACAGCAGCGGGATACTGTTTATACAGCACCTGCAGAACAACTACAGGCAATATCACAACGTTCTCCATTTCATGTCAACTGTGGGTGAACCCTTGTAATATTTTCTCAGTTTATTTCCCCCTCTGGTTCCATCTCAGTCATAATTTTGGCCGAGATGATATGGGTGTCTGTTATTGGAGACTGGCTTAATCATATTTTCAAATGGTAAGCCAACTTTCAGGTTAATATTTTACCTTAGGAGCATTTTTGTGTTTATAATATTTAATGTGCTACTTGTTGTTTTTTTAGGATTTTATTTGGTCAGCAGCCTTACCGGGTCCAAGAAACTTCTTTCTACCACAAAAGTTCATTCCCACATTTGGAGTAGTTTCGAATCACGTGTGAAACAGGACCAGGTGAGCATTGTGTTTGCACTATACGTTAACTAATGCCACTGAAAGCAACACTAACATTAGTGTTTCTCTCTGCGGGTAGCCCATCTGGTCATGCCTTAGGTTCATCCTGTGTGTGGTATGTGATGATCACCTCCGCTCTCAACTTCACCAGGCCTTCCTCCAGTACCACATCTGTCCAGATTTTTTTTTAGAGGTGAGCAGTTGTATTGTACCATTCCATAAAATGAGTAGTTTCTTCATTACTGATTACGTCTAAATATGACCTTCCAGGTTTCGTCTCCTTAGGTCTGGTCTGTTGATGTCTTTTTGGGTCATTCAGATAAGCGTTCGCATCTCCAGGGTTTTTATTGCAACACATTTCCCACATCAGGTTAACCTCTGTCTTTTAGCAGGTGAGTTCCATTTTTTACATTCACAAACACACAGTCTGTTGTATGTAGTTCATAAAAGATTTAATATTTGTTTTTCAAAAATGTTCAGGTATGCTGGTTGCTGAGGTGTTTGATCATATCCCTTCAGTGTACAGCTCAAGCTTGAAAGTGTACCAATGCTTTTTTCTCCCTTCGCTGTTTGGTGTTATCTGCTATTCAAAGTGATGGACATTGATCTTCTGTGGTCAGTTACTAAAACCAAGAAGTGGTGTGCTAACCGGGAGTGGATCCACCTCGACACCAGCCCTATACCAGATTTAAGCTCGTGTGAGGGAGACTCATGTCTGCAGCTGTACGATTTCATCGAAATGTCCACTCACATTTTTTTTAAGAGTGCTTCAGTGCCCCTTGGTGTGGTTGTCATTATTCCTTACTGTGTTCATTTGTTGATCGGAGAGGAGGACATTAACTCTTAGATCTAGTTTTTTTTTTTATTACATTTCTCATCACTTTTTAACCAGCATTAAAAGATACCAAAGGTGTTAAGTCCTGTCAGCAGACAAGTGGATACACATATACCACCTGTCAGGCTTTTAGTTACAGTTCAGTCACATCAGCACTAAACTAAACTGCTTATCTACTACTACTAATTTGGAAAATTATTATTGCATTATTTTTTCACTTGGAGAAAGTTTTCCCCCAAATATACAGGTTCAGGGTGTCTGACCAAAGGATATTTTGAGATGGACAATCAAAAACACAAAATCCAGATTTGCTCATAAAAAACATGAAACTGCAGAGATCACTGAAGGTTTCTCAACATTTAGATTGTGCTCCTGTATAAATCTGCACCACGACTACAGCTCTACTTTTCTATAATTTCCTGCAAATTTCCAGATTTCTCTCTTCACCCATGCATTTGCTGTATATCTGATTGTGTATCTTGCTTTGTTTGAATAACACAATCTCATTTGTCACTTAGCTTCTTCATGCAAATTCATATACCAATCAGGCAACACGTAATGAGGTAAAACAAGTTGTGTAATGTAACTGCATTAAGCAGATTAGTTGAACTCCCCAGCAGAAGCTATTTCCACATCTTTTCCCGCTGTCTGTGGTTATCTAGCATCTGGCACTAAATGATATAACTGTACCCAAGGGCGTGGACTATTGCCAAGAAAAGCTTGAAGAAACGCTTATGTGGGTACTTGTCTTGGTGCCGAGGGTGAAACAAGGATTGACACTCAACAGAGTACATATACCTTAAGGCCTATACAAAAATCATTTTTCATCATATGTGGGTGCAGGCGACTAGCTGATAGGAGCGCCTGTTGTGACCAGTTTATGATAAGCGCCCCTCTGGGCCATTAGTTCATCATGTGTGCCTAGCTCTATGACAACTCCATGAGACATCATGGCGATCTTGTCAGCCGTCCTGATAGTAGACAGCCTGTGAGCGATGACAATGCAGGTTCGTCCTTTCCTCGCCTCGTCCAGAGCAGACTGAACGATCTACAAGAAAACAAACCTCTATAATGAACACTCACACTTCAAAGAAGGTGTCTGTGATGTCGTGATGATATCATACATCATTAAGACTGTTTGATATCGTTTATAATGCATCACCTGTTCACTCTCTGTGTCCAGGGCAGAGGTAGCTTCATCTAAGAGCAGGATCTTGGGGTTCCTGACGATGGCCCGGGCAATGGCAATGCGTTGTTTTTGTCCTCTTGACAGTTGGGAGCCCTGAGCACCAACCTTAGTCTCATATTCCTACCAGTTTGTAAATGTAATGGGAGTGGTGGAGAAAGGTCAAAAGTCACAAGGTCAGCAATTGTGATCTTTAGAAAGCAGTCTATTATTTTATCTGTACCACACGTGATAAAGTCAATGTGACAAATATTTGAGATATTTCACCTGACAGTTAAGATTTAAATGTCATTTTAGACCTCAGAACAGTTGACATAACAATCTGACCTCTAGCTACATTCAGTAGCTGTTGGATTTTATCATATGATTGAAATAGGAGCCTAATTCAATAATGTGAACTTACATCTGGTAATGTCATCACAAAGTCATGAAGGAAGGCTTTCTTAGCAGCCTCCACAATCTCCTCCATTCTGACGATGCGTCTGTTATCTCCGTACTGTATATTCTCAGCTATACTGCAGTCAAACAGCACTGGCTCCTGGGACACTATGCCAATCTGAGCTCTTAGGAAGGGCACATTGACTGTATGAGACAGGCGACCATCAATCACCTTTTTAAAAAAAAAAAAATAGATGACATCATTAAGACAGCATTAATGGCCTTGGAAAAGATAACGGTAATTTTGTGGAATTGAAATTAATATCTAAATCAGTATACGCACTACTTGGCCCTCATCTGGGTCATAAAACCGTTCCAACAGTTGAATACTGGTGCTTTTACCACAACCGCTGCACCCAACAAACGCCAAAGTCTGACCAGACTTCACAGACACAACCAGGCCATTCAACACCTGGACGTCTGGACGTGTTGGATAGGTGAACTTGCAATTGACAAAATCTATATCACCTCTGAAGTTCTCCTAAAGATGGAAAAATAAAATTAAAAATTCCAAAGCAACATCATGACAAAAGTATTATGCACTATGACATTTAATTTACTGAATTCACCCATTTTTCTCCTTCGAGTCGGATTTTTGGAGCTCTGTCCAACAGTTTAAAAAACTTAGCAGCAGCAATTTTGGCTTTGGCAAAATCTGGAGTGAGGGTGAAAGCTTTGCCCAATGCCGTCCCACTGGTTACCACAGCTGAAATCACTCTAGGAACAACATATGATCGCTGAGTTGATGTTTGCTTATCACATAAAACACAAAATTAATTTCAACATAGGAAAAATAACTGATTTCCACTGTGAATTCTACTAACCTGAAAACCATATTGAACTGTAAACCCTCAAAGGCAACCAGATAGCCTCCATATCTAAATGAAGCAGCATATGCCATGAAGATGACACACTGAGCAAAGCCAAAACACAGGCCATAGATGTTGGCTTTTTTTTTGGAAGATTTAAGGGGAAGCTCAAGTTTCTGCTCATATGATTCAACAAATGAGCTCTCTTTGGCCAAGCCTGCAATGGTCCTGATGTTGGAAAGAGCTTCACTGGATACCTGAGGGATAGAGTGCAGATCTTATACCATGACTGATTTTTACAGAGAAATCAATATATACCAATGGGCCTGAATGGCAAATGTCCATAAGAGCCTACCTGCCCTACTTCTTCCATGGCCTCATCATCCTCATTTGCAAAACCTGTCAGAAGTTTTGCTTGGGATGCCCCAGATAGCCCAACCAATGGCAGGAAGCACAGAATTACCAAAGTTAACTTCCAACTGACGTAAAAAGCAATGATGACAGATGCTCCGATGTTGGTCAGTGAGTCAATGACCATGCCAATCTGAGAACCTGTTGCCTGCAGAAGTCATACCAGCCACATGTGAAACAACCACAACAAAACTATGTATTACAAATAATGAAAAAGAGTATCATTGTCATTTACCCCCTGGATCATGGATGCATCAGTAGCTAGCCTGGTGGTCAAAACTCCTGGGCTGTTTCTGGGGTCATCAAACCAGCCAATCTCTTGTCTCAATATGGTCTGGAAGCCCAGTGTCCTCAGACGGCGGGTCAGCAGCTCTCCAGACTTAGCGAAAGCAAAACTCTGAAACAATAGATCTGAGTCACTCTACAAATAAGCTACAAATCCTAGCTTCTTCTGTTTTGTGCAACGTATACACTGAACGTCCATATTCTAAATGATGATGCAAACCTGTATAAAATGTGAAAAGAAAGTAGCAATGGCCAAGAAGCAAAATGTTAGACATATCCCGTTGATCAGTTCCCTCTGTTTGTTTATGTCTTGAATGGCAAAAGCCTGAAAACAAAAAGATTGTGTAAATCATTAAACAAACTACTCAATGTAGTAAAAAGAGTATATATCCACTACAAGCTTTGGGAGCAGCTCTTACACCAATAATTTCACTGAACAACACAGCATAGAAGGGGATGACTGCACCATTGGCAAAAGCAGCCAGCGAGCCCAGCAGCAAGTAGGGCCACTCTGGTTTGTTGTACTTAAGGATACGTGCTACTGGGGCAGACTCCACATGTTCATCTATATCATCCTTGCATTTCTGTAAAAAAATAAAATACAAAAATAAATATATATATTAGAATATATATTAGACCCATTTGATGTCCACAGGACAATTTGAAATAAAATTGATATATTATAAAACATAAAAGGGACATACATATTCTGGTGTAATCTCCATGTCCAGAAATATCCTGGGGCTTCCTGATAATACATCAGGGACAAAATCATTTGATAATGTGCTGGCAGATCGCAACCGAACAGAATTCCTACAAGAGTAATATGCAGAACAGAAAATTATTTTAATGTTGGTATAAATAATGATGATCAGTTCTTGCCAAATGTCAGCTGGGATTGGCTCCAGCCCCCCACTGCCCTTAATGGATAAAGCTGTATTGAAAATGGATGATGGATGGATAGTGATCAGTTCTTACATTGTTCTGGCATAATCTTTTTCAGTTGGACTTATTACCTTTTGCTAGATCTGCAGCTCCCCCTCTTTTTCAGATCAAAGTCATCTTTATGAGCTGGGCTGACTTCATCTGCTTAGAATCAAAAATTGAGAACCGCTTAAATACAATAACTGAAGCTTCATGGTCAGCATTATCTTGACTTGTGCTCAAAGTGTCACAGTAGCAAAAAAAATCCTTTTAAATGGGAGCGGATCTTCCTATTTTTTAAAATAATTTTGTTAATCCAGCAACCATCCATTTTTGCTTGCATTTTTTTACCTGGATGTGCATGTTTTTACCCATATTCATGACAATTCACACTCATATTTATATATTTGGCCTTGTGCTGAAGTTCTAAAAATATGGCCAACGATGTGGGCCCTTGCATAATTTGCTGAAGCGGGTTTTCTTGGTGTGAGCCTGGCCTGAGAATGTGGAATGCACTCCACATAAATCCTACCATTAGTTGTGCGTCGGTTCTGCAGGGTGACCAGGGTGAAGAAGACACCTTTTCTTTCTAGTAGCTCACTGTGCGTTCCCTTCTCCACAGTCTGCCCATGCTCAAAACCAATGATGATATCCGCATTTCTAATTGTGGAAAGACGGTGGGTGATTGAAATTGTTGTTCTGCCCATGTGCACCTGCAAATATTCCTGTTGTTAGTGTCATTCCACAAAAACAACGTGTTAATGAAGTCAAGAAATAAGTTGTGTTATTTAGTGTACTGATGTTTACCTTATCTAGTGCTTCCTGGACAATAGCTTCACTCTCATTGTCTAAGGCAGACGTGGCCATATCCAGCAGTAGGATCTTGGGCTTTCGGATCAGAGCTCGAGCGATAGCAATCCTCTGTTTCTGTCCTCCACTCATCTGGCCTCCACCTTCACCCACCATTGTATTAAATTTCTGGAGAATATTTCATTATTGCCATTTTGGTTAGTTAGTTACACAGTTTAAATTGTGTCAGGTTAAGAATGTGTGTTATCTTTAAATATGGAAACATACCTGTGGCAGTTCCATTATAAAATTATAGGCATTTGCCTCTTTTGTTGCCTGGATAATTTCATCCCTGGTAACTCCAGGTTGACCAAAGCGGATATTTTCAGCTATGGTTGTGGCAAACAGCACAGGCTCCTGCTCTACAATACCAATCAGAGAGCGGAGCCACTTAGTGTTTAAAGTTCGGATGTCATGGCCATCCAAAGTCACCTGAGAATGAGAATATTATATGTGAAATGTATTTGTGACATCAGACTTTCCACTAATGTCATGTGTCATCAGTTGCTCAGATTGTTACCTTTCCTCCATCTGGGTCATAAAACCTCTGGATGAGCTGGATTGTGGTGCTCTTTCCAGATCCACTCGGTCCAACAAAAGCAGTGGTTTCTCCTGCTTTGATCTGCATGCTCAGGTCATTTAATATCTGGGAAACAAAGTAGTTGACTTTCCATCAGGTAAATTTGGAAAAGTGAGATGTGGATATAAAGGAACTACAAAGAAGGCAATGAAAATCACCTTGACTTCAGGCCGGGATGGGTAGAAGAAACTGACATTATGGAACTCGATGTCACCTTTTACCTTGTCTAATTTGTGACCCTCTTCTGAGAAACAATCAATTTTTGGTTCCTGTAAACACAACCGCACATTAATTTATGATGAAGTATCTTTCTCTTAAAATGTATTTCTTCCAAACTGGATTGTATCTGCAATAAAGTCTTAAATATCATCATGATTTTTACCCGATCAATTGTCTCAAAGATGGTCTTTGCAGCTGCGCGGCCAGAAGCAAAGACATGCAGACAAGGAGAGGCCTGACCCAGGTTTATAGCTCCAACGAGCACTGCAAAAAATACCTGCAAACAAACAACTGCCAATGTTTCTGAAATACTTGAATCAAATAAAGTATCAGAAATTAAATGCATTTAATTTTATATACCTGAATAAGGCTGCCAGGAGACAACTCTTTGAAGTCGATGACCAATTGAGATCCATACCAAAGGGCTAGAGAGTAACAGAGGAAAATGATGCACCAAAGGCATCCCTGAAAAAATCCAGTGATCGTTCCCTTTCTCATGCCCAGGTTCTGAGCTTCCACAAGGTTTCTGTCATACCTGTCCAGAGTTCTCATTTTTAAAAATTTGGATTTTGAATGCAGGAACAAGTGCCCAACATTATTCGCAAAGCAGGAAAACTTCTTGTGATCTTAGAAAATGACAAAATACCTTTCAGCTTCTTTTTCTTCCCCACCAAATGCTGCTACAGTTCTGATGGATGACAGGACCTCATCAGCCACTGCTCCAGCCTTTGCATAGGCCTTCAGCTCTTGTCCTGTCAGCATACTCAACGCCTTCAGAAACAAGTAATCAGTAGACACAAAACATTAAGAACATATAACTTAAGTTTAAACATAATGAGTGATTCACAATGGGACTCCTACCATTATCATCAGTCCAGCAGCTAGACCAATCAATGGGGTCACAGCTATGACCACCAAAGTCAGCTTCCACCCACCAATGAATCCAACAAATAAGCCAAACACAAATGTGGAAATCCTCTGAATGAATATAGACACCTGTTCAGCGATGGCATTGTTGATCTTGTTTATGTCACTGTAAAAGAAATAAGACATGAGAAACACTATGCTATGTAAAACGTTCTCCCAGCCATGCATTGATAACAGAGCTGCAGATAGAGAGGCCCGACTCACTCAGAAATCCTTGTGTTCAATTCGCCGACAGAGTTGCAGTCAAACCATCCAATCTCCATTCGCATAACCTTTCGGAAATATTCCTTTCGGATTCTCTGAGTCTGTCTAGCAGCTGCTGTCACCCACAAAGCAATCTACATTGTGGTAGAAATTATATTTCTTTGAGGATAAAGTGTGTGACACTGTCGTGAGGAATATCTCAATTAAAGCAGAATATGGAAAGCAAAAATACTTACTTGAAAATAACAAACAAACAGAACTATTATCCCAATTCCAACATAGTAATATGCAAACATGGTCATCTGTGCTTCCATGTCCATTCTGTCAAGAGAATGGAACAGCTAACAATAGCTCTATCACACTGTAACAACATTCATATCAACAATAAACTAACTACTCACCCACAGTAGACAGTGCTGTTTTCAGCCATTTCATAAACAGAGCCATTAATCCAATAAATGGTGTTGTTGATGCACTCCTTGTTTGGGTCTTTGAGTGCTTGAACCTCAAGTTCATAAGCCAAAAACGTGTCTGTCATCATGCCATACACTAAAAGCATGAGGGGTTGGGCTGTGCCATGTATGAGGGCACAGAAACCCCCCACTACCATCATCACGATGTCCTTCCAAGTGGCAAACTGAAACTGCAAAATGTAATTTGTGGATTTAAAAGAAATGAAATAACAAAATACAGTAGTTGCACCTCACTGTCCTGGAAATATATATATAATGCAGAAAGGGATGGACTAAACTAGAGAATGCATGTCCTGCTAAAGATACAGTATGAATGCTAAAAGCTGAAATCATTTGCCATTGCACTACTGAGATTTTAAAAAAGAAGCTGGATTCTGAGTTGAATAAGATAAAAAAGTCTGGGTGAAATGCATTAATGGAAAAGCTAAAAGGTTAATTATATACTGCACCTTAAAACTATGAAAGAAATTATTAAATTCTTGTGCTAATGCAAGACAGTTGAACTGCATCCTGAAACAGCTGAAGGCTTGACCTTGTTAAAAGTTGAAATGGAAAGAAACAGATACCAAATGTCAATCACATGAGGTAATGTACTGTATTTGGTGCCTGAAAATGCTGAGTCATTGTTGAGTACTCCTACCCCCCTAACAAAAACAATAAGGTTATTGATGAAGAAGTACGTCTCATTCATATGGATGATCTGACAGAAATATTTCAGTTTAAAAAGAGCCTAGTGTCTAGAGAGATCATTTAACATTGGTAGTTGAAAGGTTCTCTTTGAAAAACATTTAAGTCACATTCTTTAAGAAGTCACACTGTGAAGGTTTGTCAAACTACTTTGTCTACAATTGCAGAAATAGTCAGAGCCCCACAAACATGAGGAAAAACTTTGTGAAATCCGTTTGACAAAGATTTGGATCACAAGACTGAACGTCAAATCCGGATTCACACAACAGCACAGTATTTACCAGCTTAAAGTATCCAACACTCAGTGTTTTCTCTTTTTTCTTCTCATATCTGTAAAACATGTAAATTACATATTGAATAAATAACATTAAAAAACAGCAAACCTATTGTGGTCTGAAACAGTATATTTACGGGTAATGTCAGGTCTACCAGCAAAAACATACCTGTTTTGCTTCTCGTCTGAGGAAAAAGTGTAACAATATTTATTAATTCTCCATAATCATTATTATTTTTTAAATTTCTTATATCATTGTGTCAGTTCTGTGTAATACACAAAGGTCATTCACCTCCTTTATCTACACCTGGTATCGGTGTAAGTTTGATCGTTTTTTTCATGTTCACTTCCTTCAGTCAGGTGTCCCCACTTGGCAACTGTAGAAAAACATCAAAATTATAATTTAGAAATGGGATAAAGATGTTTTTTTTCCCAAATGTGATTTTTGGACTCATTAGAGTCAATTGCAAAGTTTATTAAAAAATGTCATTGTCCCATAGAAGTTAGTTTTCAATCTGTAAATTATTAAATAAAGTGATTAGGTAATAAATAGTGAATTCATTGAAAACCGCCCGACGTGCAAAGTATGAAATGTTCTGCCGATTTGTAAGACTTAACATTAGGCATAGAGCACTTTGGAATCATTTTTTTCAAAATAGTTTTGTTCACGTAAAAAAGTTACCCTGTTCCAAATTGTTCATTTGTCATCAGGCAGCATGAACACAAGAGGGGAATACACACTGCTGCACAAAATTTAATTTACCATATTCAATGACAAATGTTAAATAACATGTTTAATAATGGCAACTATTAGTGGTGGGTCATATTTAATGTTAACACGGCAGCAGTTTAGGTGGAAGAAAAGCAAAATGTACTGTACCTGGACTTCTCAAGGAATCTCTGATATCCTCAGAGATCTACCTCACCACTGAGACTCATCATCTCTATCTTATTCAGTTAACCTATGTCTCTCTCCCATTATCTCCAGCTCCATTACACTGATAAGGTTTGCATCACCATTGCGTCCATTACTGGTGTCCAGGTTGAGCAGGATCTGGACCCAAACGCAGAGGTGGTCGAAAAAAAAAGGATATTTTTTAATAAAAGGAAACAGACTTACGTCTCTGATAAACAAGAACAAAATACAACTGAAGGTGTCCACGAGATGTAGCAAAAACAGGTAATCCAAATACTGGAGCCAGGGGGAAAAGCACAGAAACAGAATGGGGAAAAATGCAGAAACAGACTGGGGAAAAATGCAGAAACAGACCGGGGAAGACGACAGGAACAGACGTCTCAGGACAGACTGGGGAAACACAACAGACAACCCAACGACGAAAAAGGGAAGCACAGAGACTAAATACACACAAGGTGGGCGGGGCAAATAGAACACAGGTGGGACACATTAGGAACAGGTGCAGACAATCACAGGGGCAGGAGACACAGGAAAAATAAGACACCAGAAACAAGACACAGGACAGGAAGTGAATCAACACGTGGGAAGGGACTCCAGAACAAAATAGGAAACCAAAACACGGAATCATGACACAGGGGCAGGAGACACAGGCAAAGTAAAAAGGAACCGACAAAAGACCGGGAAACAGGAAGTGCAAAACTAATTCAAATAAAACAGGAAATCAAAACACGAGATCATGACAACGGGGATGCTTTAGCAAAATACAATCACTAAACTATACAATTGAATCATTCTATCTTGGTTATACCAGTAGTGGCATGTGTAAAATGTGAAATATGATAGGACTGACGGTTACAGAAAAAGGTTTTTTAACATTATTATTATAGTTGGATAAGTTATAGAAAATATTTTACTCTCTAAAGGTGGAAATAGAGACATAATAATAGTAACGAAGCAGATGTTATGAGAGGTTAATGCCCTCTAGGTCAAGTAGTAGAGGGCCTGGGATCGGAATTTGCTCCTTCTTTACAGCCAGTTATTATCACAACACAGGTGACTGATAATACAACAGAAAGGAGTGGGCTTGAGTAGAAAAAAACATATTGTGATAAAAACTGACTGCTCTGTAGGTTCACTCACACGGGGCTGTGAGTCGCCTAGCGAGACGCCTTGTACAATTAATCATGATCTAATGTAGCAGAACTTATCTGGTGTCATTCAGCCACAGTCAGCAAGGCTGTTGTCAGATCAGATTAACTCCAGTTTAAAAAGTTACAAAAAATTTAACTTAGCACTTAAGGAAATGTTGACAGTGAAAATTTGCATGGCCACGCATGAGGGGAGGATGTATGATGCAATCGTTTTCTTGACAGAGAAAAAGATCTGGAGTTAGTTATGGATCATGGAGCACCGCTGAAAATGTCCATACCCGCTTTGAGGACCGTTTACTATGAAAAACAAGTTCAACTGTGCATTGACTTCAAGGTTCTGGGTTCGAATCCTGGTTCAAACCAACCAGGGCCTTTCTTTGTGGAGTTTGCATGTTCTCCCCGTGTATGCGTGGGTTCTCTCCGGGGGTCTCCGGCTTCCTCCCACAGTCCAAAGACATGCAGAATGGGGTTAGGTTCATTGGAGACTCTAAATTGACCGTAGGTGTGAATGTGAGAGTGAATGGTTGTTTGTCTCTGTATGTGGCCCTGCGAAAGGCTGGCGACCTGTGCAGGGTGAACCCTGCCTCTCGCCCAATGTCAGATGGGATTGGCCCCAGCCCCCCCCCCCAGCTTTATTTGGATAAAAAAAAAACACAACAACGTTTACATTTAAACCGATTTCATTAATATGTTTTTATATCCAAGGGTTTACGATCTACATACAGTAGACTGTCTGCAGTAGAACACTCGCCTGCATTCTTCAACATAAAAGTCAGCGGTTAGTGCCAAACAGTTATTCCTAGATACAACGCTCAACAACTACAAGCACACCACGCTGCAAAAATAGAATAGGTAGCAGGTAATAAATACAATATGCTATCTGGAATTATTTTCCATTACATCTCATCATTCAGTTCCTCAGTAACCACATATACATATTGGTACGTACGGACTACGATGACTGATGCAGGCTGTATTAAGGTCTGATCAGTTGTGTCTGCAATTACTCAGAAATTACTAGTCAGGTTATATAGCTGCTAGACGTTAAAAGGAAGGAGCCTGTGTCGACTTTAGACTCCTGCTATTACTGAAATGGTGAAAAACAATAGCGATCAGGAATTAAAAAGAAAAAAAAAACAGTTGGTCATGCATGGATTTGCCTCATTTTCCTTGACCAGCACTGGTTCGAGACGTCCCTTTATGCAAAAATTGAATTTGCAGAAATGTTTTATTGTGCAAATTGCCATTAAAAAAAAAAAACGTCAAGTCAGTCAGTGCACAGCAGTCTGTTGTGTTGTTTACAATGAATAAATCAATATGAATAAATGAATCCCTAATCTTTTTTTAAAGGGAAAGGAAAGCCCTTCACCTCAGGTACATTGGTTGCCTGTCTTTTATTGCGACACTTCCTTCTTGTAGTGCGTGCGCGTGTGAGGTGAAGGGGGTGTGACATACCGGATGTTACTATCAAAATGCCTCTAGGAGGGAAAACAGGTTTGGGCAGAACTTCTCATGCCAGTCTGTGTAACTTGTCCAGATTCCTCACCCGGCTGTTTCCGAAGAGCGACGCAAATTCGTGCTCTGACCGCAGAAAAGACTCTTGTAAGTTCATTTTTCCACAATCTTGACGAGTTTGCTTGAGCGAGTTTCGGCCCCGGTCCTGTCGTGTGAACTGTCCCTCCACTGATTTGAACACCCAGAGCTTCACGTGTGGCTACACCGTGGCGCCACAGAACTCTTTCCTCAGCAGACGTGTGGATATGAAATGACATTATAATTATGGTTCTGCGCTATTAATCTGTCCCAGCGGCGTAATTGGTGTGATTGGTCACACCTGTGTTTACCACAGGTGTCGTTGGGCGTGGAACAACGAGGCTCCGGCAAAGCCCCTGGTTTTCCTTCTGCGTCCCATGACACCTCGGAACTCGGAAGCCGGGTTAATCGTTCCATTCAAATGTTGCGTTCAATTACACCTCGAAACTCGAATCTCCGAACCCGGAAGTCGGGGTGGTGATTTTTCTCCATTGTTTTTTTTCACGACCACCTCCCGAGTCGAATCACCACCATTACTTCCGGGTTCAGAGATTTGGAGTTCCGAGGTGTAATGGAACGCAGCAGTAGGGCTACTGTAACACCACTACAGAGCTTATTTAAGAGCAAGTGACGGGGTTGTAGCCAGCAGACCATCATCGTGATACCATGGTAGATTCAGGCTACTGCATTGTATATTTGAACAGGCTTCATTCACTTCAAGAACACAGGAAATGCCCTTGCCAACTTGATCACTTTAAACTTTAAGCTATAAGTTATCACCCATCAGTGGTGCTCTCCTGGATGTTCACAAGGGTGTTGGGTCAGGAGCAAGTGGACTTGGTTGAAGATTCTTCAAGAGTTGTCTCTCCTGTGATGAGCCATGTGTTTGTTTAAACTGATGACTGTCAACAAAAACACTGTCCTGCGTCCTGTTTTCTCTGGCTCAGGGATGGGCAGCTTTGATGAAAGGGAGGGCCACACAAATTTTCACCTCACTACCAGAGGGCCAGATATATCAACATGCACTTCCACCATTATAACCGTGTCACTTAATTGGCCTACGATAGCTAACAAATTTAATAAATAGAACAAAATATATACTAGCAATCAAAGTTTATTATACCAATTTTCAAAAATTGCAGATGATTTGGCTTTCTCATGAACAAATGACCCAGACAAGGCTCCCTAGTGGGCCAACAATTTTAACATCTCTATTTTCAAAAGAAAAATCAACATTTCAACATGGTTAAGCTGTGAACTTAACAGAGAAACAAACATCCACATTCCTGAGTCATATATTATTTCAGTGCAATGGGGTCTCAAACAATTATGCTACAAAAACCAAAACATATCTCTTTGTTCTGTCTTAATGAGACACTTGTGGCCTCTCCTGCTGGCGCACAATAGACTGAATGTCAATCTCAATATTAGTGCAGACAGGTGACAGGTCTAAGATCAGCAAGATCATAATAACGCCTCCTTTACCTACTATTCCTTACAAAAAATGTATCTTGTATTAGTAGTAGTTTCCCCCCCTCATCAATCTGCACTCAGTAACGACAAAGTGGAAGTTGAATTTTAGACCTTTTTGATTTATTAACAGGAAAAAATCAAATATCACATTGGCATATGTATTCACACGTGACACAAGTGCTTCTAATTTATCTTGGTCATCCATTGAGAGGTTTCTACACAGTGATGGGTTTAATTATGGTAAATTCAGATAATTGTAGACATTTATGTTCTCGTTGCTATGTTGGATTTCCATAAATTGTATCCCAGAGAGGCTCTGATCAATGTAGATCTGAAGAAGGGTGGGATTGCAAGGAGAATGCCTGGCAGCTGTATGCGCTGAGAACTATGTATTTAGACCAACTGACGGTTAACAAAACAAACACAAATATGAATCTAGGCTGTGGGGTGTGTACACACTATGCCCCACTAATGTGAGGCAACAGCTTAAGGGCATTTCTGCATACACCTTTTCTAAACGAAGAACAGCCGTTTCACTCAGTGGTGTGGTGGCCAACCAGAGTCGGGCTTCTTTGATCCTCGTCACTAGATGACTAATTCTGTCATTCTGCACCAAATTGTGCACACACACACACACACACACACACACACACACACACACACACACACACACATAAATATCAGTTCCCGGATTATTCCTGATTTTTCATCCAAGACCCATTCCTTATTCCCTGGGAAATTGGTGATAATGTCAAAAAACATCTCACCTCGCAATTTTAAAGAAAGTTTAAAAAAACAAAACAACGATTGAACCCCAGCCTTTGTCCAGATCCATGGCATAATTTAATGGACTCTTTTTTTGGGCCCATGTCCCATCCTTCCACCAATTTTTGTGGAAATCCATTAAGTGGTATTGTGCGTAATCCTATTGACAAACCAACCCACCAACCAAGAAGGAAAGAAAGATGGAAGGAAGGAAGGAAGGAAAGAGATTTTTCTTCTCCCTTGCTGTCCATCTTACACTCTCATCACATACACACAGGAACATTGCCCTCTGCTGGAAGGTAGTAGTAAATGTTTGTTACTGTTGAAGGTTGGAAAAGATTGTTTTCTTTGCCCCATCCACACAATTTAATAAAAAATCTAAATGTGTTTTAGTGTTGACTAAAATGTACGTAGATTTTGTTAATCTGATTGGAGGATTTCATTAAAGAATGAACCCTTTATTCCCCTATACATTTCCTGTCACCTGTAGGTGGCAATGTGACCAAGCCTGAATTTTGGCCTGTACATATCTTCAGGCCTTGACTCTAGTCAAACTCTTATCAGAAAGATCTGCAATATGTGGCCAAGTTGCAACAGTTTTTGTCCATGGTGTGCCGAAACCACACTGTTTGACGATAAAAAAAAACTAAAAAAACATCTGGACTTTAGTACATATATATGGCTATCATATCTTAAGAACTGTTCATCTCATCGCCTTCACACTTGGCGAGCAAGTGCATAGTCAGATTAGGTACGATTTGGTCATGCCATATGTTCAATATTAATAAGAATAAATAGGTGAACAGTGCTCGGCCCTCTGTGCAGGAGTGGGGGCTGGGGCAGATGTCCTTAACAGGCAGTCTTCGTTGTTTGGCCCATAAAATGTCATAGAGGAGCAGAGAAACCAGAAAATATTAACTTTTAAGAAACTGAAATCATAGAATTATTTTTCCCATTAAAAACTACTTGAACTAATTAAACGAATATCAGAATATTTGGCGATTAATTTAGTAGTCGATTACTAATGCCTCATATGTTGAGGGCAAAGTTAAAACAGGAGGATTTAATTTTTAAAAAATGTTTGGGGACACAATTGAGCCACGTCCATGTGCGACAGCCACAAAATATAGAATTTTGCACCATACCAGTAATTTGGTTTCCAGCGTGTTTAGACCCTCTAACATGCATAGGAAGATGAAAAATTAAGGGGAAAATAGGGTCCCCTAACTCATTTCATTTTTTTAGCTGATTTCTCATTTTAATGGGGATTTGGTTGGTGAAGACTTAGTGTCAGCATTGTTGAGCATTTTCACACCTTTACTTTCTTTTTTGCCCTAGGAAAAATGTTCCTGTATGTCCTTGGGCTGGTGGCCCTTTGGTTCGTCTTCCGCTGGTTCAAGGAAACCAAAAGGGTGTCCAACAAGGAAGATAAATATGTCTACATCACTGGCTGTGACTCTGGATTTGGTAACCTTCTTGCGAGACACCTGGACAAGCTGGGCTTCCGTGTGATCGCGGCCTGTTTCACTGAGAAAGGTGAGGATGAGCTGAAGAAGATCTCCTCCGAGAGACTGACGACCACACACCTTGACGTCACCGACTCTACGAGTGTCAGCAAAACAGCAGCTCTGATCAAGACTTTGGTTGGAGAAAAGGGTGAGTGGGTTCAAGGGTGTTTTGTTTTATTATATTTATTTCATTTAATTCTTATTTATCTCATTGGGTGTTCTGTTCATCTCATTTTATGATTTCAGGTGAATCAGCAATATTCATAAATTGTTTGCAATTGAACCTGGGCAGCTCTGATAATGTATTTCAATTTGATTTGGATAAATGCTATGTAGTTTCATAACTATCCTACAGACATGAGTGATATGAATCATCTCATCTAACTCTAGATGGGAAAGCAAATAATCAATCTTCCTAAAAGCATTCTCCTACCTTTTCGCTAATAACAAATAAAAATGAATGCAAAGCCTGTAGCAGCGATTTCTCTTCTAGATTCCTCTTCCTGCCATGTGCCATCTATGAGGGTGTAATCACTTTTGCCTCTTACAATTTATGTTGTTGTGCTTGTGTCGCTTCAGGCCTGTGGGCTGTTGTGAACAATGCTGGAGTCGCTTTGCCGACTGCTCCCACTGACTGGCTCAATATAGAGGATTATAAATCCATGTTGGCTGTCAATCTGTGTGGAGTAATCGATGTCACGCTGAGCGTTCTCCCTCTCATCAAGAAGACCAAAGGCAGAGTAGTGAACGTGTCCAGTGTGTTTGGACGAATTACCACGATTGGTGGACCTTACTGTGTGTCCAAGTATGGAGTGGAGTCCTTTAATGACAGTCTGCGGTGAGAGGAGACAACCCTTTTTTTTTGTTATGCACATACATTGGTATTGTCATGAGTGTTCTAGAATTACAGCAGCTCATTTTGTGTTTCAGTTTAAACATGGCACCGTTTGGAGTCAAGGTCGCATGTATCGAGCCAGGGATCTTCAAAACAAACATGACTGATTCAGTGATGTTGAAGAAATACGTAAATAAGCTCTGGGACAGATTACCTCAGGATCTGAAGGATGACTATGGATACATGTTCGTGGAGCAAAGTAAGAGTAACTGCATTTTTGTTGCAATGTGGAGTTATTTTTTTTACACACACACACACACACACACACACACACACACACACACACACACACACACACACACACACACACACACACATACACATACACATACACACACACACACACACACAGGGGCAAAAACAACACCCTGCATGGAATAATAAGTAATGCTAATGATTTACATTTTAAATATAGTTTTGCGCTAATAAAGTGCAAAGTTTATAAAAAACATCTTCTAACCACACGTGAAATTTTTCTCTTTCAGCTTTTGCAAACATGGATGTCATGTCGAAGCACATACTTGACGGAGATTTGATGAAAGTGGTCGGCAGTATGGAGCATGCCATCTCCGCCGTTCATCCTCGTACTCGTTACTCTCCGGGATGGGACACAAAGTTCCTCTGGTTGCCTCTGTCTTACATGCCAACATTCATCTCGGATAAATTTCTCCTGAAAAATTATCCCAAACTAAAAATGTCTATCCAGTAGGTTCAGTCAAATGAGTTACTGGGTAGAACCCATTTAGACAAAGATTGATAATGTGTCTTCCTGTGTGACTGTTACTGCAATACATGTCTGTAAGTGAAGGTTTACACCATTAATGGCATCATATAAACATATTTGTCATGATAAAACAGGTCTCGTCTCTCTGGCTGTTCCTCATGTTTCTGAGTTGACTCCAGACGCTGTCATTCCTGCTCTATTGATTAAAAATATAATACGGTATTATACATCTCAGTTAATGTCTTTTTATTTACCACAGAAAATAGCATTTGCTTCTCTTATTTAAATTCCTGCACTCGCCAAAACCTTTGACCCACATCTACAACTCAATATACTCTGGTATATGAAATGGTCACTTGAACCATAAACAAATGCAGTAACACATTTTTAACTTCTTTAAACAATAGATCCTACAGCTACAAATTTCAAATTGGCTGTGGATCCTTATTGGACCAAGCTTAACAAAGCTCATCAAGATACCAAGATATTAACCTTTTGAGCAATTTACCTCAAAAGGGTGTTGCTCAGCAAATATATGAACTAAAGTCTGCAACTATTTTGCCAATAAACACAAAACTTGGAGGATGTGTCCACATAAGTATCTCCAACTTAACCTTAAAAGTTGTATTCAAGTCTCCAACTAAGGAGTGCCACAAATGCAATAAATGTGCATACCATAACACATATCAGACTAAAATCTGAAATTCTATGCCCAATCATTACAAATCACACAGGATATGTTTCAAAACAATATTGAACTGTGTTAATCTATTTTGCTCAATATGGGGTACCAAGGGTTCCAAACGTACATGAGCGCACATTGTGCCATATCCGCATTTGTCCAATCATCAGTAACCTCGGCAGATTTTTAATGTTGAATTAAGTTTGTAAAATCATCTTGAAATCAGCCAACACAAATCTTTTCCAATAATAATAATGATAATACATTTCATTTATAGAGCACTTTTCATTATTAAACAGATTGCATTCATTTAGCTGACACTTTAGTCCAAAGGGACTTCCAATAAATCAATGAGTTGACTTGGTGATGCATGAAGTCAATTTCATTAAGTAAAAATGTGCACACTCATAAACGGACTCAATTCGGACTCAATAAACATCAATTCTAAAATAGGTCCTGTAATTTATATTCCAAAATAGCGTTTTTCATTTCATCTTGAATATATATATATGTATGTTTTTTTTTTCTTCTCCACAACCATCTGGCAACCCCCAGAAGTGATCTGGCGACCCCTGAGAGGGACAGGACCCCCAGGTTGAGAATCACCGCTCTAAAACACGTGTCTGCCCACAGGACTTTGGCTCCTCTGCTTCTGTGTAAACCTGCTCGTTTGATTGTAAACCATTTGAGATAGAGGGGAATGCAGTTATCAAATCCTGGGGTCATGAAATCTGGAGTAGTCTATTACACAATCCTGTGCTGGTGAAACAGTTACATCCAGTGTGGACCTTGACTTTGCAGACGCATTAAAGTCAGTCCACAGAAACTTAAGGATAAGTTCATGCAGAGCGTCCAGTGTTGACTGAGAAAAGAACTTCACTCCATTCAGTGATCTCATTATCTGGATCAGGAGGACTGCCACAACTCAAGTCTGTAAGCATGGTATGAATGCATTATTTTTATTATCATCATTATTATTATATGTTAAAACTTTTTAATCAGTATCAACTTTGGCTTGATGCTCATCGGAAGCATCCAAATATCTGGCATATGAATATGAACTTGTTGTTTGTATTTATTCAACACAAAATAAGGAACAGAGGCCTTGTAAACAAATCCAACTGGTTATTGCACAAATTTAATGAAATCTAATGCCATCTGGTGGCCAAGTGGAAAATGAATGCATTAAAGGTTCAGTTCACCAAGTTTTGAGATTTCCACCGCTGAGACCCAGTGCAGTGGAAGTAAGTGTGGTTTGGTTTGTGTTGTAGACAGCAACATTTATTTAATTTCTTATCATCGCTTGTCAGTTTAATATAAAAGGATGAGTTACACATTGTTATTCCTCATTTCATGGATTAATATGAATAATATTAATGCATTTATCTGTCATTTCCTCTGATGGTCTGTGTTAACGCTGCAGTTCCCTGCTGCTCATTTACAAAACAGATCATGGTTAGTGAGGAGGGACTGTACAGCAGTGAACGCTATTGGTTAATAATGTTGATATACAGTTGATCATGTTGTAGCCAAAGAGAGGCACTTTGGGTATTTATATGTTAATCTTTGTTGTTTTTTGGTGTGTGTGAGCTTTAATGTTTTGAACTGAAGGAACTCGTCTTTTCTCCATTCAGGTGTCAGCTGTCAATTTAACAACGTATTTGTTCGAGGTCAGTTGATTTCTCTATACCATCTTTGCAGAAAAGAAGATTTACAAAAGGATTGTGGATTAAAAGAATGAATTTGTGTGTTTTTAGGTGATCCTGTCACATCTGGTCTTAACCTCTGCTGTACTTCTGGTCGCCCTCACTGCCATCAGCTGGTACATAAGAGATTCCCACAAGGTGGGTGGCTTCAGCCAGAAGCATGTGTTCATCACAGGCTGTGACAGCGGCTTCGGGAATCTGGTGGCCAGACAACTGGATGGAAAGGGTTTCCACGTCATAGCTGCGTGTCTCACAGAGAAAGGTGCAGCAGATTTGTCTGCGTTGGCGTCCCCCAGGCTGAAGACCCTCCTGCTGAATGTGACAGACAGCGAGAGCATCAGGAGGGCGGTGGAGTTTGTGAGCAGAGAGGTCGGAGAGCGAGGTGAGCCGGGTGGACAGCAGAGGTGCACACACACACACACACACACACACACACACACACACACACACACACACACACACACACACACACACACACACACACACACACACACACACACAGATAGGGTGCCAGTCCGAGTGAGGCACTGGGGGAGATAAGGCAACTTGGACCACCCCATCATCAACTCATCATTCTCCTGCTGATAGCATTTTAACTGCGAGAAACACTAAAGCTTCTTCAGACATAAATCTGCATTACGGATTCATAAAATTTCCCTCTGGTCTACATTTTAAAGAAGTAGATCTGAGTTCAAAGAGGGAGTGAGGCTTCACTTAATGTATTAAATATGAGAAACTAACACAGTAAAATCGCTGGTTATACATTCTCAAAGATTCCTGTGTCACACACACACACACACACAAACATAAAGGTGAGGTACTTTAAATGGTTGTAGCTCATGCCTGATGTTGTATATTGATGAGTCAGAGCAATTTCTAACTGCCATGACATTTGTGATAGATTCTGAAGATAACAAAATGTAACATTCATTTGCTACCTATTTACAAAAGAGAAATAAAGATGAGAAAGTTGGTAACCGCTGTCACTGGTGACCTTCTGCAGGTCTGTGGGGGCTGGTGAACAATGCTGGCAGGTCCACACCCATCGGCCCAACGGAGTGGATGGATGTGAATGATTTCACCAAGGTCTTGGATGTGAACCTGATGGGAGTCATTGAGGTGACCCTCCAGACTCTGCCCCTGCTGAAGAAGGCCCAGGGCCGGGTGGTGAATGTGGCCAGTATTCTGGGCAGACTGTCTCTCACTGGTGGAGGATACTGCCTGTCCAAATATGGAGTGGAAGCCTTCTCTGACAGCCTCAGGTACAGAGGGACGCACAACCGATTTATTACACATCCTCCACTGCGGTTGTAGAAACAAAAGGAACCAGCAGTTCCTTTAGAGTAGGGTAAAGCAGAAGTGTTCCCAAGGTGAAATTTGGCTTATAGAGAGTTGTCAGTAATTATAAATATGGGAAAGTAGACAAGTGTACTTTTCAACAACTCATCAACACTCTCAGCAGACAAGCCATTTATATACTTAATATACAGTTAGGTAGGTGGTCTGCAGAACAAATGTTAATCATTTTTCTGACTTTTCTGTTTATCTTAAATATATATATATATATATATATATATATATATATATATATATATATATATATATATATATATATATATATATATATATATATATATATATATATATATATATATATATATATATATATATATATTTTTAGACACAAACAGTTACTGCAATGAAACATTTTGAGGAAGTCCAGAGGATAAATAAGTATTTTGAGCCAAAAACTCAAATCTTAATTGTGCAATTTTTTGAAATTATCAAATGTTCTATGTAAAATCTTTATCGGGAGAAGAAGCCGTCTACTGCAGCTGTCAAATGATTGCATTGGAGAACAATGAGTAAAATGATGAATCATGAAGTAACACAAAATTTAAATACTCAATTAAAGTATGTGCCAAGTTTACTGAAGTAAACTACCAGACGTAAACCTACTTTTAAAGGAAAAATGTTGACAGAAGTTTGAAAGAAAAAGTGTTCTTGTTCCAGTTACAGAAGCATTGTTGTCTGCTTCTCCTGCCCAGGAGGAACATGGTGCACTTCGGCATCAAAGTGAGTATCATCGAGCCTGGTTTCTTCAAGACGGCTGTTACCCAGCGGGATCTTATTGAAGCCGACCTGAGGAGGCTGTGGGCTCGCCTCCCACAAGAAGTTAAAGCCTCATATGGACACACATACATTGACAACTGTAAGTGGAAGTCAGGTTAATATCAATCAGCAAGTGTCTAATAATCAATATTCTAAATAATCCCTCTCACTTTATTTTTCCACCATCAGATGTGAAGGCTCAGAACTTCTCTCTTGGCATACTGTGCAGTCCAGACCTCTCCAAGGTGACCTGGTGTATGGAGCACGCGCTGACGGCCTGTTTCCCTCGCACACGTTACAGTGCAGGCTGGGACGCCAAGCTGTTTTGGATTCCTCTTTCCTATCTCCCTTCATTCTTTCAAGACTTTGTCACCAACTTGCTTCTTCCTTCACCTAAAGATGAACGCATGTAGGAAAATGAGAAAATAAACATTATGACAATGACCAGGGGAAAAAAACTGTCCGGGCTCTGTTACAAAATAGGAATTTTATTCATTCATGTCTCAGCAGCAGTATGGAAACCACATGGGCACGTTTCTCCATGATCACAGATAGTTTTTATTCGTCCTCATTAAGATATAAAATAGATCATTCTGTAAAGAATTTATTCACCACATTAATAAAATGACTCTCTACAGCCGCATGCTCAGGTCGTGTGTCACTCTTCAAGATAATCAACTACATAAATTAATTTCCATGCAACAGACAAGGGCGTGTTCAAGTATTGTCCCAAACAATTTTGGCCATTATTCCAATATCATTACTTCAAAAAAACAAAAAAACAGATCATGTCGATTCAAAGTCATGAAGTCAGGAAATGTAGGTCGAGATTAGGTATGTTAAATATGAAGTATTTTAGCTCGTGTGTCTTTTTATACTAGAGCACGAGTTAAAATCAACATATGGGTTTGCTTTAATTTCCAGCCCTGAAATGAGGTATATAAACATGAAAGATGAAATAAATACATCTTCAGTTTTGTTCAGTGGCAAAAATGTCATCAACAAATTTCTCAAAAAATCTTTGATCAAGAAAGTACTGTACATTCAGAATGCTGCTAAACCTTTATACGTGTTATTGTGTTTATAACGGGCTATTTGTGGGATCTATTTCAAAGATATTTTCTAACAAAATCTTACTGTTCAAATTTACAAATATACAACATATTTATTAACATTTCTATCAGCAGCGTCAGTGCAAAAGATATTGTACATCAGAGTGAAGAAAAGGACATTAACACAAGAATTGGCATAAGGAATGTCAGAAGGCATAGTCGCAAGACTTTTTTTTTTTTCTTCATTGTGTAGAAATGTATTTCTCTTTTCTAAAACAATTAGACACAGGCTGCATAAAAAAATAAATTCTGTGCAAAGTGTGTTTCTTCTTTTCTATTCCCGCCTGTGAGAGAGGGGTTATACGTCGCTGTCCTCTTTAACGAGGTTGGCCGTGTCTTTGAAACTGTCCTCGGTTGGCGAAAAGGTGCTGGGACGATCCCTCTTCGGAGGTTTGGCGGGGGGGGCGAATGGAGAGGGCTCAGGCGCAGGAAAGTCCCCACTGCTGTCTACGGGCTTCTCATCCTTCATCTGCAAAGCAATGCAGACGGTAAACATGAATCTTTTAAAAAGCCTCAAATTTTTTGTTTTGAAACTGAAAAATATTAATTGTGTCCAAATTCACCTCTGAGTACGAGGGGTTTTCAAATGTGGTGCTTGGCTTTAATTTTCGTTTGAATAAGCTCCACTTTGACTCCTGCAAACAATCACAAACAACGAGTTGACATCACACTTGAATAATATAATTAATATAAGTTGCTTTCAGAAATTCACTTGAAGTCCAGACTTTTCCCGCCAGCGCCCTTGTAAAATTTATGGAAAATGTCCCGAGTCAGCCCATGTGCTTGGAAAATCTCTAGGAAAATTCCCAGCAAGCGAGTGGATGTGTTGATGACTGTAAACTAAACAACTGCTTTCAGCAGTGAAATGGTCGTCGTGTGCTGCCTCCCTCAATGCTCCGACCAGAGGCCACAGAATGTTCTGGATATTTTCCTGTTAGTGTGAAAGCATCTGACTTGGACCAACTCCTGTTGTGTTCGTCATATTTGAAAGGCAAACTCTGGAAAATGTCCGGACCCAATTTTTCCAGACATGTCTGAAAACAGCTGTATAGTTGAGTGGGCAGACGGTTCACAAGAGACTCACCTGAAGAGGTTTGGTGCTGAGAGTAGTTGTGTTCACAACGCCCACACTCTGATCTCCGTGATACGCCGGGTTCACAAAGTTGTTCTGCAGCTGTTCACCGCTCACATTAACAGTCACCTGGTTAAAAATACAAGGCTGTTATACCACTTATAACCATCTACTGCCATGACAACTGAGCTAACTGGCTTAAGATAATTAATATTAATTTGTCTTGGTAGGTGCTGGTTAACGATTACTAAAAAAAAACTGCAATGATCCCAATTCTTTTTTTCCCCAAAACATTATTTTGACCACAAATGATTTTGTCATGTCCATGTGTGCTGAAATTTCTTTTGTCGTTTTGTAACTTGCAAAACTAATAGTCCCATCACCTCCTGTACTACTACACAGTACCTGTGTGGCATGAATGACAGCAGGATCACCAGACACTGCGGGAGCGGTGGCGTATAATGGGTTCTCAAATGTGACTGGCTGCCTCCCAGCATCCATGGCAAAGTTATCATCCTATGGGAAATTAAATCGATAATCTTACTTATTGCTTAAATATCAAACCTTAAAAGTCACACTATTCATTTGATAATCTTTCTCAGTTGATGCTGAAAAAAGCAGTTCTCAAAGGAATGCTAGAACAAAAGTTGTCAATGTAAGCCACATAGAGCACTTGTTATTGCGTTTAAATGGCTGATAGTACATTTTAGTGACTTGGGAGATTATTAACTGCTAATGAGGATCCTCCCTGGACTCACCATCTGCATGGCCGTGTCAATGAATGACACTCCAATGTGTGATGGGCCGAGATCGACGTTATCACCCGACCGAAACGTCACCCCATTCCCAGTGTCACTGGACTTCACCAGGCTACTGAGGCTGGGCAAAAAAACAAAAACATAGCTCTACTGTGAGCTCCAGTACAGCTTTAGTTCATGAAAACATGCAGCGGATGGAAATGACAGAACCAAAAACCTGAGGGGAGATACCTGGGTAGTTTGGGCATGGAGGGGATGAAGGATCCTGTTCGTTTGTAGTTGAGGAAAACCCCGACAGCTAAAGCTCCGGTGATCAGGATGATGATGACGGCCAGTAAAACAGCCACAGCTATACGCAGACATAGTGGAAAATATTCAGATGTGTGGACATGAAACTGTCACAACAAAGTGCTTATCATAAATATTCCTAATAATATTTTGCTGACTAGTCCATTACTGCTCGTGACTTCTGGAAGACCTGTTGTTTTGCTCAAGTTGAACAGTGATCAACTGTCACAACAACTTGGTTATTTATTAAGCAAAAGTGTGATTTTTGTCCGGTCAACATCTTCATTAGTTGCTGATCGGGGCTGTTTTCTAATCTATTTTGTTGCCCTGTGCAGCCGCAAGAAGTGTGACTTCATCACCTTTGGCCTGGCTCTGCTTCAGTAAAGCCAAAATATGATGACTGTTACTGCGTAGCAGCTCCCACGGGACAGCCAGCGCTCGTGTCAAGGACTTGAGTTTAGTTTACACAAAAAGTGTAACTCATCACAATTTTCAGTTTGCCGTTCCCATACGAAGAGTGCAGCAGGGGAGGGACGTGTTCACAACAAAACAAAAACATGCAGAGTACTAAGAAGTTGGTGGTGATTCATAAACTGAAGTAAAAAAAGTTAATAAAAGGACAGAAGGGGAGCACATCACCTGTTCCTGCTGGAGCGCCCCTCGAGTTCCCCATCTCACAGAAGCTGCCAATATAACCGTACGGACACCTGAACAATACAGCCATGAGAAATCTTTAATACTGGGACAACTTGCATGGAAAAACAGCATATTAAAACATGTTTGTAAAAGATGGAATATATGCATTATGTCAGACATTAGGGGGTATGACTGATGGACAATCAACAAATGGCACCTGCGTACACACTCACTTGCACTTGGGCAGACCGCCTTCATCAGTGTAGCAGGTTCCACCATTCATGCATCTACATGCAAGGGGCATTGCAACAGGTGCCTCAATGGCTGCAAGAGCAAATGCCGGGTACACACAGGATATATAAAAACCAAAACATCACAACATCACAATTTCACAAAAACAACACGGGAGCGGCAGCCAGGCACAAGCAGAGAATTTACTGATGAATGTAAAATGATTACGCAACACAACGGCTAAGACAAGACTGTACATGCAGCCAGGCAGTCGTTGTTGTTGTTGTTTACCTGCATCACATTCGTTGGAGTCAAACTCCACCTGAGAGGAGCCCTGCGGGCAGGCGCAGGTGTACCCGCCTGGCCGGAGGAGGCAGAGGTGACTGCACACGTTCTTACAAGGGTTCGGCACTGAAGAGGACAGAACAGACGGAACAACACTGTGAGACAACGTGTTGAGACGTCGGCAAATCTTTATTACAGCTCACCTTCACACTCTGACTGTTAAGAGAATCAGTTTATGTAAACAGCTCTGCTCTGTGTTTTCCAGGATGTTTTTTAATCATCAGTTTTCAAAGTCTGCACTGAACTATCCAACAGAGCTGTTAGGATGTTAAGACGACGTACGCTGCTCCCTCTGCCTGTTACTTTTTTGAAATGTTGGTTTCTCTCTGTGAATTCATATAATTTCTGACCTGACCGGTTGTGTCGGTGCTCCTGGTAAATGCGGACTTGAGTCAGCCAGGGGTTGATGGTCAGGACTTTGACTTTACTTCCTTTCCCAAACTTGTTAGTCCTCCACACTTCCCCTTTCTCCTTTGTCGTCCAGTACACGTGACCTTCAAAGACATCCAGACTGTAGGGATGTCCGATGTCTGAGACAGAGAAAACACAACTCTTTTTAACGCACATCACTCTCAGTCTTCACTGGGATTTGAGTGAAAATACTGAAGATATCAGTGCCCACGCTGCCCTTGGTGCTCTCACCTCCGGATATGATGATCTTCCTGTCTGTGCCATCAGGCTTCATGGACTCGATAATGTTTTCTTTGGAGTCACACCAGTAGATCCTGTCTCCATTCAAATAATCCAGAGCCAGTCCAGTGGGCCAGCCGAGGTCCTCTTCCTTCACCAGGACTTGTCTGTTCTTACCGTCCATCCACGCTGATTCTATTCTGGGCTTCCTGCCCCAGTCTGTCCAGTACATCATTCTGCCAAACAGAAATAGACATAAAGCCTCTTTATGCTGCACAAAGGATTTCAGAATGCAAGTGATATTCTTTAAAACACTAAAAGCTCAACAGCCTCCTACCCGAGTGATGGATTAACAACAATAGCAGCAGGCTGGTCGAGGTCAGTGTGGATCAACCACTTCCTGTACCGCCCATCCAGCTTTGCCACTTCGATTCGATTGGTCCCTGAATCTGTCCAGTAAATGTGTCTGTAAAAGGTGATGAGAACCCATTGAGAAGCTGAATGCAACTTACAGCGGCCTCAACAAAAGTGGAGAACTCAATCCCGGTGAATTACCCGCCAACCCAGTCCACAGCAAGGCCGTCAGGGTTAGCAATGTATCTCAGGTTCAGATCCACTTCTCTCACTGGGTTGTTACCGCGATCGTTGAATGTGGTCATATAGGCCCGTTTGATAGAGCCAAACTGAGATCCTCGACCCAGAACTGTCCAGTACACAACACCTGCAGCACATCAGGGGATACGGTTATCAGATAAAAACATACAGATATCACTGTTCTTATAGTTTCAACTGTGACCACACAACATTAAAAGTGGTTTTAGCAGTAGTAGTCTTACTGAGGCTCTGTCCCTCTGGATCCCACAGGTAGTCCAAGGCTTGGATGTGCTCAGCATTGTCCACATAGTCTGAATACTCCTCGGACGACAGGTTGAAACGACGGATACGCACGTTGTCTGGCAAGAGCAGCACTGGTGGGTTTCCTGTACAGGAATTCCGGTGTGGTAGAAGTTGTTATCAATTTCAATGTCAGGGTTTGGCTTTTATGAGAAATAAAGACTGTTCTTCTTTGTGTAAAGACCAAGCTCTTACCCTGGGCAGCACATTCTGACCCATGCGGCTCCCCGAACGACTGAAAGCCTTCAGCACAAAAGCACTCATAGCTGCCCTTAGTGTTCTTGCACTCCTGAGGACACGTCCCATACACTTCACACTCATTCACATCTATTCCCAAAAGCAAAAGAAAAGAATAAAAGAATAAACATTAGGTGAATGCAGAAAATTAACTGCACTGTATCAGTGCGTACGTGTGTCGTTTACCTTCACAGGTGTGTTTCTCTGTCGTTCTGGGCTTGAAGCCAGGCCTGCAGGAGCAGAGGACGCCTCCTTCTGTCAGGTCGGTACAGTTGTGTTCACAGATGTTGTCACTGCACATGTGCCCACTGCCATGGTCTGACAACAGCAAATAAGACACACTTCAATTAGGGAATCGTTTAGTCCTTAAAGTATGTTCAACTTTTATCCTGCAGTTACATTTTTTCAGCCAGTCTTGTAGAGTCGAGTTGAATTTGCAGTAAAAAAATAGCCAAGATTGTTCAATGCACTGCGATCATGTGGGTACTGAATGAATCTAACTAAATTTGGCTGAATAAATAGTAACTTCTTTCCAGAAATAAATACATAATTTAAAATAATGCTCAACCTCAAAATAAAATGTAGTACAGTAAACCAGCACCAAAACAGTAAAGCGGTATCTTGTCTTAATAATTCTACAGATTTCCACCTCAAACTGTACTTTTATTGACCAGGTTTTATTTAACAGAATCTTTAGTACAGTAAATTTAACAGATTTTGGATATATAAGAAAATATAATTTATTTTTGTAATTCAATTTTTGTGATTCAGTTACTATTACTTACGGCAGCCGAGCTCATCTGACTGGTCTCCACAGTCATCGTAATCATCACAGGCATACTGCAGAGGGATGCACTGTCCATTACTGCATTTGTACTCATCATCTGTACAGGGCCCATGTGTGGGGCTTTGGCCTAGACAGTGAGAAACAGATCAATTCAATAAAATCTGTAGATGAATTGAATCATATTAGGGTCACAATAGTCTGAGTAGATGAATGTATATATTACAAAAAGCATCACACGTACAGTTTTCCTGTTTCTCATCGGAGCCGTCACCACAGTCATCGACAGAGTTACACAGCTCGTGGCTGTAGATGCAGCGATTGTTTTCACAGCGGAAACGGAACGGAGTCTCGCACTGGATGTCCACTGCGGATGAACAGAAACAGCAGGTCTCAAGAAAACCTTACAGCAACACAATAACTCATAACTAGTGAGTTCATATGATGTTTTATGTGATTCTGGGTTTAACAAGCTTAGTTGCACTTGTGAGCGTTTGTGTTGACTTACAGCAGAGATGCAGCTCCTCATCTGAACTGTCTCCACAGTCATTGTCTCCATCACATTTCCACTGGGGCTGGACACACACATGGTTCTTGCACTCAAACAGGAATGGGGGACAGTATGTGCCATTGGGAAAGCGGGTCGCTGAAAGTCAGAGCCATTCGGTCAATGTGACTTGTACACCTGAAAACCAACACGCTCCTCAAGTGAAATGAAACCAGCACTACCTAAGGATTATCAACAGTACATGTATGTATTCACGTATGTGACATTTTTTGTGGGATAAAGAGCACACAAAGAAAACCATGCGATGCGCGACACTCACGACATGATGTCTCATCCGTGTAGTCCAGACAGTCTGCGTTGCCGTCACACTTAAACCGCTCGGCGATACAGTGTCCGCTACCACACTGGAAGAAGCCTGGATGACAGGTCCGCAACTCTGCAACACAGCCAGACCAGCACACATCTAAACATTTCTTCAGATGAAGGAAACTGTACTCAGGCAAGAGGGAAGCACTAGATTTGTCTTTGTAATTACAATAAAGAAACATTTTGCAAATTGTACAAAAGAGTTGTGAAAGTCTCACGGCACCAAAAATTCTCGGAATTTAGCCTTTATTCATGCTTTGGAAATACTCTATTATTTCCTGTATGTCCTCTAGAATAACACTTCACTCGACCAGCACTATGTGAAGGAAATCCTTCAGCTGTGCTGGTGTGAAGAAACTATTCGAATAAATGACTCTTTGGTGGTCCCGTCTGTCTGTGCTATCCTTCAAAACTCGGAGGTTTTATTGGCTCTTTGTTCACTGCCGCACTCTGTTACTGACAAACAGCCAGGCCCCGAACCAAAACAAAGAACCTCCACTTACCACAGTCCCTTTCATCCGAGTTGTCCTCACAGTCGTTGTCATGGTCACAGACCCAACGGTCGGGAATGCAGCGCAGATTACCACAGCGAAACTCGCTCTCCGTGCACGTGCGTGGAGCTGAGGGAGAGAAACGCCAAAACAGACATTTTCAGCGTAGAATCGAGCAAATGTAGATATTCATTATGTTGTTGTTCAATGTGCATATTAGAAACATTAGTCAGATGGACACCTAAAGCCTGAAGTCTTTCTTCTTAGACTGACGAACCTTGTCATTATTTTTCTCAAACTTCTAAAAATAAATCAAGGATTTGCCGTATTATTTTCTTACGTGTTTTGACATTTCACACACCCACACTGACCCGAGCAGCATGTGCCGCCGTTACTCTGCAGTGAGCTCATGAGTTCACGAGAGATAAACTCGCTTGGTATCAAGAGCACGGCCACGAGGGGAGCGGCACCACCGTGATTTAACCTGACTCACGGTTTTTCGCCTTTGAGAAGCTGCATTATCCTCAGAAACTGGCATGTATTCAGACATGTTTAAATTCTCCGGGGCAAGGGGTGACAGACTCCCTCGCCCTCCTCCTGACACACTGAAGACAGCCTGTTTCTCAAGCAGCTGATAAGACTACCTCTCTCAGCACTCCGCTGTCGGCAGAAGTGTCGAGGCTCTTACAAAACCTTCCTGCTGTCTGAGGAAACGATAGCGCGGCCATTCTTTGTCATCAGCACTCCCTTTTCCATTTGGACACTTATGAAACTGAGCAGAAATCCTGTAATAAACCTGACTACAAGACACTTCGAACACAACAACGTGCACTGGTTTTCACGCTCCCTAAACACCGAACCCCTCACACACTGCTGAACGATGTCACTTCACCAGTGATGAAGAACAGCACTCACTGCAGCTGCGTTCATCAGAATTGTCCCCGCAGTCGTCGTCCCCATCACACGTCCATCTCAGCGGGATGCAGCGGTGGTTGTCACAGCGGAAGTCTCCATTCGGATCACAGGTCAGTTCGTCTGGGAAAAGGAGCAGGCACATGAGTGAAGATGCTCTTGTCCATTTCTTATTAGAACATTATTTCTAATGGCTAGTGTTTTATGTGTTTTTTTTCTTGAACAACACCTTAAAGTTCCCTGTACTGACTAAATGTGAATGGCCTTTACTTTCTTTTTGTGGAGGTACATGAGATGTGTTACTATAATCTTGACAACATTAATACTGTAGAAAAGTATGGCAAGACCTCAACACTGTTTTTACACACATTATCATGATCCTACAAGAAAATATAAATGCCAACTTTGACAAAATTGTTCTAATTAGACACTTAAAAATGTACATTGATATTTTGTTTAAGTAATGGGAGAAGGCAAAAGCCAAAATCTCTTTCAGTTTGTGAATTTTACATTTTTTTGTAATTTTTCATTCTTTCAATTTTTCATTAGAATCACAATGTTGAGTTGATGTTGTGATGTTTGAAAGCTTTTGTTGTTTGTGATGCTGTTGAACTGTAGTTTGAGGGTTTTTTCATATATTTATCCGACTGTCAGTGCTTATTAAATGGTAAAAAAAATAAAAAAAAATAAACAAATTTATATATATATATAGTATATATAATAAATAATGAATGTTCTTGGTGTAAAACAATTCAATAGCACCAAAATGACTGTAAGTAAAAGTTTTAAAACTGAACATTAGAATCTCGCTCTCTAGATATACATATGTATATACATACATGGTTTCCTTTAACTAGCAGTCTGAGATAAAAAAAAGGTGGGAAGCTCAAGCAGAATTTTTTTCTTCTTCAAATGTATGAATTAGATATGACTGGAAATGTTTGGACCTTCATGCAATGACGTAAATGTCAGTTTGAAATGAAAGGCATCTTTATTTTAATTAAACTGCAATAACCATAGAGGGAGGAGAGCAGCATGCCTGAGGCAGATGGGTGACCTCTCTCCATGCCAGTATGTGTCTGCGGAGGATAAGACTACAGGAGATGAGAAGCACAGAAGGGAGAGGAGTGGAGGAGAGCTGGTCTGAGCCGTCTCTACCACACAGTGCTGGGGGTCAGAGATAGCACAAAGTTAGCTAGTCCTGCCCTTCTTGCCCTCCACCTGGCCCATCTGCTGCATTCTTACAGGGAGATTAGCGCGGATCTCCCTCCTGCGCGGGCATGGCACTAATGGAGTGAGAGCCTCTGATAAGAGACGGGAGGGCCGCGGTGAGTGTGTTTGGATTGTAGCAAATTACAAAGAGGCTTGTGTGAACCCTGCCCCCACGCAAGGACAGAGCAACAGCACACACACACACACACACACACACACGCACGCACGCACGCACGCACGCACGCACACACACGTGCATGTATGTAGACCCATACCACCGGACAGCTCATAAATCTGTGGTGCTCTCAGGGAGTGGCAAACTGTGTGGGAGGATGAGTGGTGAGACCCACTCCATCAGCATCTCCCACTGCCTCACTGCGTTATGTTCCACAGGAGGCTGAGGAGTTGGCTAATTGCCCTTCACTCACTCCTTTAATATATACTCCTGTTACCCAGGTGCAACTCTTTTTTAAATCTCCTCCAGAATCACCTTACCATCGGTGCACACCAAATGGGACTTCATCAACCCAGAAAGCTTTAATAGTAGTTTTAATAGTAAGCCATTAAACTTTAAATCTTCAAATCACTTTCACGATTCAAGCAGGATCTCAGTTCTGTCTCAAGAAAGGTTGCACCAGACTCACCACAGTCCTGCTCGTCGCTGTTGTCTCTGCAGTCATTGTGGCCGTTGCAGACGGACCACAGGGGCACACAGCGGTAGTTGGTCTTGCAGTCAAACTCTGTGTCGTTGTCACATCGATACGCCGGTCCCACTGTGGTTAAAAAACAACAGGATACAGACGGATACACAGTTGATTAAGACAATCAAATTTATAACCTGAAAACCCATGCAGAGTCATACTTTCATAGTTTATTATCTAGCGTTGCAGCTTCATCTAGATTTAAGGTTTGACTCTAATTTGACAGTGATGCACATTAGACAAATATCGTGCTTGTAAAAACAAAGTAAGTGAAAAGAAACTGAATATTACTTACTGCACTCCTCTAATGGTTCATCAGAGTTATCACCACAGTCATCATCGACATCGCATTTCCAGCTCTGGGGGATACAGCGTCCGTTGCGGCACTTAAATTGTCCGGGGCGACAGGTCCTGGTGGAGCAGTGGGCAGGGTCCTCGTCAGACTGATCTCCGCAGTCATCCTCGCCGTCACACTGCCAGGACTCGGGGACGCACCGTTTATTTGCACATTGCCACTGGTGGGCTTCACACTGGTGTGTAGCTGCAGGGAAGACATATTCAAAAATGATGTCATAAGAAACACAGAAAGTAAAATGAAAACAGTAAAAGCAAACATGAACGAACACGTGATATTTCAAGCAAACAGCTATGAAAATGAGGCAGGTAAAAGAACACAACCCACCACAAAGGACGGGGTCTTCGTCTGAGCCATCGTGACAGTCCTGGTTGCTGTTGCAAAGGAAATGCGGACTAGTGCAGTTTCCATCGTTGCACTGAAACTGTCCGAGCCTGCAGTGGCGAGTCGGACAGGTGGAGGGCTCGTCTGAGCCGTCTCTGCAGTCCCTCTGCCCGTCACATTTCCACCAGATAGGAATACAACTATTGAAGCAGAGGTGTGGATAATGAATGACACAAATATGATTATATAAATATATGAAAACATTTGCCAAGATGATCTGAAGCCTCTGCTGTGTTCACATCTTTGCCACATTTGTGGGAAATCTGTTGGATGTTGTGGTACAAACAGCAGGTGGCGCACTTTCTCCAATGCAAAGAGAAAAAAAACACTTGATTAGCAAAGCAAGTTACCAGCCAATGCTCTTCTCAGTAAATGAAAAGAGGAAGTGTCAAAATGTTGTGACTGGAAGTATGAGACATATGTAGTTAAATTTGAGTGTTGATGCAAACAAAACCAATGCCAATGAAACACCAACTGCCAATATCCCAGAAAATAGTAACATTTCTTTGTTTTAGTTACTTATCAACATCACGAGGTGACGAGAAATCTTAACAAACCGTTCGTTGTTAGCACATCTGTACTGGGTGCTGGTGCACATGGGAAGGCATCGGGTCAGGCCTCCTATTTGGACAGTCAGGAAATGATCGGGGCACTCGCAGGTGTGTTCTCGCCCCCCATGACGGATCAGGCACAGGTGAGAGCAGCCTCCATTGTTCACCGCACAGGGATTGTTTACTGTCAGAGGGAGGAAGTCAGTCAGTCAAAAAATTCTCAGTTCAGCACAGCTGGGCACATACAGGCCAGGTATTGTTCAGTTGTTAGTAAATACCTGTACTTAAAGTGGAGATAACTTGAGGATATGTCGAGATAAAAGACTATAACTAACTTAGTCATAAAAGTCTTGTGACAAAAGGCTCTTGGATCAAGGATTATGTTTTTTTTTAACTCACTGATGGGCTGTCTGTAAGGATGGCAAACGTGGATGTCGAACGGCCTGTGTGTGGTGTTGACCAGCGCCTGACGACCAGAGCCGTCGTATTTGTTGCCTTTCTCCACCGTGCGAGTGTTCCAGTCGGTCCAGTAAACATTGTCCTCGAACACGGTCAGAGCGAATGGGTGAGGCAGGTCTCCGTCGTACACTGTGTGTCTGTGTTTACCATCCAAGTCTGAGAATCTGAGAAAAAGAAGAAGAAAAAAAAAAGGTGTAAGGGTCACAAGTCTCGCTGCAATGCAGGCCAAAAGAGTGAGACTACTTCCTGACAAACGCACTTACTCGATGTAATTGAGATGAGCATCAGACCAGTAGAGCTTGTCGTTAGTGTAGTCGATCGTGATGCCGTTGGGCCACTCGATCTTGGTGGTGATGATGGCTGCTTTGTTGAGTCCATCCATTCCAACACGGCCTATAAAGGCTTTGTCTCCCCAGTCGGTCCAGTACACATATCTAACAACAACAACAACCCAAGAAAATCCCTTTAGATCATGTCATATCCACATAATATATGTGAAGACTGTGAATGACAAAAATATTCCAAAAAAGAAAGTACAAATGTACAAAAGTAACTTCACAGGTTAATTCACATCTATCATTTCTTAATAATCTCCTAGGAAAACAACTATGTAATTGGTGAGTTATTATCGGTAAAATACTTAAATTCCCAGTAAATAAATTTTGGCTAATTGCTTGAGTGACCTCGAAAGTCTTTTAGTTTGTGCATAGCTGACTAGACAGCTAGACAAGTAAAAAATGTGGGGAAGGCAAGAAACAATTCCAACAAATATGAAGAATGCACTTTCTGCTTGGATTTGAATGAAACTTGTTTTTTCTTTTCTTTTTTTTCAAGGAAATACCTCAGGAAATCAATCACTGCTAGGAAACTTAAAAAGTCTGAAGTAAAATAAGAGACTCAGAACTTTTCTTCTGTTTCCTCCTATAATTATGACCAGATTACATAGTTCTTACCAGGAAACTTCCTCATTAAATTTCTTGATAATTACATCAAAAAATGTTATCAAGACTTTAAGATGAAGTGTCACCTATACACATTAACTATGTCAGAATAGAAAGATAAGGTCCAATTATGCAAGATGACTCTCCCAAATGAAGCTGCATATTATGTCTGTAATCTACTGCTCTTAATGTCTCACAATATATGCTGATATGCGTAAGTCCATGTCAAATCATCAAACTTTTGGGGCGTATCGTCATGGATATCAATGAAAATTTGGCATGATGACTTGATCGTACAAGAAAACCATGGTGTCTCGGGTTGCAATTAAGGGTGATTTGGGAAAACAAAGTTGGACTTTTTTTTGGGGGGGGGGGACTGTGATTTTGATTTCACAAATCTCCCTTGATAAAGATTACAAAGAAATGGTTCTCATATCATGTATCTAAAAGCAATATGAGTCATTGTAATAGTTGAATTTGCAAAATACCTTTTTTTTCCACTCTAATCTGTCAAATTTTCACCATAGTTAGCTTATAATGTCATCAACACCTACAGAAAATGTTGTCATTAGTTTTTGAGTTGGTGCTGAGATATCATTACTTTAAGTGGCATCTGTGGTGACAATTTCACTTTTATGTGTTTCTTATATTGCCTTATCATAATGCCAAATTTCATTGATATCCATGGGGATGTGGCCCTATAGTGTGATGATTGGACCCATATTAATATATCATTATATGAGAATATTGGCAACTACAGCAGCCCAGCTGATAACGCCAGCCCATGCCAATATATCATTCAGGCTGTACTATGAGATTTGATTCCTACTCACCCATATTTTGGATGCAACACAAGGGCTCTGGGGTTTTCAAAGCAGTAGGTGTTATTGTCATCGACACAGTGCTCGGCCAGTTTCTTCACAAATCGACCATCCAGCTCAGAAACTTTGAGACAATCCAGGAAGCTGTCCACCCAGTAGAGTTTCCTTGCTACCCAGTCGACTGCCAGGCCCTCCCCGTGTAGAACTCCATTGACCACCACCTCTCTGTTACTGCCGTTGAAGGACATCCTCTCTATCACTCTGCGGCTCACGTCAACCCAATACAGCCGCTTGTCGACGCGATCAAAGTCCAGGGCCACCACACTGGTTAGGTCCTGCAGGATCAGAGAGTAGGCCTGCCCGTCTGTCGACAGGTTCCTCAGGTAATAGCGGTTGCTGAAGATGAGGTAAGGTGAGATGTTGCTGTTCTGACGGCAGCTTCGGCCGTCGGGCTCGCGCAGGAATCCCGGGGCGCACTTACACACGTAGGAGCCGACGGTGTTCTCGCAGACCTGGCTGCAGACACTCGGCGTCTCCGCGCACTCGTTGACATCATCACACGTCTTGCTGTCAGACATGAGGCGGTAGCCCGGGCGACAGGCGCAGATGAAGCCGGTGGGTGTGTCGGTGCAATTGTGATCGCAGTGATGAATCGATGGGTCCGTGCATTCATTGATACCTGCAGTCAGATCGACAGAGTTATAACTGCAAAGACACAAATGTTTTCAGACCAATAGATTTATTAATTTCAAATCTGTTAAGGAATAAATAGCACATGTATCAGTGCTGCGGCTCATCGTTCACATATTAGTGGCTCATAGTATTCAAATTTTATTCTAATTCCAAATTTGTGCACTACAGGACATACAATCTCATCAGTCTCATTTGCAACACATTATCTGCAGCATTAATATTTTCAAGATGATATTGCACGAAAACTGGTTGTTGTTCAAATTGTGTTCCGTCTTTTTTCTCATTTCACTTCCAGCACTTCTTTGACATTTCCTCTAGAGGGAGCATGCACCAGCTGATCAAAACCCAACTGCAGACAAACACTCCAGCCACTAAGAAGGTAAAAGTGTACGTTCACTCACCGCATCCCTTCTCGTCGCTGTTGTCGGAGCAGTCATCGTTCCTGTCGCACACCTTGCTCAGGGGGACGCAGTGTCCATTCTCACATCTGAACTCTCCAGGGGGGCAGGTTGGTGCCGGTGTGCGGCACATGTGCTCCAGCTCATCAGACTCGTCACCACAGTCATTGTCCCCGTCACAGACGAAGTCGTGGGACACGCAGCGGCCGTTCTGGCAGGTGAACTGGTGCTGCTGGCAGGGCTGGTAGGTGCAGCCCTGCTCATCACTGCTGTCCCCGCAGTCGTTACGACGATCACACCTGATATTTAAAAGACAGGCCACACAGAAAATATGCTCAAGTTTCCAGATGGAAAGTTGACAGATTTCAATAATGATATTTGGTCATGTGTGAGTTTTTCTCTCGAACCTGTAGGAAGTCCGTATGCACAGGCCATTGCTACATGTGAACTCATTGATGCCACAGGACGATCGTGTGCAGTTTTGATGCTCGTCTAACGCATCGGCACAGTCTGCGTCCCCGTCGCACACCCAGTCACGTGGGATACATTTCCGCTGAGGTGGTTGGTTGTTCACACAGGTGAACTCTGTCCTTGAACACGTGCGATTGGCTGGGGGAAAAATTGAGGAAGGGAAGTTACAAGAAGTTAAATAAGGATAATGATGACCAAATGTCAACCTGCATTTTTGGAAAGCCAAACATTCCGAGCTGTATTCAATAACAGGCAGCCATGACCTCAAATTCTTTATCCATCTAGTGCGATTGATTCACATTGTCTGACGAGAGTCTCCTACAGGGGCTCAGGCAGTGCTGTAAACTTATGCTTCAGGCATCTTATTGTTAGCACACACACTGGTGAGACATAAGAGTCCTGATCCTCCCTGAGCCAGGAAGCCAGAGAAAGGAGACATGCACAAAGTAACGAGTGAGGCAGGAGAAATCAGGAATGTCAGCTCCTTGGACTGGATACCTTCTACAGGAGAATAAGATGCCGGGCACTGACTGCCAGTGTCTCTCCTATAACACTCCCCAGTGGTGTGTATCCTAATCCATCAGAGTCCTGAATAATGACAGGATGAAGGAAGCAGGAGGGGGCAAAGTGGAGAAGTGGTAGCAGATGAGAGGGTGGCCTATGAGGGGAGGAGGTGAAGAACTTGGAAGATGCAGAAAATGAGAAAGGGAAAGAGGGAGGCAGTAATGAAAAGGACACATACCACAATTATGCCTCTGATCTTCATCACTCATGTCACCACAGTCATTGTCCCCATCACATATCCAGGACGAGGCAATGCACCTGCCATCATCACAGCGGAACTGGTCTGTGGTGCAGGTTCTGACCAGTGTGGCTGCAGAGACAAATAAAATAACATTAAACTGAGCATAATGCAGCACAAGAAACACAGTGACTGTGACTGTATAATTAACTGCAACTGATTTATACCCAATGTAAATGTGTTAATCCTTTGTTGTAACTTTTTTTAATGACCAATTATCCCGGGTACTTCCCCCACTGCTTTTCAACTATTAAGGAAGGCACAATACACCACTGGCTTTCAAAATAGTCATGGCACCTCCACATTCCCATGCATGGTGAGCTATCTAAACAAAAGCCAAAGTGAGGCTCTGTAACCCCTGGTGGACAAAGGGAGGGGGAGGTGGTGTTTGTCAGAGGACACTGAGGGGCGTCACCACAGAGGAATGCCGCACACAATAGGAGGCCTGACTGACCACACCATCAACAAAGAAATACACCAGCGACTCGCAGTCTCCGCCACATCACTCACAGCACTCTCTCACACCAGCATGCAGATGAAGATTGGCGGACAGACACAAACACACAATAACCGAGCAGCTGATAATGGGGCGGGGGCAAGTGACACACAAAGCCGACAGGCTCGTTTTGGGGGTGAGAAGAGTTGCGCCACACTCACTGCAGGAGAGGGGCTCATCAGAGCCGTCGGCGCAGTCCGCCCCTCCATCACAATACCAGTGGGCGGGGATGCAGCGGCCGCTGGAGCAACGGAACTCACTCTGGGAACATGTGGATGTTGCTACGCAGAGGACGAAAAAGGCATGACATCACTCGGAGGACAAACACCGATCTGTTCTGGACTTTTTTTGTAGCCTATTTGGTCATAACCTGAAGTTGATTAAAACCCTTTTTAACCCCAATTCAGTTGGGTGAAAAACATTCTCTTACTTCTGGTCACAGACTAATGTGGGTTAAATCAACACTATGTTTTTCATTTTTACCCAAATGTTTCTCTGTTGAATCCTTTGTGTTCAGCGAGGGGTACTCTTCTGACCGCGACGGGCGGTATGATCAATAATATCTGTGATCTCGAGTGCATTACTGTACGTTATCTTATTTGCGTGTCCAAAACCTCTCTATAAAATCAGAACACAGCATGTAGCCTTCAAACTTTTCCACAATTTAACATGAAATTACATATTACACCTCTGCTTTTTCTGGTATGAATTGACCAAAATGTCTGCCATGAAAAAGGTCTATAGCTATTAGACTATAAAGATTAAAAAGATAACGAAAAATATAATAAAAAACATTATATTATTCTTTTCCTATGAGCCAGAGCTGAACTCACCACAGTGTGTAGGGCTCTCGTCACTCATATCGCCACAGTCGTTGTCACCATCACACAGGTATGAACGTGGGATGCAAATGTTGGTAGACTGACATTTGGTGTGTTCTGGCTGGCAGGTTCTCTCCGCTATCATACATTAAAACAGATTTACTAAAAGCAATAACGTCTTCAATTTGACGAAGATGCGTCTTTATTCAGTATACGTGACAAACTTGGGATACTCACGGCAGTTCTGTTCATCAGAGGTGCCATTGTCATAGCAGTTGTTGATGCCGTTGCAAACATAGTCCTTCGCAATACAGCGGCCATTGTTGCAGGTGAACTCCGTGTCGGGGTCACACGGTCGGAACAGACAGCCCGCCTCGTCGCTGTTGTCACCGCAGTCGTCATAGTGGTCGCAGCGGTAGTGGTAGGGCACACATCGCCCATTGCCACAGGTAAACACGGTGGGCTCGCAGGTGTGGAAGGCTGCCAATCAGAATCAAGGACAGGTCAGAGCTCGATCATCAAGAGAGCGAGGTCAGGGGAAAGGAGGGTGATGTACACGTGCAGCAGAACACTCGTTTTACCTGACAACGCAATAAAGGATGACAGCACCTGTGGGACTGCATGCAAAGATATAAGCACATTGATCTGTGTGTTAGTGTTGATTTGGGTAGAGGGAGCATGTTAATGGAAATTGAATAATCAAAGTGCCAGCATACACACCAACATAGTCAAAGTCAGGTTTAGGTCCTGAGACGAGAAATTTGTTAAAACGAAAAGGAAAAAAAAGAACTTGTTAGTATTAGTGAAGGTGAAAGAAATAGATTTGAATGAATGGAAAAGAGAGTAAAGTTCGGATTCACTCATTCAGCTGACTACTATAAGAACTACTACTAAAAATCAACAATGAGATTTTAGATTCAATTCAATTGAAAAAAAGTGAGAAATATATGTACGCAACACAGTTACTTCAACCGCCTTGTAAGTCAGAACACCCTACCACAGACTCTCTCCAACTCGTCGCTGCCGTCTCCGCAGTCGTTGTCGTTGTCACATTTCCACTGGGCACGAATACAGCGGCCATTCATGCAGGTAAACTGGCCCGGCTGGCACCGAGTCCCGTTGTCAGGGATACAGTGCTTGTTGTCAGCCAAGTACCAGCGACCCTCTGATGGACACTGACACTCAGCTCCGTTGGGTCCTAAATAGAAGGGAAAAATTAGGATTATCAATTATTGCAATAAAAGGATACCATGTTGAAAAGTGACAATGACAAACCGCTGGTACCTGGTGTACAGATGTGGCTGCAGCCTCCATTAAACTGCTGGCAGGGACTGTCACACTGCTGCTGCTTCCTGCTGGCTACAACGTGGATGTCCATTGGTCGAGATGGAAGGCTCTGGATCATGACCCTCTGATCTGAACCATCATGCTTGTTGGCCCGATAGATGCTGCGCGTGTTCCAGTCGGTCCAATAGATGAACTGGCCAAACATGGTCATAGCGAAGGGGTAGATGGCTGTGCTGACGATGACCTCACGATTGGACCCCGTGAGAGACGATCGCTCAATCTTCTGTCTGATGGCAGAGCAAAATAATGACAACAGTGGTGGATTGAGATTTACAAGATAATGTGATAGACAAAATTGAGAACATGTTTCAACTCTGGAATTGTTTTGTTTTTTATCTTACAAGCTGGCGTCTGCCCAATACAGCCTCTCTTCTTCATAGTCCAGGGTCAGTCCATTTGGCCACACAAGACTGCTGTTCACAACCTCTGTTCTGAAGTTTCCACCTAAGGTGGCACGCTCAATCTTTGCATGGGTTCCCCAGTCCGTCCAATACATGTATCTGTGGTACAAGGAGGCATTTATGTTATTTCAATTTTTTTTATTATTATTATATTAAGGGGAGGAGACAGCAAAATGGGGAATTACATTCAACAACTGAACTTGGTGTGTTGTGGATAATGGTTACTCTTCATTCCATCCCAGAATCATTTATTTCTCAATCCGAGTTGAGCTTAATGGACGAAGAGTTTGTCTTACCCCCTACAAGGATCCAACATGATGGCCCTTGGCCGAGACACATGGGCAATAATAGTCCTCTGAGAGCCATCCACAGACATGGAGCTGATGCTCTGGTTCACGTAGTCACTGTAGTAAATTCTTCTGTTTACCCAGTCATAGGCGATGCCATCAGGAGCCCCGAGATCTGTAAAAACACAGGGCACAAAACCATAGAAGTGTCACTGCTATTAATCCCTGCATCCATATAAAGCCGTCCAGTGTGACTGCAAAACATACCTGAAGCCACCACTACAGGGGCTGAGGTGGGAGAAGACAGGCTGATGTAGGTGATCCTGCTCGCTCCTGCGCCTGAGCTCTGTGTGAAGTAGACCCTCCTGTCTGTGAGGTCAAAATCCAGTGCCACGGACGTGCGTGGCACATTGACCACAGGGAAGGGCAACGCGTGGTCCTCTGGGTCGAGGCGCAGGCTGCGCACCGTGCTCTCGGTTGTGTAGATGAGATAATCGTCTCGTGACACCACACAGCTCTCGCTATCTGCTGCGAGATTCCCAAAAGCGCAGCTGCATCTCTTGTTCTGGTTGCCTGGGCCAGAACCTGGCAGGGCGAAGCAGAAGTGGGCACAGCCTCCATTGGCCTCGAAACAGGGGTTGTAGTTAAGCTCCTGGGCAGTGGTTGGCTGAGTACGCTGGTCAAAGATGGTAACGTCTCTCAGCATGTTGATGTTGTCTCTAATCGCAGCAGGCTGCTCTGTGCTACCGGGCTCTTTGCTTGCCTGAAACACCTTCTTCAGGTTTCTGTCCACCCAAATGATGCTGTTCTCAAACACTGTGATCCCATAAGGAGTTGGGTAGCGGCTGCCATACCTGACTACCTCAGTCTCCCCTCCTTGAGGGTTGACTCGAGCAATCATATCCAGGGAGTCGTCCACCCAGTAGACGTAGCCAGTTTGCCCGTCCAGAGCGAGACCTCGAGGGGTGATAATGCCTGATGACACTAAAATTGTGCGGTTGGTCCCGTCCAATAGTGCTCGCTCAATTTTGGGGTTCTGGCCATAATCAGCCCAGAACAAGTAGCTGTTTCTGGGGTCCACAACGATGTGGCGTGGCATGTCCACCTGGGTCTTCAGGAGCACCCTGCGGAACGTGGTGTTCAGGCGGAGCACCTCCACATACGTCTCAGTCAGGAAAGCGTTGGTGAAATATAAGTTCCCTGAAGACAGAAGTCAGGAGGATCAATGTTTAAAGTCAGATCATATATATGTGTATCAAAAGAGGTTATGAATTGATACCATGATAGGTAACAATTAAAGTATACATTCTACTAGCTTACATTATGGTGGTGATATCAATGCATGACGGTTATACCGTCAGTTACAGGGATGCAATTATAAATGAGTAAGAAGCCTTGCAAGGTCTGCCTGCAGATGTCTCTGTTTTTGCTCGACGAGCTAATTAGATCTTCTCTCGGTCGCCTGTGTGGGACTGATCTCCCTGCTCTGTGAGTCAGACACTGTGATAAAGCTTCTTAACTTTGACTCTGACCAGGCAGTCTTCTGCCCCTGACCTATATCACACCACGGGTTTCAAATTAGTCCAACTCTCTTTTAGCTTTCTGGTTCACATCAACAGAGCAGCTGATGATTTTATATGGAGAGTGGTGTATTTAATCCGATCAGATATAATAAAATCATCCTGAGAAGATTTGGTTGTTACAGAAGCAACAGCAATATGAGCCAGTGAGATAAAATATACTATATACAAGCAAACATCTAGATTCGATAAAAAAATAGTAAATGTAGTACAATTATCAGATTATAAAAAGAACACTTAATAGTGTAATTATTATTATACAGGTCATGTGACATCTGAAACATGTTTTGTAATTTGCAATGGGAAAGCATGGGAGGGAATTTAATTACTGTCTACAGCATTATTATGACTATGACGTGACCAACTCAGACCAGTACAACAGATGAAAATAACAAATAACTGACGTATAAGAGGGGACCCCCACCCACACCCACAACCGCATACCTGCAGCCCAGTCCACAGCAATGCCTCGTATGCCGTTGCGTCCTATTCCAGATGTCACTATGCTACGTAATCCGGAGCCATCTGGCTTGATCCGTCTGACCCCGTTCTGTGTTGCCACCGTGCTGCTGAAGTCACACCAGTAGATGAAACCAGAAGCCATGTGCACATCAATGTGTAAAGCATTACGGCCTGAAAGAGGATAACCAAGTCATTAGATGCCATAATTATTCCTATGAACACAATAACCAGATCATGAATATTTGATATTATTGTCAGTTACTCTGTTCTATGTTGCACCTTAAATTAGTTTTTGACAATAGTTAATCAGCATTTTTTTAAATAAAATAATCATATGTAACATAATAAATAATATATGTGAATCACGGACCTCTACCAGCCACAGGCACCATGGCCTCAGAGTGGTCTGCCCCCTCCAGACTGAAGCCTTTGATTGCAGACAGAGTGGAAATGACCACATAGGACTGGTAGGGGGAGCAGGTCCTGTTGTCGGCACCGAGTTTGAAACCCGTGGCACACGCGCAAGCAAACAGACCCTCTGGCCGGGGCAAACATAGCTGCTCGCACACTCCCACGTTGTTGGTGCAGCCATTGGATGTGCCTGCAGAAGCTGAGTTTGTGGAAAGAAGACAGTGTGACGGTCATGTGAAAACGTAGCAAACCTGAGCACAGATCACAGTGAATGAGAGCTGTTCTCGTTTCACTGATTATGTCTCCTTGCGTTACTCACTCTCTCTGTGATGCACTTTCAGCACTCTGAGACCAGAAACGTTGTCGCGCAACACGACCTTGTTGGCACCCGTGGACTTGTCCACGCGCTCTATGACCTCAAAGTCGCGGTCAGTGAAGTAGAGGAAGTTTTCATAGATGGCCACACCCCAGGGGTGAGACAGCCCCGTCACTATGGTGATACGGTTACTCCCATCTGGATCACCGCGCTCAATCTGTGGAGATTCAATGCCAGACAGGAAGTCACATTTGTATTCCGTACAATCGCCAAACAGCATTTTACATTGTTTACATTACAGGATGAACAGAGCGCGAAGACCCACCATGCCAGTGCTCGTCACAGCCCAGTACAGCTTGTTCTCTCGGATGTCCACGGTGAGGAACTCAACGTGATCTAAGTTGTTGGTGAAAAGGGTGACGGGGTTTAGGCCATCCATGTCTGCAGATGCCACCTTGGCAGGGATGCCACTCTCTGTCCCCTGGTCTGTCCAGTACAGTTTGCTGCATGTGAAGATGGAGGTTAGTGTTCGTGTTTCAGACATCTGCAATTCATTCGTGGATCTACCATTATTACTTTTTTAAATAGTATTAAAGTATTATAATATTATAATGTAGAGTCAGATACAAGTTGACTGTTGGGTGAAAATGTTTTATCTCTCAAATAAGAACCTAGAAAATCGGCCTTGCAACTTTCTGCGATTATGCAGTTGTAAATCAGAGAATATTGCCAGTCATGACAACTGTTATCTTGGACTAGGAGCTGAATCATAAAATAGTCACACTGCTAAAATAAAAGCCACAATATTTTCATATGACAGTGAAAAGGGGATTGTTTAGAAATGTCCTTCTTGTTTCTTGACCGCACTCCCTTGTGCGTTGCCTGGGTGTGGGTGCAGTGTGGTATTTGGTAACACTGGTTTAGTTCTCTCCGGAGGCAGAGCAGATGGCGATGAGGAGGCTGTTAGAGCTCAGTAGCTGTGGGGATGAGGGGCTGTGCCAGGACTGTGTTAAATGGGGCTTACCCACGTGCTGGGTCCACTGCGATGCCAACAGGACTTCCAGCGCCAGTTGGAGAGCCGTTATTTGTGATTAGAGTTTTCCTGTACTGCACCTCCCCTCTCAACTTCAAAATCTGACCAGGCACAGGCACAAACAGATGCATTTATTGTACGGTGTGGCTGTGTTGTGACACTGCCTTTACCACTGCACTGACAAATAATCAGTCTTAAGGATTTTGGCTAGTGCTCCAGTAATTACTGGAAAAAGGTATTAGAAATCTCACCTCAATAGACTGTGTGGCCGGATTGGTGTAGTACAGGTTCTCTGTCAGCCAGTCTAAGGCCAGGCCTACAGGGGAGCCCAGAATGGCTGCAGGGGCAAACTCTGTCCTGTTAGTTCCATCTGATTTCACTCTGTGGATCTCACCCTGGCGGAGAAAGGAAGGTGGATTAATCTCTACCCTGTTGAATGTGCATGTATAGGAGAAATCAAGTTTTTTTTATCATGTTTCCCAGTAGTTGCCCTTGGGGGATACATTCTCGAATGAACTGTGGTTACACAGTTAACAAATGTAAATGTCTAGTGTAAACTTCGTAGTTATACGTCTCTGAGCGAAACATAGATTCCCTGTCCACCACAGCATGTTGCTAAAAGCAGATTAAGAAGTGGGAAGCTCGAAAAAGTCTCTTTGGAAAGTAGCGTACCGGGTGCTCCACCCAGTAGATGGTCTGCTCATTGTCATCAAAGTCAACGTCATAGCCGTTCTGAAGTCCAGCGACAGGGACCATCGCATCATTACTCTTGTCATCTGGGTTCAAGGAAATGCCGTAGATGATGCTGTCTCTCACAACAACCAGGAAAGGATCCTCAACTACAAGTAAAAACAAAAAAAAGTTAAACCAGTCAATGAAAAGTGAGAAAATGAGCTTGCTCCTATCCTAGAACTAGAACAATTTTCATTTGGTAAAATAAAAATTATTAAACTTATTCAGAAACAAAGCTAGGAAACTATTTGTCCCCGACAGATTTTTTTTTATAGTGACTATGGTATTTTTTTTTATTATTTATTCATATTTTCACCAGTATAACATGCTTTAATCTTACACTTTGTCTCTTTATATTTACTTGTGCTGTGTTTGATTCTATTCTGTAAAGCACATTTCCACTGTGTTGTGAAAATCACTAGACAAAAAAAGTAATTATTATTACGCTATCTGGTGAAAATAAGACTACCAAGCTAACAGCCCTCTCTCTTCAAAGAGGATTGACTGGTGAAAGTCGGTTCCACAATCTGATTTGCTTTGTCATCAGAGATTAGAATCGATGAATGGTTGTGGGGCATTTTCATTCTTGGATAATCGTTGGCCTCAGGGGGAGACTGTCTTCTGCTAGGCCTGAATGGGCTGAAACCTGAGATGAGTAAAGCTGTTGACCTAAGGGAGACTCTTTGGGCTTTGAATTAAAGGTCCCTTGTCTTCTGGAGACCTTGAAAGACACACTTATATGATTTTCAATATTTATGACTGGAACAGCAGTTTACAAGAGAATCTAAATGGGAGACTGTTGACAAGTACCTGGATCGATCTGTGATACAACCCGAGCTTTTGCAAGTATTTCCCTTCTTACCAACATTAAGATGGCTGCATATTAAGCATGCAAGAAGAATTATATTTTCTGCAATGGAAAGTTTACTCTTTTACAACAAAAACCATGGCTAAGGCGAATACCTAATTTATCCACTTCATCTGACCTGACTTCCTTTTTCATCATAATGGATATTTGGCATGAAGCATACCTCTGGTGCAGGTGATGTGGTCTGCTGCCAGTGTCCAGCCTGAGGGGCAGGCACACGAGTAATACCTCGGCCCCACCGCAGAGAGCAGGCAGATATGAGAGCAGGGGCTCCTCAGGCAGCGATTTTCACCTAAAGAATTTTCAAACCACACAGGCACACACAATATCACTGGCATACCTGTGAACAGTATGAGAGAGGTTCTGTAGGATTATTCTTTAAAGTTAATTACAAAAAGCATTGGGCCTTGCATATTGGCATGAATATCAACCAAACCACTTCTGTTGACCAACACGCTGGTCAGCATCAACATACAGAGATGCAACAGAGCTTGGTTTATATAGTTACTGTATCTTTGCCATACCTGCTGGCTGCCTGGCGGGGTGTACTGCCACCAGACCCATGGGCTGAGGGAGGTTGAACAGCATCACTGTTTGGTTCTCCCCGTGCCACTTATGGGCTCGCATCACGCGGTTGATGTATCTGTCGGTCCAATACACAAAATCCTCAAAAACGGTAATTGCGTGGGGATGTTGCAGTACCTTTTCACAGAGAGTAGCAAAAGAAAAACAGTGCGTCTTACACATACTATTCAAGACAAAATTGTTTGTGCTCTGCTTAATTTTAGATTTTTATCTAAATAAGATCTACACAAGTTATTCAGAAAACTGCCTTCTAATGCAACTCACCAGGTCACTGGCAAGAACTTGCTTCCTGTTGTTGCCGTTATAATCGCAGTAATCAATGAAATCCAAGTAAGCATCCGCAAAGTACAACAAGTTGTTTGGGTAGTCTATGGTCAGACCATTGGGCCAGTACAGCTTGTTGCTCACGATTACAGTCCTCAATTTTCCATCCATGCTGGCCCTCTCGATGCGGGGGTTCCTCCCCCAGTCGGTCCAGAACATCACATGAGCACTGCAAAACAAACATCCTTCTTTTAACACAAACTGCTGCCAGACTGAAATAACATGTTGCCTTCCAACACACGAGATTTAAAAAAGAAAAGAAAACAAACTTGTTTCTCTGAACGTCACTGACCTGTCCCTTGGGTCCAGCACCAGACCTCGAGGATTGGTGACATTTTCACTAACTAATACAGTCCGATGGGTGCCATCCAGCTTAGACACTTCAACAGTCTCCAAGACGTAGTCAGTCCAGTACAGGTTCCTGCCCACCCAGTCTACAGCAAGGCTCTCTGTCACAGTCACTCCACTGTCAAATACCTGTCCACAAGAGACTCATTCTTAGATAAAGTTGTTTTACCGGTGATGCTGTCACTACACGTATTGCTCGAAATACACAGAATGTATATAAAAGTGTTGAGTGCAATATGTCTGTGGTAACAAGCCGGAAAAAAAATCTAACTTACCACAGTCCTATCACTGCCATTTTTGTGAGCACTCCAGATTCGGTCCTGGCTGGTGTCAGACCAGTATACACGGTCAGTGACCGAGTCAAAATCTAGGGCCACAATGTTGCGTCCATCTCGAACCAGTGAGCGGATCACGTTGGGCTGAGCGGTTATGTCATCTTGCACAATTTGATTTCGACTGGCCACGAGAAGGAAGGCCTGACGGGAATCTGGAAACAGACGTCAAATCTCGATTACCTATTTTTCACGTCCATTCTCAAGCTATGTGAGCGCTGATCGGCTTTTGCATGTCCACCAAAACTTTACAACAGGACTGCTAAATGGGTTCCTTCTCAAATGGCAATCCTTAGGGAATGCACTTTTGTCCAAATAATGACCTATTGTATTGCAAAGCCTTTCAGCGGGTTATCTGTGTGGAAGAGGAGCTCATGTCAGGCACGCTCCCCATAAACAACCCTTTGTTGGTGATTATGTCCTAATTACAGCAGTGATGGCCAGTGAGTGACATATATGTTATTTGTCTTATCTGAAGAAATCAGAGCAGCAGGGAGAGACAAGGGGGGAGAAAGGCAGTGTGTCCGCCTTGCAGTCTGGGGCAAACAGCCAGCAAAGTGAAGAAAACTGAGATATGTGCTGTACAGCGATCATCCTGACATCCAAATTACTGTGGGGCTAATACAGTAATATGCCATTACAAAATTATAGGTTGTTATTTACAAGTACCAGGGGACCAATGTGTTCCAGTTTAGAACATAATCCCTCCTCACCTGAGGCCTTGCAGGTACGTTGGTCTGCTTCGAGAGTATAACCATCCTGGCAGTGGCAGCGGAAAGAACCCCTCTCGTTAAAGCAGTGCTGGCTACAGAGTCCAGGCGGATTACACTCATCTATATCCTCACAGGTTTTGGAGTCATTGCTCAGCTGATAACCCACGGGGCATGTGCACTGGGCGCCAAACGGCCCTTGGATACAACCATGGGTGCAGCCGGCGTTGTTGTCAGAACAGCTCTCCTGATCTGCAATGAAAGCAGGGGAAGCAAAATTTAGCACGGAAATAACAAATAATCAGATGATGTCATTAATATCCACAACGCATTCTATGATATTGAACAACAAAGCACTAACTACTATCATTAAGTGTTCTTAGAATCGCTAATTTTAGACAGACAAATGCATATTTGTGGCAAATTATTATTACATTTTCCACTCAGACTCTACCAACGACAACATTTTTCCTTTGATTATGCTTTGAAACAATCTATGGCGATTAAAATATTCAATAGAGGTATTGTTTACGTTGAAAAATGAATCAAAAACTACTTGTAGGATTTCTACCAATGATTGAGAGTTTGTTCCTACCTGGCAAAGGCTCATCTGAAAGTTGTGAGAAAGGCAAGAAAGGACAAAATCATACATCATTCTCAGGTTAATACAGGTCAAATCACACACATGCATGATTTTCCACACAAGAATCCAAAGACAAAGAGATAACATTCAACACAACTACAAAAATGTTCCATTGAACAAAATCAGTTGAGAGTTTGATCCTGTTTGTCATGTGAATTTGTGAAGAACGTGAAGAACAAACTCGGAAATGTAATAAAACAAACAAAGCCTTTCTGGTTGACAAAGAACGTGTTCCGACAGAGGCTAAGACGACAGAAGCAGAGAACAGACTTACTACATAGAGGAGACTCGTCAGCACCATTGGGGCAGTCGGGAGTGTTGTCACACACTGTGGTGAGGTTGATGCACACGCTGTGGCCGGGGCACTGCCACTGCCAGCTTGGACATCGGAAAGGCGGCGTGGGACAGTCTCGTTCGTCACTCATATCCCTGCAGTCGTTGTCCCCGTCACAAAGCCAACTGCGCAGCACACAGTTTCCATTGTCACAGCGGAAGAGTGAGGACGGGCAGGTGCGAGGTGGGCAGGCGTGGTGCTCGTCGCTGCCGTCCTCGCAGTCTGGATGACCATCGCACTCCCAGGTGGATGGGACACAGCTCCCGTCTGACTGGCACTGGAATTCACTCTCATGGTGGCACATCCCTGGAGGCCTGGTAGCTGGAATACACCGCAAACAGCATGTTAGCACAGGCACAATCATTCGGTGCATAATTGTGCACGAGTAATGTTGCAGTCATACAACATTTGGCCAAAGGAAGTATTTACACAAAGTACTTACGACAGCTCCGCTCATCTGAGCGATCACTGCAATCGAAGACTCCGTCACATCGGTAGTAGGAGTTGATACACTGGTGACCTCTGGAGCACTTGAACTCATTCACAGTGCAGTTGTAGACTGAAAAAAGGTCCAGTTGAGTATGTTAATACTGATATTTCTCACATTTCTGCAGTTGTGCATGTATACTGAGCTCCATTGTTGTGCAACACAGGGAATGAGATCCATAAACTAAGAGGCTTAGCAAATGCTTGCTGAATTTTATAGAACATTCAATTGACCTCCACATCATTTTGAAAATACCCCCCCCCCCCCTAATAAAGTCAGAAATTACTGAAAATACTGAACAAAGTTATTGGGTAAAGAGCAGATAAAACCCCCTCCTACAACATGTCACAGTGAAAGGTCGCTCACAGGAAAGTCTACATGGTCATGAGATCTGATGCAAATAGATCTGATCAGCGATCTAAGGTCATTTTTTATTAGTTGTATAAACACAAGCAGAGTGAAATAAGAGACATTTAATCCACAACACACTTGTACACACTATGAGTACAGTGTAGTAAGTATGTGCTAAACACCAAAGGAGACCAGCGACTACATGCATGTCCAGGAAAGACTGTGGTCGAGAAAGCTACTCACTGCATCCCTGCTCATCCGCCCCGTCCACACAATCCCTGTCCCCATCACAGACATAGCTGGGGTCTATGCAGCGGTGGTCTGGACACTGAAACTGTCCTGGATTGCATGTGCTTCTCAGATCTGTCAACGCAAGTTGTGTAATATATGAGCCTTGAGGGCCTATGAGCAAATCCCCTCTTGTCTAACAGATACACAACTGCACAGGTCATAGTTAATTCATCTAATTAATGTGAATATGGACCAGCTTTCATAACTGTGTTTTTAAGATTTAAGTAGATTCAATGTATTTAAAACTCACTCTTTAGACATTGCAGTACACGGTTTATCTGCCTCCTGTCGTAATTGCTTTTTGAAATAAACTTCCGCTGCTGCAATGAATATGAGCTATTGAATGGCTATGTAGCATCTGAAAGCAATTTGTATCTTTTTTTTAAAATGATAGCCTCCATGGGGATACTCACGGCAGTCAGCTTCATCTGAGCTATCCCCACAGTCGTTGTCAGTGTCACAACGCCACGTGTGTGGGATGCAACGGTGGTTGGCACAGGTAAACTGGTTGGCGGGACACGTTCCAGGCACCTGCGTGGGGCAGTTGTCCTCGTCACTGTTATCGAAGCAGTCATTGTGCCCATCGCAGCGCCACCCTGCAGGCACACAGTGCTGATTTGCACAAGTGAATGCAGAGGGGGAGCAAGTGTTGTCTGAAAAAAGAAAAAAAGAGAGAGGATCCTGATTAAATATTATAATACCGAACTGAGTAAAATAAAGACCCAGGGCATTAAACTGTTTTATACTCTGGTCAGGTTTGACCAGTACAATGAACTGGATTTACAAAAAAAGCATTACTGTTAATTCCACAGTTGACTTCGTCAGTGTTGTCATGGCAGTCATCAACACCATCGCATCTGTAGCTGTTTGGGACACATTTGCCGTTGCCACAGGAGAAGGAGTTGGCGCCGCACTGCAGTGTGGGGGGCTCGCTGGAAGGGTCCTCCACGCACGTCTGTTGGTTGGGCGACAGCTTCATGCCATATGGGCAGCCACACACCCGCTGTGAGTCTGGGACTGGGAAGCAGAAGTGGCTGCAGTCTCCATTAGGATTTGTCTGCCTGCTGCAGAGGTTGGAACCTGAGAAGGGGAGTAGAGTTTGATTACCAGGAATATGATAGACACGTACGAGCCGCAGCTACGCATGGAAGGGAAAAGTGAGGAGAGCAGTGAATGAAACTACCAACCAATCTGAGAGTTGGAGTTGAAAGACTTGACATGCATAATGTGGCTGATTCCTCTTCTGATAACAACCATCTCCCCACCATCGGTCTTGCGCACACGCACAATGCCACCCAGACGCCAGTCGGTGAAATATGCATAGCCTTTATGGGACAGAAGCATAAGCACAATCTCAGTTACTCTATCGTTCATCACCTCCCTTCCTGGTAGCAGTAATTGCTCTTTTGACATGATACCCTTTGAAGCAAGAATGTAAAACCACAGTTAAAGCTCAACAGAAAGTCTGTACTAGTGCTTTATTTAGTTGAAAACACATTGTACTGTACCGGAACTTTACAGGCAACTTGTTGTTTATGCCAGGACTTATTACCTTCAAAAATGGTGAGACCAAATGGATGGGAGATCTGGGTTATGCGGCCCAAAGAAAGTCTGTTTTTTCCGTCAAAATTGCTGTGCTCAATTTTGTCAAAGAAGGCATCCACCCAATACAGACGCATTGAGCTGCGGGGCGATTAGAGCAGAGAAGCAAGAGGAGAATGAGAAAATACACGTAGTCACATAAATACTAAAAAATAAAACAAGATCATTGTTATAACAACCATAAATTATGGGTAAAAGAATGTATAACAATCTTAAGTGTAATAGAGAAGGTGAATGGTGTGTTGTGGGACTGTAGGAGTTGTAGCTCACCTCCAGTCGATAGCGAGGCCATTCGGCCAGCCGAGAGTAGTGTTTACAATAGACAAGGCATGTGACCCGTCACCCCATGCCCTCATAATCTTCGCCGGTCGGTACCAGTCAGTCCAAAAAATATACCTGTCAAAGTGAAACAAACAAGGATCAATGTCATATGTCGTTCCAAATGGACCTAATTTAGTTTTCATTTCAGACTCTCCCACATCATAGAGCTTTTCTGTTTAAGCCACTTTCTTAGTGTTCACTACAATACCGTCCTTCACGCTGAACTAATCTCTGCTGTTGGACACAGAGGCCTTTTGACTTTGAGGCTATCGGAAATAACAGCTTGCTCTAAATAAGGATTCCTTTTCATCAGTTGGGGGCTTAATTTGAGGACATTTGATGAATGGGTAATGTACATCTTAAGGACTGCAACCAGATTTACTCTACATGGTTGTCTTTGCCAAGACTTCCCTATCTTAAAAAGCAAAGAAAAGCTACGTACACATAAAAAACTAGGCTCTTGGATATCCATCTAAATATTCAAAAAATGTATTTGATTGAAAATTAAATATTGATTTACCCAATGAGAGGGTGCACCACGATGGCTCTCGGGTTGTTGAGGTTATGTATGATGGCTCTCCTGGACTTATCAGCAAGCTTCATCACAGATATGCTCCTGTATCGCGGGTCAGTCCAGTAGAGGTTTTTTGAAATCCAGTCGTAAGCCAGGTCCTCCACGCCATCCACTCGATTGGCTGCCAGCACCTCCCTGCCTGTGCGGATCAAAGCAGTCGGACCACAGTTTACCACCGAGATGAAAGAGGAACACATTTAGATAATAGGCTGTCAGTTTGCATTTTCCCCATGCGGACCACACAGAAAAAACTAGGGCAGTTCCAAAAACAACATCACTGACCAGGGCAGTGGTGTTTCCTTTTTTTTGTATTGTGTGACAGCTTGTGGATTATCACTTTAGTAACTACTTCCACAGCTGAAGTGAAAGTTTATTTACTAAATGTTAAAAACTGCTTGGCAAAAACACCTGTGATTAATATGTTCTAGCCATTTTTAGTTGATAATTTTGAGAAGTAAGTTGATTACATGATCCATTTCTATTGTCCATACTCCTGTCCATTCACTCCCCCATTGTACCAGTCGGCCCCATCAGGCACTCCCTTAACTCCGTCTATAAGCCTGACTGAATCACATGGTAGAGCTCTGAGCTCGGAAAAGAAAATATCCAATGTAAGCCGAGAGAAAACACCGTAAACATTTTAGCTGCTGTTTTTTTTTTTTCCTTGTATTACTGAGCTATTGTTAGCTGTGAATGTCAAAGCAGTACTGCTACAGTAACAGAAGTGATCCTCACCTGTCCCATCCACCTTCTGTTTGTATATAATATCTTTGGCTGTGTCTGAGAAGAAGATGCTATCGTCTTCAGCACTAAAATCCACCCCAACAAAGTAGGAAGGGGATCCAGTGACTGGCAGGATGACGTCTTCCTGGGTGGAGAGGTTAAAGGGGATCCCTCTTACGGCCAGCTGACTGGAGAACAGCAGAAACTGCCTCACAGCTGTAAATGGGACATCAGCACGTGGAACAGTTGCCATGAATGCCACAGATATTCAGCGTCACAAAAACATCATGATGAAACAATAAAGAAATAGTTAATCAAGATGGAAACCTGTGTGTGTTGCTGTGCAGGTGAGTTACACTTTTAGGGCGTCAGGAATAATTTACACACAGTTAGACAAGAATTGTTCTTTTACCCAAACAACGCTTTCCATCCACATGTAGGTCGTGGCCCATGCAACATTTGCAGCGGTAACCAAGTCCTCCATTGTCACTCCTGTGACTCAAAACACAGATCTGCTCACATCCACCTCTGTCTACACTGCAAGGGTTTGGCACTGGAGATAAAAAATAAAAAAAGATTCCCAGTAACTGACATGAAACCCCCATATGAGATAACTTAAGGATTGTGATCTTCTTCAACTATAGCTATTGTAGATCTTGCTTTCAGAACAATGGAGGTCACACAGCACGAAATCTGGTGTGTGCTACAGTAGCATGAACTGTGAGAACTATGAGATCTGCGAGCTGCGTGAAGACCACTGCTCTGAGGAAGAAGCATTGTGGCTCAGCGAGGGGCCCTTACCCTGTGGCTGTTTCAGTTGGTGTATCACTGCTACTCCATGTGGAGTCTGAGCTGTGCCGTAAACCACCTGAGGACTGGTGTCAGTGAATTTGTTGGCTTTCATCACAGCCATCTTGGTCCAGTCCGTGAAATAGACACTGTGCTCAAACAGACTGATGCCGAATGGGTGTGGGATCACAGTGCCTCCATGGACCACTGTTTTTCTATGTAAAGAATTGAAGGATGACATTGATTTATTAGAATATATATATGAATAATTCTTTCTACCTATTTACCTTGGGGATTCGCTTTTATTTTGTTAGCAAATTAATCCCAAAAATATTGTAAGGTGTTCTTTTTGAAGAATAACGTGATATATTTACCTGTGAAGGCCATCATACGTTGCAGTTTCAATGTAGTCATAGCGACTGTCCACCCAGTAGACGCGCTTGGCCTCGATGTCCAGTGTGATACCAGCTGGCCAGCCCAGTTTACTCCCAATGATCCCATAACGGTTGGTGCCGTCCATGAAAGCCCGCTCAAGGCCTGGTTCTCCATTCAGCGCCTCCCAGTCGGAGAAGAACATGTACCTGCCAAAGAAGGGGAAATGTTTAATCTTCCAATTTTCTCTCAGGTGGGATCGTTACATGAGGCCCGCTATGTACACCTGAGCACAGAGAAGTAACTTTACACGTATTCAATTAGAAGACATTCTTTTTAATTAAGTATCCACAGCATCACGCTATGTCCCCCAGGTCTTCAGGTGGGTGGTTCTGAATCTCACCAAACTGCTGTACATCAATTTACAGTAAGCAATTTATCTGAAGCCACCACCATCCTCCCCCCTTGGACTATACTATTGGATTACAATGAGGGTCATCACTTACATTGCTCCTCACTAATCCACCCAGGGCAATCTCCTAATCTCACCCACACACCCCCATTATTCCATACCAGTGAAGCATGACAGATACTGTATGTGGGGACTGGGAATGGGTGCATACATGATTGGATAGAAAGTGGGAGATGTGCTTACCCGACAGTGGGGTCCACCGCCAGTCCTCTCGGGTTTCCAAGGTTTTCAGTGATGAGTGTGACCCGGTTGCCTCCGTCAAAGTCCACCATGTCAATCCTGTTGACGCTGGCCTCCAGCACATACAGTTTATTGTTCACCCAATCCACCGCCAAGTTCTCAGGGTAGTCAACCGATACGTTTAAAACCACCTGCATGTTGGAACCGTCCATATCCACAGAAAACACCTGTACACAAAAGACACCATTGTTGTCAGCCAATTAGCCCTGGATCACGGTTTTTATTTTATATGTGTATATTAAGCTTATATTCTAAATGGAGAAAGATTAGACAGTATCAGGACCCTGAAACTGAAGCATCATTCATTCCATTACATACACCTGCGCTTTTCCTACATGCCAAAATTTCTACTATGAAAAATGAGTGGCACCAGCTTCTCTGACTGGAAAACATGGCTACATGCATCTGGTAAGAGGGGCACTGATCTTAGCGGCTTTGCTTCTTTTGAAACAAAATCCAGGCTTCTAAAAGGCAGGACTTTCGACTGACCTGTTTAAAGAGAAACTGAAGATGTGGAAACAGCCTGACAGCTTAACCTTTCCAGTTGCATTCACATGCCCTGTTTGTGCTCTCCCTACTTTTAATCGGACATGCTGCCGTGGAGGTCGCTGATACACACAGATGCCCAGTCAGAGATGTGCCCTCGTCTTTCAGCCGAGTGGCTGCAGTTCGAACCATTGAGAAGCGAAGGCATATGCTGGACAAAGACTTTTTAGATGGCCAAAGAATCCCTATAGATTGTACAGTGCCACTGAAAACAAATACAGCATGATTACTTCGGTCAAGATCACGTTACAAAAATTGCACCCTGGTATGTGAACATCATACCAGCCAATTAGACGGGTCTCAAGATTAGGGCATTTGGCTTCCATTCCACATCTACTTCCCCTTCATTATGACTCCGCCGCAAAGGAGCCAACAGCCATCCCATTATTATAGTATCAACATTGCTGATATTTTAAAGGATAACAGCAAGAATTCGGTCCTGGCCTGCTTCAGTCGACCTCAAGTATTCACTCAAACAAAGAAAGTGCTCAACGACCCATAAAATGTTACCCAGGCATAGGGGACCACTCTGTTGTGTAATGCCATATGACTAACTTAGTAGTGGGAGTAAATTAATATGTAAATGGTGTTGTTAAATACCTTATTCTGAATGGTATCGGTCCAGAAGATCCTGTGCAGATTATAGTGGAAGTCCACCCCCACCGCAACACCTCTGTTCGGTGAATGAACCAAAGTGCGGAGACTGTTGCCATGGATGTCACCTATTAACAGGTCTCTGCCATTGGAAAAAATCAAGGAAGGAACTCCAGCTGCAGAGGAAGCAATATGCAACACGTTACACAAACACAGCATGAGGGAATCCTTATCTTTGAAAGTTCCTGATTTGATTTAAAAGAGCAGTAAGTTTTATAGCATGTGTGCTCGAAGAAAAGGATGGTTGGGACTTTACAGGATGTAGCACATTAATTCAGATCCCTGCCTCACACTAATGAAGGTAGAGGACATTATCTTTTCACACTTTAAAAAACATTTTTTTTTACCAAAGCTAAAGGCAAAGAGGTCAGCCTCTCAGTCAACACTCTTTCTATGTCAACAAAGCCAAGAGACTAACTAAAACAACATTCGGTACGCAGCAATGCACCACAAAGCAGCACAGACGCTCGGCAGAGCAGCCACAGAGGTCTGCAGAAAGGAAAGGGGTCTATGCCGATGGGTCTCATTCGGGTGGGTTGTTCGTACCTTCAAAATCTGAGCATACTGCACGTGAAACAAACTGTTCAAACATAGAGGGAACGCCACTCACTCGAGACGTCCGCCCTGCAGTATCTGTGCTGCTCCAGCGTGAAGCCCTCGCGACAGCTGCAGCGGTGGGAGCCTACGCGGTCCTCACACAGCTGGTCACAAACACCCCACATCGAACAGTCGTCAAAGTCTTTAGCGTGGAATCAGAATCATAGGATTAAAAAACATTTTGTTTTGTTTGAGTCACATTACACCTTCAATAAGTCAAAAATGATTACTGTGAGACAATACAATACAACAGAGAACATTTTTTCTTTTCTACATGAACCAAAAAATCTTGGTATGTTGCAGGAAATTTATGATGGATGTATACCTATACATGTGCGACTATTGTTGCTGTTGACAATGTATCCGGAAGGACAAGAACAGGTTCCTCCTTCAGGAGAAGCATGACAACGATGCTCGCAGCTTAGAGAGGCACATCTCCAGATACCTGAGCAACACAGAAACCAGAACAGTGAGGAGTGTGCTTCAGGGGTTACAGTTCCCGTAACATCAGATGTTCTAATGTGCATTTAACTCTAGTCGTGTTGGCACTTACTGCAGTTGCGGCCAGCGGTGGTGTTGGTCTCGTCCCCTCCCTCGGGACAGTGAGCTGTCCCATCACACAGATGATCCATGGGGATACACAGGCCAGAGGACGGACAGGGCCACTCTCCTGGGTAGCACTCTCTGAGCACATTATCTGCAGAAAAAAAAATATTAATCCTCCACATTTGACGGCTCAACACAGAAAATGTAAAACATATTAGGACAGTTTTAAATGTGTCGCACTGTTCAGAGTTAAAATAATTCCAGTGAGGTGTGTACTGTGGACACAGCCTCCGCAGAAGTGCAGTGACTAGGACTTAATTGTCAGGGAAATTACTGTCACTTTAAATCGATGCAGGGGAGTGGAGCTCTGAGGGGTCACATGGGGGCTCAGAAGGCTTCTGCGGCCCATCCTCTAAAAACACACACTCTTCACAGCCGTGTGAAGGAATTCTAAAGCCCTTTGGGGGGCTGCGCAGTCTTGTGCCACAAAGAGTTGAATAGCACACTTAAAGGAGCACAGGCATAGTGTCTTGCTAGCCCGAATCAACCGTGGTGACTGGAGATGAATCTGGTTCACACAGAGAGCTCCAGCTGTAACCCATTCTAGAGTTCCTTAGGCAGCCAAACGTCCAACATTACTGGCCCTAAATTCTCAAATTAACTTAACTTATGACAACTGATTTCCAACAACTACATTCCTACCGCAGCCTTTTTCATCAGCATTGTCCTCGCAGTCATCCTCTCCATCGCAAACCCAGACTTGATGGATACAGCGGCCACTGGGGCAGGTGAAGTAGTTGCCTTTACATGTAGGATATGCTGCAGGTGAAACGGAGAGTCTTAATACACACAAAAGACTGAAGTCTAAGTTAAAGCACTTGAAACATTAGACGGACAGAGGCAACATACAGCAGTTCAGCTCATCACTTCTGTCTCCACAGTCGTCGTCGTGGTCACAGACGTAGCGATGAGGAACGCACGCACCATTATGACATTGAAACCGGCCAGTGTTGCAGTGCTGTGCTAAAGAAAACACAACAGAAATAGGCAAAAAGCACAACTTAGTGATACTATCATTTGCAATGTCGCTGCTCAGCCCAGGTGAAGGTTGTTTGGAAAGGCCTGCTTCTAAAGTTGACTTTGTCTTCTTACTGCAATTTGCCTCATCAGAGCCATCACGGCAGTCAAGGTTCTGGTCACATTGCTGAGTCCGGTTGTAGCAGGCCCCGTTAGCACATCTCAGCTGCGTACACTCGGGGTAATCTGAAAGATTAAATCATCATCAGGGCAATGCTGTGCATTCAAATTCGCCTGACAACTGTGTTTCGTTTCAGCTTTTAAATGTGAGAAGTTCAGCGAATGGGAGGGATAAAGGACTCAAATTTAACGCCCCCCACCATAACAACCGCAGTCGCCACAGCATTCTTTATACAATTGTGAGATTACCACAGTGTGTAGTGCTGCGGGTCTACCCTGTCGGGACAATAATGGCATAGCAGCTGAACTTCAGCTTGACTAATCCACCAAGGAATCTGCAATCAACCTTTGACAACAAGAAGCATATTGTGGCCCATTCTGTCAGTCAGCGAGCCTCTTAATCTTAACAAATTGATTAAAATGCCACAAGAGCCTGAGATAATAAAAAAAAAAGGAATCCACCCTGGAGAAAACTTACGGCAGTTCCTCTCATCCGACCCATCTGAGCAGTCGGCCAGGCGGTCACATCGGTATTCTCCCGGGACACACGCCCCGTTACTGCAGCTGAACTGTTCACTGGTGCACGTCCGTCCAGCTGGTGATTTAGCAATAAATGGGGAAGTTTGAATCAGATAGTTCTTATATCTGATGTACTTGTACATATATAGGAAGTACAACTCAGTAATTAAATACTTGAACTGGAACTTACTTTTCCAAAATATGATGTGATATGTAAAATGTACTCACGGCAGTGTTGCCTCTCATCTGAACCATCCTCACAGTCTTCCTCATCGTCGCACACCCACACATCAGGGACACACTCGCCGTCGCTCAAGCATTGGAAATGACTGTCATCACACGTTACCTGAGCTGTGGGAACATGGGATCACACATGCACACATTGAACATTTCATTATCTATGAAATGCTGACTGAGAGCTGACTGAAATCCACTGATAGAAATGTGTAAATTTGCTCAAGAACACAATTTAGTATGATTTTGAGTAAAAAATAGTGATTTTCACTCAACTAAATTTTGAAGCCCTAAAGTTGCTCTGCAAAGTACACTTTGCAGATAAAAAAATATATGGTAAAACATGATAGAAGTACTGTTAGAGAAATTAAACTAAAAGGGGAGTATATTTAAAATTACCAAAGTATATTTCTTTTTACAAAAAAATTGAATTTATGTAAAGAATCTGAGTATTTCTCTGGCTACTGCTGAGAAATACTTCAGGTTGGAATGATACATCCAACAAGTGTGATAAAAATCCCAACCCTCTCAGGTAAAATATTGGCATACAGTGTATATATGTCAAGTAACTCACGGCAGTCTTGTTCATCAGAGTCATCCACGCAGTCTGATGTTCCATCACAGTGCCAGTCACCTGGGATACATCGGCCTGTCCCACAGCGGAACTGCCCCAGTTCACATCCTACACACAATTACAATTTAGCATAATTACGTATTTCAAAACAAGCTCTGTCATACCTGCTATTAAAACAATCATGTGGTTATTGCGTTTGGCATTTTAATGTTGATGAAAATATTAAGAGTGTCATTATTCAATTATGTCCAAATTATGTCTTCCTGGCCAAAAAGAGAGAAAGAGATCAGTCCTGAACTGCTCTGTATTAAAGGGCACAGAAAACATGGCATGAGGGGGCAGGGATGCCTTCCACTGATGAAGCATGCTGTTAATAGCATTGACAAGCCTTGGAGACACGCGTGCCAGCCATCCTCCCGACAGTTACACAACCTTCACTGCACTCATCCTGAGCCTCCTTTTGATCTTCGCACTGAGTGGCATCTGTAGAGATAAGGTGCTACCACTCTTCCCTGACATTTTCCAGGGGAGATTGATTCAGGCAGCATAGTTTAGTGGCAGAGCACTCCATCACACCCGTCCAAATAGGAATGTGCATTTCTGATTGTCTCTCCGACAGCCTGATTTATTGTGCGTGCTGTACTGTCCGGTCTGAGGTGTAATTGGAATAAATAGTGGTACTGGGTGGTACCACAACCATTTCAACCCAGATTCTTCATGAGAGGAGCTTCTAGGTGGTGATTGGTGGTGCATGCTTGGGGTAGGTGGTCCATGTCTGCCCTGCCATATCCAGCATTTTGGAAACATTCTTCATTCTTTATCAAATAGCCCCACAAAACTAACAGCCCATTAAAATACTGGAATAACCTATCCACAATCAAACGCTGCATCAGCCATTTCTATTACTGTACTATTCCGCTGTAATACCTTAAAACTACTAGAAATTATTGAGACATGTTGTGCAACTGTGAGTAATGTAAGTAATGTCGTTAAGGTATGTCTTTATGGATCACTTCCACGGCAGTTGCAGGGTCACTGCACGTGCCACTGCACTAAAAGTCTTGTGTATACTTTTGTCTAAGATTAATTAAAAACCACCAAACTTCTTTGCGACCAAACCGGCAAAACAGGCTGCAAGTTTAACTCCTACAGCGGCTACCCAGGAAGCAAACCGTTTTTCCTGCTCAGTTTACTAATGATAAAATTGCTCACATTCTACTCAAAGGAAGCCTTTGTTGCAAGGCAGTGATCCCAGTGGTCTCAGCATCATCTATAGCTCGGAAACGGGGACAAGTGTACAGTATAAGAATGGCTGAGAGATTTACTATACTAAACAAAAAATACAACATTTCACCTGTAAAAAGAGGGCATATTAAATACATTTAAATATCAAATGAAAACTTTATTGTATGTACAGGAACGTTTCAAAAGCAAAAAAAAGTTTTTGGGTATCAAAAATATACAGTAGAATATTTATAAGATTATTTAAAGGTTATCAAATTGAAAGAATAAAAATATTTGAAACCAAACCGTGGAGATGTGCTAAACAAATGGACAAAACAACAAAATGTGCATTTGAAAAGATCAAGATTGTTTATTGCTGCCATATTCAGACCTAGTTTGACAACTTAAAACCATGTGCTCCCAGGAGAACCCCGTCTGCTGGCGGCTTTCAAATGCAGCCAGTGTTCCCTGACAGTATCACTCCTGGGAAAGGTGACAGATACACTGGAGCTGAACCTTTCCACAGCACCACCTTGTGAGGGTTCTTCTTACATTTTGTCAAGAACCTTAGTTTGGTATTTTGCGTTGTATTTCACGTTTTCCTTTCTCTTCTCTCCAGCCTTGTCTTTTCTAATTAGCAACTTAAACCCACAGCAGGAGAGAGCACCGCGCTATCCATGCTATCCCTACTATTGCCCAACAAAGAAGAGCAGTGGAGGAATTTTCATTAGAATGAAACCCCCTTAACGCCTTAAACCCCACTGTGAAATTACAATGGCACAAAAGAGGTGCCAGCAGGGCTGCAAACTCATAACTGGAAGTGTCACCATAAAAATGCCACTCTGGAGATGGACAGGAGAAAGCAGGGTACAGTAAGGCTTACTTCCTGCGATAAGGTAAAACAAAAGTGAAACATGAGCCCCCCTCTCACGGCCATCCATTGAGAAACCCCGGGCACTACCGCTGGAACTTCCCCGAGTCTCTTCCTTGTCACGTGGGGCGCCTGAAAGATGTCGTCAAAGCTTTCATCAATATCGCCCTGTGTTGGCGCAGCCGTCCGCGCTCACTGAATGTGTGTGGAGAACAGAGGCGAGGACGGCTGCTGGAAGCCCGTCCGCGCTGTCAGAGCGAAGTGCTGCTGCCTATTTCATATGGAAATCGATGCAGCAGAATGCAGTCAATTGCCAAACAAGTGACTTTGGCTCTTAGTGCTACACACAAAACAGTGGGAAAAGCGAGGGGCTTTGGCAGCGGCATGGGAGCAAAAGGAAGAAATGGAGGGAGTGAGGAATAAAGGTCGGTACTGAGGAAAACGCAACACGATTTTTGCTCCATACCTGAACAAAAGCATGATAGAATTCAATCATTAAATGAAGTCGTTACAATGCCACTGTAAAACGTATTTTTACTCAACAGATGTCAGTCGGAGGCTGGACTCCATCCTCGGTGTCTGTAACCAAGACTGAGGGAGCTGCAGGAAAATAAAGGATTTAATCTTGATTTGTGCCAACTGCATTCTTGTTTCTGACGCGGTGTTACTGTTGCACAAGGATTTAGGCTCCTACGCCGGAAAGAAGCCGGCATGCATGAGGCTTAACATGCACATGCTGGCAAGTTTGTGTGTCCTCAAAAGTTTGAACACAACGTTGTTTTCAGAAATGTCCAACTCGAAACAACTCAAACCAAAAGACAAGCAAGCTGCAATCATGTGACATTGCTGTCCGTTTTCATTATCCTCTTTCACATTCCCTCGTATGAAGTAACAACTTACTGTAATTTGTAACCTCATTGACGTGCTTACTGTGAACTTAATAGGTTATTAAGATGTCAGTGGCCAATGATTAACAGAGAAAACAACTCATTTCAATGACAAAACATGTCTGGAACAGCAAAAGAAAATGACAGAGGCTAGTTAACAAACCAGCACCATGAAATCCCCAGAGTGTCACATCAGCTTTGCGTGCCAGTGTAGGCATTCTGCAGCAGTCTCAAGGCCGAGGCCTGGACAATGTGTTACAGAAAGTCGCCGGAGAAACTATTTTCAAATTATCCAACAAATGTAGAGGATCAGGTCTAGATTACAGAAAGCAGCCGTCAAAGTGAAACTACACAAATAGGGCATTAGTAATCGTTGCAGTGTATTTCGACTTGATTCACACTTGACTGGAAAGCTTCCAGGAAGCACCCGACGCGGTTCTACTATGGTGCTTACTGCACCCGTATGGCCTGGCATTGGGTTTTTTTCACTTCAGGTTGAAGATAAATGGAACATCAACACACCCTACAAGACTCAAGCAGCCTGTAGTCTTTTCTGTTAATCTCAACAAATCGGCGCTAATAATTAACAAGGTCTCCTGATGGCGCTGGGGTTTTTTTAGTCAAGTCATCATTTTGTTCATTTCAGTTGTCATCAGCAGATTTCAGCCGCGAGCGCCGAGTCTGCTGCGATTCAAAGGAAATGCCAAGTGATATTTTTCAGATGCCAGCAGCCTCAGTGTCAACACAGTTATATTGTCTTTTTGGCATGAGGAGTTCCTTTCTTTTTTAAACGTTGTGTGTCTGTCTCTATAGGCCAGGGACGTTTTTAATAATAAATATATAAGAAAGCTGTAGCTGCGACCTTTCTCTTAGTGCCGCTTTCTTAGCTCCGAACTGCTCCTTAGGTAGAAATAGTTCCATTCTGCAGCACCTGCGGTGTAATTAGTTGCTTGATTCACACTAAGGAGCTTACCTACTAAGGGTTGAGCAAAAAGAAAGCAGATTACAATTTGAGAAGTAGGATCCAGCTGGGCGACAAACACAAGAGACAAACACAAGGCTGTCATGTATGAAGAGCAGCATCCAGGCATTTTGTTTTGTCCGTCTCGCATTATCACAAAATAAAGTTCCCTCCTCGAGACGCAACCGAGTTTGAGTCTCTGAGTCAGCGGCTAGTGGCGTGAAATCTGCTCCGCTGAATGAGATTTGTACCAGCAGCCCTCAGTCCTCACAGATTGTCTGTAAGTCACATGCTCTTTTCTGTTACCTAGCAACAGTAAAGCTCAGGCAAAAGTTCCTCAGGAGAACTTCCAATCTGTCTGAGGAAGGCTTTGTGCCTAACCTTTAAAGCAATACTATGTGGTAAAAAAAAATGTTTAGCTCTACAGCCAGATCGACTTTACCTGACGGCCACATCTGAATTAGTGGATAGGATCTCGTGTGGCTCCATTAAAACTGTCTTTTTTGGATCATCAACAAGGTTGTTTTCGTGCGTTCAGTTGATTTAGCATCTCATCAAAACTTGAACTGTACTCACTGGGTGGATACTTCAGCAAAAAATACTTTTTTTTTTTAAAAATTCAGCCAAGGGTTAAACTTCCGTCTATCAGAACAATAGGAGTATTTTTTTCTATTCTTTTTTGATTGAGCAACAAGTGCAACGGGTGAATCACTGGCATCTCAACAGCCTTGCCTCTGCCTCAATGAATCATTTAGCTGACAGAGTGTGGATGGGAGAAGAAAAGGAAAAAAGTAACAAGCATAGCAAAGAGAAGAGGAGAATCCCACTGCTCACCCTCGGAGTGGCACCATCTGACACAGCACACGGAGACGAGGATGAGTTTCGGTAGCAGTGCTCTCCACATTGTGGCTGGTCCGTCCAGCTCCGCGGTGCAGATGGAGGAGCTGTGGGGACGGGGCCTGGGATGCTGTTGCTTTCCTCTGTCTGTCTTTCTTGGCCCGCTAGTTGATGAAAAGGGGGCGTGCACAAAGGCCAGGAGAGCCGCCCCCCGGCCCAGCCTCGGCTCTCCGGATAAACCCCTCTGGCCCTGGAATCTGCATAACGCCATGCTGCTGCGAGTTGTCCGCGGTGCCAGGGATTTTTCACCCGCAGCAGGCGAGGTTGGCTCCCCCCCCCCCGTCCCCCCCCCCACACACACACTCGGGACTTTAGGTCGCTGCATCACAGGACCAATAACGACGGGGGTTAATAAATGCATAAGACAACGTAAATGTTTCAATTGAGGTTTCCTGGAGGCCTCGATGAGTCACGTAATCCCAGTGTCCGATTAAGGAGCCTTGCTGCATGCGTTACACCCTCGTCGCCACATTGAATTTGACATATGAAAAAATAACAAGGACATAGAGGGTTTTTTGTTTTTTTTAAATAAACCGATGCAACAAGATGTTAAATAACCATACATGTACTTTAGGTGCAGTATGAATATCCTGCTAATGGGCCATATCCCTCAAATCTACGGAACAGACAGCTCTAATAAATTAAAAGGGGCTAACAAAAATGAAATGGAAATCTATCAAAACGACCACTGAACTGACACCGGATTTAAGAAAAACGACTGCAGATTCCTCCACCGTGATTAATCGAGGTCGCGAGTACCTTCACTGTTGGGAATGACTGACCGATACGAAGACGAACGGCGCCATCTTGTGGCCGAGCAGCGGCTCCGTCAGACGGTTGCCATTAGCGACCGAGCAACTGAAACTTCCGAGATGCCTTTTTACATAAAGTGGAACTGAGCGTTGACTGAAAATAAAAACGTAAGAATAACGGAGAATAAGACTTTTACTCATCATGGCAGCTCCACAGAGAAACGTTGAAAACTTCATGAAGTCCGAGTCGGAGGTATGTAAAAGTTTACGTCGACAAGTATAAATCTGTGAAGTCCACTGTTGGATATTAAACGTCTGCAAAAGACTGTTCATTAATTCTCCTGATATCACTTCATATTCGATATAAAAATAAAGTCAAATTAAATCAAATCAACTTTTTTGCATGCATTAAACTAAAAGAATTTGTTGTTAAGACTTTTAACTTTTTATTTGTAGTTTATCTTAACTTAATAACAATCCAATGATACTTTTAAATTATATCAAAACATGCTTCCTCCACGATGATTACTTTTCCTTGTGATACTGTACTTGACATACTTTTTGCAATTTTACTTTAAATGTTCAAATATAGATTATCTTGAATTATGAATTACTTACTATGAATATTGTTATGAATACTTCTCCCACCACTGTTCACCACAAGTTTGAATTTGTTGACACCCCTTTTTACATGAATTCTTGCAAAAATTATGGACATCACTGAGGTGATTTTTACTGTCCAGATATCAGATATCAGTATTGGCCTCTGATAAGTAAGTTAAATTGCAGTACCATACAGAAATTGTAATTTTAAAAACAATGTAATACTTGCATGTACTTTGTCCACCAGAGAGCACTTGCAAGTTTATTTTCCAAGTGTAAAAAAGTTCCCCATGGTTCATATCTATCTTCAGTGTCCATTTTAAAAACTCAAAATCCATCAGGCACTAATTTAAACACATCCTAAATTTACCAAGTAGCTGCCATAAGATAAAGATAAGATAAGATAGACGCTGTTGTCCAAGTGGGAAATATGCCTTGGACATCACAGTGTCAACAGTATAAAAAAAAAAAACTATCAAAAAAACAACTAATATATTAATCTACATTGATTAAATGTACATGTAGTGCAATATAAAACAGTGGTCAACGACACACAAGAGCACCTGTTTGTATGTCTTGTTTTAACACAGGGCATTGTTCCTTCTCACCAGCATATGGACATTGTTCAGAGGTCACTGGACAAACTTCTGAGCCTTTCTGCAGAGGACGCTACAGAGACAGAAATGCTGCGGTCCAGGATAGACGAGCAGTCAAGTCTGATCTGCCTCCTGAAACAGAGGGCAGATGAGCTGCTTCTTCGATGCCAAGCCCTTCAAAAAATCAATACAGAGCTGGAGGACGGAGTAACAGACTGCCAAAAAGAACTGGACAGCGAGAGAAAAAAAGCTGAGTTGAAAGAGAAGAGGTTTATGGATTTAGCTGCCAACAACCAAGCAATTATTACTTTCATGGAGGACTACAAAACTCAAAATGACCAATTAAAGATGGAAAACAAACAGCTGCAGTCAGAAAACCATTCACTTTTCTCCAAAAAATTGCACGATAAAGAAGTGCTTGTGCAAAAACTGATGCAAGAAATAAAACTGCTGACAGAGAATTACACAAATAAAGAAAATGGATATCGGTAAGTTGATCAAAGTCACTGTCATTCATCGGTAACAATGAAACATTTAGTCGCTAAAATCTATTTTTCAAGGCTACAGAAATTCATCAGCTACAAATTCAAACTAAAATGCCAGGCATTCACTGGTTTTAGCTTTTAAAATCAGTCAGAGTGATCGGGTATCCCATTACAAAATTGTTAACAGAATTTGCACTTAATACAAGCATCATGAAGAGGTCACCTAGGGCATTTTTCAACAAATTATTTTATAGACAATTTAAAGAAAACTATCCAGGTATGAAGGTTAATCACTACTGTACATAGTGAGTGACTGAGGTGCCTAACCATTAGTTCCAGACATTCAACGTTTTCTTTTGCTGATAATTTATGCTAAAGGGAGAAATTAGCTGATTCCCAGTCAACACTCCGGGAAGAAGCAACTCAGCAGAAAGCCAAGATGGCATCGCTACTCAATCAATTGCACGACACCGAGCAACAGCAAAGAGAAGCTGCAGAGATGTGCAAAGGTGGGTAGTTGATGCTTTATAGTTCTCTCAAGTGCAATAAAATACATGCTTTATAAACCTGTAGCCTTCCTTCCACAATCAGACTTGAAGCTGAAGCTTGAAAGCGCTGAGGAAAAGTACGCCTTGAAGGAGATCAACGTGAGAAAAAGTGTAACAAGCCTTACCAAAGAGAAGGACAAGCTGTTGTCTCTGTCCATGGAAAGAGGGAGAGTGATACAGGTAACTGAAAAGAGTATTTCTTCTCGTAATTAAAACTCAAAAGAAAGAATCTGTTTCTTCATTTTTGTACAAATTGGTCTCACATACAGGAGAAACAAGAGGAAATCCAGCAGCTGGAGAGAAAATTGAAAGAAGAGAAAAAACTGCGGGCTGAAGCAGAAGACAGGTAAAGTTTCTATCAACAATGCTTCGTTGCACTGCTGAGAACAAAAGTAATGTCTCCATCTGTCCGTGAGCTCGCCTCAGGTTTGAACAGGACGCAGAGGCTGTTGACGCAGACGTGAAGGTGGAGTCTCTCCGACGTGCTCTCAATGAAACCACAACAAAGTATGAAAAGCTTGAAAAGGTTTGTTGAAATCTGCGATATTAAAAAGTTTAATTAGTGGCCCATAAAGACTGAAGGACTTGCTCACCGTGTTTTCCTCTTATTTGACAGGATTTCGAAGCCTTCAGAGAGCACAGTGCCAGCCTCCTTACACAAGAGAGGGAGCTGAATAAGAAACTTCGCCACATGATAGGCTAAACTTAAGTATTATGTCAGTGTCATGTCTTCTTACCAACGAGACACGTTGTCAATGAAACTTTTTTTCCACCAGTGCTAACAATGAAAAAGGAAAAACCAGGACAAAAAAATGGAAATATCACAATGTTTTTAATTTCATCACTCTAGTGAACTGGAGGCATAGCGCAACATACTTGGCATGAAACATTAGCGGTGCCTCTAATAGAAATTTGATTGTACAAATATACCTGGCAGACAAATCACAATTGTTCAATTGGACCCACCATGTAGAAAGCTTGCTCTGGCAGGGCATCGTGTTCACCTTAAAGAGAGACAAAGAACAGCCATTTACCATCAAACGTCCACTGACTGGAACTACACCAACCAATACACCAACCAATCTTTCCGTCCTTGGCTTGGGGGGCCAGCAGATCTACCACCTTGATGCCAGTGACCAGGATCTCCTGCTCCACACTCATGTCTGTGAACTCGGGGGCTTCAGCGTGAACAGGAGCAGTCCTGTTAGGATAATAATTGTCCTGATTAAATATGGAATTTATATGTTAAATCTATATATATTGTCAATAGCAATATATATGTATGTGTATATGTGACAATTTTATGAAGACATCTTTAGTGGGAACAAAGGGGTTTGCAGTTGCTATAGACAGGGCATGGAAGTCAGAGACAATGAAGAATTTAGAGAATGACACAAGGTTGGTTTTGGTATTTTCATGTTATTTGTTGACATGGACAAACAGACAGAATAACTCCACTTCATGATCTTCATGTTTGGTACTACTTGGAGCCCTCTCACCTATGGGTTCTCCAATGACATTCATGATCCAGCCCAAGGTCTCAGGTCCCACGGGGATCCTGATGGGGGTCCCGTGTCCAGACCCTCTGTAGCTTCCATGACAATTGTCCCGACTGTGTTTTCACCTGGAGGAACGCACGAGGGGAGACAGTAGAAGACGGCGTTTAAATCGACATTTGTTGATCAGCGTTCGAAACTCAAGTATCACGTCAACCCACTTACCCAAATGCTGTGCCACCTCAAGCACCGGCCTGCTCTCACGGCCAACCACCTCCAGTGCATTGAGGATGGGAGGAAGGCCCTCGTGAAACCGGACGTCCACCACGGCACCGATCACTGCTGCCACTATGCGGCCATTGGCCAGAGCAGCCTGAGCAGCTGGTGCTGCGCGTAACCCCTTCCTGAAGAGACAGTGACAGAAAGAGGACAACGACATTAATGACAACACAATAAATGTGACTTTACATGAGACAGCAATGAGTAGATGTGAAATCATTGTTTAGTCTCTGTTATAAAACTATTGTTTAGTGTCTTAAAGAGACGTAAGAATGACCAGTATCCATGTGATTTACACTAGCTCTACAAGACACTGAGGAGTATGAAGCATAGATCATATTTCCACATGTTGCTATTTCATGATAGCAGCATTACTTGCAAATGTTGTCGCTGAACCTCAGGCTGAAAAGTTCAGTCAGATCAGTCGGCGTGTGTCACACATTTGACTTGTACAGAAGTTCTTGGAAAGGCCATTGAATGAACCAAGACATGTCTGACTGAAGTAACAACATCACCCAATTAACTGCCTGTATTTTATTTGAGCAGAATTCTTTAAAAAAACAAAAAAACAAACAGATTCCTGATTGTCAGTGAAACTAATGGACGTACTTCATGGTGAAGTTGGGGTCTGACCCTGACACACTGTGCACGCATCCTTTGGGGTCGAACACAAAGTCACAGCACGCGTAACGCTGACACGTTGTCGGCCCACGTTTTACAAAACTAAAATTCATTCACTGGAAGAGCTGCATGTTTCGCACTGATCGCCTTTAAAGAGTTAATCCCAGGTTTAAAAGCCCCACGGTGCCCAGCATGGTTTTAGATGGCTGAGGGCGAAGCCACTCAGACCTGCTGGGCCTAAGGACTGATCTGAGCATGCGCGGCCCACCCTGGTTTTTATCCCCTCCCCCACCACCGGGGGGCAGCACCGACCCGCCGACAGCTTTACCTGACCTTACCCGAGTCATGACACATTTCACATTGTCATGAATATGGTAGGTAAAACCACTTATTACTCAAATATTAACAGAAACACCACTGTGGTGGTGGAAAAAAAGGGCAAGTGTAGGCGGTTCTTGTTGTGAGCACCTTCCAGGTTTAGTTTCATTTAACACAGTGTGGAGTGATTGTGTCTTCTATCCCCTCGCTGCTGCTCACATAACATTATTTCCACAGTTTTATGATGAGACTTCATGTGAAGACTGAGACGATGAAAGGGCGGCATATAAGAGTGGGGACATTCAAGAAGTGTAAAGTATACATAACCAAGAAGAAGAAGAAAAAACGGTAAGAAAAGAAAACGGTACTTCCCAGTTGTGTTGCCGAGTCAAGCTGTCCCCTGAAAAACGATATTGACACTCTTTAAGATTAACCCCCTGCGCCCGAATACAATGCGTCATGTTATAAAAACTCCTCATAACATTTGATCAGTTTGTGCAACTTACGGTTTGTTATGAGCGGAAGCTAACACTTGCGTCGCTCCAGGCTTCCGTGCGACCGTGGCCCTTTCAGAAGATTTGAAGCGCGGCCTGGAACTTCAGTGTCTTTTCGGAGACTTTGTACAACATGTCCATGATGATAAATCCAACATTTAATGACTTTGATGATCATTTTATCCCGTCTTCCAAGACGTAAAAGGCTCCTGTTCATTTTAGATCCACTGGACCAATCAGAGGCCTTGTTACAGATTTGTACCAATCAGACGCTGTGTTGTCGATTGGTTCGAAAAAAACAAAGATTTCACACTGAATTATATTTATATTATAATGAATGTCTGTGAGATTCAATTTCCAATTGGTTTTAATTTTGTCTTTATGGTCATATAACTATTTATACATCCGTTGGATATCACTCAAGCAATAAATATTCTGATAGCTTAAGTTGTCCTGTCCTGAAACAAAAGATGTTTATAACCTGACTGTACATTCCAGGTTTGACAAGCATTATTACACGAGGTGACGCAGTGGACCAAAAATAGGAAAAAAATGTCTAAGGGCTCAGAGGGTTAATTTGAAACCATTTCCCACTTAATGTGAATCAACAATTCTTGATCCGAACTCTTCTGAGATCTCTTACCTGTGAGGCTCCGTTCACATCATCAGATGCTTCTTGTGAATAGCAAAACTCAGAATGTTTGAGTCTTTCAAAGTTTCGGTTTCCAGTCGTGTCAAGTCAGAGTTTCACTGACAGAGCACAGGTCGGTTATCTCCTGACCCCACTTGGCTTTTGTTGACGTCTTTATCCCCCAGGGTTCAAATACTTTTTTCGAACCTACACTCTGAATGTTTGAATGATCGAGCAAAACAATGATGTATTATTTGTTAAAATTGTTTTAACTTAAATGAAGATCTAACCACATTTTAAGACAAATTCATTCATAAATGGCATCTTAAGCTATTCTTTGGTGCAGAATACTGACCCACAGTGTTTAATGTGGAGATGTACATCAGTACGATATTTTGCAGGAGGTAAGAGTGACAAACTAACTTTGGGCTCAAAGATACGTTTTCAAAATTGAAAACACAATTATGCATTCATGTTAAAAATGTTTGACTATTCACATATTCATCTTTTCCGACCATTACAATATTATTTATCTGATAGAAGAACCATTAAAACTGCTAAATGTGTAGGGAAGAGGGGTGAGTAACTTATAATTAAGCACTTTGAGATTGCTTTTAGCAATGAAAAGTGCTCTAGAAATGAAATGTATTATTATTATTATTATTATATTATTTTGATAATACTAAAATACACTTTTTAAAATATATATTTCAGTATGATTCAGTTCATTGATTGACAGAGTTACTATCTCTACTGTGGTGGTTTAAAATATGCACTTCGCAGTTCTCTTCTTTTGTAATTAGCAGTCACAAACACAATGGAGAACATGGACAAAAGCATTCAGTCAGAGATGAGCGTACATGGAAGACAACCGGATTTTACACTCAATTTCTCTCCTTATAAATCTTGCAGCAGTATATAAGTGCATTATGAATGGCTGTCATTCGTCATAAAACAAAGTGATGGGGTGAATTTTGCCAAGCAATCATTCAGTGCAACATTCCTGTGTCAGAGAGTCTCCTCTAATTACTTCTTGCCTGGAGCTGTGGAATACAAAGCCTCTTCCCCTCAAGCACAGCAGGCAAAATGCTTCTTGAATCCTCAGCCAGTCTGCACAGGACCATCCCCATGCATCTTGAACCACACCAGGAGGCGCTGGCTGAAAGGTCACTTCTGCTGGTGTATGGTCAGAGGGTCATCTTTTAGGGCCTGTGAAGTGAATCACCTGCAGGTTTTAGTCATTTATTTTCTGAAAGATAAATTGCATGTCACTCACCTTTCTAAGTGCAACTCTCCTTTAATAGAAGGATCATTAAAGGAAACAAAGCACAACAGCCAACACAAATCTAGGGCACTAACAGTATTTATGCTCATTGTTTGAGGTTACCGTGCATTTTGTCTTTGCTACTACTTTGGAGACGTGTTATATTGACATTAAGAAGCTTTATAGTTATATGCTCATAATGGTCTGCCCCAGCTCAAGACTGCATCCAATGTGTGGTGACTTCTTCTAAATGCTTGTTCTCCCCAATAACCCTGATGTACTGATATGATTCAGATATGTCTCTAATCTAAAGGCATTGGCCATTAACCCAAATTTATGGATTGCAGTTGATGTTGTCTCAGGAGGCTGTTGTAATCCATACTCTAGTTTTCCTGGTTTGGCAATTTAGGAATTCATTTAGAAGATCGTGGACCTTTTAAGCCTAATTTCTCTGGCGGGGCTGTTATGGTCATTCCAAAGTCCAGGGGTGTAGACCAAAGGTGAGCAGGCCTTTGCCATTAGGGCCTCTAAACTTTAAATCACCCCACCTGTGGAATTTATTCTGGCATGAATGCCTTTTTCAATATATATCACCTCTTCAAAAAACCCTTAACCCTATTTGTCTTGCAATTTAATCCAAGTGTTTTATTTTAATGCAATCTTATTGTATTTCAAATTCAAACTCTCCTGCGAGCTTTACTAACTAAATTAACTGTTTTTTTGCAAAATAATCTCCATACACTGAACAGTTAATGCAAGCGTAACAAGTGAAAGTCTCCAAATGTATACCCTAATAATTCCACTCTCCTCCTTGCTCATTATGATCAAAACAAAGCCTTGAACTTTATTATTTTTATTATTGAAGTGTTTTTAAAAAGTTGTGTGGCGTTCTGGTGCATCTACCGACTAATATTTAGTAGGCGGTTGTTAAGGTTTTTTTAATTTTCAAGTGTAAATTTATTCTGCAGCCTTAAAAAAATTGTTACCTTATAGTAAACCATCTGCAGTTGATTGTGCTTGTGGTGATTAAAACACCAAATCCAGCAAACACACACACACACACACACACACACACACACACACACAAACATGTTGCTACACTGTTACAAACATATCCCAGCAGCCTTCCCCTGCCCCGAGGGGAAGATCTGGAGTCTTGGCAATGCTCCATGGGATGTGGTCTGACAGTTCCGTCTTATAAAGGAGGAGTGAGTGTCTCAGGGTCTCTCACTCTCTGTTCCACAGAATGACTGCGGAGTCAATCAGCTAACTGGAGTCCACTGTGCATTCCACTCCTCTGCTGACCCTGTTACCTTTTTTCAAGTCTACATTTTGGGCTGCATTCAAACTGAGGTACTGCATTGCCAAGGGAGACTGGAATGTAAGTCATTATGAGGACTTGAGTTCAGTTGTTTTTAAGGATGTATTCCTCTTTCAAAATAACACCCAGCAATTTAACTGTTGCCCTGGCATATAATATATGGATGCACAATCTGTTCAACTCTGATTAGATGGAAAAAAAAAACATTTACAGTATTGAATTTTGAATTGTTGTTGTTTTTTTCTCAATAGTTGGGGCAAAGATGTTCCCCTACTTTACATCGGTGCTGCTGGTCACAGCACTGACCAGAGTCTGGGCCCAAGACTTTTATGAGGAGAGGAAAGCTATAAAGAAATCCAGGACCAAGCCTCTGGCTGCAAATATCCATGACGGACAAGGTAAGAAAATGAATTCAAAATAAATCAAAATTATTCTATTTGGAGCTCATCATATTGCTGTGGTACATGTTTTATGTGCATACTTTCTTTAATTTCTATGCAAAAATTAGAATCTGTACCTATATATGTCTTACAAATCCACAGTATATATGAAGTTAAACATAAATGTCACTTAACCAGTCAAATAATAACCTGTAAAATGGATTGTAATGGCAACAGGAAGTCATCTTGTTCTGTGTGCACACAGCCATCCTAGATGAGGACTGTAGCTTGGAGCTCTCCTTCCTGTTGGACAGCTCTGAGAGCGCTAAAGACAATCATGAGCAGGAAAAGCAGTTTGCCATGAACGTGGTGGAGAGACTGCAAGGGGTTCGGCTGCAAACCGGCCGCAGCTTGGGCTTGAGGGTGGCTCTGCTGCAGTACAGCAGTCATGTGATCACAGAGCAAACCTTCAGAGACTGGAGGGGCACCGAGAACTTCAAGACACAGATAGCTCCCATCGTCTACATCGGGCACGGCACCTACACCACCTACGCCATCACCAACATGACCAAGATCTACCTGGAGGAATCCAGTCCTGGCAGCATCAAAGTGGTTGTGCTGCTCACAGATGGCATTTCACACCCAAGGAACCCTGATATCTTCTCCGCTGTCGCTGACGCAAAGAACCAGGGCGTCAAGTTCTTTACTTTGGGCATCACCTGGGCAGCCAGCGAACCCACCAATGTAGCTCAGCTGCGTCTGCTTGCCAGCTCTCCTGCCTCCCGCTTCCTCCATAATTTACAGGACCAAGATATAGTCGAGAAGATCGTCACGGAGATTGTGAGTTCAACACCCTGTCTTTCAGCAGAGAGCACTTAGGAACAAAAGACATGTTATTTGTTTGTTAGCAGCATCTATTCAGAGTTGACATGTGGGCATGCTTGTTCAGGTATTCATATAGAGATGGAATGATGAAAATGCACCAGAGTAAGAAATGGAAAATGAAAATGTAATTGACAGCTTTGGATTTAAGCTTTTCTCCACAAAGTTAAACAAAAAAAACATTGGTTGTCCGAGTTCATTCTCAAGGAATTCCTTTAATAGTGATCAAGCTTCTAAAAAATTTGAAATTGGAAACTGTGATTTTCTTAACAGTAACATTTAAGTTATGCAATTCAATTCACCTATGACTCATCTGAAGTATTGATGTACCCAGGAATGTTTTCTGTCTTTATCAGTTTTTGTGATTGTTGATTGAGTGTTACACTGAATGATCACAACCCACATCTCTAGGCAACTATTGAACAAACATGATACAGGTCTGCAGTGTTTTTGCTACAATTTGAGTCCTGTTAGATATTTATCAACTTTAAATTTTTTTTGCAGAGTGGCTTGGCTGATGAAGGAGTAAGTATTGCCGTCAACTGATACAGACATTTGACATTCAATACTGTGGGATTTGGTGAAGATGCCCATTTTGACTGTATAAGATTACTCCCATGGCAGCTTAGCAAACATGTCCCTTCTTTTTAAAGTGCCCTCTGGGTCAGAGATGTGCTTGTGAGAAAGGGGAGAGGGGACCCAGTGGGCCTGCGGTGAGTATTTAGCCTGAACCTTTTTCAAAATACCCCACAACCAAAGACGATTTCCCTTGAAGTGTCACAGAACAAAGTATTCCTGAAATCGGCTGCAGAGAAATCTGATATGATGCTGAAATCTCAGGTATGGTAATTGTGCAGTTTTGAACAATCAGGATTATAGTTTGCCCCCCCCCCCCACCAGTATAGCTCGCAGGCATTTGCAAAAGCAAAGTAAGTGGACAGGTGGTCCTGTCCCACATTCTTAAAAGCAAACCTATGGCAACAAAGAGAATGGGGGACTGTGCTTTGTGTTTTCCAGAGATATTTGTTTGTTGCTACCCCGTGTGCCCCGTCTCAACTTGTTACTGTGCATTTCTCATGCAACAAAAAATGTCCCCCATGGAAACCAGAGGCACCACATTTAGAGCTCTTCTCCCTATAAAACTGGACCTTTGGCCATTATAAATCTCACATACAACCACTGCTACCACCAGGTCAGTGAGGCAGGGACATTGGATGAGGGAGTGCAGTATGGAGCATTAGATATTAGATATAATTTATAGTTGGTGCTAGAAGAGGATAATCGAAGCCCATCTACTATCAGACACATATGCAAACTTCCATTCGACCCCCTCTCCTGCTCTGATGTCAGACAGCACAGGTAATGTGAAGCTTTCAAGGCAGGATAACCAAGTTGCTGACGGACAGCTGTGTGGTCATTAACCAGGTGCTTTCTCCTCGGAGAGATTCTCCAAATTCTTACACTGAGACTGAGAGGCTCTCATAATTGCTCTCATTAGTTTAATGGTCACAAATTAGTGATTTCTGGTGGACGGCAACTGAAACACACTGTCCAGGTGCAGCTCAGGACAATGCCCCCTGGGTTTGTGGACAAGACACTTCATGCCCACCTATGACGTATTGAATAGTGTCTGTCTAGAGAAAGAAGTTCTTTTATATAACCTTTATTATTCAGGTAATGGGTCATGGACTTGTGTAATTTGTCAGGAGTGATTTCAGTTCACACTGACTGGAGAGAAAACACTCAGAACAAGAAATATTTGAAATCTTTGCCATATTTTATTTCATTCTCTAGGGGAAGAAAGGTCGCTCCGGAGATGACGGAGCCCCCGGGCCTAAAGGGCTAAAGGTGAGTGGTTTTTGATGGACATTTGAACTATGACTTTCTTTTATAGCCTTTATGACCTTACGTTTTCTGTATTCTGTATACTGTGCCCTTTTAGAATCTGTTATTTTAATATATTTTACTTCTGTGTATATCTCTTTGTTTAATCCTGTCATATCAGGGTGAGGCAGGATTAAGTGGACTACCCGGACGAGAGGGTGCTGAGGTAAATGCTGCTTTTTATGACCAAATAGATAATATTTATTATTGTCACATTTATTTTTTCACACATATTTCACTAATTCTGTTTGCAGGGGAAACTGGGTCTCAAAGGAGATAAGGTACGCAATTCAGTTTAATGAAAATTACATTATTATATTTTGCTGGACACAATTTAAACCTTTGCAGTACTTGTAATCTCTACACAGGGTGAGAGGGGTGAGTGTGGCACTCCAGGAATCAAAGGAGACAGGGTACGACAGTTCTACTGACACCACACACACACACACACACACACACGCACACACTAAATGTCATGTTTGCAGTTTGATAATACTGTATTTAATGTTATGGTCTTCCTCTTCCCAATTTGATGTGCTCCAGGGTCTTGAGGGTGCAGTTGGTGAAAGAGGACTTAGAGGTCTGCAGGTTAGTAATAATTCACGTGTTTATTGAGCTTGTCTTTGTTCGTTGAGACTTTATATTGTTTAGACAGTCAGACAAAAGGGAGCAAATAGATGTGTTTTCTTACAATCCATGGTTACCCAGGTATACTTAAAATTTGAAGTACAATGCAGCTAATTTCTGATCGCTATTCGTTAACATCTGCTTATATGTTAGCATGACTTTCTAGATTTACACATTTGTGTATTATTATGAATACCCATTGAAACCGTTTGTGTGTGAAATCTTAAACTAGAGGAAACTAGTCCACTTTATAGCTCCAAAAATTCTGACAATTATTTTCTCCTGTCAATACAGAATGACAAACATTCACATATGCATGGGCCCAAACACACACATACACAAACACATGCATATGTTGGACTGTGTGGATGTTTCATCATTGATGGCTACATGTTGTCTCTGCCCAGGGGTTACCAGGACCACTTGGAGACTTTGGACCAGAGGGTCCTCAGGGAAAGAAGGTCAGCCCCTTTTGAACAACTCTCACTTAGCTCATCGTGCACATCTGCTGTGACCTTTGCATTTCCTTTTATGATTAGTTTAAACAGGTTGGAGTTTTACCACCCCAAGTCTTAACTGTGCAGCACAGAGGCCTGTTTAGTTGGTAAATAGACCCCTGTCTGAACATTCGGCAATGAGCCAAAGTCTTAACTATTATTACTGTTATTCACCAGCATAAAGACGAACCATCAGCAAAAAAAAGGCCTACTACAGGCTGTTCTAATCATGTGCATCCTGTTTCTAAATACAGACTAGAAAGTGCCTAAAGCATTGTTAGCTTCTCTAACATGACCTACAGTTAACAACATACATGGACAGTCAATGTATGCTCGGCGTCTCGCCAAGTGCAGACATGTAGGTGGCATTTGAAAAGATTATCAGCAGTCTTGGTGGTCTCTCTGTAGTGCAATATGGATTGGGTCCCAAAGAAACAGCTGTAAGACAAGGGTTGGATGTATTCTTATCTATACCAAGTTTGCCCCCCACTGGGCCATGACTTGCACAAGGAATGATGACTATTGAATGTAACCATTGAAGTTTACTTTGTATGGAATGATAGAAACAATTTATTCCATTAAAACACGCTAAATGACTAGAGCTCTTAATGTCAGGCTTGCATTTATGTTTTCCTTTTATCTTTATGTAAAAAGGTACTTGAACTCCAAGCAAATAATTAATCTAAACATTGATGTGTGTGAATGAGTGACTGTGACTTCTACTGTAAAGTGCTTTGGGCTGTCAATAAGTCGACAAAAGCGCTAAATAAATATAGTTAATTTATCGTTTATGGCAGAGAGCTTGCCTGGTGATCCTGGGCATAAATGAATAAACAACAATAGCCAGTTTTAGGCAGGCATGAAGGTAACAAGAACTTTTCAAAATACACAAAAAAAGCAAAAGGACAAGGCAAAACACAGGCAGGAACTCCGAGAAGTGAAAAAAACATGAATAGATAAAATAAAAAAGAGTCAAATTCCTAACACCAAGAGCTTCCAATTGTTCTTACTAATTTTGAGACACAGTTGCTTGAGGTTAAACAATGACACATTACTGCAGCTTCCGTTTAACTCATATTTGTCTTGACCTGCACGAAGAGATCAAACACCTTGCCCACTACCCCATTTACAGTAAACACAACAGCCAAAGGATTGACAGCATTATTTTCAGCTACAAAGAAGCAGCAAAGTGATTTAAAAGAGCAACACAAAATGAATTGCTTAATGTTAGTTTGTGGTATTTAGCTCCAGTGTATACTGGTGTTGAGTCGTATTATTTTTGTGATCACAGGGTGAACGTGGCCCATCTGGCCCTCCCGGGATTCAAGGGGAAACTGGTATTGGACTCCCTGGACCAAAAGTAAGTCATGTGATCGATCATCCTATGAATTCTTAATTGTAGTTTGATATTATTTGTGATTGTTTTGACATTTATTTGGGTTGCCGATATTAAACCAATTAGTTTATATTAATCTGCAGGGTGACCTGGGGTTCCAGGGCAGACCAGGTCCTCCTGGTCCTCATGGAGTGGGTGAACCCGGACTTCCTGTAAGTTTTGTTGGCGAATTGTTGAATGTTTTTGTATCTGCAATGTTTGTTTCATTGGTACATTTGATCTGTAGAGAAATCCCTCACAGCCATTTTTTTTCAGCATTGTCTGGTTGACATATCATATACTCTGGCTTTATTTACAGGGACCTCAGGGACCACAAGGTGTTCAAGGGGACAAAGGACCCCTAGGTGAAGGCTTCCCTGGACCAAAGGTATTATTTCGAGTCCGTCATTAGACAAAACAACAGCAACATTGTCTTGTAATTGTAACTGTAATGTAAATGTAATGTAAATGTAACATTGCTAACAGTCCCTATTGTAGACCAGCAAGAGACAAAATATATTCTTGAAATAAGAATATTGCAAGCAAAGACCCTGCAGTTATTCTGAAAATGCAGAAAGAACATTTTTAACTGCCTTCATTTTGACCAAGTTCAAAATTCACTTGCATAAATACAGGTTCCTAAGAGTATTGAGACGTCAGCTGCCAATGTGTGTGGCTGGTATTGCTAACATACATATATTCTCAGGCCTGAAATCAAAATAAAAGCACAATGTGCTGACAGTCATACATGTCTTTCAGTCTAATTTTACGTAACAGGGTCATTCTGCAGTTCATGACCTGCATCTGTCAAAACCAAATCTCGCTGATCTAACTCACTGACTCACAGCTCAGGTGTTCAAACAACCCTTACTGCTCACTCTGATGTGTTTCCTAACCTGCTGCAACATGCTGCACAATGGAACATTGTAGCGTATTTTACAACATTTTACAACAGACTCTGCAAATGCTCCATTTAACAGGAGATAACTGGGATTCAACCAAGGTTTTAACATGACTGGGCCCGGTAGAATATGGCTCTCACAGAAAAGAAATGAACCAGAATGAAGTGAGATTGTAAAACCGTAGTAAGTGTAAAATATATTTAGCCAGTACCCTCTCATTTTTAATGCAGTCCATGACATATTTTATGGGTGAATCTGACAATGGAAGGAGCATAATTATGAGGTTGTTGAGGAAATCTTAGGACACTTTTATTGGCTAAGGGAAGCTCTTGGAAAATGAACGCTGAAAATGTCCTCAAGCTACTACACATCTGTTTGACATGTGCCAGACTTCCTGGCTGTTGTAAGTTTTACTTCTCTGCTGACATGTACCTCTTGTAAAAGGGGATCTGACAGTGGTGATCAAACTCGCTCTTCTCCACTCCCACACACTACGTTAACATGATCAGGTCGACATGTCTGCATTTCGTAACACTTGGATGTTGCTCAATGCACATACTGCTCCCATCAGCACCCCCTGCACTTCATTATTCACAGGTAGTGGAAAAGGTTAACGAATCATGCAGTGCCATGATGAAAGTAAAAAATAACAAACTGTGTCATTCCTTGTGCATTGGATCATTTTGCATCAATCACCAGAAGCTAACAGGAGCCAACATGCTCTTCTTCCATACCGTCTTCACTGAGAACAATGCAGATTTGGCTGTGACCCATTCTAAAGTGGCTGTGATGTAACTGACAAACATGACCAGATTTTTTATTCCTCAGGGTGATCGGGGGCTCCCGGGACCGAGGGGACCAAGGGGACAGCAGGGTGCAGGAATCAAAGGAGAAAGGGTGGGTAATATATTTAGCATTTAATATAGACAATTCACTGCAAAGCCACTAATGGAATTCAAAAAGGAGCCAAAATGTCCTGTACACTCCTTAAAACACAAGAAAGAGACAAGGCGAGACTGGCAAGGTTAATGATAGTATTGGGGGGGCACTACGTACATTACGTAGTACACTATGCACTATAAATGCTGTGTAACAAATACAGTATTTACCACAACATTAAAAACTTCTTTTCATAATATTCGACAGTTGGTTTCGAAGTTGTGGCTGAAGTGGGAGATGAGGGGGTCAGCAGGGCATGACGGCATAACCTGATGGCCAAAGGATTATGGCACGTACAGTACCATATCCGTACCACATGGGCATGGCAAGCGGCTGGCGGACCATATATACTGCATGTCATTCCTCTCCTCTCACCGTTCATTTCCTGTCTCTTTCTACTGTCAACTAAGGGCAAAAGGCCATAAAATTATACTTTTAAGATCCTAACACTACACGTTAGACGATTAGGAAACATACCTGTATTGTCCTGTGTTTTGCTTTCAGGGTGAATTGGGGCCTCCAGGCCTTTCAGGCCCAACTGGAGTAACAGGAGTGGGCATACAGGGAGAAAAGGTCAGTAGAGCGTTGTTATCTAAACGAGATAATTTCTCTGTCACACTTCCTGACATACAAATGCAGTTGTAGAACATTCTACATTGATAGACCTCGACTCTTTATTATTACACAGGGGGTTGAGGGCCCAAGAGGTCCACCAGGAGTCAGAGGGCATCCAGGAGAAGGTTTACCTGGACCCAAGGTTTGTTTGAACACCTGTAAAATTCAAGACTTCCTGCGCTGGTTTGGTCAGAGAGACCTGGCACAGGATTTAGTAATATGGTTAAAGTTTTCCATTTTGGATTATATATGATTACTGTATATGCTAAGATTTAATGAACAGGATATTATACAATAAACAACAACAAGTAGCCAAGCAGGTAAGAAAACAGAAAACTTTTGGGTTCAATTCAAGGTTATATTGCTTTATAGTTGAAGTGACAATAGTGTTCTTGGTGGTGGTGTTACAGAGGAAGTCAGTGGCCTATGGTCAAAAACTGTTACTGATGCTGCGTTACATTTTTAATCATGACCTTCGTCATTTTGCTATTTCTATTTCTAGGGAGACCAAGGTTTACCAGGAGAGCAGGGAGCTCCAGGAGAGAGAGGCATTGGTGAGCCCGGTTCAAAGGTAATCCAACTCGTGTCTTAAACCAAACAAGTCAATTAAGTTTTGTTCCATATTATCACTATCAGCCAGTGTATCGAATCTTTTTTTTTTTTTGCTGTTACAGGGAGAGCCTGGAGCAGCTGGTTTGGGTGGGCTGCCTGGTCTTCCTGGAGAGGATGGCGCTCCAGGGCAGAAGGTAAAGTAAATTATGCCAATTCTGTGAAAAACCTCTACTACATAAACCAATGTCCTCTCAGTATGTTAACTACAGCTTCCTTCCCTTTGTCCACTGACTTAATATGAAAAACGTTGTTACTTCCAGAAGTCTTCTTACTCAGCGGAAGAATTAAAAGGAGTTTCTTCTTTGTCTCATTCTCTCTCAGGGCGAGCCTGGTTTACCTGGTTTAAGAGGGTCTGAGGGAGCACAAGGAATTGGCATTCAAGGGGAGAAAGTATGCATTAAATGATACCATTTATCCTTGTGTAGTTGGCTATTTTGAAAAAAAATTAAATGTTCAAATCAGATAATGATGTATGTGCTGTACTTCCACTCAGGGCGACCAGGGTATGAGGGGCATCCGTGGATTACATGGGCCTCCAGGGATATCAGGACCCTCAGGACCAAAGGTCAGAATTAATATTTTACTATGATATGATAGTTTCCTTGATAACGTAGAAAAAGCTCCTATTTCCAGACTCTTTCCATTTATTCACATGTTGCTGTTGAATGTTTTTACCATAATAATCCAAACCCAAAGTCTTCTGCTGGCAGCTCAAGTAAGTTTAAAATACAGGATGTTAAGTCTCATAGCGACTTTCACTTGCCAGGGAGAACGTGGGATACCAGGCCATCAGGGAATGCCAGGGCAGCCAGGACGGTCTATATCAGGTCCAAAGGTAAATAAATACAAATGTTTCAACTACCTTTGCAAATAGACAAATGGCATACTCCAAGAAGAATTGCCAGATAATGTCTGCTGCAATGTAAGAATCAATGTGAGTTTATTGTGCTGTCTCCAGGGTGATGCAGGTCCCTCTGGGCCCACTGGTCATGTTGGGGAAACAGGCCTTGGACTACCTGGTCCAAAGGTAAATACTGCCACTTCTTTATTTTTGGAGTATTTTGAGAATTCTAAAAAACATATTTGTATAAACTGCATCATGTTGTTGGTCTTCATCAATTCATTTTATTAAACCAGGGTGATCGTGGTCATCCAGGTTCACCGGGTCCACATGGTCCAAAGGGCGAAGGACTTCCTGGCCCTGTGGTTTGTAGCAAGAAACCAATAAATTACAAATCCTAACATTTTGTAACCAATCATACAAATTAATATCCTTTGCAAGCTGGCACAGTCTGAACTTCTTGCATTTTTTCAGGGCCCTCCAGGCCTACCAGGCTTACCAGGAGAACCAGGCCCAGAGGGAATTGGAATTCCTGGTCCCAAGGTTTGTGCCTGCATGTATTTTTGGCTGTTTTTCTGTCTTGTGTTGGAGTATGTTTTGTGTTTATGGGGTATGGGGATGCTCATAGTCTATTTGATGATGTCCTTTCCAGGGTGACGTTGGCTTTAGAGGATTGCCAGGTTTGCCCGGCCCAGCCGGAGAAGGCTTGCAAGGACCACAAGTAAGAAACATTTATGGACATGGAGAAACATCACAACTCGTTATAATTATGATTGATAATAAAATCTGGATCACAGCTAATAAATAAACAAATAAACCGTTAACAATGTAGTATGTAGTCATGTATTTGAACATTTATTTTTAGGGTAATATTGGGAGACCAGGGTCCCCTGGTCCAACTGGACCTTCAGGAGAAGGTATTCAAGGCCCAAAGGTAAATGTTGCCACAGTTTGTGGAAATGCTTTATTTTAAGCACTTGCCAAGCTTCTTATCATGATTAAGTCACACTTGTACTTTTTTGTCCATAGCAGGTAAGAGCGAAGCAATATGATGCCATTATTTGGTGCTGACGTGAAACAGTACAGAACTGTCTGACAAACTAGCTGCAGGACAATCCTCACAGTTATTTATGATCTTTCAAGACTTTCAAGGGTGGATGTATCTTTCCTATATGCATCAGTTAAAATAGAGTCTAATTTCAGGGAGAGCCTGGATCTCAAGGTATGACCGGGCCTAGAGGGCCTCAAGGAGACGGCTTTCCTGGCCTTAAGGTGAGACATTTCAGTTTAGCTCTGAAAGATTTTATTTATATGTCATTAACTGATCTATGGCTGAAGATATGCTCTCTCCTTGTTACAGGGTGATCGTGGATTACTCGGTGAGAGGGGAATGAAAGGTACAAAAGGAGATATGGGAGATCCTGGAGTCACTGGTGAAGCAGTAAGTACTGACATTGCCAATTTGATTTTACTAACCACACAAATAACATATATATAATATACAATCCACAGCAACAATCCAAATTGGAGCAGTTATCGTTGTAAGGATGGGCTTTTCAATTCCATTTCTTTGTAAAAATGTACTGAGAAGCAAAGTCAGTAAGCTGAGAAATAAATGTGATGTACTTTTCTTAAATCCCAGGGAAAGTTCGGAGCAAAAGGAGAACCAGGCCTCACAGTAAGTTTATTAATTAATTCAACAAATGTTTGACCATTCATCAAAGGGTAGTGATTTTATACTAATGTTAATGTTCCAATTTTTTTCAGAGAGAAGACATTATTAAGCTGATCAAAGAAATCTGTGGTAAGATCACCAGTCAACTCTAGTTTATTTAAGATGCTGGTAGTTTTTCCTCAAATGCTATGAATGAGGAGCCGAAGATAGATTGACAGACAAAAACTAATGGCAATCTGTCAGCCTCAGCTGTGTGCTAATAAGATCATTAGTGCTAAATGAATCCTAAAATCTACGTTTCTTTTTGTTTTCAGGATGTGGCATCAAGTGCAAGGAAAGGCCGATGGAACTTGTGTTTGTCATTGACAGCTCAGAAAGTGTCGGCCCTGAGAACTTTGAAATCATCAAAGACTTTGTCACACGACTGGTGGATCGGACCACTGTTGGTCGAAACGCCACCAGAATCGGACTGGTCCTCTACAGTCTGGACGTCCATTTGGAGTTCAACTTGGTTCGCTACACGAGCAAACAGGATGTCAAGCAGGCAATCAGAAAAATGCCTTACATGGGCGAGGGCACCTACACTGGCACCGCCATCAGAAAGGCGACTCAGGAGGCTTTCTTCAGCGCTCGGTCTGGAGTCAGAAAAGTAGCCATTGTCATCACTGATGGTCAGACGGACAAGCGAGAGCCTGTCAAGCTTGATATAGCTGTGAGGGAGGCTCATGCTGCCAACGTCGAGATGTACGCCCTGGGGATAGTCAATTCGTCTGATCCTACGCAGGCTGAGTTCCTGCGAGAACTCAACCTCATTGCCTCTGACCCCGACAGTGAACACATGTACCTTATTGATGACTTCAACACTCTACCAGGTGATAATCAGAGTCAGATGTTCTAAATATCATGCCTTGTGTTGAAATTGTGTTCAATAAAATATATAGCTAATAATATTAACAGCCGAGAGGTTGTAAACTGCCGAAAACTAACCTATGAGTTGATTTTCTTTTCTAGCACTGGAGTCCCAGCTTGTCAGTCAGTTCTGTGAAGATGAAAACGGCGCGATTCTTTACAATCGCATCACAAATGGACACTGGAACGGCAACAATGGGCATGGGCATGGCATTAATGGAAACAATGGACAAGGGCATGGCATTACCGGAAACAATGGACATGTGCATGGCATTAATGGAAACAACGGACATGGTGCTAATACCAATGGATATAATGACCATGGAAATAATGGTTATGCTTATGGAAACAATGGGAATAGTTACAACCACCAAGAGGAGAATCAAAATCAGAGACGCACCACCAGCCGAGGCCGTGGAGACACTTTCACACTGCCCATCAGTGCTGATCCTCTCCCTGTTCAGGTCATTGCTGAAACACTTCTGTTTTGTTTTATTTGAAATAAACATTTTCTCCTACTGATGGTACAAAGTTAATTTGCTCACTGATAATTGTTTTGATGTTGTCTTACTCTAGGTGGTGGAAGATGACGATGGTGAAGATTTGGACATCAGAGCCCAAGTGCTGGGGGGTAGCGCTGTGGCTGTAGTTAACAAAACAACATTGTTATCATCTGTGAGAGAAAGCTCTGTCTCCAATGAGGCAGTTGTGTCCTCATCTTCGTCCTCATCTTCATCCTCATCAACAATATCTTCATCAACACTGGGTTCAGTTTCATCCTTAAACTCTAATCACTTGCAGCCAGTGTTGACTCCAGTCCTGCCTGAAGGTGAGAGCTGCATTCCTGCTCTATAGACCTTTTTCACAGAGATCATTTTGACATGTCACAGGATGGTGTTATAATGCAACCTTTGTGAAGGGATGATTTATTGCAGGATTGTTGTACTAGACTGTCTTAATTTTAGCTAGATACAACTTTTAATGTGACACTTTAGTGCAGTATGCAGTATTGGTTGGGATATTGCTGCTACTCTCATTGGGTAATGAAATGTTCTTTGAAGAATGTACATCTCACACACAATTTCTCCTCCAGCGTCGGCTATTCTTGATCCCCGCTGTAGCCTCAGCCTGGACCAAGGTACCTGCCGAGACTATAGCATCCGCTGGTACTACGACAAGCAGGCCAACGCCTGTGCACAGTTTTGGTATGGAGGCTGTGGCGGAAATGACAACCGCTATGACACAGAGGATGAATGCAAGAAGATGTGTGTCCTCACAGGTAACTTAAAGAGATTTTTAACAAATATACATTTTCCACTTTTATAATTTTGTATCTGATTTTCACACTTTCCTTTCTCCAGCTGGATAAAAGAAGAAGAAGAAGGTGAAATAAAGAGGACTTTTCTATTCTACATTCAGCTCATTTTTTATTTCAACATGATGCCTTCTGTCACTTTTCTAACACTTATCGCGCAAATGCATTTTTTGGTCAAATAGCAAAGTGAATAGTCAGTGACAAATTGAATCAAATGCTGCAACAGCGCCCCCATGTTGCCGTTTTTAACCCACTGACTGAGTGACTTATTACCGTCTACAAAAGGTGACTATTACCTCAAAGAAAATGTACTGTGCTTGGTATGGGAGAAAAAGAAATCATTAATTCTGGCTGTACTGGATTGACAGTGACAACTTTGCCAAAGTATAGATCATATACCTCTTTGGCAGAAATGCTTTACAAACATTGAACATATTTATAGCAAGACAGCAATAGTGAGATGTTTGTTTACATTGTGTTGATACGATTTAATAAAATATGTCCTGAGTAGTTTTGGTATTACAACATGTCCATTCGGGTTATACCTGGCAGCTAATAGAGGACCATGTCTGTGTGGGATTTCAGAGGTCCAGTGAGAGTGTCATCGTGTGATGAGGATTGAAGCATTCTGCAATCAATCAATTAATGGCCTATCTATGTGGGCAGTGTGTGTGTATGTGTATATCTGAATAATGTTTTTTTTATGTTTTGTAATAATAAAATATAAAATAACAGTGATTGAGTGTTTTGTATGTGCTTGTTAAGCAAAGTAAATAGTATCACTATAACTATTCTTACTATCATGTCCACCCTCATTTGAGTTATAAGTAGTAACATAAGACACAGTCATTTAGTGGCTTAAATGTTTTCCTGGTCATTACTTTTAAATATTCAAATGCTGAATGTCATTGGACATTCAGAGTAGAGTTTGATTATTTATGGAACAAAGGGTTGTGGAGGGCTTTGAAGGTTAGCAGTAAAATTTTGTAATTTATCCAGTGAGTCACAGGAAGCCAGTGGAGCTGAGAAAGGAGGGGTGAGATGTGGTCTCTTGATCTGGTGATGATCCGGGCTGCAGAGTTCTGAATGGATTGGAGGCGATGGAGAAGTTTGTTTGTGGTGCCAGTGAGGAGGGCGTTGTATATACATACAGTATATATACATATATATACATATGTATGTATATACACACACACATATATATATATATATATATATATATATATGTGTGTATATGTATATATATGTGTGTATATATATATATATATATATATGTGTGTGTGTATATATATATATGTGTGTATATATGTATGTAGTCATTTACTGAAAGTGAAGGTCGCAGTTGTTTGGATCATCACAATCACATCACAATTGACAAGAATAGAATTGTGAGTCCAATGATATTGTAATGTATTATCTGATGTTAATTTCCGGACGGAATAACTTCCAGCTATTAAGTATCACTGTTAGAAATACGATTAGATGAACATTATACTCCTCTGAAACCAAACAACGTGTAAGTTTGAGGGCCACATTACTTTTGTCCCCTTGGCTTGCCGTCTGTTGCCACGGTGACTATGACGCTAGGCGGGCTCCATCAGATTAGCCGATTAGCCGATTAGCCATCCGACCGGACGTTTAGCTAGCAGCCGAACCGACAGCGGGTGTTTAACGAACCAGGAAGAGTGATAACCTGCGGCCATGGCATCTGTTCTAGATGCTCTCTGGGAAGACAGAGACGTGAGGTTCGACATAACAGCGCAGTGAGTTAAAGCTTAAAAAACAAACTAAAAAAAACGCTTGTGCGATTGTGTTGTCACCAGCGTAGAAACCGGCCAGCTCAGCCTCGCTACGTGGCCGACTGCTAATACGTGGCTGCGAGGTCTCCCTCATAACTGTGTCCCGTCGCGGAGAAAAATGATCACGCTAACATCGATGATGATAACTATCGATGGTGATAACTATCGATGATGATAACTATCGATGATGATAACTATCGATGATGATAACTGTCGATGATGATAACTGTCGATGATGATAACTGTCGATGATGATAACTGTCGATGATGATAACTATCGATGGTGATAACTGTCGATGATGATAACTGTCGATGATGATAACTATCGATGATGATAACTATCGATGATGATAACTGTCGCTGATGATGATAACTATCGATGATGATAACATCGATGATGATAACTGTCGATGATGATAACTATCGATGATGATAACTATCGATGATGATAACTGTCGCTGATGATGATAACTATCGATGATGGTAACTGTCGCTGATGATGGTAACATCGATGATGATAACTGTCGATGATGATAACTATCGATGATGATAACTGTCGATGATGATAACTGTCGCTGATGATAACTATCGATGATGATAACTATCGATGATGATAACTGTCGATGATGATAACTGTCGATGATGATAACTATCGATGATGATAACATCGATGATGATAACTGTCGATGATGATAACTATCGATGATGATAACTATCGATGATGATAACTGTCGCTGATGATGATAACTATCGATGATGGTAACATCGATGGTGATAACTGTCGATGATGATAACTATCGATGATGATAACTGTCGATGATGATAACTGTCGCTGATGATAACTATCGATGATGATAACTATCAATGATGATAACTGTCGATGATGATAACTGTCGATGATGATAACATCGATGATGATAACTATCGATGATGATAACTATCGATGATGATAACTGTCGATGATGATAACTATCGATGATGATAACTGTCGATGATGATAACTGTCGATGATGATAACATCGATGATGATAACTGTCGATGATGATAACTGTCGATGATGATAACTATCGATGATGATAACTGTCGATGATGATAACTGTCGATGATGATAACTGTCGATGATGATAACTGTCGATGATGATAACTGTCGATGATGATAACTGTCGATGATGATAACTATCGATGATGATAACTGTCGCTGATGATAACTATCGATGATGATAACTATCAATGATGATAACTGTCGATGATGATAACTGTCGATGATGATAACATCGATGATGATAACTGTCGATGATGATAACTGTCGATGATGATAACTATCGATGATGATAACTGTCGATGATGATAACTGTCGATGATGATAACTGTCGATGATGATAACTGTCGATGATGATAACTATCGATGATGATAACTGTCGATGATGTGTCGCAGGCAGATGAAGACTCGTCCCGGAGAGGCGCTCATAGACTGCCTGGACTCCATAGAGGACACCAAGGGAAACAACGGAGATCGAGGTGGTTTCTCCCGCAGTTTCACGCTCCCCGGGCACGTCTTGTGTTTGCTGGGCCGACAGTTAACAACGAAACGCTGTCCGTTGTTTTGCAGGACGACTGCTGGTCACCAACCTGAGGATCATCTGGCACTCTGTGGCCCTGCCCAGGGTCAATCTGTGTGAGCACACCTGAGCGGTCGACTGTCCCTGTCAGTTGACTGTTCCCGCCGTCTGGTCAAACGCATGGAGTTCAATTACTCTTTTTAAACTCTTTAATATACCTTTTTAACTGTTTTTCTGTACACCCTCAATTTGGCTTCAACCATTCTATACATCTAAATATGAATGTGTGACAGCAGTTATGAATTTCAGACAAATCTAAACAAAAATAGTCTTTTAAGCTATATTAAAAATACAGGTCATCTACATGTTAATATGTTTGTTTTTCTCCAGCTGTGGGTTACAACTCCATCATTAATATCACCACAAGGACAGCTAACTCAGTGAGTAAGCCTTTGTTGAATTTCTGTAACTAAAATGATTCATTTCAATTCCATATAATAATTTTCACATATACTGCTCGACTTGAGATGATTCATTAAAGAGCTTATGCAATGCTAATTTAAGAATTCAATGCTCTTTTTCCAGAAACTGAGAGGCCAAACAGAAGCCCTCTACATTCTGACAAAGTCCAACAACACACGATTTGAGTTCATTTTCACAAATGTGGTTCCAGGAAGTCCACGCCTCTTTACTTCAGTCATAGCTGTGCACAGGTGAAACAATGCGGAGGGAAGGTTTAATTCTCTGATTATTTTCTGCGAAAAATGTGTGTCCTACTAAATATCTGTCTTATGTTTTGTTTTGTCATAGAGCCTATGAGACCTCCAAAATGTACAGGGACCTGAAACTGCGAGCTGCTCTCATTCAAAATAAGCAGCTGAGACTTTTGCCCCGGGAGCAAGTGTACGATAAAATTAATGGAGTTTGGAATTTATCCAGTGATCAGGTACTGGTGTTGGTCATGAGGTTTACGTAGCTTAACACAAGGATCTTAACAATAACTGTACATTGCAAAAAAATTTATATTGAGATGTGTGTACATTCATTTGTTATTATAATGAGCAATACACGTGTGAAAATGTAACAAGTCAACACTCTAAACAGTCTAAATATGTCTAAACAAAAATTATTTCAAACTATATCGCATGTTTTTTGTGTTGCTGTTTTGATGTAAACTCCATTTACACAATAGTAAAGTGGACATGAATATTTGAAATTTACAAGTCACATGAGCCCACTGCAGGGAAGTAATTGAATGTAAAAGTTACTGTTTTTCATTTGATGTGAGTATTGGTAATACTGGTGATAAATAGTTAACTGAATAGTAACTGGATTATACTGACCCCTCTGTTGTTGGGTTTTCTTCCTTTCAGGGTAATCTTGGGACTTTCTTCATCACAAATGTACGGATTGTTTGGCATGCCAATATGAATGAGAGCTTCAATGTCAGCATTCCTTACCTCCAGATCGTAAGTACAAAACACTAAATAATGATGAAGATCTTATCCTCAGACTTTCTACTTCACTTAACTAATTGGGCAAAATGAGCCTCAAGTGCAGTGTTACAAACATATTTGCTTCTATCGATTGTTTCTACTGAAGAGTTTTTCTTTTTTTCCCAGATAATCCGCTGCTTCTTGTGGACAAAAATGTTTTGAAACTTTACAAATTACAAAAATTTCCATTGCAAAAAAGACGGTGACTAGATACTACAACGTAAACAGTAATATTCACGCAGAATCCCCATTAACGTTAACACAAACATACACACCATCTGTGACATACTCAGATGATAACAGATGATAACAGGTGAAGTTTTTAAAACTGAGGTAGTTTCATTCAGTTACAGACACCACTGTACCATTGTACAGGAGCTGCATCTGATTGTCTGTTTCTGTGGCAGAATGAAGTTGTTTCTTTCAGTTTGACGGAAGTGTATGTATTATTGTTTGAATTTCTTTTTATCCTCCCCTCCCCCAAAGTGGTCTATCAGAATAAGAGACTCAAAGTTTGGCTTGGCGTTGGTGATAGAGAGTTCGCGTCAGGTAACCTGTGCTTCTTTTTTGTTTTTCTCTGCTGTTTGTCATTCACCTCCACCAATAATAACTTAATGATATAATATTGTAGTAGGGGTTCATCCCTCAATTTGCTTGTAATCTTCATACATACTTGGTCCTTTTGGGTTTCTAGAGTGGTGGCTACGTGCTCGGATTTAAGATTGACCCTGTGGATAAGCTTCAAGACGCACTTAAGGAAATCAACTCATTGCATAAAGTGTACTCTGCCAACCCTATCTTTGGAGTGGACTATGAAATGGAAGAAAAGGTAGGAATATTGGACTTTTTGTAATCTCACTTTCCCTAAACACCTCATTAGTATAATATTAAAAATGTAAACAAACCGACTTGGGGTTAGACTTGAAAATATAATGCTGTCATTTTAACAGCTGATTTATTTTACCTAGATTCCCATTCATGTTTTCAGTACTTGTTGCCGGCTTTACCACAAGTTCCACTGATCTTGTTGTCATGGCTATGTTTGTCCTAACAACGATTGCAGCCCCAGCCGCTGGAAGAACTCACCGTTGAACAGCCTCCTGATGATGTGGAAATCGAGCCTGATGAGCAGACCGATGCTTTCACTGTGAGTGTGCCCGTTGGCCGCCACTTCACTCCTCTGGGTGTCAGTGGTTTGGTTTCCAGACTCTCAGAATAGCTTTTTGCTAATACCCCTCAGCATAATGAGAAAACATGAATTTATGTTGCCTAGTGCTCATGTTTGTATGGCGTGGTGCTCATCAGACAACAATAACCTATTAGCACAGACAGGAAGTGCCCCAAGCTATATTTGATTTAAACATGTACATTTCTTGTGCTGTTTGTTTGCTCCCTTTCAGGCCTACTTTGCTGACAGCAACAAGGTAAGTTCTGACAGCTAAGGATTAGAACCATTAAGTATGTTGTAGAATATGTGAAACTTATAGTTAACTTATTAAACTTGTTCATTGTTTTTCCAAAGCAACAAGACCGTGAGCCAGTTTTCTCTGAGGATTTGGGCCTCGCCATTGAAAAGCTAAAAGATGGCTTCACACTTAATGGACTGTGGGAAGTCATGGGCTGAAATAATGTATGTGTACGTACTGTAATTTTTCTGGAAATGTTTTTATTTGTAGCTATGGTCAAAATTTGTATATATGTATCAATTCAAAATAAGAAAATACTATATTACAAGTTTTGTAGTTTTGTATATTTAATTCTATTGGGTAGAATGTGAAATTGAATGCAGTTTGTTTTGTTTGAAGTTAATAAATACATCTATTTAAACAATTTCAATATTTAGGGTTTATAAATCATCTATTTATTCAATACAGACATACAGCACACATTACACATCACACACAAACAAAGTTGAAAAGACAAAAATAAATGTATAGGATCCATTTGATAATATATATGAAAATAATTAGATTTACAATCCCAATACATCTGAAATATACATATGACTGGTAAAGCTCATTCAAAGTCCCATGTGGTCCCACTCTTAATCAAACTTTCTCCAATTTCATGTTATGTTGTGCTTTTTTATTTTGATTTGTGGCAATTGTCTCCAAAAGAAATTGACTACGCAATGTTTTGTATTTAAATCTTAATTGTATTTATTATCTGGGGATAGTTTTCATAGTTGTTTAAAGTAAATGTCGAATGGCCTTCGCCCACTTTGGATACATATATGTATACCATATATGGACAAAATTAAAACATGTGCAACTGGTCTTTCTCTTCCTTATTACAGTATCTTCATAATATTGGTCATCGTACAATATTTAGGTTTTTACTGTATCAGACATAATTCATTTGTATGGGCAAGGAACACAATGATCTCCACAAGACACCAAAGTATTTTAGAAATGTTTAACAAGGACAAAGTGTCACCTCCTGCAGCAGCTGTTCACCGTCCCTGTCGACTTGTAAGGTAAATCCCTTGTGGATGTACTCGCACACAAATACTGAATCACACACTTTGGGGAAATGGTCATCGCTGTGAGTGGATTGTGACTCTATCCACATGTAGAAAGGCCCTAGAATACAAACAATTGTAGTAAATGCCAGCTGTATTTGTTCTTATGTACAGTAGAGCAAATGGTCCTGTCACTGTGTCAAGTGTTTTGTGTTTTTATTACATACTTAGCAGAAATTCTCATAAGAATAAATAAAATGAAAAGATCAGAGGTTATTTCTGTGTGGCCGTACAACAATGTTGTTACTAATCCAGGGTGACAAGGCCGTCACAGTTGTTTCTGCTCTGTGACAGCTGTGTGAGCTCTCCGATTTGGCCATCCTGAATTCTTCATGGATGGGGTGTTTGGCTATATTTAGAGGGGCGCAGTTATATTGAAGTTGCTTCAGACCTGACTGCCTATAGTTCGCTGTCTTCACAAGCTGTGCCAGTCGGTCGAGAACTGCCTCACGTTCATCCACTCCCTGTCCTAAAGAGAATGGATCCCCAAGGCTTGAGGGATGATCTCCGTCTGTTTCAGAGCACTTTGCTGCAGGATGGACTCAAAGAGCTTCTGAATGAGAACAAGTTAATCGACTGCATCCTTAAGGTTGAAGACAGAAGCATCCCCTGCCACCGGCTCATTCTGGCAGCATGTAGTCCTTATTTCCGGGAGATTTGCTTCTCAGAGGATGGCAAGGAGGCGAACAAAACCGAGGTTGTTCTGGAGAACCTGGACCCCAATGTTATGGAGGTCATTTTGAATTACATGTACTCAGCAGAAATAGACATCAATGACAACAATGTGCAGGATATTTTGGCTGTTTCCAATCGCTTCCAGATCCCCTCAGTGTTCACGGTTTGTGTGAATTACCTGCAGAAGAAGCTGTCGAAGAAGAACTGCCTTGCCATCTACAGGCTAGGACTGGTGCTGAACTCCGTCAGACTGGCAATGGCAGCTCGAGATTACATTGCAGATCGGTTTGAGAGCATGGCCACGGATGAGGATTTCTTAGAGCTCGCTCCACTTGAACTCTTTGCTATTGTTGGAGCAGATGCACTGAATGTAGAGAATGAGGAGGTGGTGTTTGAGTCTGTCATGAGGTGGATCAGGAAGGACAAAGAGAAGCGCATGAAATCCTTGGGAGAGGCCTTTGATTGCGTTCGCTTCCGTTTGCTCCCTGAGAAGTACTTCAAGGACAAGGTAGAAAAAGATGACCTCATCAAGGCTGATCCAGAGCTTCTCAAGAAACTCAAAGTCATCAAGGAAGCCTTTGCGGGGAAGCTGCCCGAGAAGAAAAAAGGAGAAGATAATGAGGAAGGAGAGGAGGAAAAATTGCCAGGCTACCTGAATGATACCCGCAGATATGGCATGCATGCCAAAGACATGGTGTTGATGATCAGTGACACTGCTGCCGTGGCCTATGACAGCCAGGAGAACGAATGTTTTCTTGCGGCGATGTCTGAGCAGATCCCACGAAACCACATCAGTCTGACGTCAAAGAAGAACAATCTGTATGTGTTGGGAGGCCTCTTTGTTGATGAGGAGGACAAAGAAAACCCGTTGCAATGTTACTTCTACCAGGTAGGAAAATTTGCATGACATTACATTCGCAAAAAATATATTTCCTCATTGTGATTTTACAAATATCCTAAAACGTGTGATTCAGTTGGACAGTCTTGCTGCTGAATGGACCGCTCTGCCACCAATGACCTCCCCCAGGTGTCTCTTCGGTATGGGGGAATTTGAAAATCTCATCTTTGCTGTGGCAGGAAAAGATTTACAGTCCAACGAGTCGCACGACACTGTGATGTGCTATGACACTGAGTAAGTTCAGCACGTCGACCTTTTGGATGTTAATTCACTGGGTTCTTATTAAAAGCATGTGATTTCCATGTTTTCACATATTGTCTGTTGCTTTATTTGTCCTTCCAGAAAAATGAAGTGGACTGAGACGAAAAAGTTGCCCATGAAAATCCACGGCCACTGTGTGGTCTCCGAGAACGGGCTGGTGTACTGCATTGGAGGCAAAACTGATGACAAGTAAGACTGCGATGCCAGAACATGAAATATAAAGACGAGATATGACTTTCACAGTATGTTAACCAGTCTTTGCAATAATGTTGTCTCACTGGTAAAGTAAATCAACCAACAAGATGTTTGCATACAACCACAAGAGGTCAGAGTGGAAGGAGGTGGCTTCCATGACGACGCCCAGATCGATGTTTGGAGCAGTTTTCCACAAAGGGAAGATTGTTGTGGCTGGAGGAGTCAATGAAGAAGGCATCACGTCTGCATGTGAAGCCTATGACTTTGGAACCGACAAGTATGTGCTTTTATTGTTACGGTTGGTATAGGCCCCTTAAACTCAGTCTTTTTCATTAGTATAATTTTTACCAAAATTGGATGTCAGACATTTTTATTTATTTTTTTGTCCTAACATTTTCTTGTTAAAAGCATAATTACACTGCACAACAAATACTAGACTATTTCATATTCTTCTATTATGACATTTTCATCCTTAAATATATAATTTAAATCTGTTTCAGGCAAATATACATGAAATGTTGTAGTAGTTTAAATCAGAGGTTGGAAAACTTTTGGGCTTGTGAACCCTCATCACAGGTTTCGGCTTTGGTGTGGCCCAAATTATACTGTAGAGAAGTGTCAGGAAGAAAATGATTATAATTTGTGTAACAGAAATATAGTTTTCTTCCCTTAATTGTCTCGTGACTCCTCTCAGATTTATCTTGACAATCTTTGTTGAGTCCTTCAAGTTGGGAACCGCCGCTTTAAATCCAAAATGAGGTCTAAAGTCAAGGAACAAGGACCAGAGAGGGGATCACGTTATAACGGCTGAGTGCACCTTGTTGCAGGTGGTCACCCTTCACAGAGTTTCCCCAGGAGAGGAGTTCAGTCAACCTGGTCAGCTGTGGTGGGCAGCTGTACGCTGTGGGAGGCTTCGCCATGGTTGAGAACGAGAACAAAGAGTGTGCACCCAGCGAAATGCTTGACATATGGCAGTATGTGTTGACTTTTTGCTTCTTACAAAGTAGTATACTTAATATATACTGCGGTAAAAAACATTGATTTTGGTGCCTTTCTTATATGATGACAACTCTGCATTACAGAAACATGTTTTAACTTCCTTACAGGTATGAAGATGACAAGAAACAGTGGAGTGGTATGATCAGAGAGATGCGTTACACTGCTGGAGCCTCCTGTGTGTCCATGCGTCTGAATTCGGCCAGAATGCCCAAACTGTAACTACAGTTCAGTTCAGGGACATTTCACTTTACTGCTCTTTGTTGTCTTTAATCATTTCAACATATCAGACACATCCTTTGCTTATACTGAGGTTTTTTTTTTATATATATATATATATATATATATATATAAAATGTTAATCATGATCAGAAATGTCTAACATGAAAGAGTTACTGTGATTTGGACCAGAAATTGTCTTGATCTTACTCATTATATATGAATATTATTATGGCCAGCAGGAAATGGTTTGAGAAATAAAATATAATACATAATAAATAAATATCTTCTGTCAATCTGGAAATGTTCCTCTTCCATGAGTATTTTAACTCTTCAGTATTAACGTATCACCCACAGACTTACTGTTTGTCATTTTAGTTTTTTTGTGTTTCAAAGCATTTTTAACACAGCTCATAAGATAATTGGATTTCACTCCTGTGTATATGCCTGATGAACTTTAACTTTACCCTTTCAAAGCAATTTAAAAGATAACTAGTCAAATGGCTGCTGATGTTCACGTTGAAAGGTGAGTGTAAATTTGTATAGATAGCCAAGAGAAATTAACTATCCGGTGTCGTTATTTTTCAGTGACTTTGCACCTGGACTCCAGTGAAAGCACATCTTTTCTTTTGCAGACACCAGATAACAATATCATCCATCCAAAATCTATAGCACTTATCCTTTGACGGTTGCGATTGGCCTTGAATAATATTACTAGATTAGTCAATTAAAACCATACTCTACACTGTCAGTTGTAATAATTATCTTTTTTTTTAAAATCTATAACTAACAAACAAAAACATTTTATTTCATCTTGGTTATTTAATACAAAAGCACATTATAGACAATCATAATTTCTTTCTTTAACAAAAAAATAAGGAGCACTTATTTACTATAGTCGACAATAACAAAAACACTGTTCTGTTCAGTCACCATGCCAAGGTGTGGGCACTTAAGAGACTCAGTGTTGTATGTAAAATGTCTTTCATTATTCAACAATAAATAAGGCCTTTAAGAAGAAAGCTCTCCAAATATTTTCTTCCTTAGATATTCCTTCCAAGCATCCGGTGTAGAAAGCTCCATGGAGTTCCATTCAAAGTGAGGGATCTGCAAAAAAAACCCTACTAATTATTTCACTGTCTCTGTGTTTTATACACTCAACCAGCATTTAACAAGCTTCAGTGCAGTATTACAAGCAATGTCAACTTGTATTTTGTCCTCTCACCTGAATGACACGATATCCCAGAATTTCAAGGTGTCTTTTCTTCATCAAAGAGCTGCCTTTCAAATGATGAGAGTTTTTACAGAAACTGCTTGGTTTAAGAATGTTCACCGCAACTCTGAGAGATGAGAGAGAGAAAAAACAAACATCCTAAAACATTTAACTTCTGAGTGGTCTAATTATTCATATTCAATATTCAGGCTCTAGTCTGTATAAGCTGCCATACCGCTGAGCTCCCGGTGGAAGCTCATGCTTGATGTTTTTCAGCGAGCTTGTTCCCCAGTGAACCTCCTCTCTGTCCAAGATCTGCGGTTTGCTCCAATTACTGTAAGGCAGCGGCTGTAGGTGTTTGTCCAGAATGCATTCAATGTCTAAAAAGAAAAAGCATGGCCACATTGCAGTATATCATATCACACAAATATTCACACTTCACCATTTCACATTCACCTCTATTGAAGGCTTTAGGAGAGATACATGTAAGCCTCATGATGAAATCAGTGTTGAATGCTGAGATGGAAATTATCCAATATTACTCACTTATGGTGTAACAATACGGAGCAATAACCTCTTTTTGAACATAGTTAATGCCACCAAGAACTTCAGCCAACATTTTGTGGATCTGCTGCAGCACAGAGCCCGGCATGCTTTTCCCTGGAAACACATTTTGATTGGCAATCAATAATGTTAATTGATCTGATTGCAAAGTTCTAACTCACCAATTCCGGTAATATTAGTGAGCCTTGTTACCTCTGTTTTGCATCTGCTGGCAGACGCGCTCATGAAACCACGGCACCTGGAACTCTGGACACTCGAGACACACGGCGCGATTAAGTTCGATGAGACGCCTTTGTGTCAGCATGTTGAGATTTTCTGGCAGGGCTGAAAGAGGTAACATGACGTTACATAAGTCTTATTCAAAAAGTGTGAAGCGCTTGTGAAGACAGCAAGCGTCTCAAGATAAATATTTTGCCACAGATGCACAAGGACAAGTACTTTTCAGAATGCTTTTAAAGTAACTGGGCACATACTTTCTAGCTCGGAATCTAGCTTTCCCAGAAAGTCAATACTGAAGATTTCTCTGACAAGTTCTTCAGGAAAACATTCTGCCACAGCCAGCCAGTATGCCAGGAAAACTAGCACATGTGGTTCAAAGGAGCCTACAAATACACGGTGAGATGATGTTAGTGTGAGTTTAAAAAAAGAGAAAAAAAAGAAAATCCATAATCTGACTACTTACTGATACGAGGAGTGAAGTGCCGAATACACACATCACGCAACTCGTCTACTTGCGCAGAATCATAATTCAGGAAACAAAAGGGTAGCAGGATGGCAAATGTTGCCGAATAGTGAATCTTGAAGATGATACAGGAAATGTACAGTTAATATATAATACGTTATTTCAAACTTAATGTGCACTGAAGTTTCTTAAAGCACCTTGTCAATGTCTTTAGTGGCCACACTGGCGATTCGCTGCATCAGAGGAGGACAGAGGTAACGCTTTTTGGTTAAGAAGAGAGCCAGATCCTGCACATTGGTCCAGTTTATTTGATCCATCATCCTCTGCAGCATGACCATTGTCTCCTGGAGCAGCATTTCTTCAGCCCAGTCGCCTGAATTGTGCTTAAGCTCCTCGAGCATCAGGTCCAGCCGGTCAGCTGTCTGTAGCCTCTCGAGGCGGCAGCGGTTCAGAGTCGTCATCAGACGGACGTACCTACCGGGAGTGTTGTTGCAGAAGGACGTATCATTCCGTAACCACTTGGCAATGGCAGAAGAAATTAAGTTGAGGTCCTTGAAATTGCACTGCGTCACTATCGTCTCTATGCGCGACATCACGGCCTCTTCGACTCGCTGAGAGGGCAGCATGAGCAGAGAGCGGGTCAGCATGGCCACCTCACGGGGCAAAACGCTGCACTGGAGAAAACTACAAAAGTAAAAGTGCAGTCAGTCTGTATTTTATTCAAAGTGTTCAAGCTAAAGTGGCTCCTTTTTGCTCAAATAAGCACTTACTTGACCAAAATGATTCTTAATTTAGTGGAGAGTTCGGGGTTCTGGTACTTCAACAGATAAAGGGCTTGGGTGATTTTGGCCACCTGCATTGGTTTATAGACATGAAGGTTCCCCTGGATTACTGATGCAATTCTGGAAAATAATGATGCAAGAAAGTATTCGAGTAATCACATATTTAAAAATAGTGACAAAATATTTATGTTTAATATACAATACACAATGATAAAGAGCCCTTACATTTTATGTTTTTAATGAAATTGAACAAGCTATAACCAGAGTGGGAGGTTTTACAGTTTAAAAATAAATTCATTAGATTTGTCTTTTAGGAAACATGTACAATTAAAAGACTGTTTTTAAATGGACATTGTGGAGAGATTTTGTTCATCTGCCAATTCCAAGGTCAAAAATGAAATTAGAAGGTGAACCTCTATAATTAAATGACAGCAGGACAGCGGAATCAGCTGAGGATTGTGTGATACAATCGAAAGCACCACAATTACTGGTAATGGTCCAATACCCGAAATCAAGATTGAACTTTCAACCTTTTCAGTTGCCTAAGCCTGCTTACCGACATTAACTGAAAGCAGGGTTCCGAAAATTGGGTCCCGACATTTCACGGAGTTTGCCTTTCACATATGACAAGTCAGATGCATTCACACCAACTGGAACAATAATTCTTCAGCAGTAAGCAGTGTTTTAGATTACAGTCATCAACACGCCCACTCACTCGCTCCCTCTGAAATTTTCCGGAAATTGCATTGGTGGCATGGCAGGAATAGTTCTGCAAAATGTCCGGAGAAACATTTGTGGAGATTTGCATTCTCACATACACATCTCACATTCTCCAGAGAACTTCAGGAAAATGTCCGGATTTTCAGTACATGTTTTAAAGCAGCTACGTGTGGCAATGCTAATGTGCTATGTGGCAGAGATGTGTACTCACTTGTTCATTAAGCCAAGGTTCCTGCTCTGAATCTCTGCTAATGCTTCGAATACACTTAGAGCCTGCCATGCACTGAACTCGTCCGCCAACAGGAAGGCCGTGTTCTCCAACCTAAGAGGAATGAAACCACAAAACAGACCGGTGAAATTAGAGGACTGCTGTAAAGGGTGAGATTTCTACTCCATTATTAGTCCACCAATAATGAAACAAACCCTTCTCTGATCTCCAGATTGGCCATGGGAGCCAGAGCAACAAACAGTTTAGTGTAGGAGTAAGGATCAGTGCTTGAATCAATCAGTTCTATCAGCCTTTTTCTCACAGCCAGCCTGAAGTCATTGTTGTTGAACTGCAGGGACTGATATATCTCCATGATGGATTTGATATGCACTGCATCCATCCTGGAAAGGTTTAACAAGAAGATCTGGTTGCACTTCTCCAGCAGTGGCGGATGGCTGCACTTGGTGTTGAGCATGAACTTCACCACTCTTCGAGGGGTGTTGTAGTTAGAGGGATCCATGGTGTCCAGGAGGTCATATACCCTGCTGATGAGGGCATCCTGCAGCCGGGGAGACACCAAGGACGATGTGCATTTCATCAGTGATGATAGGGTCCTGAGAAAATCAATGCCAGAGAGTCAATTCACAACATGAGGCGATTCAAATGAATTTTGTCTGATGACCAACCTGGCATCATCGATAGACGCTAACTTCTGATCCACAATTCTGGTGATTTGGCCCATTAGAGGACTGTGATGAAGGAACTGTTTACTTAGACAATTGGCAAACTTGGATAGGACACTCATTGGGAGTCTGCAAAAATCCACATGTGAAACATCTCATTAATATTAAACAGTGATATGATTGATCCATAAACAGATTAAATAACAGCTTTGATGGGTCGGCCATTTATTAAGAAAAGCTGCAAAACACTTGCTGGTTCCAGCATCTGAAATGTGAAGATTTCCTTGTTTTATATGATTTGAAATTGAATACATTGTGGTTCAGGACTGTTGGTTGGAACGACAAGACACTTGACGTCACTTCTTGGCTCTGGGATATTATGATGGAAGATTTTAACTATTTTCTGGCATCTTATAGATTTAAGAATTACTCGGTAAAATTAAGAAAATACTTGCTAAATGAATCAGTCATGAAAACAATAGTTAGTTGGGGCCTTCATTACCTAAATACAAAAATGAAAAAACAGTCATGTCATCTTACCCGTCTATTCGTAGCCATGCTTCTAAAACCAACTGTTGAACAAGGGAGTCATGTGGCTCCACGTTCAGCCTACAACAAAGACGATAACACGTCAAAATTACAATTTCATAATTGGAAAACATGTTCTTTAATGGCTTCTGTGCATTAGGGTACCTGAGGATATGGTAAAGCATGTCCACCAACATCAAATCATCCATCAGAGGAATTTTGTGCTCAGCCATAATCCGGAGAGTCAAGAACTGTGGGTGACTCTTGAGCTCCTCAGTCCGGAGCAGCAGAGGTTTATCTCTCTGGAACTGGCACAACATCTCCAGGGCACAGCTGACATGGCTCACGGTGAGCTTGGCCTTGTTCTTGCCCACCACATCTAACACCTGGTCTTCGGCCGGGCAAACCTGCAGCTGCTCCAGAACTTGGTCTCGGTTCACTGTCCCCACATGAAGGAGCCTGCGAGGGCAGGAAGTGGCACACCGGAGCCGGAACATGATCACAGACATGGGCTCAGGCTAAGTATGCGCAGAGGTCTTCATTGTCCAAACAGTGTCCACTGTCCAACTCAATGTCAAACTGACAAGCAGCCTCAGCCAACAGGTATCACAACCAACGAGTATCAGTGTGGAGGTAGTGGGTAGTAGGCCGCACCTTTAGGGACCTCAATCAACTAAGAGAGGACACACACAAAATAACACATTATTTCAATCTGCATCACAATTTCTGACATTATCCATGGTTGTTCTGAATCAAAAAGCAAACACCTGACATGTAAATTGAAAGTAGCTCACTCAGGCTCTGGGAACGTCATCACTTTAAGAAGGTTACGAAGAAACAGCCCCACTCAGAGATTCCCTGGGACTTGGTGCACCAGGACTGAAGTGTCCCGTCTGCAGCTCAGTTCGGGTTTTGTAACGCGGTATTCACGTGGATGAGGAGACAATCACGTAACATGACGGAAACGATCAGACTCCCTCAAGCAGCCCTGTTGTTGGCTAGATCGCTGCGGACTATAGAGATTCAAACACTCTACATTGGACGAAAATATAAACACGTTGTGAAAATCGCACATTGTGAAAGTCAAATTTACCTAACGCGTGTTGTACAATGTTTCGCTTCCGTCCCCAATGAAGTTGGAGCTTTTTGAAACCCTCTGTTTTGTCTTTCAGGCAGCAGCTCATTCACCCAGGCAACCAGTTGCCTGTAGTACCTGATAACATTCTTCATCACTATGACTATGACTATGACTATGACTATATATATATATATAAGGTACTAAAAGCAACTGGTTGAAGCTTACCTTCATGAGGAGGTATATATATATATATATCTCGTGAGAGGATGAAGTAACTATCCCTCATGAGGGGGGGGGGGGGGGGGGGGGGGGGGGGGGGGGGGGGGGGGGGGGGGGTACAGCAGTCAGATAAACGTGTGTGTGTATATATATATATATGTATATATATGTTGACAAACTTGCTTTGACATGAGGGGCCCTATGCAGCGCTAGTAATAATAATACCAATAATACCAGCAATAATAATTGACTTTAGGCTAATAACATCACATTCATGAAAATGACTATTACCCTTTTGTTTTCTGTGTATGTTGTACTGTAATAACGTCGAACAAATTATATCCATAAGAATAATATTGTTTTGAAAGCACAGTACAAAAAATTCTTATCATGCAAAATGTCGCATGAGGTGAGACATTTTGCTTGTGGATAACAACCTGATCAAATCTGGAAAACACTTACAATGGGACCAGTAGTAAACTGATTTAGCAGGCCTGAGAGAACGTTGTGCCTGAAAGGTAAATTTCAGGGCAAAATGTCTCCTCTCCATCAACGTACTACGTGCCCTGCTGCGTTGACTGGCGCACGAGCCTCGACAGACGTTGACGTCCCCGCCGCGCCATCTTTAGAAACAGTGAGCGCAACACTGAATGGAACTTGATGTCCGTCGTGTGTCCAGAGCCGCTCGCTGTATTGGAGTGATACCTTTGCTTCCAGGTGATGTGGTTTTCACTTTATTGCCGTCTTAAACGACACGTGGATGCGGTGACTACACGGAAGTGATGCGTGTTGTCCTGTGTTCTCCCCCCCCTACGTGTTGTGCGGCCGGTGCTAGGTGAGCATGCTAATGCTAACACCAGGCCTAACGCTGGATGGATTGACGCCGCTGTTTGCAGCTGCAGCCGTATCATCCACATTGTGCGTGTGAAAGGGGGGGACACAGTTTAAAACGTGTCTCTTGTTAGCCAAAATATTCTACGGGTAAAAAAAAAAATAGTAGCTCAGCCACCTTTTATAGAACAGCGTTGTCCGTGTGGTTCATCCTGCGGTCAACGCCGGCACCATTGGTTGTTTTGCAGTAGCATTGAGAGAAACCGTTCAGCTGTTGAAACCCGGACCGGGGGGGATTTGCATCTCATTTTGTGCCGGTTATATCTCACTGTCACTCATCCGTTCTCCGATCTGTGTTGGTCACCTGCAGGTGTTTGATCGGTACAGGTGATCATGGGGATCAAGGTTCAGCGCGCCAGATGCTTCTTCGACATTGGAATCGGTAATGTGCTCGGTAAGAATCACGCCTCACCTCTCCGCCTGCTTCCTGGTGCATTCACTCCACCAGGGTCGTGAAGGCTGCTTCTGAAACGGCTCTAGAGAGATGTTCATTTTATGGTCTTGTGGGAGAATGTCGTTTGTGGCTCTGGTGACTTGCAATGTGTGTGGGGTTAGAGCCCGAGCGATAAATGGTTGGCCGACCATAGCCTATCACAGACATATCGGTATCGGCCGATATACGTTTAAAGCCAGACCGATGTTATCAGCCCATGTTATCAACCCATGTGAGACTTTAATTGTGCATTTATCTTTACATTTTAGGGTAAAAAAAATTTTTATTTTCTTAATTCAACTTCTGTGTATTCGGTTGTATTTGAAAAAAAAACAAACAATTTATAGTTATCTATGATAAAGTTTATGGATAAACTAATATATCAAAACTCAATTACATTTCTTTGTCATAAAGGTTTGATAACGACATCTTAGGAATCATTGGCAGATTGAAATTGACATATCTATATATATATATAAATATAGATATGGATATCTATAGATATATATCTATAGATATCAGCCAATGTATTGGTATCAAGAATCTCGTACTCCCTAATGTCAATATCGGCATTGAGAATACAACACCGCAAACTACAGCTTCTGAACTGGCTATAAAATTGGATTATCACCCTCAAATTTTTTAACGCTAACCCAATCATTGTTACCTCCTAGCAGAAGGTAGTATTTATTTCAGGGATGTTGTATTAAACTGTCTGTTTTTGCTTGGTCTAATGTAGTAGACTCCCTGACAACTGAGTATATTGTTGAAACAAAATTAAGTAACCCGGTGTATCCTCACAGTGGGCAGAGTTGTGGTGGAGCTGTTTTCGGACATCTGTCCAAAAACATGTGAAAACTTCAGATGCCTCTGCACAGGTGAATAATAAATTTATCTCTTTATTAATTTATTATTATTTAACAAATGTTATCTGTCGTTTCACTCAATAATTAATAATGATGATTACCGATGTTTCCTGCAGGTGAGAAAGGCGTCGGTAAAGGAACTCAGAAACCCCTGCACTACAAAGGATGTCTGTTCCATCGTGTTGTGAAGGACTTCATGATTCAAGGAGGAGACTTCAGTGAGGGTGAGTTGATAAAGGTTGAAGGTGTTCTTCCCTTAAAACAAATCTGACCCATTCAAGAAATGTGAGGATGCACTTTACTGACTTTAAAGCCTAATAAAAACTTTAAAAGCTAATAAAAGTTCAACAGTAGTTAATTTCACTGAAATTACTACAACACAGTAAAGGGTGAAGACGCTGGAGGAGATGATGCATTTAGGGATCCAACGATACCACTTTTTTTAAGACCAAGTACATACATTTAGCTCCCCGATATGAGTACTTGCCCCTGCTTAAAAAAAAGAAATATACCTTTGGAATTTATGGAGTCACAGCTTTTAATGTGCTGTATCACTTCTGCTGGTAACATGAAATATTAGGATCATCAGCGCCTGCTTTTTAGTTTTTGTAGTTTTCGTGTTTTTGCTACAAATTGCTGGCATTGCTCCTCCGCTTAATGCCGCCGACATGCTCAACTGTCTAGAGGACACTATGTTGCCGTCATGGTATCTGGTGCTGTACTATCGGGGTAGTTTTATGAGTACAAGTACATGAGCACAGTATTGGACCCGATACTGATATCGGTATCGGTGCATCCCTCGATGCATTTGACTATTGAAATGTTTGAGGCAGATGGAGGGTGGGTGCTTGTCTGGCCACTGAGAGGCACATGCTACCAAGTGGACCAATCCCAGTTGTCTGCATTGCCGCAACATGTATATACATTTCTAGGGAGGTCCACGTCAGGCTTTGACATAGGGCACTTTCTGTTTTAACCTCCTACACATCGTATACAGATGGCGTCAGCATCTAATAACGAAAGCACCAACAAAACCATCAATCATCACAAGTTTTAAAATTCTAAAATCTCTTTTTGCTGCTGCAGCTCTTTTGCTTACGGTTTCTTTGTTCTTTGACATCTTAGGCAACGGAAGAGGAGGCGAGTCCATCTATGGAGGCTTTTTTGAAGGTAAAGAGGCCACTGTCAGAGCTGTCAGTTCTTACCCAAACCGACGTTGGCTTCAAGATGGCAGTACAATGTTATCCTTTCCCCCCAGATGAAAGCTTTGCTGTCAAGCACAACAAGGAATACCTGCTGTCTATGGCCAATAGGGGCAAAGACACAAATGGATCGCAGTTTTTCATGTAAGCACTATCTGTATATGTTTATTTTATTGATTTTGTGTATTAATGGTTCAATCTGTCATGTCGAAGCCTTACAAAAATGCTATGCTTTTTCCCCTTTTCTCCCTGTGACACTTCAGAACAACAAAACCCTCACCACATCTGGATGGGTAATTTCAGTTTGATTGCATCTGAAAATCTATTTGATGGCATAATGCACAATGTAAACAGTATGTCTCACAGTTAAAAGCTCAACACTGCATTACTTTTCAGAGTGCATGTAGTTTTTGGCCATGTGATCTCTGGCCAAGAGGTTGTTCAAACCATGGAGAACCAGAAAACAGATCCTAACAGCAAACCGTATGCTGAAATCAAAGTTCTGAACTGTGGAGAGCTGGTCCCTAAATCTAAAGGTTGGTTGGCCTGTTTTCAAAACAAGTTTAAAACATTAGCTTTTGCCAAATTTCTTCCTGCTATTGTCTGAGGAGACGCACGTTAGTTTTCATGAAGCTCATATGAAGGTTTTAAAACACTTCTACATATTTGCAGCAAAGAAGGATGAAAAAAAGAAAGGGCGAGCCTCCAGTTCCAGCAGCAGCTCAAGCTCCTCAGAAAGCTCCTCAGATTCCTCTTCTGACACTGACGAATCTGGGAAAGAATCCAAGAAGCGGAAGAAGAAGGCAAAAAAGCTCAAAAAGAAAGAGAAGAAGAAGGACAAGAAAAGGTACCTAATTAATTTGAAAATGTTCACCTTCTGCAGTGTAAATAGTACTTGCTGTCTTTATACTGAGCTACAATGGTTTTCTAGGTCAGAGGATGAAAATGCTGAAGAGAAGGAACAAGAGGAATTGGTTACATCCACTGTGCGTCCAGAAGAAATACCGCCCATCCCAGAGAACCGATTCCTCATGAGAAGAAGTCCTCAAGCAGTCCAGAAGTCAAAAGAGGAGACTGACAAGGAACCCAGAAGTAGAGAGGAAAGGCCAAGAGAGAGGTGTGTCTACTTTACAAGCATTAATTTTATAATTTGTTCTTTGTCATTCTTAATCGCCACTGTGAATTCATTCCCATGACTCTTTGTTTCCAGTGCTAGCACAACTTATAATTCTCAGTCAGCATATCACAAAAGACTCGTGATGACGAGATCTGGCAGGAAGATAAAAGGCAGAGGTCCGAGGGTAAGTGGACTGCAACAATTAGAAGCCAAAATCGTCAGTTTCATTTTGTGTCGCATGAGACTGGATTATGTCAAGTTACTTTCATATGGCAGATGACTAAATTTACATTTGACCATTTATTAACCTTTTAAATTGCTGTTTTTTTTCTGTCTCGACTGAAGTTGCTTCCAGTCTTTTTAGTGTCTGTATCAAACAGAAGTAATCGGTTTGTCGTTTCTCCAATGCAGAGATACCGAACTCCGTCTCGCTCAAGGTCCAGAGATCGTTTTCGGCGAAGTGAAACTCCTCCACACTGGCGTCAAGAGCTGCAGCGTCAGAGGATGAGGGCAGTGACTGGAGAACGCTGGATTAAGGGTGACAGGTGAGATGCCCTGACCTTGGCCACCTTGTGGACAGTTTGGAAAAATATATTTTAAAAAAGAAAAAGTGGTAAAGATGGAGAGTAAGTTTGTGGTTTTTTGTCTGTATTGATTCATGTGTCACAAATCTGAGAATGTTACGATTGATTAGAATAGAGAACTCCAGGTGCAATAGGTGTTTCAGCTTTTCTATCCATGTAGTCACTTTATTTTGTTTTTTTTTACAGAGGTGACATGAGTGAGGCCAAGGATGAAGCTGCCAAAGCTCCAAGAAGAGAGAGACGGGCCTCCAGCACGAAGCATGACAAAACAGCTGAGGGTAAAAAAGACAAGAAGAGTCGGTCACATAGATCTAAAAGCAAAGAAGAGGAGGCTGTAGAGAAGGATGAGAAGCATAGCAAACACAAGTCAAAGAAACAAGATAAATCTCAAAGTCGCAGTAAAAGCAGAGAGAAGAGCAGAAGATCAAAAAGCAGAGACGAAGGTCACAAGCACAAAAGTGATGAAAGGAGAGGTCGCTCGGGGAGCAAAAACCGAGATGTTAATAAGAAGGAAAAGGAATCAGAATCGGATCCTAGTAAAGATAAAAATAAGGGCCATGAGTCTGACAAAAAGCATAAAGAGGACACAAAAGGACGAAATGGTGAGGGAACTAGAACAAAATCACAAAGCAAGGAAAGAACTACAAAAGATGGGCATAGATCGAGTAGCAGAAACAGGGATAGGGGCGGAACTGCAGCGTCAAAAGAAAAAGACGAAAAACGAGAAAAGGACAGCGAGAGGGACAGGGAACGTAGCAGGAGTCAGGAAAGACGACGCAACAGTGACAGAGAGAACAGGAGGAGGGGAACATCCAGGGACAAGGAACATCGTACAAGAAGTTCAGAGAGAAATAAGACCAGAGACTCGCACAGAAGCAGGCGCTCCAGAAGTAAGAGTGATAAGAGGGTTCACAGCAAAGACCGGTCATCACATAGAAAAGACAAGGTAGCTGCCGACCAAAGGAGAAGACGTAGCAGCAGCTCCGGAAGTGACAGAAATGAGAAAAGGAAGAGTCGTAAGAGCCCTGAAAATAGTGCCTCCAAGTCCAAAGACAGAAGAAGTCCAGCCAGTACCAGACCAGATAGTACAAAAGGCAAAGACCGAAACAACAGCAAGAGGAATAAATCGAGCTCTAGCTCCAGCTCTGACAGCGACTGAGCCAATGACGGTTTCCTAAACGAGCAGATAGGGATTTCTGGTTTGTCTCCATTTTATACCCACTTCACACGTATGCAGCACAGGCTTTTTATCCATAGTGGGACGTATTCACGTTCCTCATTCAGTGCAAAAAGAGAATCAGTTCAGGCGAAAATTATGTCAGTGGCACGAGTCTAAGAATTCCAATTTCCAAAGTGTTGAATAACTGTGATATATCAGCGAGAAACACTACAACAGATGGAGGTCATGCGTGAAAAGAGGACTAATCTTTGAAGCAGTAAACAAGAGGGGGAGAGAAGAAGTGCAGCGCAACAAACAAAACGACTGTAAACAACTAACTAATCCAACTTGTAATTACAAACTCCGTGACATCACCTGAATTCTGGCTGAACTGTTCGGCTCTGAATGGGGATCGGATTTGTTCCTCATTAGTTGTGCATCACTTTTGATTGGAAGCTGAAGCTGCGTGGCCAGTTTAAAGAAAATGACTTGTGATGGAAAAAGAAACACCGGTGTAAATACCAGGTTCTATATTAATTGTACATGACCAGAGGAATTTGTTTTTGTTTTTCTTTATTATTTGGTGTTTTTTTTGTGAGAAAATGTTATTTTGGCTTAACAATGGCTCCGATTTCAGACTGTTGGTAAAAAAGAAAAAAAAAATCACATTTAAGATTTTACTGCAACAGATTGGCTGATTTTAAATATTTTCCCCATTAGGACATTTTCTACTGAAATTTGTTTTTAATATTATTTAATGCAGTTGTTTTTGGGGATAAGGTCTGCTTTGAAATTTAAGTCTGAACATTACTTAGTTAATTTTTACTACAACAATCAGTCTAGAAGAGAACACTCATAATGTCTTGCATGTTTGCTGATCCCTCTCATCATTTGATAAAATATGTACATACATGACTTTTTTTGTTGTACATCCACAACCTTACTGTAATCCTGTCTGTTAACCATTTTTGAGATACCTCTGGGTTGTCTTCGTTTTTTGGGGGGGGAAATGTCTCTATAATGCTGTACGTAAGACATAAAATCAGTTTGTATAAATTGTGTTTTGTGCAACTTGGTTTAAGAACTCAACTACGGTGTAGAATGATTACACGTCTCATGTCTGGATTTTAATCAGTTGCTTTGATATTCTCTTAATGATAACATTATTATAACGAACTCAACAATTATTCTCTTTTGGAGGCCGAAACATTTCAGCATCCAGCAGTCCAGCAATAAACACTGATTGTGTTATTATAAGAAATTGAATGTGGACTATAACCTTTCTGTTAATTAAATGCTTGGATCAGTGCCACATGTTTCTAGCCCAGACGGGTCCATTGTCTCTGCTTTGGGCTGCTGATGTGAAGAGTTCACAAAACACTATGTTGTGTGGCTGAATTATTTTTTTTAATTATTATTCCATCAGTAAAACTTTCTGACAGTATTTTGAGGGTGTTGACTTTAAGTGAGTTTTTTTCTCTGAACATCAGAGATTTTGTTGCAGTGTTGGTAATAAACCTTTGAGCATTTTGACTGCAACCTTCAGACATCCAGAGCTCATACGTCATTTACCTTATTTTGAAGAACACGCCTCAAGTTTTAGTTTTGTCTTAAGTTACACCATATTAACTGTCTAGTACAGTGTGTATACTGTAATATATGATCAGCATGCTTTGAAAAATTGTTAACGTAACAAGCTGTAGCAAATTCATTCAAATGATCAATTCTACACAGCAGGCTTTATACTACATACTAAATGTTATAGTTAATCTAACAGGAAATTATCCAATACATCATCAGACATCCATCACACTGACTTTAGGTTCTCACCGAAAGATAAAAGTAATTCATTTCTTGGTTACTTGTTTTTGTTTAAAGCAGCCGTGTCCTTTGTTCTGTGCACTATGGGAGAATCATATGCATTGGCAGCACACCTGAAACTCGGCTGTATTTGAAAAAAGTTTTGTCACTTTCAGTTTGGCGAGAGCTCGCTGAAGAGGGTTTATTGTTGCGCAGGTCCTGAATCATCTAAGAAAATAAAAACACAGACTGTAGTCTGACGGAACAACTTCATTTTTCACCACCAAATCCACAAAAGCTCATCTACTTTCTCCTTCCATTTGGGCCCTTCCCAACAAAAGCCCAACTTAAAATCACTCCAACCACTTTGCTAAGAGGCAACTTAAGGAAAGGGAAAAAATGGTAAAAAGCCTAATATGTCTCCTGTAACACCTTTAGGTCACTGGGTGAAAGTCATATGACTCCACTTGCAAACTCTGATGAGCTTCTACCACGTGAACCCTAGTCGCCTCTTTGCTTTGAATATGTACTTCCTCATGAAGAGACGTATTTTTGGCATCTGAGCACCACTATGGTCTTAAACAAGGTAGCTAGGCCTGACTCCACTAATAATGGGGCCGAGCCCTATTCCGACCCCTTCCCTCGCTGCTTTGCAAAGTGGAACGACGTTCCGCTGAGTCTGTGCCGCTGCGCTGATCACGTGCTGTGAATACTGTTGAAACTGCATTTCCTCTCCATCCACAAGGTCTCTGTTCTTTGCCTCAAGCTCATGATCCCCTCTTCTCAGCTGATGATCCCTGGCATATTTTGCCTCCTGTGTGCGTAAAATGTCGAGATTTACTTTCAGAGAACGGGGACCTTAGCTACAGCCCAAACAAAAGTGTCCATGTCTTCACTGATGATGTAAAACTTCTTGAGACGTTACCTTTTGTGTGACATTGAAGTCTCGTATTTTGGTTAGATCTTCCCTGGTCCTCTGAGCCTTCAGCTGTTGTGTCTCAGTAAATGATCTGTCGGCCTCCTTATTGGCCTGATGCACGTCTCTGTCTCTCTGTTGCACTTCTTTGTCCATCTGCTCCTTTTTCTGTCTCTGATGGAACACAGTTTGTGTTACAGGTGTGAAAACATTTTGTTAGGGGAAGCTGGACGAAAAAGGCAAACACCTTACCATCAGTTGTCTGTGTGCAGTGATCGTCTTCAACATTGCAGCCCTCCTCTCCTCCTCCTCCCTCCGCTGCCGCTCCCATCTTGCATCCTGTTCAGCAACAGCCTGAGCGATCCTCTGCTCCTCGCTGACCGTTTGCTCCTGATGCTCGATTGTCATTTCGTTCATGATCCTCTCTCTGCGATTCAGGGCCTCTCTGAAGAATAACATAACCCCCACAATCTTACTGACCAAAGACATATTGTTAGAGACGCGGAGGCAGACAACCGGGTCGACAGGGAGCTGGAGGAACAGACGCTGGGTCTTACCTGAACTCTTTTTGTCTCTGCGAAACAGAAAATGAAGGAAGACGAGGAAACGGTTTCCCTTGCTCCCCTTTGGCCTCGTGTTTTTGTGCCTCTGCTGCTCTTATGAGGTCTCTATTGGTCACATGTTCCTGTATGTACAAAAATATACCTGTTAGGTTAAGGATACAAATACGCAATAACCTGTGTTGCTAAGACCCTACCAGGTGAGCTTGCATTAGGCTCGTCTTCTGTTCTGCTCGTCTCTCTTCCTTCTCTCTCAGCTCCCACTGATAGAGTTCTCCAAGGCGTAGGATTTCCTCTTCGACTTTCTTGTGCTCTGTCTTTTGTCGCTCTCTCGTCAACTCCTTTTCTTTGATCCTGAAGAAAAGGAATCATTCTCATGTGAAACAAAATATATTTTCCTCAAGCCTTCTTCACTGGTTTTCACTTGAAATGTTGTCCCAACCAGGAACGTTGTGGGCTCATTCTCACTGTTTTTTCACGTCCTCTGCAGCAGCCAGTCTCTCCAGCTTTTTCTGGAGTGCTTTCTCTTGCTCCCGTCTCAGAGCTTCATCCCCTCTGGTCTTTCCCATATCCCTGAATTCTTGGTCCACATCTTTAGAGGCACTGTTTATTCTTTTCTTCAGTTCGATCTGAGCCTCCCTCTCCTTCAACACTTCTGTCAGCATGAGTGCACTCTGTAGGAGTAAGAAAACAGTCATTATCCCAAAACATCAATATATGGTCCAAAACAGATGATGATAAAAAAAGTGGTACTAACATGAAATCCTCTGACACGGTCGGTTTGATAATACAGTTGAGTCTTGGCTTTTTCAATCGCCTCTTTACGCTGTTGTTCCTTGAATTGGGCCTCTTCTACATCAATCTGTTTCCTCTTCTCCTCCTCAAGCTCTTCACGGATTTTCTTTGCTTCCAGCTTCTTTTCCCTTTGACCCTTTCATAAATATGAAACGTACACATACTGACAAGCACTTGTGGAAACAATTACCCCCCCCCCCCCCCCCCCCCCCCCCCCCCCCCCCCCCCCCCCCCCCCCACAGACAACTTACAGTGATGGTATTGGCCCAGAGTTTCACCACCTCTTTTGACTTCAGGCTCAGAGCTAGTCTCTGGTTCGCCACCTCTCTCAAACGCTCCTTTTCTTCATCAACCTGGTTCAGTTCATCTTGAACACGCAGCCACTGAGCCTTGGTCAACACCGTGACATGCCGGAGATCAGGTGCCTGGAACATCCTGCCGGGTTCCTCTGCTAAAGACAATTAAACAACCAAAGGAATATGGTCTGTTAAATCACCACTTCACCCAGAGCACTGTATCTTTATGGGAACTATCAATTTGCATTAATTTGGGTAGTTGAGGATGGTCCCGGTTAATGATTTAAAATAAAGTCCTGTATGGAATACAAATATGTTATATACATATTTGTTTCCTCCACGTTAAAAGGTTTAACTGCTGCCGTTTGCCAAACAATGTTCGTGACCTCTGTTTATTGTTCAGAAGAATTAAGGCAGTTTTCCTTTTGCAATTAGTTGTAGGTTTGAATAGAATAGCAGATATTTGAAGTGGTGCTTGTGTTTGTATTTATATGAAATATGGCCGACAGTGTGGCCCCACCACCATAATAAAGTTAAATCTGTACTTTGTTTTTCTTTAAGAGTCTTTACCTGAGATAATATGGCGGAGCCTTCGATCTCCTGTGAAGATAATAAGTTAAAAAATAGTTTAATTAGTGTGTGGCCCTGTATTTTCTACTACACTGTTGAAAAAGTATGTGTAGATAGTTCTTCAGTGTATCCATGTAGTCTTCCCCCTAATGTATTGTGAAATTTGAGGGGTTAGTTGTTACGACTAATTTGATTTAAATTGCAACTGGGTTAATAATGATAATAATATTATAATAGTGAATGAAATACGGCATATTGTAAATAAGACATAGTTATATTCAGCTAAACAAGCACAGGAAGGTTGTTTTCCTTGAAGACTAGCAGCATGTTTGCTTGTATAGACATCAGAATTTGACTTTTCAGAGCTACTCTGATGTTGTTATGCATATTAGTAACGGCCCTCGTACATTTCTTACATTACTTGGTTAAAATGACAAGATTTAAAATCTATTATCATGTTGCCTATCAGCCAAAAGAAATTCATGTTTATCTACTTTAACCCCAAAACTCCCACCACTTTTACTGGATCCTCTCGCTCTCGACTGAGCTGAACCTCAGATGTTATTTCTGTAATAGATATTTATTAGATGACCTATCTCTGTTCTTTTTCCTTTTGTTCTCTTTCCCCTTTCGTCTTCTCACACCTTTGATCTTCTCACACTTTTTGATTTCCTTACCTTTTGATCTTGTCACATTTCTTGATTTCTTTACCTTTGATCCCTTTGTTTGGCGCCCCCTTTGTCTTACTCATTGTTGATCTATTCAGTGTATGTTTAACATTCCACATTTGCTTCTCAAATGTACTTACCAGTGGTCCACGTGCCAGGTTGCATCCTGACAAGATGCCCGAACCACCTCAACTTACCCCTTTCTTTCGTCGAATGTCCTCACTCCTTACCTTATCTCTAAGGCTGAGCACAGCCACCATTTGGAGGAAGCTCATTGCGGCTACTTGTATTTGCGATCTCAGTCTTTCGGTCACTACCCAGAGTTCGTGACCATAGGTGAGGTTCGGAATGTAGATCGACCAGAAAGCAGGCGTTGTATGGACCGGTACAACACATGCAATACTGCTGACGCCAATCTGCCTGTCGATGTACCGTTCCATTTCCCCTCACTTGTGAACAAGACCACAAGGTACTTAAACTCCTTCACTTGAGGCAGCAATTTACCCCCAACCAGGAAAGAACAACTCACGCTTTCCGGCAGAGAAAGATGGCCTCGGACTTGGAGTTGCTGATCCTCATCCCAGCCACTTCAAATTTGGCTGAAAACCACCCCAGTGCGAACTTGAGGTCACGGTCCAATGGTGCTAACAGAACCACATCATCTGCAAAAGGCAGGGACGCAATTCGGAGGTTCCCGAACCTGGCACTCTCCGCACCATGGCTGTGCCTGGAAATCCTGTCAATGAAGATCACAAATTGGAGACATAGGTGGAAACCCTGGTGAAGTCCAACACCGACAGGGAACGAATTTGACTTTGTGCCAAGAATATGGACACAGCTCTCACTTTGGTTATTCAATGACTGGATGGCCTGTAGCAAACGGTCTGGTAACCCAAATTCCCGCATTGACCCCACAGGGCTCCCCGAAGGAAGTGGTCATACGCCTTCTCCAAATCTACAAAACACATGTAGACTGGGTGGTCATACTCCCATGACCCCCGCAGTAACCCAGCTAAATGTAGGTACACAGATCGAGGATGGAATCCGCATTGTTCCTCTTGCATCTGAGGTTCGACAATCGGTCTGAGCCTCCTTTCCAGTACCCTGGAATACATTTTTCGAGGATGGCTGTGGAGTGCGATTCCCAGATAGTTTGAGCACACTCCCCTTAATTTTACAGTTAACAATTCTATAAAACTAGCCTGAGTGTGGCCAGGTGGTGGATTTAGTCACGGGGGTCTGAGTGGTGTGACGAGATCTCAAATGCACTTTTGTGTTCGCACCTGTACTTGGAGCTGTCCACTTCTAATCGGATTACCTAAGACAAATGTTATAACCAGGTCTGAACAAGACCTGATGATGGCTCAGAGCTGTCACTCTGGACAATGTGGAAAAGTGTATGATCAGCACTCGTATGATTGGCTGATCACATGATCATGTCAATACACAGTACACAAACGCTGATGATGTGATTGCAGGTTTCAATTTATATTTTATTATGTATAAGTATAGGTTATTAAATTGTGAGGAAGTACAGCGATATATTATAATGATTTCTCAATAACCTGCATGTTCTCATCTAGACGTTCTCAGTATACCTTTCAGAAAGTGACCCTGTGTGAAAATTGGGGTAAGGACCTTGGTCATTATCCAGCTAACTGTCGGTAAACCGGGATGCTTGGACTCGTAACTTTGAACAGTTAAATATAAACATTAAACCAGCTTCCAAGATCCAAAAAAGTAAAATAATCAACAATCTAATCTCGATAACTTGGTTATCCACGAGTGAAGAACAGTTCAGATAAACTTTGGATGAATGAAATTCACAAATTCATACAAATGGCTAATTCTACACAGTATATACTACATACAAAATCTTATAGTATAATGTTTTAGCCGTATTGTGTAAAAACATTTTATGCTTTAAACTAATAGGAAATTATCTAATAAATCATCAGAAATCCATCACACATTTTTTCAAGAACCTTTCTGCATTTATTTCACCATTATTCGCATTATTATTATTTTTTTTGAATTATGCTGCGAGCAGCTCCTGATTTTTACTTGGTGCAGGGCATTGTGGGAGAATGGTATGCATTGACAGCACACTTGAAACTTGGCTGTATTTGTAACAGATTTTGTCACTTTTTCAGTGTGTAGAGACCACACACTTAAACCTTCTCAGAATTAGTGTGGGAAACTAGTAACCATAGACACAGTTTGATTTATTTATTGGTAATTTTGGGGCATATACGTGTTTTTACCACGTGAACCCTAGTCTCTTCTTTGCTTCCTGAATATCTGCTTCCCCATGAAGCTCTTTAATGTTCTGGGTAACACCAGAGGTATATTTGGGCATCTGAGCACCAGTACGGTCTTGAACAAGGTAGCTAGGCCTGACTCCACTAAAAACAGGACCGAACCCTCCTCCGATCCCTTCCCTCGCTGCTTTGCAAAGTGGAATGACGTTCCTCTGAGTCTGTGCTGCTGCGCCGATGACGTGCTGTGAATACTGTTGAAACTGGATTTCTTCCTCAACCACAAGGTCTCTGTTCTTTGCTTCAAACTCATGATCCCCTCTTATCAGCTGCTGATCCCTGGTAAATCTTGCTTCCTGTGTATGAAATATGACAAGATTTAATTTCAGGTAACAAGGACCTTAACTTCAGCCCAAACACAACTGTCAATGTCTTCACTGATGTTGTTAAACTTCTTCTGATGTTACCATTAGTGTGACATTGAAGTCTCGTATTTTGGTTAGATCTTCCCTGGTCCTCTGAGCCTTCAGCTGTTGTTTCTCAGTAAATATTCTGTCAGCCTCTTTCTTGGCCTGATGCACGTCTCTGTCTCTCTGTTGCACTTCTTTGTCCATCTGCTCCTTTTCCTGTCTCTGATGGAACACAGTTTGTGTTACAGGTGTGAAAACATTTTGTTAGGGGAAGCTGGACGAAAAAGGCAAACACCTTACCATCAGTTGTCTGTGTGCAGTGATCGTCTTCAACATTGCAGCCCTCTTCTCCTCCTCCTCCCTCTGCTGCCGCTCCCATCTTGCATCCTGTTCAGCAACAGCCTGAGCGATCCTCTGCTCCTCGCTGACCGTTTGCTCCTGATGCTCGATTGTCAGTTTGTTCATGATCCTCTCTCTGTGCTTCTGGGCCTCTCTGAAGAATAATATAACCCCATAATTCATATTGTTAGAGACGTGGAGGCAGACAACTGGGTCAACAGGAAACTAGATTAAGAGATGCTTGGTCTTACCTAAACAACTCAGTTTCTTTGTCTTTCTTTAACTTCCTCATTTTTTGTTTCGCAGAGAGAAAAAGTTTCCTTTGCTCTTCTTCTGCCTCCTGTTTTTGTGCCTCTGCTGCTCTTATGAGGTCTCTATTGGTTACATGTTCCTGTATGTTAAAAAAAGAATCTGTGTTAGGTAAAAGATACAAATACGATATAACCTGTGTTGTTAAGACCCTACCAGATGAGCTTGCATTAGGTTTCTTCTCTGTTCTGCTCGTCTTTTTCCCTCCTTTCTTTGCTCCCACTGATAGAGTTCTCCAAGGCGTAGGATTTCCTCTTCGACTTTCTTGTTCTCTGTCTTTTGTTGCTCTTTCGTCAACTCATTTTCCTTGATCCTGAAGAAAAGGAATCATTCTCATGTGAAACAAAATATATTTTCCTCAAGCCATCTTCACTGGTTCTAACAAAATGTCCCAACCAGGAACGTTGTGGGCTGAACTTTTGTAGTTTACTGTAGCAACGTCATTCCATTTGAAAGAATAGGTGAAACGTACATTTTCATGCAGTTTTGCGACACTGGACAAACCCCAACAGTAATGCATATGAGACAATTAAACCAACCAAGACTGCAGCCGGTTCTAAGCTGGCCTGTTGTGAGACTCACTGTTTTTTCACGTCCTCTGCAGCAGCCAGTCTCTCCAGCTTTTTCTCCAGTGCTTTCTCTTGCTCCCGTCTCAGAGCTTCATCCTCTCTGGTCTTTACCATATTCCTGAATTCTTGATCTACATCTTTAGAGGCACTGTTTATTCTTTTCTTCAGTTCGATCTGAGCCTCCCTCTCCTTCAACACTTCTGTCAGCATGAGTGCACTCTGTAGGAGTAAGAAAACAGTCATTATCCCAAAACATCAATATATAGTCCAAAACAGGTCATCATAAAAAAGATTTACGAACATGTAATCCTTTGACACGGTCGGTTTGATAATACAGTTGAGTCTTGGCTTTTTCAATCGCCTCTTTACGCTGTTGTTCCTTGAATTGGGCCTCTTCTACATCAATCTGTTTCCTCTTCTCCTCCTCAAGCTCTTCACGGATTTTCTTTGCTTCCAGCTTCTTTTGCCTTTGACCCTTTCATAAATATGAAACACATACTCTCAAGCACTTCGGGAAACAATTAATCCAAAGAAAATACTGTTTTTTAATCCAACCAACAGTCCCATACAAACAACTTACAGTGATGGTATTGGACCAGAGTTTCACCACCTCTTTTGACTTCAGGCTCAGAGCTAGTCTCTGGTTCGCCACCTCTCTCAAACGCTCCTTTTCTTCATCAACCTGGTTCAGTTCATCTTGAACACGCAGCCATTGAGCCTTGGTCAACACCGTGACTTGTCGGAGATCAGGTGCCTGGAACATCCTGCTGGTTTCCTCTGCTAAACAACCCCAGTCTGCAAAATCGTATATTCAGTACATATTTATTTCCTCCATGTTAAAATGCCTTCTGCAATTAGTTGTAGTTTTGAATAGAATAACAGATATCTCAAGCGGTGTTTAAGTTTGTATTCTTCTGAAATATGGCAGACAGTGTGACCCCACCACCACAGTGATATCATCTGTACTTCGTTTTTCTTTTAGAGTCTATACCTGAGATAACCCCCAATATTTAGCTACTCTACTCGACTAGTACATCTCTTAGATTACTTGGTTAAAAGAACAGGATTTCTAAGCTGCTGGCATGTTGCTAATCAGCCCAACACAAACCATCTTTAACCCAAAAACTCTCACCACTTTTCCTGGATCTTCTCTGTCGGCTGAGCTGATTCTCGGATGTCATTTCTATTTATATTAGATAGAAATGACATTAAAATAGTCGCTAAAGAACACACAAACACACAAAGAGCGGCGTCAGTCTGCATTTGTTTCACTGTATCCAGGCAACAGCTACGCCAACCTGAAGCCTTTCGGCGGATTGACGACAGGTGGCGCTGTGTGCGAGAAGCTTCCGCCTAAAACCAGGAAATGATCATGACACGTTGATTTTTTTTAAATTTTTTTAAGGTATAGCAAAAAAAAAATGGCCATTTCAAATACAATATATAGGCTGTGTCCGAAACCACCTACTCATTCACTACCCCATACTCACTATGTAGGGAATTCTTTGTAGTGGGCTCATAGATTTACCGGCAAAATAAAAATACCATTTCGGACACTACTTGGGTCGCGACGGTAATTACGTCATTGTCGCAGGATTATGACGTATTTACAACGACGTGGACAATCCCATTATATTTTAAATATTTATTTTACAGTTTGTATTAATACTTATAAGTAAAACGCACTTTGAATGATAAGTGGATGGATGAAGACGATGCTTAGGTATGTACAGTTATTTTTTAATTTAAACACATACATATAAAACGTCATCTTTTCTTAAAACGGAGAACACAATATAAAAAAAGATATAACAGACAAGAAAATAAATGAAGTAAGATTGACCTGAAAATAAAATAATAAAATAGCTAGGGCTTTTAATGATTCAAAGGCATAAAAAAGAAGTGGTCTTTTTTTTTGCTCATACGGTGTCAAATCCAGTGGGATTCGTTCACCAAAAGTAATATATAATGTTATTAAATTCAAGGGGGGACCTGCTTTATTATCATTGTTTTGAGATGGATATCTCCAAGAGCAAACCCATGTCAAAAATCTAGTTCTGATCACCTTAATATTTTAGTTATGTGTTTAAGCGTTGCATATTCCTATGAAAGTGTGTAATCAAATCGCCACAACTTCGCCACAACTCACAGATGACCAGGACCCTCCAAACAGTTTAATTTGGATTCATGTGACCAAACTGTGCTCACTTAGGGTGTTAACTCAGTTAAATGACAAGAGATTGTAGTTGAAACTGGAACTGCCACCGGTTTGTTCTTAAATCACGAGTTTCTTTGTCGTCACTATCCTTATTCAGGGTAACAACAAGTCCATCATGTGTGGTTAACAAACATATAGACTACTGATTCTGATACTGATTCTGCATAAAAACAAATAACATGTATTTTACACTTTAATGTTAAAAACATAGTTAATGGTATATGACTGTGATAGACAGGTTAAGATACCGAGCCAGCACTGGAGTAAGAGGGCTGTCATGTGCAGCCTAACAAGTCAGGTGATGAACAGTGTCTCTCGAATTAAGGCTGGAAAAAAAAAAAAATGAACTGGCCTGACCTGACCTAGTGTTAAGTGGACGAAGTTATGAGCACTGGTCTTCCTCAAAGGGAATAAAGTGATTTCTGCTGTATTTAAAGAAAACACATTACTTATTACACACACACACACACACACACACACACACGCACGCAAACGCACACGCACACACACCTCTGCTTGATCTTAGGAAGTCGACTTTCCTTAAAAACAACAATTTTGATGCATACCCATTTCATGTTTCTTTGTACTTACTGTCCACTACAACAAGGTTTAGCAAAGAGCCTCGCCGATCTGACGTCAACATTACTGAAAATCCATAGGTAAATAAATCTTAAACATGCTGTGTGTGTAAAAGTCTAAGACGTTGGAGTGATCTGGGTGAAAACTTGTCTAATAAGTGTCGTGGAATTTTGTCTATCCTCCCCTGAGAAACTGTTAAGACGAGTCTTCTCAGGCACCAAGCAAGGTCCATCGAGCAGCTGAAGTCTCTGTCAAGTGTCATAGTCTCGGGGAGATGACGACATTACCCTGAACTTAATACACTGCAGAGACCGGGAGCAGGCAGCTTGTCTACACTGACCACCTTGTTGATCTGTGCAAACGAACCGGCGATCTCCTTGGTATATATTGAGCTCTTATGATGAATACTTCTGCTTAAGACATCCACGGTTTCCGTCTTCCTGATTCAGCATCCACTCCATGCATTATTAGTACTTTGACAATTGATATTTTTAAAGTGCATCTGTGCTGAGAATACACTTTTGCTTGAGCAACATTTTGAAATGCACAAGTTGCTGTGAGTACTTGTGATATAGAACAAAGTTCTCCTCGGCCTCAGCCATGGCCTCCTGCAGCCTGCGTCAGAGCAGGAGAGGCATGATGGGCGTGTCTCACATGGAGAGGGGAGGGGCTAACTTCAAGTCCCGGACAACCATTCAAAGCCAACAGAGGGGAGCGCCCCGTCTCCATCACCCGCAGCCCAGTGGCCTCCTCCTTCTCATCGACCATTCGTCGCAAGTTGTCCAGCGCGCCACAGCCCGACCACGACCCTCCAAGATGGCTCCGATCTGCGTCAAGACCGTGCTGATCAGCGAGAGTGTTGACCCCCGCTGCAGGACCATCCTGGAGGACAACGGCATCCGAGTCACGGAGAAGCAGAACATGAAGAAGGACGAGCTGATCGCCGAGATAAAGGTGACGTCGGCTCCTGGAGTTGCGCACTTGCTTCCACACGCACCGAGTGTGTTTCCCTCCTCCTCCCACGCAGCATGCTGCCACGTTTAAAAAAGAAAAGGAAAAACGAAAGTCTTGTCGCTTCCCCCTTCTTCCAACATTTCGCGAGCTCGTGTGATTTGTAAATGTAAGATGGCAGACACCGAACAGCACCTGCACTTTTTTTTGTTTTGTTTCGTGCAAAGTTTTGCGCACTTTAGATCGTAGGATCTCTTTTGTGTCATGACGTCTGCTCTCACCAGGCTGAGGTGTGAACAGTGGGGGTTTTTTGGTACCGCCCCCTGGAAAGCTGATGCAACTCATTCCTGATTTTGCCAGTTCTCCCATCACACAGAGCGGACTGGCAGCTCTGGACTGACGCGAACATCTGCTGCCTTGCGCATGTCAGACTCCTCACAGTTCCCAGGCCGGGTTTCAGTGGGACTGTTCTCATACAAACTAAATGGATTGTGGTGTTGTGCAGCTTAACTCAGGGCCGGATTGCTTCACTTCTTGGCCAAAGATGAAACGTGGGCCCCTTTTAAACCACCACATATCCTTTTAAAATGCATGTTGGCTGTGCATCAGTTATGGCGCTTTCACATCTGTAGCTTGGTTCAATTGACGATCAGAAATGTTCACATTGACTGTTTGAACTTGAACTTATACTAACTGTCTGATAACTGATTGGTTGGACGGTTTTGATCACTGCACATTTATGAGATGGCTATATTTATGATCCTTGGTGTTCACAAGGACCTCAAGAAAAAATAACTTTTTAAGAGCATTTCAGTTGAGTGTATCTGCACCTCATGTATCATAGATGGTGACAAACAGGTAGGAAAGTGACAAAATGGGCCTTTTATGCCACCATAATGTCAAACTGACTTCATTCACACTCCCATGCTGATGTTATCACGCTTAAAAAATGATCTCGTATAAGTAGTGGCTATACAGGGCTCAAACAGATTTGCCCACTCGGCCCAAGCCCCATCCCCTCAATGTGTAGTAGAAATCCGCTCAGTAGTTTTGCTGAACAAAGCAAAAAAAATGGACAGGGATCAAAACAAAACCTTGGCGGAGGTGCTCATGAGTGGCACAAACTGATTCATAATTAGTAAACTTTATGTACTCCTAACATTTATTGAAAAAATGTGTCAATAATGTGCCTCTCTAACCATTTTAGGACTATGACGGCCTTGTGGTTAGATCTGCAACCAAGGTAACAGCAGATGTTATCAATGCTGCCAGCAATCTCAAAATCATTGGCCGAGCTGGGACCGGTGTGGACAATGTGGATGTCGATGCTGCCACCAAAAAGGGTATTATTGTGATGAAGTAAGTCTCCAGTCTATAGTCAAATCTGACTCATAGTGCAGTTCCAGTATAATGTATTGATCATTGACTGAAGACTGTTTTCTGCAGCACACCAAGTGGGAACACAATCAGTGCTGCAGAGCTGACATGTGCACTGCTGATGAGCCTCTCAAGGCAAGATGACTTCTGATTATTTATGAGCTATTGTCGGTGTGCTCTGCTTTTTTTATTGCCCTGAAAAACTGTAGATCTCCATTTATATATATATTTCTGTCTGTTCGCAGAAATGTGCCTCAAGCTGCAATGTCAATGAAACAAGGGAACTGGGATCGCAAAAAGGTAAGCAGAGGTTTTTGGTTTTGCTCCCATGAACTGTTTCCATGACTCTGTCCACACTTGACACACAAAGCGAATTACTGTTGCATGGTCGACTCCATTGCTCATCCAGTCGGCAATAATCCGACTCGACACTTGGATGTGTGTGCTTCTGGGTTTCATAAGCGGGGTCATTGTTTTGTTTCTAATTGTACAGTTCATGGGCGCAGAGCTGTATGGCAAAGTGCTTGGAATAGTTGGACTTGGAAGAATAGGAAAAGAAGTCGCCTCAAGGATGCAATCATTTGGCATGAAGGCAAGTAAAGAGATTATAACACACTGTACATCACGTTTCTCAGTGGTTTATTGCTCTGTGACATTTAGATGAGATGCATACGTTTTTCTTGTCAGACGATTGGCTATGATCCAATCACTCCACCGGAGGTGTCAGCCAGCTGGGGGGTGGAACAGATGCTTCTGGAACAGCTCTGGCCCCAGTGTGATTATATCACTGTCCACACTCCACTCATGCCTTCCACTGTTGGTGAGTCTTCCCAACTGAAGAGCACCATTAATGAGATGTCGGCTGATTACATTAGTACACCGTACTTGTTGTAGTTGTAGAATTCACTTTTCAAATGTGTTTTATTTTTTTTGTGTCCAAGGTCTGCTTGGTGACGAAACGTTTGCTAAATGCAAGAAAGGAGTGAAGGTTGTGAACTGTGCACGAGGGGGCATCATTGATGAGGCCGCTCTCCTCAGAGCTTTGGAGTCAGGACAGTGTGGAGGAGCAGGACTTGACGTCTTTGTTGAGGCACGGTCACAACCTCCCGTTGTCACACAAAACAAATCTGATTACAGCAGTGTGTTGTGACGAATCAAAGTGTGTCCTTTAGACAGTCTTGAATATTAACAACGGAGATGCTGCCATTCACATCTTATTTTGTGTCAATCTTTGGCTACAGGAGCCACCTAAGGACCGCTCACTGGTGAGCCATCCCAATGTCGTCGGCCTTCCTCACCTGGGAGCGAGCACCAAGGAGGCTCAGGCGCGCTGTGGGGAGGACATCGCCCTGCAGATTGTGGACATGGTGAAGGGCAACAAACTGGTTGGAGCAGTAAGTGTTACTCCGTGTTCTCACACCTCTTTGAAGAAAGGACTTCCTTAAAGTTGGGGCTCTTGTAAGAGGCAGAAAGGCCGACGAGTCTTTAAAAAAAAAAAAAAAAGGTTCATGAGGAGGACCCTTTTGATTCAGTATGATTTTGGATAACAAAGTCTGATCTTTATTAGTTCTCTGAAAGTCTGAGAGAAGAAAAAAAGGACCCATCGTCGTGCATGGTGCTTAAAGTGTCTGCTTTGTGATCAGATTCAGTTGACGAACACTCTCCCGACACCCCGTATCTTTTCCTTTTTGTAGGTAAATGCACAGGTTTTGTCCAGCACCTTCTCCCAGGAATCTCACCAGCTGATAAAACTCGGAGAGGCCATTGGAGCTGTGCTGCAGTCATGCTCTGCTTCTAAGAGACCGTTCGGCCAAGTCCAAATCACTACCCAAGGTAAAACTACTGGTGTGACCAGTTTGTTCAACCAAAGGAGACCTAATTGTAGCCAGATAATATTTCAACATAGTGCGGTTTCCCCCCTCTAGTGGTGTGATTGTGAAAGAGGCAGCGTATTTGATATGGGCTGGACTTAATGTAAGCTATAGTAAAAAAAACAACTGCCATAATCCTGGTTAATACAATGTTCTGTTTTCTACCAGGTGATAGCATGAAGTCCTCCACCGGTTACATGACTTCATCAGTACTGGTCGGACTGCTGAATCATGAATCTGGCTGCCTCCCGAACCTCATCAATGTGCTGAGCCTCGCCAAGGAGTCTGGAATCACGGTACGACATCAAACCATTGTGACAAATGCCACATGACCAAGAGGAGTGTGTGTCTTCGGGAAGAATAATCATGTTCGTTCATGTGAATTGACCCTTCAGGTCGACCAAGCCCACTGCGCGTCTGACGGAGCTGCTGAGTGTGTGTGTAAGGTGGAGATCGTGGCCAGTGGCTACAGCTACAATGCCGCAGGTTCGGTTCAAGGCGGCGTGCCGGTCCTGCTGGAGCTGAGTGGCAGTGTGTTCAGACAACCGGTCTCTCTCACTGGGAATCTGCTGTTCTTCAAGGCCTCTGCGAGTCCTCAGCTCCTGTCCTCAGTGGCTGGTGAGAAACTTTAAACTAAGCCAAATGTACAGACAGAATCCATGATCTGCTTGTGAAATTAAAGAGCCGAGTCCTTTTTCATGCCTCAGCTTGCCACGTGTGCAGTCTAACGAGGATCAATGTCGCCTCTAAAATCTGTCTTAATAGAATTTTTTTCAGAATTATCAATTCATTATAAACTTCATAAATTAGATGTATCATCAAAGTGACTGTATGATTTGTTCAATATTGTGTCATGCAAACAACTATTCCACATTTCAGTCACGTCCATCAATGAACATGGGAGGAATACAGTTTTGTAAATGCATGTCCTTCAGAAAATTCTTATTGTAGCCTCAGGCAGATAAAGTATAATGTAAGTGGCATTGGCAGAGAGTGCAGACACTATGTTTTTATTGTCTTATTTAACTTTAAATGTGAAATTTAAGTGATCTTTGTCATGTAAGTGAAGAATGAGAGTGATTTGCTAGTTGGACTACAAAAATTAAGTTGCTCATCAACTTGTAAACATAAACATAAATTGGTAACACACAAATGAAGTTTGTTCAATTTAACATGTTAAGATTAATTAATAACTATTAAGTTGAACAATCCGTTTCATTTGTGTGTTACCAATTGAAGTACATTTTTGAAGTTGGTAAGCAATTTTCCTTTTTCAGTGTACTGTTGGAATCTATTTAGAGAAACTATCATGCATTACTGTCAGCAAACGGCAAAGCCCAAACTATTTTTTCTGTTTTTTTTACTTTGAGCTTTCCATTTAAATGAAAGCTTGAACAGAGTTATGAACTTTTAAAGACTAAATAACAGTGTGGGGTTTTTTTTTAGCCTTCAATTCACACCTGCTTGTCTCTTTTCAATTGTTCTCTGTGTAGGACTGCTGGCCACAGAGGGAGTGGAGATTGAGTCCTTCAGCGCTCCCTCAGACCGCACTGGCGATCTGTGGTATTGTGTGGGGCTGTCCTCTCTCCTGAAAGACCTCGGTGCCTTGAAGTCGTTGGTGAAGGAGGCCGCGCAGCTCGCCATCTGAAGAGCAGCGGCAGAAACTTGCACAGTGATGGATAACGTTCAGTATCTGAAAATCTTAGCACGTTCAATGAGTGTTTAATATAATTGATCTGTCTCGGTCTTCATGTTTACAGCTAACAACTTGTTTAGAAGTTGTAGAACACTTGAACACTTCAAAACTTGCATTCTGATAACATTCCAGTGAGGCGATGGTTTACAAGCCCTTAGTTGTAGTGAAACTAAATGAATTGTCATGTCATCTTGTCAGTTTATTTGACCATTTCAAAGCAGAGATGGTAAAATTAAAATACGCTTACTAAAAAAATTGAGAACGTTTGTTTTTTGTTATTAATTTTACAGAGATTAATTGTGGGGATTCTATGATCTAGACCACAGTTTGCAATGTTGGATCACAATACATACAATACAGCTCATTAATATGATGCATCATCTGTTTAAATGACCCATCAGTATAAAGTAAGACTGAGTGCATCCACACCACCAGACAGTATTTTACAACAATTTGTAGAATAACGTGTACAAAGGTAGTGCTCTCAGGATATTTAAATACATTTTACTAATACTAAAGTCCGAATTTGACTGGGTGACTTAAAGAATTACTTTGGTAAAGGGTTGGAAAACATTTTCCACCATTGTTTTATGTATTCAGTATAAGCACTGTATCTCAAAACCACCTGGTTTTAATCCTCTGTCTGTTTGAAACCCATGTAAGTTTTCTCTAAAACAAGTCACAAGTATCACTATGTTAAAAAAAAAGTTACAGGTAAAAGTCTGAATTGAAGAAGCCTCTTGGATGAGAGGTGAAACATCTTCAAGAAACTACAACCAAGTCCAGTTGCTCCTGATTCAACACCCTTACGGATCACTGACCTGGAAGAATGAGAATCTTCACAGACAAGTGAAAGTCCCTCATTTAAAACTTAAGTAATAATGGCTAGATGTACTTACTTAAGTAGCAAAAAAAAAAAGGACAGGGCCCTTGTGACTGATATATAATAACAAAATCCATCATTGTAGCACTTGGTGCTGTTCGTGTTTGTTTTAAATGCAGCACAGTGGAGGGGCCCTTTCCTATTCCGCTTCACAAGTTTGCATTTATGTTTTGGAATTTAATCTTTTCTGTGAAAGACCCACTTTGAGCACTTTTTTTTTTTACAAATGATTTCAATGAAACCATGAGAAAAGTTAGGACCTTCGTCCTTTAGGTGGAACTGATGACATTAGAGACATTTGGCCCCTTTTGTCTGAGGTGTCACAAGCCAATGAAGGCAGGCCACAGTAGGGAACCGGTGGTTTAATCATTAACAGTGTTTTACTTTAAATGTGGAATCATGTGGTGTGAATTCGTTTGTGAATTCATCCTCTGACAACGGAATCAGGAACAGTGAAGTGTAAAATCCGCTCCTGTAGTCAGAACTTGCGCAGGAGAGAATACTGTCTGTGCACTGTGCTGTTAATCCTCGTTGGGATTAGCCGGAGCCTTGACCACACTGGAACTGGAACTGGATTCAATAATGCCATGGCAACCACAAGAATGGAGGGGGAACCGTGAATAGCGGGCAGAGCAGTCGGGCATCGAAGACGATGGTCATTTGTATACGGTTTGTATTCCGCTGGCGATGCCTCCACCGCCCGCCGCTTTGTGCGCACAATGCGCCGTCCCTGAACGCACCACGAGACTGTGGATGGAGGATATATTTAAGCTGGAGGGAGAAAGTAACGGTGCAGGGATGATTCCTCTCAAGGGCTGTTTATGTCAAGGACCTGCTGGGGGCGACTTGAGCGTGCTGTCGGAGGGGGGGAGGAGGAGGAGGAGGAGGATGGGGGTTGTGTTTGGGGGGGCGGCCGCTGCACACAAATACCAAAATAGGTCCTGAGCTGCCTGCGACCGTCCTGCGTGAGCTAAATTGAGCTTCATGTGTTTGTCAGAGACCAGTGTTCGGAGAGAGGACACAGCCGAGTGTCCGTGTGGGAGCTGCAGCGGTTGTTCATGGCTATAAGATGAGAGGTAAGACCGGGCTGTATGTGGTTGAGTCTAGTCTTCTAGTAGCAAGGTGAATAAAGGATAACTGCCCCGTCATTAATAATCAATGGGAATGTGACATCTCAATTTATTTTTGCTCTATTGCCAGCCCTCACAATAGGTCGTGGGTTTGGATCACTGTCATGTTTGCCTGTGTTTTTGTCTCCAGACACCATGTCACATAAAGAAAGCGACGTCTACACGCACGATTTCTGCGATGGGGACCATCCAACACAGCTGCTGGATGCTCTCAGGCATTTCTACGTCAGTGGCTTGTTCACAGACATTTCTCTGCAATGTGGGGAGTCCGGACGCGTGTTCCACTGCCACAAGGCGCTGCTGTCGGCCCGCAGCTCCTATTTCAAAGTCATGTTCACAGCTGACATGAGGGAGAGGTCCAACAGCAGCATCACGCTGGCCGGGGTCGACTGCGAGGTCCTGGGTGCCCTGGTGAACTACGTGTACACGGCTCAGGTGCGCATCACTGAGAGCAACGTGCAGAGCCTGCTGGAGGCCGCAGACCTCCTGCAGTTCATCTCTGTCAAACAGGCATGTGAGGAGTTTCTCGTTCGCCTCCTGGACGTGGACAACTGTCTGGGGATGCACGCTTTTGCCCAGCTGCACCTTTGTCCCGGACTGGAGAGGGAGGCCCGCAGAATGTCGCTGAGCAGGTTCTCGGAGGTCATGCTGCAGGACGAGTTCCTTGAGCTGGACCGAGAGAGGATGAGATTGGTTTTGGCTGCCCAGAGCCTCACTGTGCAGAGGGACGATGTGCTGATAGATGCTGTCACCAAATGGGTAACCCACGATTTGGATAATCGTGTTCCCCATGCTGTAGACTTGTTGCGCTCCATCCAGCTGGACCTGGATGAGATTCATTTCAATGCTTCTCTAGAGGTGCACATGCAATGCTTGCTGGGCAGAGAGGGGAAATTTAAATCTATAATAATTCAGGCTATAAGGTCCAATGGCAAGGAGGTGTGTGCAAGTAGAAAAATGTCATCCAGCATGTATATCATCGGTGGATACTACTGGCACCCTCTGTGTGAGGTTCACGTCTGGGATCCTGTCAGCAACACATGGGCGCAAGGAAAAGCCATGCCTGACCACGCAAGAGAGAGCTACAGCGTCAGCTCACTTGGAGCAAATATATATGTGAGTGGAGGTTACAGAACAAACACAGTTGAGGCCCTGGACACTGTTTCGATTTATAACTGCGACTACGGCGAATGGACCGAGGGCTGCTCCATGATCACAGCGAGGTACTACCATTGCTCTGTGGCTTTGCATGGCTGTGTTTACGCCATCGGCGGCTACAGGGGAGGAGCTCCAGAGCGAGAGACTGAATTTTATGATCCATTGAAAAAGAAATGGTTTCCCGTGGCCAAAATGATCCAAGGTACAGTATGAGAAATAATAAGTGACATGGCTGACAAGGAGGAAAAAAGAATGTTGAGAAAAGAATTTCACCAAATGGTCCATTTATTGTTCTGGAGCTTCAGATCAAATCACATGATCTTCATCGACAGGTGGACTTTGCCCTGGTGCAGAATTGTAATGTTCACATTCCCATTTTTTCCCCTTCACTTTAAAGAACTCCTTGTCCATTGAACCATTCAACTGAATTAACCTTATAAAGTCCATCAGCTAAGGTTCAAAGTTCATTCTTTTATTCCAATCTCCTGATTAAGATCACGTGACATGGCTGAAAGCTCCTGAACAGGTTCTTAATTGACCTCATGGTGGGATTGATTTCTCATCATCTGTTTTCAAAGTCAAGAATGAACACTGAACCTCAATGAATTAATGTGTTTCTGAAAATAGCATGTTGCTTATACCAACTATCGAGAAGGTCAAAGTTTGTTCATGCACTTCATTCATTGTATTCATTTACAATACAAATGTTGAGCTCAGGGATTCAGTCATGACATACATTGTTATGAATGTTTCTGAGCAGTATGATCTCTGGTCCTTCATCGTCAATAAGTCGAAAAGTTAAAATAATGCACATTTTTGCAATTTTCTTTTACAGCTTAAAGCTACACTAATAAATATTTTCATGTAAGTAAGGACAACATGATCAAAGAAAATTATTACCCAACTCTGCTGTTCTTCTCAGATCTACACAGCATTTTAGTGGCTTTTACACCTGCAACTGTTTTGGTCCATTATTATCTTTGGACATTTCATGGGCAGCCATGAAAGCCCTTAAACTCACTCTAAATCACCTTCTCTCCAAACAACAGGCAGTCAAAGTTAATGACTAACTGGTGAACAGAGCAAAGCATCTGGCAGGCAAAAACCCAGATATTTCCCTAAGGCGTTTTTTTTGTGAGCAAAATGAATCTTAACGTAGAGTGAATATTCGACTACAGGTGGCCAGCAAAATAAATAAATGCTAGAGTTGCTTTGTGTCTGTTGAGCATGTACCTTTTGATAATAAGTTTCCCCGAATCATCTTTGACGCCCGATGACGTGGCATTGTCTAGTTCACAGCTTAGTTGTCACATTGACGTGTGATCAAATTACCTCTGTTTCCTCTGTGACCTCTGTAAAGGTGTAGGAAATGCCACTGCCTGTGTAATGCGAGATAAAATCTACGTGACCGGAGGCCACTATGGATACAAAGGAACCTGCACCTATGAAAAAATTCAGGTCTACAGGGCGGACGTCAATGAGTGGAGCATCATTACAATAAGTCCCCATCCAGGTATGAGTCTGAGAGAAAAGGAGTGTGAGCAACAATGGTCTGAAAAACGTCTTCTCAATTGAAATCCTTCTGTTTTCAGAGTACGGGCTGTGCTCTGTGTCTCTCAACAACAAGCTGTATTTGGTGGGTGGACAGACGACAATTGCAGACTGCTACGACACAGAGAGGGACGAGTGGAGACCTATATCAGTGATGAAGGAGAGGAGGATGGAGTGTGGGGCCGTGGTAATAAATGGATGTATCTATGTAACAGGGGGATACTCCTACTCAAAGGGGACTTATCTGCAGAGCATTGAGAGGTACAACCCTGAGCTGGACTCTTGGGAGATAGTGGGGAATCTTCCAAGCCCTGCCAGATCACATGGATGTGTTTGTGTGCACAGTGTTTAGTCTCAAACCCCTTATCACACGTGTCTGTTTATTTATTGTCATTTCGTGCCAAATCGATGAAAATGTGAACAGTATCCTGTTAAAGTGCAAATGTCAGGTAATCTGTCACACAAGAAGATGCGAAGGTAGCCCATGTCTTTGCAATGGATACCTGCCTTTAGAGAAATACACATTTGCCATATTGTGCATATACTGAAGAACCAGTTTGTAACGCTACCTCAGGGACAATTAAAATGTTAGTTGATATTTGAGGTAAATTCTGTTTTTTAATAGATTGAAAGGAAATAGTGAAAGGAGAATCGACATGATCATATTTGAGTATGATCCACATTAGAAACACACAGAATCCAGCTCAGACCAATGATGCACTAAGACACTTCATATAATCACTTTTTTGAGTGAAGCTGCATCACCAGGTTGCTACTGATTAAATATATTACTACAACAGTGATGGGATTTCTGCCTAAATGTATTGATTAATTCCATAAAAAGTATTACAGTAGACATTTGACATTGACCAGCTACAGGAAAGTATTATGTTAGGCCCCAGCTTCTCGATGTTTTACATTTTGTTGTCAGTATATTAGCTACGACCAAATCAAACTAAAGCAGTCTAATACAACAATGTTGCAATGAATCCTCCCCTCATGAAGAATATAATGTCAAGTATTTCCTGAAAACTATCATAGAGAGATGCTAATCAAGATGTAAGAATATTTTCCAGAATGTGGTCTGTGGTGATGTAAGATTGTTCTACTGCATTATACTAAGTGTTATACTATTTTGGGTATTTTGTCCACTCCATTCATATAACATAAACAGCTCTGTATAATGGAATACAGTTCAACAGCACCACCAACTACATCCTCCAATTTTCATAAAGATGCAGCACACTCCTCTAAACAATTTCAAGAAAAGTGAAACATTAAAGATTTCACTGCAGGGATTTATTGCAGAATTATTGTTTAGGTGCACACAAATAAACAGTAACTGGGTGATTATAAGGTATTGGCTGTCAGCTGTTATGAAGCAGTATTTAAAAAATGTAATTGATGTTGGTTATAATGTATAGGCAAAGCAAGTGTATTTGTATAGCATTGTTCAAAGACAAGGTAAAGGGTTTCATTTTATCCATAAAAATATTAAAATGAGATTGTAAATGCAAAGAATACAAAGACACAGGTGAATGGCTTAAAAAATAATGAAATGAAATAAGCACCAAATAAAATAAAACCAAATAAACATCATAATGAATATGTCACAAAACAATTTTAAATGTGGATTTTTTTTTATTGGATTGGTTTGGTCTCTTATATCTGTCTGTTTATTTGTTAGCAGAATTACTCATAAGGTTATGGGTGGATTAGAATGAAAATTGTATTTTTGAATGTATCTTAATTTATTTGAAAGGATTCTTCACCATTGCAAGACAGGGCAAGCCTTGACATTGTGAGACATATCCTCGCAAATACACAACATAAAAACATGATATGTAGGTCAGATTGAGAGAGCAAGTTTGGATACAGGTGGGGGATTGCTCAGGCATAGATTATAATAATACTTTCCACGTTGTCCTGATTACGAGTTAAACAGCGGGATTACAGCGCCACCCGGAGGCTGTGAGCGGCATCACACACACTCGGGCCTGTGAATGTGCTCCCGTCCTGCAGCTGAAACGCCAGCGCTGAAACCGCACACGCCCTTTTTTGGTCCTCGGCGGTCGCCGTAGCACGCAGTTCCACAACGTGCGAGCTGCGGAGCGGAGACTTTTGGTTCCTACAGGAAAAAGCTGCTGCTTTCGCCGACTCGACAAACTGTGAGTTTTAACTTTTCGAAAAGGCTGTAACGCCTTTATGGTTTTCTTTATTTTACCTCGCAAACGTTGGTAGGCTAACAAAAGAACACGAGGGACAATCTGTGGCGTTCGGGGCATGTTAGACGCAGTTCGAACGGCACGTTGTCGCGAGGAACGGCTCACGTAGTTTGAATGACTCGATAAACTTCACACAAGAAACTCGTGTCTGACTCAACGTCGCGTTGAATAAAACATGTTCCTCCAGCGTTTCAAGGCACCAAACGCGGTTCCCAGTTCACAGCTGGTGCTTACAAGCTAATGTAGCGTGTTAGCCATTAAGCTAGCTGCAGCACCCGCATGACATCAGGATGCATGAGAATTGTCCACTCGTAATGTTGAACACAAGCTAATTCTCATATCTTGCTAGTTTTAAATTTGCTAAGTCGATGTTAATTTACTTGAAACGGACGTTCTAGATGCAGACTATCTGACTAATGTGTTTGGGGATCATTCATTTTCACATTAATTTGTAACAAATGACACTATTTCCATGTCATGCCATCAAATGAGACCCCTAATGAACCAAACGTCCATCTTCTTCCTACAAAAACTGAAGATAAAGAAATGTTAGAATAAAGCATCTAATGTAGATCATTTTTTCAGCTTTTACTTGACATGTATTCGTTGTGGTGACAGTCGGTCATATTTTATAAAGAACAAGTGTGTCAGTATTTAAATCAATTAGTCATTGAGTTTATAAAACAATCAAAAGTAGTCATTATAATTCCAGAGAGCCCAAGGAGATGTCTTTAAATCACTTATATTGTCCAACTAAGACCTAGCCAAAAATATTACATTTGGACTGATTTAAAACCCCCAAAAAATTAACTGCAAGACTCCACATTTGAGAAGGTTCAACGAGTGAATATTTAACTAAATGACATGAGCCATTACTCAGCAGAATTATTGTTGACTTATTTACTGTAGACAGACTGTTTGTTGGTCCAGGACTTACATTTAAATAAACGTGTCAAACATTGAATGTCATTTTGAAATTATGTTTTATTATTTTTAGTTGTTTGGATCTACACGGGACAATCATGGCAGAAAAACAAGAGATGTCTCCAATTGAAATGAAAGTGGCACGACAAGTAGAGGTAATTCTGATTCTGAATTTTTGATTATATAAGTGCAACAGTTACATTCATCTAAAAAAATGCATCTCATTCTTACCTCTAGTACTACTTCGGAGATCACAATCTTCCGAGGGACAAGTTTCTCAAAGAACAGCTGCAGGTTGATGATGGCTGGGTGACTCTGGAGACGATGCTCAAATTCAACAGGTTTGTTGTTCTTCTCTGTATTGCATTCTTAATTCTTAATTTCTTCCGTTTACTATGTTGTCTGCTCAGTATCTCTGTTTAACCTGTTACCGCTACAGCAAAAACTGTTTCAACTCCTTTGTGGTATGATTGTCTACACGTTGAGACACGTGTGTGCAAGAGCATTGTAATGAGAGGAGGAGATCAGCTGGTAACACTGTCTGTGGGTAATGTTAGTGTTTACTAGCTATCACTCTGCTGCAACGGTATTGTGTGGTTGGTTCTGTGCTACGGTCATCTTCAGCCTGGAGAGGTCGTGAGACCGGCCATTAACAGTTATCTGCAGTAGACTGCACCTAGAGTGGACCAGTGTAGTGCCAATGTACTTCTTTTCTATAATTGAGCGTTTGATACATTTTTATTCCCTTCCCAGACTGAAGTCTTTAACTGCTGAGAGCAGCGTCATCGTTGCAGCTCTGCAGAAATCAAAGACTGGCCTCTTGGAGATCAATGAGGACAAGACAAAAATAAGGAGGTCTCCAGATAAGCCCTTACCTGAACTGAATGAAGAATATAAAGACACTCTGAAAAACAAATCTGTGTATATAGTAAGTTTATGAACGGACTCTCATGCACAAAGGAAATTTGTCTAGTATTGTTTTACAAATATTACATCCTGATGTTTGCCGCTGATCTGAAGGATCTGATGTTTTCTCATCTAGAAAGGTTTTCCTCTTGAAACAACCCTTGATGAGATTCAGGAGTGGTTGAATGGGAAAGGAGCCATAGAAAACATTCAAATGAGAAGAAATCTGCAAAGACAGTTCAAGGTAAACTTTGTGTATTGGTCGCACTCATTTATGTTTTCTCCTGTTTTGGATATTTATTTTTATTCATTATTTGTGTCTTTGCAGGGATCAGTGTTCATCTGTTTTGAAACAGAAGAGTCGTCCAAGCAGTTCCTTGAACGTTCAGACATAAAATCCTTCAAGGACAATGAGATGCTTGTGTTATCGAGGTAAGTTGATAAGCTGCTTCTTGGTTTAACCTTCATCTACAGTGAACAAATTCTGTGTTTTGATATAAAGAAGAAATCAGGTGTAAAAATGTGAATGGCCCATGTATTAAAAAAACAACAAAAAAAAATATTTCAGGGCCTTTTCCAGAGCTTAATAGATCTGTTGACCTTCCTGACTTCTCAGAAATAAGCAAATATATTAAATGTCTTGAAATTTGCCCAAACCTGTTATAGTACCTGTAGAGTTCATCCCAATTTGTACACGTGTTTATACAAACTTTTAAATATAATCACTTGATTGCTCTGCTGCTTTCAGGGAAGACTACCATGCAAAAAAGGCAGAAGAGCGAAAACTGTTCAAAGCAGAGACAAAAGCAAAAGCTAGACAGTGAGTTAATTCATTTCACCATTTTGTATTAAAATCACAATTTACATTTTGTAAAAACTTAATAACCAACTAAAATTATATTATTCAGAGACAAGGAGCAACAGCAGAAACATGCAGAAGATAAAGAAATGGTAAGATCCCGCTACAAGTTAACTAGCTTGTTTTTCACTGGGATGGACTCATACGTACAGAATATGATCACCTTAATAAGAATTTGTCATTTGTGTTGTAGGGTCTGCTTCTGGATGAACAGACGGGTTGCCTGCTGAAGTTTTCAGGAGAGCTTGAAGATGTTTCAAGAGAGGACTTTCATGAATTGTTCTCTGGCCATGGAAAGATAAAGTGGGTTGACTTTACTAGAGGGGCCAAAGAGGTAAATATATCTCCACAATTCCAATCTACAACTCAAGGTGAAGAGATGGGATTGTTAAAATTTTGTATTTTTACTTTCAAACAAAGGGCACCCTCCTTTTCGATGGAAATGCAAAGGAGGCATTCGACAAGGCCAAGGAGGCAAACGGAGGAGAGTTGAAGATCAAGAAAAACAGCGTTACATGGCAGGTGATCGAGGGAGATGAGGAGAAAGAGGAACTGAAGAAGATCATCGAAGCTCAACAAGAATCATACAACAGGTCCAGAGGCAGAGGTGAATACTGTTTTCAAACTGGAATACCAATAGATCAATATGTCATGTTATATTATCAGTTATTTACAGTATTCATGTGTTGGCACTGATGCATCTTGTCCATCTTAAAGGAGGCAGAGGAAGATCAGGTGGCAGAGGAGGAAGAGGAGGACGAAGGGGGAGAGGTGGCAGGGATCATGGCAGGAATCAGTACCAAGGCAAAAAGACGAAATTTGATAGTGATGATGAGGATGGTAAGTGAAGCATCTTCAGAATTTCATATAATGGCAACATAATGATCCTTTTTTTAAAAAAAAAAAAGGGTAATAATTTCTTCACTGCGTTGTGCTTCTTGTCCAGCACCTGCAGCCCCAAAGAGAGAACGAGAAGATGCTGATGGCCCTGCAGCAAAGGTTGCCAAAACTGAAAACGGATCTTAGTCACAAGGTCACACCCGGAGTTTTTTCTTTTGAAACATTTATTATAAACAGTTAAAATGCAGAGACAACTTAAATCCATTCCAGTGAACGCTTCAGGGTTTGGAGAATCGTAGGAAATCCACCTGGATGTCGACCTAGAGAACAATTTGCGATGATTGGCATCATTTTTCAGCCTTTTAAGTCCCTGTATTATATTGTGCCTCTGACATTGTGTACCTTTGTTTGTAAGATGATTTGATTTTATCATATTCAACATGAAGACAGTCATTTAATTTCACTGGAACATTTTAGTTGGGTTTTGTGAGGCCTGTGTGACATCTAGCGTCTGTGTGCCACTGTTTTTTTTCCCCTTTATAGAATTCCTACATTGAGAGAATATCTGCTTTGCAAATTTTTTTATGTTTGCATATGTGAATAGCAAATAAACATTTACAAAAACGATTCAATGTCTATCTTTACGTGTTTTGTACAGTTGTGAAAATGTGTATTGTCTGAAAGTGGTGGGGTACAGCAAATTAACTTACTGTTTTCTTTTTGTGGAACTTGTAAGATGCTGGCAGGTCATATCTTAGTTCTGCAAAGAAAGGATGTAGTCAGACTTAACATGTTTTAATTTGAGGGAATATGTATTGTGCACATTTCTTACCTGCAATTACTTCCATCTTTACTCCCCAGTCATTAGCCTTCTTTTGAATGTGCTGTAACCAAATTACAAAGTTTGCATATTAGAGAGGAGACTTAAAGTTAAGTCCTTACAATAAAGACTTGAGATTTGACCTTGTCATTGAGCCGAACTGCTGACGGAACTGAACTTACTTCTCGTGTTGCTGTTTTATGAAGCGAGTACACTGCTGTCTTTGCCATTGTTAAAGCAGCTTTTAGGAACTTCATGTCCATACCTTGAACAAAGAATAAAAACTACATGATAGAGCTACACTTTGAGTTAAAGGGATTCTGCACTGATTTTTAAATGAGTCATTCACTTATCACAAGGATTGCTACTCAGTCTGTGAAAACAGATATACAGTATAACATCTTTTGTGGCTCAGGAGGGAGTTTTTTTTATGTTGTATAGGAGTTACTGCGGTAACCAGTTTCTACTACAAGGTTTTAAGTCATAAATTGGTGCAGGGAAACTGATTTATCTAACTGCGTTACTGTGCAATATTTTTAACAAAGTATTTTGACCCTAAAGAAAATCTCTGCAAAAAGATGTGGAAGTTGAGGTGATAATTTTTTCAAAATCAAAAATCTGTAATCTTGCAATTGTCTTAAATTATTCCAAGATATTTAGTTGTAAACATGGGAATCTTGACCATCTCCACCATCCACCTCATTTGACCTGAATGTGGAATAAAGTCAGAGAAAACTACTGATGTGATCAGAGTTATCTCGGATCGGGGTCGAGTTTTTTTTTAACAGAAAGCTTGTGTTACACACTGGGGCCTGGAGTTTGAGAGACTTTTGTAGTTGTACTGTTGCATTATGGAAATTGCGGTATCAAATATATCGAGATCTTGACGCATAGTACAGTCCATAGATCAGAAATATGTCGACCTCTTCTTTTCACATCTGTCTTGCATTTACCCCCAACCTAATGGACGTGCAATACTAAATCACAGGAGCAGCGACTTTAAAAAAAAAAAAAAAAAAAAGGAACTCACCTTGATTGTGTTTTGTCCCAAATGGGGGGTTCATTATTACGGTGTCAAACTTTTCGGCATAAGCATCTGGATCCAGAGCACACAGATCACACTGGACCAGATCTACGTTCGAAATCTCAAATTCCTCTGCATTTCGTCTGAATATGTCCAGCGCGTCGTCGTCGATGTCGAAGCCGACGCACAGACTGCAGCAGACAGAGAGCAGCGGGTGAGAGGGTGAAGGGGGCAACCTTTTTGGAAACAAGTGTGCGGCGGATAATTCAGGTGTTTCTCACCCAGCATCGAGCATCGCAGCCCCGATGCTGAGGACGCCACAGCCACATCCCAGGTCGGCCACTAGTCTGCCCTCGATGTCCTCGAACGTAGTCTGGATTGTGTAAAGCATGCATGCTGCAGGGGAGAACATGATGGTAATGAGCACAATGACTGCGATTCTACACACAACGATCACACGTTATCGCCGCACACCTGCAATGTGAGGACTCGTTGGATATTGCTCCAGAAGGATTTTTGGTTCTTCAAATGCGTCCACTTGCTGTAGGCAGCTCTCCAATTCTTTAAGTTTCATCTCCCCGGCGACCGTGATGTCCGCAGACTGTGTGGGACCCTGCTCGACAACCCCCCGAGAGAAACGATTCTCGAACTTATATTCTTCAGCTAGTGTATTTACATTACAGCATGCTGGAGGACGACTTCCGCAGAGTGAGTGTGCATCTTCAAAAACAGTCCGACTTTGACCCGCACCCTTGATAGTAGTTCCTACACACATACGCAACATATGTATTGATATATATATATATATATATATATGATAGATAGATGGATAGATGGATAGATATATATATATATATATATATATATATATATATATATATATATATATATATGATAGATAGATGGATAGATGGATAGATAGATGGCTATGAATTAATAAATATAAAAAGACTCCACAAAAAATAGAACTGACACCCTTTGGCAATTAAAATGTGCAGTATGAAAACATCTGATCAAACATAAAAAATATATAAAAATACAGAAGATGTGTTATATAACAGTCCGAGGTACAAAGGGTACAGTGCAAAGTATACGCATAAATGCTCATTCTTGCGATGGCCTAGCATTGTATTACATTGCATGTGTGCACTAGAATACGTCGTTTTCTCTTCATCAGTGCATATGTTTATGATGATGATGATGATGATGATGATGATGGAGACAATGGGACGGTCCCACACGAGGCGGGTTCTAGTTGCCTAGAAACAAGGAAACAAAACAGCACAGCGATGACTGCGTGTGCGCCGAGCAGTGTTTAACCCCCCCCACGCAGACTCCTCTGGATCAAATACCCACACGAGGCTCGGCGGGATCAAATACTTCAAAGTACATGTACGAGTATTCATCGTGCGCCGAGCGTGTGGGTGGAAGTCCGCCAGCCAACGAGCGACGCAGCGAGCCGTATCGCGAGAAGCCGCGAGAACATGGAGGCAAGACAACAAAAATAAATTTGTGGACAACAAGCCAGAGTGCATGATGGCGGCGTCGCAGCCGCTGCGCCGGGACAAGAGCGCCACCGCCGCCCACCTGAAGGCAGACTTGGCCCGGACCGACACTTCCAGCGGGCTCCGTCAACTGCAGGAGCTGCTCGACGTCGTGCTGAATCCCGAGAATCCCGCGGCGGACACGGAGGCGCTCGACTGGTGCAAATGTCTGATCGCGGGGGGCGAAGGTTTCGAGGAGTTCTGCAAAACGGTCCGGTCCTATGACAACGCGACCCTGTGCGGCTTGGTGTGGACCGCCAACTTCGTGGCGTACCGATGCCGGACGTGCGGCATCTCCCCGTGCATGTCCCTGTGCGCCGAGTGCTTCAACAACGGCGACCACACGGGCCACGACTTCAACATGTTCCGGAGCCAGGCCGGCGGGGCCTGCGACTGTGGAGACGGGAATGTCATGCGGGAGAGCGGGTAAGTCCGAGCTAGCTGAGCTAAGCTAACGTGCTAGCTAACGGTTTAGCCGGGTGTCGTTCTGACAGGTCCCCCGGCTGGAAAGAATCTAACTGGCAAATGTTCCCGCCCGTGTGGTCGGTGGTCCAGACACTTGTGTCTGAGATACGACGACCAGACAACTGCCCTGACTGTTACGAGGCTCCGGCCATTGGTTCGTTAAGATACAGATGTCCCTCGATCTCTCAGCGGTGCCCGGGGCGTGAGCAGCCTTGATCACCATAACATTCATTGTCATGCTCGTTGCCACAACTGGAGGTTCCAGCAGATCAGTGTGACAGGGTGGTGACTCAAGTGTGGGCCTGTGTGTTGTTCACGTTGTCATGTTTAAGACCGATCTACAACTGTAGTCACTATCTCTGCCTGCCTTTAACCTTTAAAAAAATATGTATTTTTAATGATGATGATCGTGATTTCCTCTTGAAATTCTGTTTGATAGAGATGGACAAGAATTCCCGTCTCAGATATCGTATATTGCTTTTGAGTCGATCAAAACAGGGTGACATCCGATTTTTCCAGGATCAGATTAGAAGGAGATGACTTCGCAGCTGACCGATCTGTCTGTGGCAAAACACTGTGTCGTCTTGGGCAATATGAGCAAGAGATGTTGTTAGTTTGTGTGTTGCAATGAATCACACGATTTGTATTCGCAGAGGCTAAAAATACCTCACATATTCCCACCCTGGACTACTCACCAAACCCAAACCATATTCAACATCAACCCAACCCAACATTTCGCACTTACATAATCATGAGTGTCACGTCAGAGAAATGAAACCAAAAAAAGTTACACCTAAACAAAGGACTCTGTTGAGTCGGGACAGCCACGGAGCCTCCGCTCTGTTTACGCTCAGTTTCTTGTTTCACCTGTTGGAATGCTGAATAATTCAAAAACTGAAAATAAGACGGAAAGCAAAAGAAGTGGCTACTTTGAGGTCTGTGCGACACCAACATGTGTTTATTTTTCTTCCAGATTTTGCAGACGACATCGGCTGAGAACCGGAGAAAATGTCCCCTCAATACCTCGAGACCTTCTCTTGATGTCTGAGATGGTTCTTCCTCGTTTTATCCTGTGTATCATACAGTATCTGAGGGATGGATACGTCGAACAAGGTGTCAACAGTCTTATCTTGACAAAGACATGGAATAATGTACTCAGGGACCAATTTAACAGAAGCTGTAACGAGCAAATACAACATTAAATATGCCTGAGAGCGTATTTTGACATTTACTTTTATTTTGACGATTTATATTTGGTCTTGTTCTCCTGTCACATATCAATTGCAAAAAACGTTCGGCTGTGCATGACGGATAACAGTGTTATACAACTGTTTTACATCGGCAATTACGCCTCGCAAAGTACTGAGTCTCGTGACTTATGTCCGTTATCTTGCCTTACCAGACACTGCAGCTGAGAGAGATCTACAGAAGGTCCTGCAGCAGCTGGAGCCTCAGATCTCTTTCCTGGAGGAGCTCACGAAGATGGGAGGTGCAATGAGGACTGTACTGACGAAGATCTTGACCAATCAGCAAACCTTCAAGGAGTTGAGCATGGGTAAATATCTACACTAGATTATAAATGAATTATAAAGAATTACCATACCAAAACATTAAGTGGGTTTAGGGGTGTGTTATTTTACTGAGTCTGGATTCTGATCTGTTGCTGCTGCAGTACAACCCCTACTCACGAAGAAAAAGGCAGATTCTGCTCAACCTATTTTATTTTCAAAATGTACTTAAATTTGTAACACTGTTAAAATCTAAATAAATTGAAAAAGGAAATACCTTTCTTTCTGTATCTTCCTCTAAACCATGCTGTCTCTATCATAATACCAAATCTGCATCCAATTTACCTCAAATTTTGCACATTTACTTCTAATAAAGTTTTCCTCCATCTTGACATTTTGACATTACAGAATTTGTTGTTGTTGCATTGTCCAATGTTTTGCTTTCTGGTTTGCAGGCCAGGAGGAGAATTTGTACGCCAAAAAGAACTATGACAAGTATTTGTCAGCGTTAAAGAATTCAGGTCTGGTGTCTGTGGAGGAGAAGGCCCAAGGTGCTACTGCTGATGTCTCTGTTGGTGCCGAGGGAGGTGCAGGTGCATTGGCCCTGTTGGGTGAGTTGACGTAACACTTTATATGAAACATATTTTCAATAATCATCTGTCAACCATTGGAAATTCCGTTCAAAGCTGTTCTGAAATCCTAGATAATCCGAAAACATTTCTCACAGAAGTCAAAGCCTTGCATGTGCCAGAAATCCCAAATTCTCAACATGTTCTTCCTTTTGCAACAAGCAAACATGGATTGAATAATCCCCCTGTGCTTAACATTAAATAAATCAAAAAGGCAATCAAACATTTGGCATTGAACTACTCAAATGTATCTTTCGAAAGACCACATTCATATAAACTTACCATGCTACATCATGGCTTTTTCCGATAATGGTCATACAGGAGATCCTTCAAGCTAAACAAATGAAGATTATTGCCGGAATGGCACATTGCTAGAGAGATTAAACTTTGCATTATGGATTCTGAAAGTATTACAACATGTCACATTTTCTTTTTAGCACAGATAAATACTGCTGTTTGAACAAATTGTCACTAATGCACACTGTTACATTTTCAGAGATGTTCATGTGTTTGTCCATCGTCTAAAATTGTTCCTAATTACTGCTTGTGGATAAAATTCTTCTTTCTTTTTTTTTTAGGAACGACTGCACCAGGGAGCCCGGATGAGTCGAGTAAAGAGGTTTGTGTCGAACACAGAAAACCTTTGTAACCATTTTCAATTTCAGTTACCTTTAGGCTTCAAAAGATTATTCTGTCATTTGTTATTAGTGTATGAATAATCAGGGTCCATTGAATGTGACGAAATATTGATGAATACAGAACCACACAATTTGAATTTTATATGAACTGATTTACAGTTACTGTAAAATAGTTTTTTTTTTAATTAGTGGTATTATTTATTTATCTTTTAAATCCCAGGAAGACCCAGATTCAGGGCAATCTGTTGGCCAGAGGAAGAGGGTTAAGCTGAGTAGCAGTACCAAAGGTAGATATAAACAAAATGTAATACATTAATAAATGTTTCATGAACCACTTATTTCATTATTTGTCTTTTCTGCCTGCAGACCCACGGATTATTGAATCTCTAAAGCATAAGTGCTTTCTGGAGGAGTTGCTGTTTTGGACAATAAAATACGAGTTTCCTCAGAAGATGGTCACCTTCTTACTAAACATGTTGCCAGATCAAGATTACAAGGTATTTCTTTTAATTTTGTATTTCTTAACAAATTTGTAAGTCTAGTTGCTCTAGTATCCTGTTTGGATGCTCGAATGATCTTTTGTTGGAATATAATTTCTTAGTTAACTGAAATGATGCTTGTCAGAACGGATCACTCCTTCGTTACAGTAAGCTTTAATTGTGTTGTGGGTTTTTCTCTTTACTCTCTGGCAGATCACTTTTACAAAAACATTTGTTCAGCATTATGCATTCATCATGAAAACGCTGATGAAAAGCCATGAGTCCGATACCATGTCCAACCGCATTGTGCATATTAGTGTGCAGCTGTTTAGCAACGAGGAACTGGCTCGACACGTGACAGAGGAGTGTCAGCTGCTGGACATCATGGTCACCGTCCTCCTCTACATGATGGAGAGCTGCCTTATTAAAAGTGAACTTCAAGGTAAGTCGTCCAAATGAGTCTGATTTTGCACACCTCGTCACACTTTCAGAAATAGGTTCTGTAAAGAATGAAGCAGGTTGATGGCAGTGATGCTTAGTTTGGATGGATGCATGGTGAAACTGTTGCGATATTAAAGGAAATGCAAGTTTTAAGATGAAGCTTTTATGTCGTATCTCAAAATGTCAAATGTCACCTACCCAAAGATCTTGTGTTATGGATCGGGCCGGGAGATATGGATGACATCGTACAAGGTGGTCATTATTCTTTGTTTTCATGAACACGGCACCTCTAGATTTCAGTGGTAGGGAAAACTCAATGAAGCCTGGGGAAGGTTGAAAGAAGAAAACATGGTTTTGCTGTCTAAAGAAGAAAATGCAGCTGCTTATTTTGTTATTCTAATTATTCTCTTGCACATGTTTTATCCTTCTGGCCTCTGTTAATATTAAAGGCTTTGAGTGAAATGAGCTCGAAGATTTCATTTGAGTGCAGTCTATTTGTTTTTTTATTTTTATTTTTTATTGTGCAGATGACAGTGGTACTCCGTATTAGCCGCCAGGTGTTGAACTGTTTATCTTGCGAGTGCATTGTCCACATATTTATCATGTGTTGCCGTTAATTAACTCTCCTAATGAGCCAAATGTTGCTTACCTTATTTGCATGTGTGCTTTCTTTTTCTCCCCTTTTTAGATGAAGAGCACAGTCGTCATGTTGTGGTGAACTGTAGTGAGGCACTGCTGAAGAACAACACCTACTGGCCATTAGTTAGCGATTTTATCAACATCCTCTCACACCAAAGTGTAGCGAAAAAGTTCCTGGAGGACCATTCATTGTTGATGCTCTGGATGAGCTTCGTGTCATTTTTTCAAGGTAAGTCATGATTTCACACACACACACACACACACACACACACACACACACACACTGAAGGTAGCAGAGTTTGGGGTTCATTGTGCTTGCTTGAATTCACAAAAGCTCAAATTGAGACAGATGATCAAGAAAGATGTCTATTTGTATTTGATTATTATTGGCTCGCTTGCACCCCATCTACTGTATTAAATTATTGCAGACCAGTGGTTTCCCCATTATCCAACTACTTGACTATTAATATAATATCTCTGTCATACGGGATGCTAGCACCATGAGGTCAAACACAACAGCTGATTTAAACCATAGCTCATCATAGTTGTGCAGATTTAGACTTTATGTACCGACAATATGCTTGGTCAAAATAAAGGCAGACCTTATCTGTCCTTTACTAAACATAACGCCTGAAAAAAAAGTTGTTGGGTGTGTATGACGCTGAATTTGAATGGAGGCTAGTGCTGCTCATCTGCTGCTCATGAGAAGTGTACCACCACCCTAAAAATAACACTCACCCTTGCACAGTGGGCTTGAGTATCCCCTTGCAGACAGAGTTTATGTGCAGTGTCACTATTACATTGTATGCATGTCTGCTCAACTACTTTTGTATTAAATCCTAAACTGGCTCTCATCAGGCATATTTCATAGATCTATCAGTATATAGATTCATTTAAGGGGTAGCAAGACTTCCAATGAATTTCTTGTCAACAGCCCATTCTATGTGATTTTATCTTTATTTCCCCTTTTAATTGATAGTTTATGATAGAATCAAGAAGCCATGTAATGTGTGTCATCTGTCTTTAACTTTTGTTAACAATTTCCTGTTGTGACAGGTATGAACCTGAACAAGCGGGAGTTGAATGAACATGTGGAATTTGAGTCGCAGACATACTATGCAGCATTTGCAGCAGAACTCGAGGCATGTGCACAACCAATGTGGGGTCTCTTAACGCACTGCAAAGTCAAAGTAAGTCCTGTCGATGCACCGAGACTGTTCTCACACACGGCTCATGGTCTTGATTACTGGAACATGCATCTCAAACACCCAGTGCTGCATGCACTTACTGTTTAAACGTGCATACGTTTTTAACATCAACGTGAAATGGTCTGTTAACAGGAGACTCAGGAATATACTAAAACTGTGGTACGCTACTGTTTGGAGACCCTGCAGATCTGGTTTGATGCCATTGGCTTCATTGACGAGGTAAATTGAAACAACTAAGTGCTGAACGTTCGAGCATTCCTCTTCCCCTGTTTCTCATGACTTGTGTTTTCCTCACAGCCTTCTCCAAATCAAGTGACATTTCACCTGCCACTGCACCGCTACTATGCTATGTTCCTCAGTAAGGTATGTCAGACGCTCTTATCTCTTCAGGCGTTACTCTGCAGTGTTGCAGATAATGTGTTTTTAAAAGTAATTGTTCGGTTGAAAATTGTCAGGCTATAAAGTGCCAAGGCTTGGACCTGGACAGCCTCCTGCCTGACCAAGAGATGCTGATGAAGATCATGGTGCATCCACTCCAAATCCAGGTCTGACACTTAAGGGCCAAAGGGCAGATTTACACTCTGTATTCGCTTGCATATGCCCGTAACCATGTGCTAATGAAACTTCTGCTTTGTTTGGCCGTAGGCAAGCCTGTCAGAGATCCACAGCAACATGTGGGTCAGGAATGGGCTGCAGATCAAGGGGCAGGCTATGACCTACGTACAGTCCCACTTCTGCAACTCCATGATTGACCCAGACATCTATTTGCTCCAGGTTAGGTTTGCTAGATCACATACACATTAGTTTTTAGTAATTTTAGTTAGAAATCTAGTTTAAATCTTTTTATCCATATTTTATAGGTTTGTGCATCGAGGCTGGACCCAGACTACTTCATCTCAAGTGTTTTTGAGAGGTAAATTATCTTGTTACTTCATAATGCATCTTTATTCACACACAGATTAGTGGCTGTGCATGCATTTTTTACACACTGATATCTGTCGCACAGGTTTAAAGTGGTTGACCTGCTAACTATGGCGTCTCAGCATCAGAATGCTGTGTTAGACTCTGAGCAGGAGAGGCCAATGCTTGAAGGAGCTCTGACCTTCCTGGTCATACTGACGAGCCTTCGCATACATTTGGGTAAGTGGTGTAATATAAGACACATGAAGTATACAGGAATTACAATAACAAATACCTTACAATATGTAAGTGAATGTAGTCCTACAGTAAACACAGTGATGTACTGTTGTTTTATCCTCGTCAAGGTAACTGTCACAGGTAGAGACTGGGGGAACACTGCCTGACTTGTTGCTGCATCATTGGGAGACATTAAAAAATTATTAAATAGTTTTAAAATTCACGTTGACAAATGCCAAAACTTTGTATTATAAGAATTTAATATCCCGAAAGAATTAAAGCATAGTGGACTCGACATTTAGACCTGACTGAAAGAGTTAACATGATATTTGCTTAAAACCTGCACTCTGAGTGCTGCTATTGGTTTTTAATGAAGTGTTGTATGTTTTTATTGTACTTGTTATTCACTCTCACTCTTTGTCACTAACAGGGATGACGGACGATGAGATCCTTCGGTCTGAGATGGTCTCACAGCTGTGTATGAATGACCGTACACACAGCGCGCTGTTAGATCTTGTATCCTTCACTACTGAACATTATTCATTAAATGGCAACTATACTTAGTTTGCCAGGACAATCTTTTTTTTGTTTTTCCTTAAGAGTGTTTTCCTAGATTCCCGAGAACCCCAACCCAAAGAGTGGCATTGTCCCGGGGAGCTGTAGTTTTGAAGAGATGCTCTCTGCTGTGGCCGACTTCAAAGCACCAGTGTTTGAGCCTGGAGGCTCTATGCAGCAGGGCATGTACACACCGAAAGGTAGGATGACTTAATAAAATATTTTTTTCCTTTCTTCATAGTGTCGCTGAGGTGTCTGACGGTTGAGGGTTAATTTACGTAAACTTCAAGCATGTGAATGTGTTGAAATAAATTAAGTGTTTTGTCTGAATCAAGAAACTAAAAAAAATCTGATGGCTGTCAGACATTTGTAATACTTACTAGCTTCCCACCCATAACCCAAGTTTTTTTGGCTGGGACCTTTGAGTCTGTGCAACACTGTGCCAAATTTGATTATTATAATATAATAAAAATAATTATATGGACAGGCCACTCCTGAGGGGTCATCATTTGGCAAACTGGAATTACAGGCTTTCCAGCACATGTACTCTTTAAAGAAAAAGACCTGACCTGCCTGGTATGTGAAGTGGGATGCTCTCCAGGGATACCAGATCTCACTTCACTCCCACTTGAGACTGTATGAAAGCTCAATGGCTCAGGGAGTTTTGGATGATCAACACCCCTCTGGCACCAGTAAGGGTCCTGTGCTGAATGCACTCTCTGTTGCATCTGCAGAGAGGTGGATGTGACTTGTCTGCTGCCCTCCACTGGCCAACTCTAGTGTTAACTGTAACACGGACTGCAGTGTGGAGAGAATTGGATGTTTCTTATTCTGAGAAAATTGGGGGAAATGATGAGTGCCATGATATATTGAGAAAATCAGTGTGCTCTTTTTTTTTTTTAAGTGAATGGAAACCGTAAAGCTCCCAACAAAACTGAAATTTTTGCCCAAGTACAATTAAATATTGTGAAATGTATACAAGTTTAAATTGCCGTCCCTTAAGAAGATCAATGTATTTATGTATTCTGGCACGTTTTTCAATAGATCAGATCTTTATTTAAGTCTTCCTGGGTCACAGTAGGCTGATATCTTATCTTATTTCTATGATAATAAAAATAGATAATAAAGATAGATAGATAATATATAGAATATCTATTTTATATCTAAATGTTATGCTTTTTTGGACAATATGCTTTACATTTGGATTTTTTGTGTGTAGAAATCTCTGAACCTGAATAGGGGAAATTGTCGAGCATTGGGTCTGTCATTAGTTCATCTGACCACTTGGGGTCAGGCTTATACCACTTACAAAGAGAAGGTGAAAATGTGAAGAAAGTGAATCAATGTCACTTTGTACCAGAGTTTAAAAATAATTTCTCTCCCCTTTTCTCAATTAGCGGAGGTGTGGGAAAAGGAGTTTGACCCCATCATGGTCGTTCTCAGAACAGTGTATCGGCGTGACGTCCAGTCGGCGATGGACAGATACTCTGCATTGTAAGTTAACACTGTGGCCTTCATTTCTCCCAAATGAATGGGTTGTTTTAATGATTTACAGCAGTGATTTTCATTCTAAAATCCCATCGCTTAATATCTTTTTTATATTGTGATTGACAGTGCTCTGTTCTTTTGTTGGAGTATTCATGTTCAGTTATCCTTGACAAAGCCAACCCGCATCAGGATCGGTTCAGTGTCGTTGAGTCCGCTCTCATGATAAGAAAGGTCAGGTCCGCTGCTGCCGGAGCTGGTTCCAATTAGATAGCTGTCGAGAAAAATCAATTTATTATTTCGGGCTAAATTGTAATAGAATTGGGGAAAATCTTTATTCTTTGACTGCAGTACAGACGTCTCACAAGACAAATGTGTCAGCGGAGGTGGTGAAGGACAAACACTAGGGTTAATTTTCTTTAAGGTTACTCGATGGGCGATGCACCAAAGAGTGCTTCAGTGTTCGAAATGGTACTTGAGACGATAACCTGTTGTTAGAATGGGATTTTAGGCCATTTTTGGTGTAACTCAGTCTTGTAGCTATCTGTATTTCTTTCAGAAGTATTCCCATTTCTCTGCCAGTAGTTGGTTTTTCGAATGCAGATAGAATGCAGCCATATTTCCCCTTGAAACATATTGAAGCTGCCGTTGCCACCTTCAGCCTGATACCAGCCTCATGTTGCTCATTCATGCTGTTTGGACATGATGAATTGCCTGTCAAGTCGGCCTTGGATTTATATAACAATGATCCCAATATCTCTAATAGAGTGCGTGAGCGTGATGCCCATCGGCTGTTCTGTTGCATAGACTTGAAATCTTTGGCACAGTGAATTATTCTCAACAGAGTTAGGTTTTCACTTCGTCAAACTTTTATTTGACTTGTCGTTTTACTTCATGTGGAAACCCAAACTTTCCTTTCATGTAGACTCGTTCTTTTTCTGACTTCACCTAGTTTGAAACAGTCTGGCGTTCACACCGGCAATCCATGGCCACCCTACAAGGAGAGGACTCCTCTGCACCCATGTTACAAAGGCCTCATCAAGCTGCTGCACTGCAAGACACTGCACATTGTGATATTCACTCTGCTCTACAAGGTGATTTTCTCATTGACTATTCATCTGATAATACAGTGCTGCCATTGCATCTAAATTTACTCCTCAAACTAAATCAGAAGTGACCCTGTTTGCCATGTTTAATTGGTGCACAGGTAACATGACTTGGCAAATAATTGGTGTTGACATGTTGCAAGATATTGGCACAAATCAGGACTGACAATATTCAGAAGGTGCAGCACAAAATGAGCACACCTCACAGTGTAGATGACGCGTAATGTAGAAACAAAAGGACAAAGGCAATCATTTAACTGAAAGAGAATTGGTATAGTCATATTTGTCGATACCATTACCTGTACAATCTTGTTGGACTTGGAGATGGGTTTACATGTTCCTCAGTTTAAACTAATGATTCAATGTGTTCTAGATCTGGATGGATCATCAGAACATGTCCGAGCATGTGCTGTGCATGGTGCTGTACCTGATTGAGTTGGGCTTGGACAACCAAGTTCAAGACAACAAGGAAGACGAGGTGAGATTCGGGAGCTGTGAGTTGCAGCCGGTCTACTCGCTGTGTAGATGCCAAGCCAGCATCCTAAAATAAATGTGTATCCCATGCCTCCAGGAGCCTTGCATTGAGGAGCACTGCCATGACAGCTGGTTCCCTGGCACCAATCTCCTCTCCAACCTTCACCATGTCATCAACTTCGTGAGGGTTCGGGTTCCTGAGACGGCTCCTGAAGTGAAGCGAGAGGCCCCACCCAGCACCAGCTCTGAAGCTTCTTCTTATGGCCAGGTAAGAGGGAGCTCCGCTAAAGGCTAAGCTGACTTACAATGCCACTAACTACAATTTAAAACAACTGGAAGTGAGATCTGTAATAATGATTTCAGCCGTCAGTTTGTTATGAACCATATGCTTCATCTCAGTACATGTATGGAGTGTTTTTCCTTTCTTTATTCAAGATGGTGGTCTTCCTTTTTTGAGGGCACTATTTCCTCAGGCTGCCTCTATCCTCTCGCAAAACTTCTGCTCTAAGATTTCTGCTATGTGAAACTACCCTGTCAAAATTCCTTTCCTCAAATTTTTGTTGATGGGAAAAAAAGGGGAGACCAAATATTGTAAACTATTTTTTTTTCAGTGCAGCAGTTCTAATTTCCTGTGCTGCAAGTACCGACTACAGTCGCCAGCATAGGATGAACTCAACTTTGAACACAGGGATGACATTTAGTAACTTTCCGGTATTTAATTTAATTTAATTTAATTTAATTTAATTTAATTTAATTTATTTTAATTTAATTTAATTTAATTTAATTTAAATTTAATTTAATTTAATTTAATTTAATTTAATTTAAATTTAATTTAAATTTAATTTATTTAAAAAAAAATTAATTTCATTTAATTTTATTTAATTTTATTTAATTTCATTTATGAAAATATAAAATCTTATGTGAAATAACTTTTTACTAAAATGTCAAAAAATCATTGGTTTTGGATAGACGGACTGAAATCTTTAATATAATTTGAAGACTAAAACTAAACCTAAATAGATATGGTTTTGTTTGACTAAGATGGCACTAAAGTGCCCAGATTTTGTAAACTAAAACTTGATAAGTACTTTTTAGTAAGTGAACTTGTCAGACTTTACTTGCTGACGAAGTTTAAGTCACAACCTCGAAAAGACTTACTGTACATTGGTCTTCTATGGTACCGTTTTTCACATTTTTCTTTGAGCTCAACTCTGGCATTCATAGGCTTTATTCATCATCTCACATCTTTTATTTGGTACCCTTTGTGTTCATCTTTCATATCATCATCATCTTCATCATCCTTGTCGGTCATTCTGCTGTACTTGCTCCACAGAACTCCAGACGTCTTACAGGCAATTGGAGAGAGGTAGTTGTCGGAACCGATTGCTTTTTAAACGAGGCTGATCACTCTGATAGCAACTGCATTTGTCCATTTGATCTTTATCATGAAAGAATTTCTATGCACGCGTTCTTTTTGTGCTTTTCAAAGGAGGTCTGCCTTGGTGTGTTATGGCGTGTGTGTATAATGTCGTGCTTCAGCAGTTTACCCTCCCTGTCGACTGCTGAAACTAATTATGTGTGTAATGCAGGTTTGGGTAAACGCTTTTTAACCGCATGTCAGTATGATTGATGTTGCCTTGACTCGGGTATATGATTTATGTTTATTTAACGGTGCAGCTCAGGTCCTTTTTGTCGGGTCAGGTCAGGGCGATCCTTTAGACGGCTCGTGTGCTTTCACATCAGGATGATTAGAATTTCCTCAGGAAAATGTTTGTTTTGAGGACTTTTGGAAAGGTGTTACTGAGACGTCAGCCGAAATTTTAAAATGGTCATTTAATTTGACGTTTATATGTATTGTCCCTGTCTGACTATGGTAATGATGCACTTCTTCAATCCATCAAAGTCTATCAGACTATTACTGATGTACGTATATGAGACAGCGTTTGTGCTTCCAGACAGCTAGGTCAAAGCACAAAGATAGAGATGGAAGTTGATGGGATGTTGTTCACCAAGTTTTTTTTCTTCTTTTCTCTCTTTTTGTGTGTTGATGCAGTGTGGGCTTGATACTTGATATGTATCAAGTGTAATATAAGTTTGTAAAGCTGCTTTCAGACGTGCACTGGAGTCCGTACGTTTTACTGCTGTTGTGAACGCGTCTGACCCGACAATCTCCTGCTGCGTTCTTCATATTTGAAAGGCAAACTCAGGAAACTGTCCGGACCCAATTTTCAGGACATTTTTCTTAAGTTCATGTCTGAAACCAGCTTATGTGTATGACAGTATTTGTATAACTTACGTCTTTACTGTGGGTTCTTGTATCTTAACTCATTGAACATCGCTTTAGCACTGCCAGGCTGCCCATGTCAAAACAAATGTTTCATTGTTTTCCTAGAACCTGCGTGAAGCTCAGGTCTTCAGCCTTGTGGCGGAGCGCAGGAGGAAGTTCCAGGAGATCATCAACCGCAGCAACACAGAAGCCGCCCAGGTTGTCAGGCCCAAGAGCTCCTCAACGCGCTGGGTCCCGCCGGGCACACCCCCCCAGCTGGTGACAGAAATCCTGGAGATCAGAGAAAGCATGCTGTCCCTCCTCATCAAGCTCCACCAGAAAATGTCGTCAAGACAGAACTCTCTGTCGGCATCCTGGCTAGAGGATATGGACACGAGCCGTCACGCTCATGGAGACGGTATTACAGCCATTGAGCGTATCCTCACCAAGGCAGCCACCCGCAGCTGCCAAATCAAGCGTAGCATTCAGGACATTTGTGGAAAGGTGTGTCCTCCAGTGCCACCAAAAAAGAACAGTCCCACTGACAAGAAAGCCATGGATAAAGAAGAGAGGTACTGTAATCTATATTTACATTTGTACAGCTCAATTTTCATTTAAATTCCCTATTTATATCTTTTCAGGGGTTATGCATTGATACTATGTCCATGCAGCTATTTGGACATGGAGTTATATCACAATTTCTCTTATTATAATCTATAATCAAGACATAATCTATACATTTGTTTTCAGGGCGAATTGTACCGTTAGACTCTGACAACAGATAAAACAACAGCAAAAATCACATCATGTGTGTAAGGACAATGAATGTGTGTCCTGTCACTCTTTTCCTGTGTATATGCAAGGAAGCGGTCTACGTAAAAAATAATGCAAATCAAAAGAAGAGATAATTAATCATGATTCTCTCAGCCTGTCAAATTTGATCTTCTCAACAGCTGTACGAATCACTGTGGAGCTCTGGATGTCAGTGTCAAGATGCAAATATTCCGAATGTCACTGTTAACATCTGCTAAAGCCAAAGAGGATCAAGCCTCTTTTGTTTGCAAAATTTTCCAGATTGAAATCAATTTCTGAATATGTCAAATGTCCACTTACATTCTTTTTGAAAAAACAATAACCTCTATGCACTCATGTGTCGCAATTTATTCTGTACAATTTGCAAAAATCAAGTCAAACTCAGTGGGTTTTGGCTTTTCTACAGTCCGTGCCTCCCGGTCCCCCTATAATGATGATGGAATGGGCAATACACATTTGATAAAGGCCTGCTTTTGGGGTTGGCTTCACCCCACAGACAAAGGTAAAGGTAGATTCCAGTCCCATTCACTGGAACTAGAGCAGTTTCCATGGCAACAGTCAGGCAGCAGTGAGCTCGGGGCAGTGAGAAGCCGCTGTCCATTCCTCAGGCTGGTTGTCCGCACCCCAGAAGAAATCAGTGAAAATTATTGAGCTGCGACGTTCCTGTCAGTATTTGTTCATGTGCTCTTATTAGGAACTTAATTTACAGTCAGCTCTCGCCCTGTAAGTCTGCCGAGCAGGGCTCTACCCACCATATTAGTCTAATATCAACCTCTTCAGCTTTCACTGCACAGCTCTGTTGAAATCAGACACAATATGTGTTAAAGGTTGTTAAAAGTCTTGTTTCAGAAGACTGTATATTCCACATATTCATCAAATAATGCATTACCCCTTTTAACTTTCTTTCAGACGTCAGAGGGCCAGAGAGAGGCAACAGAAGCTGCTTGCTGAATTTGCCTCCAGGCAGAAGAGCTTCATGGAAACAGCTATGGATGTTGGTAAGAAAAGTCCAGCTCACCTTTTATTTTGCCGACTTGTTGCCTGGGTTGGAGCCACAGCCCAAATTCTGATTGCTACTGATCATAACAGGACGCTGTGCATAAGCAAGAAAGCAGCAGCAGCAGCACTGCAGCATATTTATTACTGTAGTTGTAAATCAAAGTGCATCGTTCGGTCTACAATGACATTGCGGAACAGGCTAGTGAAGAATGGTGAATGTATTTTTTTGAGTCTAGGTGCCACACTTGGGTGGAAGTTCACCTAAAGTTCCCATTTCTTTCTGCTCGAGTGCACATGAAAAAAGTCTTTGTTTTTGGATGGTCACAAACTGCGAGGGCTCGTTTTTTCAACAATGACCTTTCCGTCAAATCTTTAATAAGCGCATTTATCTGGGCTGAAATTAATATACCATAGAGCTCCTTCTTTCCATAAACAAGCATAGCGGTCTAAAAATGTAAAATGAAAATTTGCAATTTGCACAGAGCATTGTTCTGCATATTTATGCCTTCAGCAAGAAGTGATTAGACATTGCTGTACTCTGTAAAGATACAACAACCAGTCTGATCGAAAGTGCCTATTAAATGTTTTTTTTTTCTGAAATCGGTTTACAAGACCATTATAAATCCACAACGTGCATGAGTACTTTTTGTCTGAAGGACATCCTGCTTTTCTAGCACTCAAAGAAAATCGCTGCTGGCTGAAATAAACTCATCATTGCTTTTCCTTTTACACTGGGGCAAGGTGACAGTGGGCCGAGTCCATTTTTGTGGTTTCTGCGGGCCTGTTAGGAGAAACTAAGAGGAGAGCTCCTGTGGGAGCGTGGGTGGCCGCTGGCTGAGGGCACACAGGATCAAAGCCCTAATAGTGGGCTGGACTCCCAGGGCCCACTCTGACACAGCATGGTTAGTGAGTGAATAATGGCTGCTGTGATCGGATGGACCATTGTGGCAGGACTGTATTCTGACCTCTTCCAGCACACTTCTTCCTGAGCAGTAACTCTTTCGAGCTAACTTTTGGCTTTGCATTACCTGTACTGAAGTAAAAAGTAAATGGAATGGAAATGGGTCTAAATATGACTGAACACTAATCAATGAAGTGCATTAAGTGCAATGCTGCATGTTTGTACATATGGTTGAATTAGCCTCAAACATAGCATTTGGCTTTTTTTTAATTTCGGGACTGAAAGATAATCAAGGTTTTTCTCCTCCAGTCTGACTTCTCCTGCACAAAAACTTTTGGTGAAAGGATTCGAAGAAGTATTTTTTCTTGAAGTCCGCCTTGAAACCAGATTTTGTTGCAGAATAAACAAAAGTTAAACATTATGACATTAAGTTCACGATTCTAAGAATCTCTGTTTTTATCTCTACTGTATCATGGCATGTTTTGTTCTACCCCTTGGACTGGTGTGGCTCCTGGGAAAAAAATAAAGCTTAGATGAGGGACTTGATCGCAGAGAGGTTGAGTGTCAATCTGTAGTTTATTGTTAAATCTCAAGGGGTATATTCACCCAAACTAATGAGAAGTCATTAGTCATAGTTTTGGTTTCATTTGCTGCTGGTTTTGAGAGAGATTTCTGAAATATTTTTGCAGTGAAAAACACATCTTTCCTGATCAGTTTCCCCGTTACTCCACAGCACCCCCCTATGTAGAGTTTTCATTGTAACTACTTTCTGCGGAATAAATAATTCTGTTTGCCAGATTCAATTCTAAGCAGATTTTACAAGGTCATAATTTGTGTGAACTTTCCCCTCTAAATCAATTGCTGTTCATTAAGGTCTCTGTTTGTTGTAGTGTAGATGTGTTTAGTAGTGTCATGAGCCATCATTAGCCTAAAAGGGTCTTCTCCAATTAAAAGCCAACATTTGAGAACTGCGTACAATTCTTAAAAGATGAATCACAAATTTATGGAGTGGGAAGCATAAAGCAGCAGCACACCACTAGTCGGTGTCCTTGTCATTGTACCCTGTTAGTGTGTGTGTGTGTGTGTGCGTGTGCGTGTGTGTGCGTGCGCGTGTGTGTGCGTGCGTGTCTGTGCGTGGGTGTGCGCGCATGGCTTTGTGTACTGGGACGGCCTGGGGCTAAGGCAGTAGAGTTGACATCTAACGCAAACAGCTTTCATTTCCCCAGGAACACAGTGACCTCTCCTGAGAACATATTATTCCATAAAGCAATAAATCAATTTCCAACACAGGCCTGACATTTCTACACAATACATACTGCTCAAATTGAACACAGTTTTTAGCATATAAACCTAATTTCACACACATCAGTAATTAATTGTTGTGGCAATCACCCAATGTCAGATATATATATATATATATATATATATATATATATATATATATATATATATATATATATATATATATATATATATGGTACTTGCATAATCCATCGGTCAAGTCCTACAATGTCAATCCCCATTGTTATTCCCATAACGGTTGTAAAGAAGCATTGCAGAATTTTTTTTTTTTGACACCAGAAGTAGGTTCTTAGACGTGATCATTTTCAGTGTTTACAGTGTGAGTATTGTATATTTTTTTTAAATGTTGGCATGGCTTTCTATCCTTTCCAGAGGAACACTACAGACTACATTATTGTTTTTGTTTCCCACAGTGAGATGTTTTTAGATTTTTGAATGTAATAACCGATCATCAACACAAATAAAACTGTTGCAGTGTGTCCTGTTATTACATTTTTATGTTTGTGGTATTAATAATTTGATATTATCACTGCTGTGCCATATTTTTCTAGTCTTTAAGGGTTTTCTTTGTGTTGTTTGTGACAGAACCCCCTGACACCGAGGCAGCCATGGATCTAGGAGCGTCCGAAGTGATGGAGTCTGAGGTTCTTTATGACTGCGTCATCTGTGGCCAGAGTGGACCTTCCACCGAGGACCGTCCCACTGGACTAGTAGTTCTTCTGCAGGCATCCTCAGGTACTTTGCCTCTCAGCATCCTCCTCTTTTCTCTATTGACAGTCTTTCAAAAACAGTTATTCATAGCACATTTGATCCACCATATTGGGAATCACACGTTTAACAGGCAGGTTAAGCATTGTTTTAATTGGCTCATTTATCATTCTCGTTGATCCCTGCTCACTTGTACATGGGGCCTGCTGTTGTAAGAGGTAATTTCTTTTCCATTTCTGTGGGCAGGGAGGATCATTCACTGTCATCCAGATAAATGGTATTTTTGATTATTAATTAGTCACCATGTAAAACCATTCAAAAGGCTCTGACCTCAACGTCCAAAAAAAAGCCCTCTTGTAAAAGCAACCCCCAAGACCAACAGCAGGTCCATTATAGTTTACAATAACACCATCCTCTCTGGTGACCAGAAACCTTTATCATCAGGAGCTGTACATTTTTCTTTTGTGATGTTACGGTTAATAATAAATTGTGTTAGACAAGCATTTTGGTTGCTCGTTCTGTTTTATGTCTATGTTTAAAATTGAATCTCTTCTGTTTTTTTTTCTTATTTTGAAGTTGTAATTTTGTGATTTGATGAATTATGATGGGGAGTATTCTCCCTTTTTTATGGAGATTTGTGTTCAACCAGAAAAATTTAATCAACCGATTAATCAATAGTTTGCAGCCATAATACTGCATGGCGTCCGTCCACAATCGCAATCCTCCACTGTTTCATGTAAATACTGAATAAATTGGACAGATACATCACTGACTTCTGTGATTGTCTTTCAGTGCTCGGGCATCGCTGCAAAAACAAAGAGGCTAAGAAGCTACCGACAAGCGATGAAGAGCACATCTACCCTGCAGACACGTGTGGAGTGGCTCATGATGTCAGACTCACGCTAATGCAGCGGTTCTTTAAAGATGTGGGTGTAACATAGATAATATTTCCAGCTTTATACAAGAGAAAAAGTGCTCAGAGCACTATTAGGGATGTGATGACCTTTCACTTGCTTTGCCTTGAATTCCTTATGCCAACCAATAAGCCAACAATGATTAGATTAATTAATTATATAATATAAATAATATGAGAATAAAACAAGACTTAGATATTTATCCTTTCTATTCTAGTTGTTATTAAAAAGAAGCTGCCTTCAAATATCTAAAAATACAGTAGAATATCATAAGCTGCTTTTATTTTCACTTTGTTTGATATTGTTAATTCATACATTTAAAATGCATTCAAATCATCAGTACCACAAAGTTGAAGACCTATCTGCATTTTCTCATTGATGTGATTGTTCTCTTTTGAATTCGGCAGAGTTCTTGTCTGCAGTCTGTGTCGATTGGCTGGGACGGGGGCGTCTATGTCCAGACCTGTGGACACACTTTGCATATAGATTGCCACAAGTCATACATGGAGTCTTTGAGGGTAAGAGAAATCTTGGACAGTGTCGTCAGAAGATTCACAATCAATAACAATTTTGTCAACTCAATTTTATTTACCCAACATTTTTTTTATTTCAGCTACTTACATTATTATTACATTACTTACATTATATTGTAGAAGTCTCCTACTTATCTGGGTCATATTAGAAATTGACTACTGTTTAGGTTGTTTTTTTTCTTATCCTTGATGAGACAGCAGTGTCATTATTTGACAGACGAGATGAGCACTAGCCCTTTTTTTAAGCATTACTTAACGTAAATGATAAATGAAAAATACAGGAGGCGTAGAACCACCAGTTTTTTTATATTGTCCTAGTGTAGATGCTGTATGGACTAAAGATACTGGAAATTGTGAATATTACAATATTACTTTTAGAAAGTTAAGTTGTTTTTTTTGTTCTGATGTCATAGGTGAAATGTAACGGTCATGTCTCTTTTTTTTTCCAGAATGACCAGGTGCTCCAGGGTTTCTCTGTTGACAAGGGTGAATTCACTTGCCCACTCTGTCGACAGTTTGCCAATAGTGTCCTTCCCTGTCGCCCCGGGCGGAGCACGGAGGCCGGTGCCTGGCACGCACCCACAAACAAGAAGATGTGTGTGCTCGTAAAGGAGGTCGAAGATCTTCAGGATAAACTTGGCCTTTTCCCTGTAAGTTTTACAGTTAAGCCAGAAGTTTATCACTAAAAGCATCTGGTATGTTTTACACAGCTGTGCTTCAAACTGGTTTATCTTAATAGTGGCCGGTGGTTAACAGAGAGTGATTGTAATAAGTACAAACAATCAGCTGAAGTCAAATCACAGGAGGTGTTGACCATTGATACAGATGGAAACTTGGCTATGGCATTGCCATTCTCCAAGTGTCAGTGTTCATGACATTTTTATTTTGCTTGAAAATGACAGAATTGACCAAATCGAATATTGACAGTTGCTGTGCACCTTGTCCAGTACAGGAGGTCCTGATCGGCACTAGCATTAAGGTGAAAAAGATCAGCATTCCTGTCTGAACACCTGATCACGATTCTAATTGCTTAAAATATTGGCTGAATTGAAGGAGATTCGTCCAGCTACTGTTTTCCTCTTAAAGCCTTCTGCTCTACCTTTTTGCCAGCCTGGCCTTAGAACCTGGTTGATTAAAAAATGATTTCTTAGCTCAGGCTAGCTTCATTCTAGAAGAATTTTGACATCATCTTGTTCTTCATTTTTTTTAAGACTGAGACCAACTTGAGTAAAGAGATGGAGTTGGTTATCAAAGACATCAAGAACACCACTCAGAAGAAATATATGGACTATGGCAAGAACCCTGCCTCCCCCGACAACGATTTCCTCTTCATGTACTCAGTGGCAAGGTAAGAGGCAGAGTCACACCGGCTCGGCTAATAGAGCCGTCCTTCTGCAGTGATTATGTAAATTCTACGTTGTATGTTAATTACAAACTCTTCTTGGGATGGTGAGTGTATGTTGAACAATCTCCATTTCGGTAATTGTAACTGATAACTTCAAGATTGCCACATCATCTTAGTTGTGGTGTCATCGTGACTCTGGGTGTTGTTTTGAGAGGCTTACAGCTCCTGGTCGGGTATTCGAAGGCAAATTGGCCCAAATTGGCGCTTGTTTTCACTGTGTTCTCCACTATAACACTGCGTGGTTTCCCAAGTAATGTTACAGTATAGCCAGGTAATAAAAGGAAAGGCTCGATGCCATATCTCAGATTCAGATTCTGTTGTAGTTGTGTAACCGAAATCATCAGTAATGCAAGGATATTTGAGGCAAGTTTTTCCATCCAGTTTTTCGAACCGGGATTGTGCCTTGTCACTGATCTGTTTGTTGCAGCACATCTGATCAGTGGTGTTATGATGTCATTCTTGGTCATTGAAAAGAAGCTTTTGTGGGGTGTAGTGAGCCTTTGCGTTGGGAGTGAGGTGCTGCCCAACGAGAGGGTGCATCTCAACAACTCTGTTGTGTTGAAGAGTTAACAACGCCTAAAGGAAAAGCTCTTGATTTATCACGTGGTACTAAAAAGTAAGTACTAAAAATAGTACTGCCGCTATTATGTGTTAAATGGAGATTGTTGACGTCAGTCGGGTGTCTGCTCCGATGCCTCCTGGACACCTGTGTGGAAGTATTCTAGGCACATCCAACTGGGAGGTGACCCTGGAACAAGCCCAGAGCACAAAGCAGGGATCTTATTTTCCAGTCGGCCTTGGACTTTCTCAAGATGGAGATGGAGAACACAGCTGGGCAAAATAATGTTTTGGCTAAAGTACTGTATATATGTGCATATGCTTTTGTGTCCTTCTTGCTCATCCCACAATGCAGTGTGGATGCACTGAATATGGATCATAGACTGGCAAAAAATATGGCATTGAACAAGAAAGATCGTGCACATTTTTTAATAATCTGATGGTTTCCTTTGATTTGTCCTGTTTCTTTTTCTAGGATCTTTAGAAGTTGTGTATACGTGAGCATCTTTTGTCAGTTATGAGCAATGACTAGGTCATACAGTATTAGGTTATCTCTGTGTGGCTACTCACATCTATGTCTGCAGCACTCCAACTTGGAGGTCCCCTCTCTGCACCCTACGCACATGCCACTGATTGTTGAGACCAGTGGAATAAATGCCAGCTTGCTCTTCCACTTGACTCTTAAGGTCAGCCCCTCTTATTGAATAACAGTGATCGTCAAGGTAACAACAGTACAGTAGGGTCCTCTTTGCAGTGTTAGAGTCTTACCTTGTAAGTTTCTTCTACTTGAGCTGGAACTGAAATTCAATACTTCAGTTGTTGCATAGTAATTGTTCTGAGTTTATAGATTAGTTGTTCAGAGAGCTGTGAAGGTGTTTGATTTGTTTTCTTCATATTTCTCATTAAACTCTTGTATCGGTCCTGGAAGTTTTGCAAGAATGGTGCTTTAAAAAAAAAAAAGAAGCAGCATTAGCATCTTTGTGTTGTACTAAAGTCCTGTGGAGTCTTGCTGTGTTGTCACTTATGATGTCTGACTGAGTATGGATTTATTAACCCCCCCCCCCGTGGCTGAAATTTAGGACCAGTGGTCTTTCATAAGCTTTTTTAGTCACAGTTGCAGTTCTGCTGATTGCTCATTCACATGTTCTGCAGTTCCTCTACATTAGTCTTGGGTCATCTTGGGGTGAACTGGCGACATAAGACACATATGATGCAACTTTGATATCCCAATTCAATTTTGGCCGGGGATCTTAATTGCATGTCCCCCTCCTCTGTTCAATAGGCCCGATGAATAATATCAGGAAAGAAAATGACATAGTCCCTTTTTCATGTATTTGTATCTCCTCAACAGATTGGTCACAGGTAAGAGAAATGACTGGCCTCTAGTTCACCTTGGGGTCTCTTTACGCCACACCGTGACCACTCCTATTCCAAAAAACTCTGCCCTTCCCTCCCTCAAGCATAAACATTGAGACCTTTTTCCACCCAACACTGTGGTTGCCTTAGCCCTCCACCCGGAACAGAAACGTCCCCTGTGTACGTCTGGGCGCCTGTTGGCTCTCTGAAGTTCAGTGAACAACGCAAATTGCCTGAGGAGTGGAAAATTCCTCTGTCACAGGGGCGCTCTTATCAGCAAAAGCCAGATGGAGCTTCACCGTGGCTGCATTATCTATACGAAATTGCTTTCTCTCCCAGGAAACCCAAGGATTTGCCCCCACCTTCCCAGCCCATAGAAAGAAATGGCCAGTGGCAGGATGAAAACGGGCTAAGATCAGTCTTATTTTAGTAATTCCTATCTCTTCTCACCATCTATGTACTTTGTTAAAGGTTTTTGTTTGTTTTTTCCCCCACAGTTTTTGGTGTTGAGGAATTAAAATTCAGGAGAAAAATGTGTTTGGATATGCATAGGAAATGCACATTGGGGATTATGAGTGAACTGTAGCTGGAATGGCTTTTATGCTAATGGACCGGCTTGTGCGAAATCAGTCTTGGAAAGCTGTCACTTACTTGACACGGAATCGCTGCTGCAAAACAGGCGCATTAAATGGCAAAAGGCTTGACAAGACATGCATCTTTCATCTTCCTCATCAAACTGGTAAAAGAAGCAGGATACATAACCAAAAGCTGAATATGATGATACTTTCATGTTTTGTTTTGAAGGAATACTGCACCCAAAATATATCGTTTTTTGGGGGGGGGCATCAGTGACTCGTCCCATGTAACCCTTGTTCAGAGACAACAAGTCCCCCAATTGTATTTTGTATCGCACAATATCACAAATTTGCCTCGAGGGGCTCTACAATCTATCCTCTGAGAGAGGTTATTATTACCACTTGTAGTACAATGAAGGTGGTCCATTATTAGATAAGATACTTAAAAAAATTGTTTGTTTTTTTAAAGATTAATACATTTGTTGAAAACAAATACCAAAGCCAAATTGTGCCTTTAGTCCAAGTTAACATTTCCTAGAACCCTTTGATATATACCTGTGTCGCACACTTGGGCAGACTTGTCCATTTAATTCAATAACCGCTTCCTATTTATTCTTTGGCCAGCAGTCCCACACACTGGTGGACGGTTCATGTTCAAGCTACATTAATGTGCAGGTATAGCGAGAGATATACTGCGTGTAAAACACTCTGATTTTAGACAATGAAAAGCCAGAGCTTCTTGTGTAACCACTGAATGTATACATCCTGGTAAAGAGTTTGCTAAGCCAATGATGTGAGTGATGGTACGACTGAGCAGGACTCTGCCCTCTTGAATAAGCCAGAGAGATACATGAGTGACACCAGCATGTTGGTCCACGAGAGGGTTTTTGCATTTATGGTTTGATGAGCTAAATTGTACCTGAATTCCTATGACCGGATGCAGGAAAACTTTATGAACAGTGATAATGTGTTGGGCGGTCGTTACCCAGTTGTGTATTTGCTTTGCTGGAAATGTACTAATTTGAAGTGAGGTTAAGTGTGTATGGCAAGTTGGAATAAGAAGTTCAGTCAAACAAAACCGTGACTCCATAACCATAATAATAGTTAACTTGTTAAAACTCTCTTCTCTTGCATGGCTCTGCTCTTGAGTTTTACTGTAAATATAGAGGAACTTTTTTAACTGATTCTAAGTAATATAAATGAATGGAAACGTTTTAATTCTTTGAAATGTAAAGTAAAAATCTTTTCGACATTGCCTTCTGTGCAGGAGTTAGTTTACTTTTAAAGGGTCATGCTTGACAGTGGTAGAGTTGACGTGTGCGTGCGTGCGTGCGTGCGTGCGTACTTGCTATATACTAATGCTCGGCCTCTGTCTCCTCAGGACCAACCTGGAGTTGGAGCTTGTGCATCGGGGAGGAAACTTGTGCTCTGGAGGAGCCAGTGCAGCTGCCAAACGCTCATGTCTCAGTAAGTACTTAAAGACCATCTCATCGTTTATATCTCATATCATTTCTCATTTAAACCCAATACCTGTGTCCCCCAGTATGTTGAGTCTGATATTTGATCTCAGTTAGTGACTATAGCCAGGCATCACTCCACCTATGGGATCATTAAAAACAATCTTTTGGATTAAAAAAAAAACAAAACTGTTTTTATGGGTCAATTTATGACCTATATCCATTTTTACATCACATTTTAGGTATTAGAACAAAACTTTTTAAAGTCAAAATATCATAGAATGAACAGCATCCGGTACTGAGCGTAGGATCATATAACGATAACTACAATAGAATTACAATACAAAGACATTTAGTAGACCAAGTGACCATTCTCTTTTCTTAACACAACAATTCTTCACTCCAAAATAATCATATTCATATTTGATTAAAAGTGTGATTCACCATGTGTTAATGCAGGTGTGTCTGACTTGTAATCAAACCCATTGCTCCATGTTACAGCAATGAACCATTAAAAGAAGAGAAAAAAACCCAGTAAGGGGCAATTAGCAACGGCAGGCAAGGACAGAAGTTGTTGCGGCTGAGCTGTTAGGAGCAGTCGGGGTAAATGAAGCAGTCAAATGGGTCAAATGTTTTACTCGACTGTGTCACAATTGATGAGATCTTACTTGAACCTTAGAAGAGAAAGCTGAACATCAACCACTACTAACATGTATCATATTGATTACAAGTCAAAATTTACCCTTTTAATTAATTATTAAAATATTTGTGGACCAAGGACCTCATATTGCAAGGTAAAGTGATATCTTCTCATAAGGTGTCAGAGTAAAGTTTGAGCTTCACACTACGTCCTGTTTTCTGTTTTTTTAATTATTCTATCAAAGCAGCGGTAGCTGCGGTGAAATGGCCTGTCATCCTTGAGTGGCCGAGAAGAGATTTCACACTAGAGGTTTGCCATTTATGAGCTACATTAACCGTGTAGTCCTGCTGACAGCCAAATTTACTCAGTTGCAGTACATTAGTGTTCGTTCTTCTTCTTCGGGGAATGGATCTGAATGAGAACGGCAGACGTGTGCTAACTGAGAGCCCATGGGGTTTCCTAAGCCTGTTTCCCACCAGGCTGTTCTACTTATGAGGATATGATGGACCACGGAGAGAAGCTGCCTGCAGTTCCATTCAAAGGGGCTAAATCAGCTCCCGAGTCCAGCTTTCCGAATAGCACGTCCCTGGTTTATTTAACTGCAAATATTTGAATTAATCTTGGGCACTGTGCCGCTGCTACTACACAGGGAAGCAGGGAAGGCAAAGCCTGTTGACCTCAGTTGCGCAGACTTGCAGTACTTTGGTGAGTGTTGACAGTTGTATATGGCTTACTTGCTGTAACCCACCTCCTTTTTTGTGTCTGGTGTGATTTTTTATGTTGATTAGTGTATGATCATACGCACCAAGATTACTATAGGAATTGCCAAATATCTGCCATAAAAAGTGACTACGCAGCAAGATGATTGTCAAAAACCTCTGCTGTGGAAAAGGGCCCATTTTTTTACACAGTGTTTAGTTGAACAGAAATGTATGTCAACTGATTGAAGATGTCGGTAATTCAGAAATTTTAACATGGCAAACTCACCATGAGGTGTAACATGGGAAACTGCTGACTGTATATTAAATTAAAGTGTGAGCTGTCTCCATGTGAGCATGTTGTCCAGTCCGGTGGATCCGACTGACAAGTAGCCCAGAGAACAGCCACTTACTGGGGAAGCTTCAAGGTTTTCATTCGTACTAGAGGAAACGCTGTGTCCATGTTAGCCTGTGGAGGGCAGTGTTGCTCTAGTTATTGATACTTCTCACACAAGTCAAATTGCAGAGCTGATTACTGAAAGCACTACTGCATTACAGTATCATAATTCCCTGTAAAACAAAACCCTAATAGGATTAGTGTTGCTCACTGGAAGAGGTTTAGGTTATGCAGAACATTGCTGCATTCAGGTTAAGATGAGACCAAATGTAACTGATTGGTTTAGTGACACTAGTTTCAAATGTGGTTCACATGTGATTTGAATCTATTGCTCTTATGCAATTTTAATATCTGGATTTTAGAGGACTTGGATTGAGTTCACAGTTTATAAAAGTAGATGATTTTTATTTCTGGACTAATAAGGTAGACAAGGACATTTTTCAACTTTGCAATATATTACTAAACATCTAAAATGAGAAGGGCAACTTCCTGCCTTTTACCCATGTTGAAGTTCATTGTCATGTCATGTATTTCGGTACTTTTAGGCGTTGAACTGTGCTGCTATTAAAAGCGAGTGTGTACAAGAGAGATTGTGACAGCATGTTCATGTTTCATTAGTTTCACAACGAACAGGTGTGACCTGACCAAGTACTCGCTGGAGGCTATCGAGCACTTCCATGTTTCCACCTGACTTGGCCTGGTTTTATCTGAGTCAAGCCATTAGCCTGCAGTCGGTTCAAGTCAACCGCTTTCATCCTCCGATCTGCACTGGTCGCTGGTGGAGTGTGACAATGGGCCCCGAGATAAACAGACGCTTGCTGGTTTTGTGTCTGTCGGAGCTTTTCGGAACATAACAATGACGTGTTGTTGTTTTTTTTACCCCCTCCTCTTTCAGATCAGCTGTTCCATGTGCTGGCCATGCACATGCGTCTGTACAGCATTGATTCCGCCTACAACCCCTGGACGAGGCTGACTCAGATTACACAAAACAAAGAGGCAGAGTGAGTTACTCTCTCTTAAGTACCTCTGCTAACAGTACATCTATAAATCTGTTCTTACTCCCCACTATCTACTTTTTCTCCCACTTTTCCTTGCTCGCATAAACATGCAATCAAAGAACCACTTTGTCCTCTCTCTCTAAACGCCTCCATTTCCTCCTGCCCCCGAACAGCTTTTTCCTCCACACAAAGACAAGCTAAAAACAGAAAAAAGGGACCTTGCGAGGTTTCCATAGATACCAATAATTGCTGCATCTGGCAAATTAACGGGCACTCCACGGAGAACAAAGCGACCCTGTCAAATTCACTGTACAGAGAACAACCGCATGCTGATCGGTATATGTCTGAATGTTCAAAAAGGTTTTGCTGTGTGTATAGTTTGGAATTTGCTTTACAAATAAATGTCTGGGAAAAGCCCCACTGCCTGTATTTCCACAGCAACTTCTTTAAGCCCTAGTTATGTATTCATATTGTGTACCATCTCCATTTACATGTTTCCTGTTCTATTGACAATTCAACGAGGTTCCAATCTCCACTCCGCCTTTGAAAGGCCTCGGGGGTTTTGAATGAGAGGAACTGCACTTAAAGAATAATACCTTCCATTACCAGAGCACTCACCAGTTCCGCTGCGCATCAGAGGGAAGCAATATAGGACGGAGCTTTCAACCCTGCTAAGACCACTGCATACGATCTGTACTTGCACACTGTAAAATCTTCATACATTACGCCTCGGTTTATGTGATAAAAAAAGGCCAAAGCAATGTTTTTTGCGTGTATGTAGGAACATCTCTCTGTCCTATTTAACCAGGGTACATCAGGTTGGCTGCCTTAGGGTATCAATGACAGTGCTCCCTCCTCACATCCTGACAAAGTATTTTTAAACACCAAATGGCTCCTCAGAGAATACTGTATGGCTGTGAGCACTTGGTAGTAACAGGTCTAAACGCTGTCTTACAACGCTAACAGGGAGGAGAAGTTGTTAAAGCTCATCTCGTATTAAGTGCTGCAAACTACAACTGACAACAGAAGGCTGACATGCAACAGGGATTCGAGACAAAAGAGACGGCATTAATGATCTGATCGGCCGATCTGTGTAGGTGACTCTCAACATTATTGTTATTCAGACATGATTGCACACGAGTAGAGAGAGCCACAATACTCGCATGAAATTTGGCATCTTGTGCAAGAGGAAGCAGAGTTTGTGAGAGAAAACAGCAGCAGGTTAAAAAAGAAACACCATGATGGCAGAGAAGATGTGTGATTTTTCTTTAACAAGCTGTAAATTAGTGTGTAGTGTAGTATTGTGTGGTTGAATCCAACAGAACATTTTTCTCATCAGGTTCACCATTCAAGTTTTTAGATGGTAAATTCTGCTGCCTAATTTCTGAAGTACAAAATGCAGAATGAAAAATACCTATAGGATCCAATGCTCTATGTACGTGTAATCTGGTATTGATTTGTTTATCAGCTGGCCTTCATAAAAATAGCAGAAAATATGGGGACGGTATGATTATTACCAGTTGTTGTACAAGTTTCTTTTTCTCTTGACTTTGTTACCCCATGACGGAAAAAAATGAAGTACCTTTATTTCACTATTTGCATTAAGGTATAGATTGTAGTCAATATATAAAAATGTTTTTCTTGTGATTTATTTTCAATTTAAAAGTAAAAGCTTTTTTTGCTCATTTCGCAGTAGCTTCGATGACGAGCGACCGGAGGTGCCGATGCTGTTTCGAGATGTCCCGTCCCTCCTGATTATCTTTGTGCTAACGATGCCACAGCCTCTGCGAAAAGGTACAGTTCCTGGTGTCATGACACCAAAAGAGAGCGGGGAGTCGCTCAGCGGCTGCGCCACAAGGACAACTCCATTATCGGTCGTAATCAGGGCTGAGTGCAGGGAAGAAGCATTTCACATCTCTTATCTTTGCTCCCGTTGTTGCTGTTTAGCGGTGAGGATCAGAGGGACACGACCCCCGGTGATGGGAGGGCAATACTCTTTTTTCGCGTGCCCTTCATCTTTGACTTGTCGCCGAATCTCCTCCACTTTAGCCCTTTACCAGAATACGTGAGGGTGGGTGGAGCGAAGGGCCACCTCGAGACCCCGCCCGATAGAGAGAGGGGAGAGGCGTCGCAGCGGGCAGGTCATCTCACTGATGACTGAATTAGGTTGACCGCTGGCAGGGGACAGTGAGGACTTTTGGAGCATGACAGAGACCGATTCATTGAAACGGTTAACAATTATAGTGAGATATTATTTGTGGTTTCATAAATTGTAATGTAGAATGTATTTAATAATTCTTAGATTGTCAGAAGGTCGAGGTTTTCAATAGCATCTATGCAAAAACATTGCAAAACAAAAAATCTTAATTCAATGATTTGATTTGATTTGTTTTTCCGTGCAGCAGGAGAAGAGCAGCACATGAATGAAGCAGCAATGTATTTAATTAATATGCACAAAGCATAATTAATGCGATTTAAAAACCTCTGTGCGCAAAGCAGAGGAACCAAACCCAACAACTACAATCCCTGGGGAGAAACTGCTAGAAGGATCTTTCTCTCTTTTTTAAAATCTAAGATGAACACATGCTCACAGTGTCACCGTGTCTTCCTGTGCAGAACACTTCACCTGTGTAGTGAAGATGCTGTACAACCTGCAGTTTATCCAGGCTGTGGCTGCACTGTCGACCAGGCTCAGCCCAGAGGAGCGGCAGGCCTGGAGCACATCTGGAGCACTGAAGAAGGTACAAGTGAAGTCGCATTACACTAGTCGGACACCTCAGTCACAATGACATGCTTGTGCTAATTTCACCTATATTTTATAGTGATGTCATGTTTCCTCCAAGCTCATTACTTGAAATGCATACTTTTTCATAGAGACTGTGCTTATTTCTTGTTTCTGATTTTATTGGTTTTGCTTTGCTTCTCGTGTGGATTGCCCTCCGTAATATTGAATCTCTGTGTACCCCAAATCATTATGTTAAACTTGCAAACAAGCAAAAGAATGGATAAATAGAGATGATGTCCTTGAAGCACTTGTGACAACATAAAAACTTTCTGCACGCTTGAAAACCGTTGTGTAAGGAAAACAATCACTATTTTCTGATCTCAGTGCAGTTTCAATCCTACCAGGGAAAATGCTAAAAGTCTTATTTTGTAACCACTCCCTCAAACCTCAGTAGGTTCACATGTGCAGTGAATCATTGTTTGTGACTAAGTGCTGAGATGAATTAAGCCCTTTTCCGATTTCATTTATATGCTCTCCACAGTCGGACGGTATCGATCTTCATTATCTGGGAAAGTGTGATTGCCGGAGAGTGTTGCATTAATTGGCTATTTGTCCTCAGTCTATTAAATCTGTATTAGTGAGTGACTCAGTGGCTTAAATGTGAAAATGACAAATAGTTGAAACCTCCCCCCCTGTAGGATGTTTCCATCCATAATGAAGGCCTGGATTCGTATCTGCCTACGACACTGCCATTAAGCAGCAGTGCAGGAATTCACACAGGCCACTAAGATGGATCTCAAATCCTCAATGAGAACAGCATCCATATTTGGTAGAGCGTCACTGTAATTAAACTGAGGTTGTTAAAAGAGATGCAGTCTGAGCAAAGATCGGTGCCCAGAGGAAAGGAATCCATGGATTTGAAATTCCTCCACTATAAATCTATGACAAAGGACAGCAGGCGAGATAAGACTGCTGTTTTATATTCTATCACCCTCAGCTTGATAAATGCGTGCGCTTTTTTGTCTTTATAAAATACTCGCCAAACCAGTCGAATTTTTTTTCCGAACACACATTCAGTAATGCCTCTGCCTCTTATCAGATGTTATATTGTGTGGAAAGAATAATTATTGTCCTCTGCCTATTCTGGATAAGTCATTATATTCTACAGTGAATACAGTCAAATACTTGAGAGGAGGAAAAGGTAGACACACCAATATGTGGCCCTCAAACAACTGAAAACTGACCATAGATTGATAATTCCAGGACCATTTTATTCTTTTATGTCTTTTTGTCCTTGGTAAAGGGTCATTTGATTGTTTTACCAATTTCTGAAGGACTATGAAATTCTTCATACAGGTGAAATTAAAGAAAACACTGAATATCTGTTGACCCACAGAGACGATCATGGACTCGTTGAAAATGAAAAATCTTTTGTCGTTTGATTCACTGCTATGAATATTTAGGAATTCAGCATTTAAATTTTCCAATACAGAATGCTGCAAATGCTGACACGTCTTTTGAAGTGCTGCTCAGTCACGCTATCGGCGAGCTCTCCACAGACAAGGGTGTCTACGATGTGAACGCTGAAGAAACGTCAATGGTGAGACACGAAAATGACTCTTTAGCACTTTCGAACATAACTGCCCAAGGGATCTCTCTCTCTCTCCCTTTCTCTCTCTCGTGTGGCCATTACTCCGAGAGACAGGGGTCTAACATCTCTGCTAATCTCCAGGCGAGATATACATCACAGCGTTATCACCGAGCTGTCGGCCGGTTATTGATCAGGTGTTGCTGTTGTTTCCCTGTCCAGCTGAGCTCCAGTGTGTGGTCCCCGCAGTCCATCGAGTTCAGCCTCCAGCAGTTCTGCCTGCCTTTCCTTCGCCTCTCCTGCCTCCTGCAGCATCACCTCTACGGAGATAACCTCACCGGCTGCTCGGTGCGTTATAACATCATCAATGTTCCATTCCATGTATTCTCGTGGCGAGAATAGATCCTTCTCAAATCTCAAGTAGCACTATTGATGTCTCAATAAAAGAGACACGTACTTCAGTAGACACGAGTTTAACATCCTGTTAATCGAAACGCAGTGAACTCACCACCTCTTGACTTGTTTGTGCTTTCTCAGGAGGAGGAGGAGTTCTCGTCCTTGGCTGTGTGTTTGGGGCTCTTACCCTCGGCCCCTCAGCCCTCCAACACTGTGCACAGTGCCTCATGCCTGGAGTGGGCGGTCAGCGCCTTCGACTCGGTGACACAGTGGTGTGCCGAGGTCAGAGGGCTCACTCACATGCAGGCTGAGCAGTCATTGGTACGTGTGTGAATTTCGTTCAATATACAAGCTATATACATTCAGGGAAAAACATAAACATTCAGGGTTCTTTGAAAAACAGTTTGTTTGGAAAATATTAGCATTTCACGAGAAGTTGATGTTAAAATTTTCCTCGGACTTTACAAACTCTCGGCAATGTAAAAACTCAAAGCACATATTTTAATCTTGACGGCCTGTAAATGATCGATGTAACTAAACTTCTATGGACACTTTGAATTTTACTTCCAACCTTGGTTGACAAGGTTCATAGCTGTGTCTCTGAGGAGAGTGACTGCTCAAATAGCCATGTGTCTCACACCCTCATGATTCAGTGCTGCTGTGATTCTGGATATTACACATTTGGGGAAACTTGTCTTGCCTGTCAGTTTATATTGAACCGACGCCATCCTTCACACAGGGTATTATTTATTACATCTTGTAGCTGAACAAAGTCATAAAAACTAAGGCCTGGGTAGATTTACTTAGATACTCAAGCTTATTTAAAAAAGTAAATACAAGGAAGTATAGTCAATTGTATATTTCAGGGGTTTTTGTTTGATATTCTTGTTGATACTTAAGCTGATGAGTTTTATGTCAAAGAGGGTGTGCAGGGAAGTGCAGGAAAGTCATGGGACAAAATGCATTGATTGCAATTTATTGACAAAATTCACGACGAAGCTCTGGCCTGAATCTGTCTCTGTTGTCTTCTGAAGACCTTGCTGGACCAGGATCCCCAGTGGGCAGCCTCTCGCCTTTTGCAGCTACCCGACAACTACAATATCATCTTCCAGTACTATCACAGGAAGGCCTGCACTTCCTGCAAGAAGGTGCCAAAAGACCCCGCACTCTGCCTCGTTTGTGGCGCCTTCGTCTGTCTCAAGGGCGTGTGTTGCAAGCAGCAGGGTGTTTGTGAGTGTGTGTCGGTAAGTTTCCACGTTATTCTCTTTCAAAAAATAAATTCACATGGGGACCAGCACAAAACACACACACACACACACACACACTGATCGCAACTTTTCTTACAGTGTTAGGGTCAGTTTTTGTGAATCTTATGCCGCCTGTCATTTGTAGCACTCCCAGCATTGTGGCGCAGCTACAGGCATCTTCCTACTGATCAATGCCTCCGTCATCATCATCATCCGGGGACATCGTTTCTGCCTGTGGGGTTCTGTTTACCTCGACGCCCACGGAGAGGAGGACCGCGATTTACGGTATGGAAAAAATAATGTTAAAGACATAATATTGTGCAGTGATCTAATTACATCCAAATTTCCTTAGCGCAAACCTACACTAGCGGTCACAAAGATATCTATGTATTTTGTATAATGATGCAACTTCACAAAGACAAAGCAAATTTGTCGAATTAGTTTGAACTTTTCCCTGATGTGTGAAGCTCCTCCAGTTTCTTTGTGCTGGAGAATTGGGTCTGGACATTTTCCACAGTTTGCTGTTCACATATGAAGAACCCAGGAGGAGATTGTCTGAGTGGGGGGCTGGCAGGAATATTTGAGGAAAATGTCAGATCTTCAGTGCATCTCTGAAAACAGCTTTAGAAATAAAATTCCTTTTTTCGGTATCTATCTAGTATGAATTTGGTAACACAGCTTTTATAGAATACAGTGCCTTGCAGTAAAAAAAAAACACAGCTCTCACTCTTGTTTTCCCCTCTGGCCTTTCTCCAGCCGTGGCAAGCCTCTCTTCTTATGTGAGGAGAGGTATCGAGTGTTGGAGCAGCAGTGGGTTTCACACACCTTTGATCACATCAATAAGCGTTGGGGGCCTCACTATAATGGACTCTAAGATCCTCCAAAGTCCACCGAAGAAAGCAACCCATGACGGAGGAGAGTTTCTTTTTTTTCTGGCTTACGTGTCTGCCTCGATCAAAACATTTGGGAACTTTTAACGTGATTAAAAAAACAAACATTCGGTGAGGGCTTTGCTGCCACAGCCTTGGTTTATGTGAAGTTTGGTGTACAATCATACCTAAGGATTAACACTTGTGTGTGTTTAAGTGATTTATTGTGTGGTTTTCGACAGGGAAAAAACTTAATTTGGTAAGATCAAAGTAAAAAAAAGAAGAAAAAAAAAAAAGCACAAATTTGCCCAGAATTTAAATTGGTGTGGAGCAGGCATTTGAAGCCTGTCATATTTATTGGGGTTAAAAACTATATATCAAGTGCTAAATGTCCCTGCAAAGTTTGATTACATTTATTTTTTGCAAAAATCATGATGATGTTAGTGCTTATCCCTTTTATTTATCAAAATGTGCTCTGCTGTGCTGGCATGAGTTTCAAGCTCCTGATGAGCGTAGCGATGTATTTGCAATGTGCACTCATTGTGTGCTGACGTGATTCTAGGCAGGACAAGTCCACCCATCAACACACTATAAAGTTTCTTTTTGCAAACCAGCAAAGACTCTTTTTATGGGTCTAGTTGCAAAATCCATCCTCAGGAATTTCTTTTTTTTTGTTTTGTTGCTGTTAAAAATACATTTTAGATATTTAAATAAATGCTGCTGCTCATTGTTGAAGTAAGTAATTTTAACTTTTGTGAAGATTTTTTTTTTTTTCTAAAGTTGGGCTTTGAGTTTACAGTAGATGGCTGGGAACGTTGACTCAAAGTCACTTTAATGTTTAAGGAAGTGTGCGGTCACTTTTTCTTCATCACGCTCACTACACATCTTGTAGTCCTGCTCTATCTGCGCTTTTTGTGTCCGGTTGGTTCAGAAGAAGAAACTCAAATTCCTCACATCCAGTCTGAGATTCACTGTCACTGCTCCACAAAAACAGTGAAGTAGTATATTTGAAAAAAAGTCATTGCACAGATTCGGTGTCCTGCTGCACTGGCAGAGCTGAACGCCACGCGAGGATTGAAATATTATATTGGTTCTGTCAAAGTATTCGCCCAAGATGTGAAACTGAAATGAAATCCAAGTTACTTTTGACACAAAATGTCAATAGTCCTCATCTTTCTGTGCTGTCGGAAAAAAAAGGTTTTCATTCTCCTGCTTTTGATTGTCGAGTCAAAACTGCAGCACAGAACGTTTATTGTGACGCCTATCCCTTACTCGTGCATCATCTAGTTGTGATTTATAGTTGCATTCCAACATTACAAAATTATCAAACTTGAGTATCTGTTATACACTGTGCATGACATCCTTTACGCCACCATTATTTAAGTGTCTTAGCTACTTGTTTTCTGATTATCATCTTCTTTTTTTTCCGGAGGAGAGGAGATTTATCCAGTTGTGCCTGCAAAATATAACTTTTTTCCTTTTTCTTTCTGAGCGATAAACAGCACGCTGCTGATATCCCAGATGTCTGGTTTTGAAATGCTGGGCCACGCCGTGCTGCATCAAGGGATTTTTAAAGGAACAAGCTTAAACACTTGAAAAAACTTCCTCTTGAATTCATGCATGCTGCTTTTTTTTTCTGTTTACTGAGTTTCTCCTCCCTCCTTTATTTTGCAGTACCCACTTTGTAAATGACCGCAATCAAATAGCCAATGAGTAACGGGGGTAAAATTGTACCTGAAAGCTCTTGTGTGTTCTCCTGTATGAATGAAGAGAGAATACAGTATATTACTGTAGGTGCTGACTCAAACTTTCTGAGTTTGACCAGAAAGTGTGACTTGGACATTTAATGCAAAATGTAACATATGTGAATAAAATATAAACACACTGAGTTGTGTCCCTTTTTCTTTTTCTTTTTTTGCCACATCTGTTCAGTCTGTCTGGGAAGTGAGAACATACGTTTGACTCTTATATTCACATCCTGACAGAAGTAATACTGTTTTTGGTTCCCTCAAAGTATTCTCTCAAGATATTACACACGGCTTTTGAAAAAGAAACGTGCATACAAATAAAACTTTACCTGTCGATGTTATCAGAAAATCAGATAATGCTGCAATCTACACAAGCATTAAGAACCAGCAGGTGCAATTGATGCAACTTCCAAAAAAAACCTGTCAGACACGAGTTCGGGGGGATTTTATGACCCTATTGATTCAGCTCCATAAATGTCAAACAGTACTTTATATAATTGTCCGTTTTTCCCCGTCCTGTCCTAAACCACTGATATGTGCTGCAGTGGGCACGTGGCTGTTGAGGATACAGACATCCACCTCAAACTGTGTGGACCAAGGGGCTTAAATCTCAAATCTGAAGACTTTCCTAGACGCATCCTGTGACCTTTTGAATGTGTAATCTACAGTAACGTTCTACAAGAAAGCTGGTTGTGTGAAAAGTTTCCACTTATTTTCAAAGCCCCTCTGCTGAGACCATGACATGTCATCTTATGGAAGTGGAGAGCAGAAATGATGTTGTTTTGTGATTTTCTTTAAACTTCTGTTCCAGATTATCCTACACAGTCCACTGCTCTCCATGTTTTCTCTTTGCCATGTGAGACTGGGCATTTTTCACGGCAACTGGGTCGAACCTTCATAAGCAAGGGGGTTGGTCCCCGAGGGATAATGACCAGTGGGCTGCACAAAGCCTCTATTTTTTCTGCTTATTAGACAAAAAGAAAACAACTCTTCGGTGGAGGAATTTCCTCCTCCGGGGTAAAACCACCCGAGATTGTGCGACGAGGTTCCACGCTGAGAGATGCTGGTGATACAGGAGGTGCTGCGGCGAGCTTCGCTGGACATTTCCTCATTGTCTGCCTGTCCAGGTCAGTGAACTACTGTTAGAGAAGCGGGAACAGACAGACGGCGGCTGTGCAAGGTGATGCAGGTCAGCTCACAGCTTCCGGTCCTGCAGGACAACATGCTCAGGTGTCTGTGCTGTTAATAATTAAAACCCTTCACTGAGTAAACAGGGAAATCAGTTTGGGACATGTTGCTGCGGACATGGGTAAGAAGCTGCACGTAAAAGAATCGTTAGTTGGAGCCAGTACAGTGAGATTCATGTCGGAGTGTCTTCAGTGTTGTTGCTGTGTGGACTCCTCATGTGGGATGGACTACGGGACTGTGCAGTGATCAGCTGATCAGTCTTTTTCCCCCTGTTTTGCAGATTTTAGAGATGGAACCGCGGAGGCAGCAGAGTTGAGGTAGGATTGCCGTTTCCACAATAAAATACTTCACACAGTGGTGTTAATTGGCAGTATAAATATGTAAATATGCAGCAAATTTTCACTAAAAATGACAGAAGTTAGAAAACTTGATCCGAACTACTCAAATACATGATCGTTGCACCATTTAATGGAGCACTGTGCTGATGTTGTCCTATCAAAACATCACATGTCTTGCAAAACTGTATTTTCATCATTCCATTATCCATTATCATCCTCTGTACTTTATACATCTGCGTTGAAAAAGTTAATCCACTGAACAGTGGCACAGTGAGCCCCAAGAAATAGAAAACATTTAGTGATAAACATATACAAACTGCTGCATTATTAAAATTAAATCTTCACTATCAAATTATGCTGTCATAATTTGTTATTAGTGACTGATTTTTCACCGGCCTGTCATGGTCATTTTGCCCAGATGACATGAATAGAAACTGTGCAATTTGTGCAGCATCATTTCAAATGATGCAGAATACAAATGACCGAAAATTTGATACATGCAATTCTTCAAATATGACTCTCTTATACATAAAGGTCATTTAGTTTTGTCGCAGTAACACAAACGGGAGAATTGAATTGCATCACAGTCCTTTCCTGAATTTACAGCTTTTACTGAATATATCTGTGGTTCACGTGTTTAGAATTGTAAGTTTGATCGCGATGTTTTCTCTTTGGTAATCAGGTTGATTTGTTCAATAATGGTGCAGATGCACTTCTAATATTAAAGTCATTGGAAGTTTGAAAAATGTGTTTGTCTCTGGTGGTGTGAGACTTTGGTCATCCAGGGTGACGACAAGGTCACAGGGCTTTAGGCCCGACTCGTGGCTACTGGAGGTTTACTGCAAAGCCTCCTCATATCCCCTTAAAAGGGATTATACTTTAGAGTTTTTTTTCTTCTTCCTCTCTCCACAGACTTACCAAAGGGTTTACCAAGTTCCCGGAGGGCTTTACCCGAGAGGGTGGGATTGTGCAAGTCTGATGGAAGCAGAAAATTAGATTACTCACTTTCACTTTGCATTGTTTCTGGTGAGAAAGACGGTCCCAGTAAGGCTGCTGCTCCTCACACCATCTGAAGCTGTTCGCACCTCCGACCGTTTCTGAGCCACGGAGCATGGCCTTTAAAAGCTCAAGAAGTATCCGTATTCACTTTTATCACAGAAAGCTTCACACGTATCCCAGGATTTACACAAATTACAGTTTTTAAGAACTACTTGTCGGAGTCACAAAGAAGCACTGGAGAACATTTTGAACACCAGATCCAATGTCCGTTCTTCAGGCGCTGAGAGAGTGCGGGAAACAAAGGGTAACCGGAGCGTTGCCATCGAGGAACGGCGGTGTCCTGTTCATATAATAGAACGGCATTTGGGTTTTGTCTCTGCCTTGGACAGCAGGTCGACGGTTAGGGAAAGTTTTTGACACGACAAAACAATGTGACAAGAGGAAAATATGGCCAGCAAATAAGAGGAATATTAGATAAAATCAATCAAAAAAAGACAATTTTCTTTGCCGTTTTTGTCTTGCGTAAGATAGCTCTTTCCAGCTGGTGTGACTTTCTCTCTTGCTATATTAGATCCCTGGGGCTTTGGACTCATGGCAACAGAAACATCTGCTGTTGGGTCTTTTCAGGTGGAACAATAATTTCATGTTTTAGTTACCGTCGATCGGCGTGTTAGTTCAGTTATGTATGATGTTGTTTAGGAAGCCAGATCCAGACTCGGTTATAAAGTTGTTCAATTGTGTGTAATTTGACTTTATAGACGCAATATTGTCCTCAGCTCATTTGAATCCCTTTTACCACAACGTGCCAGCTACAACAGCAGCTGCAGAGAGATAGACTCAAGACGTCAGAAGTTGTTATCGGCATCAGCAACAGTTGAGTGTGTAACACTATGTTCAGAGAGGAGACAGGGGCAGAAATCACGTGACCTAGCAACTGTCAGGCACTTCCTGGTAACCTGTGTGCAACCTGAGATGCTTCATATCAGCCTCCGTTATGAGTGGCCACATCTGCCACTTGAATATTTAACACTGCTGCAGATCAGGTTGCAGATTACTGGTGAATTATTAATCCCTGTAGATTGCCTTGAATTAGTTTGGTTGCATTGTGGAGCGAGGAGAGACAAACAGACTCTTTCACAGACACAGGTATGTTTGACTCGTGCCTTTATGATCTGAGCTGCATCGATCTTTGAACCCTAGTTTGAATATCGAATGGATGCAAATGAGTAAATAACCATGCTATTTTTTTTGTACATGGTTGCAGGTTGCTACCTGAAGAGTGATGCTGCAAAGACTGTTGCTATGAAGTATATGATGTTTTATTATTTAAAGATTGATGGTCAAACAGTAGGTTAGATTATTTGTGCTTTGGTAATAGGCCTGTGAAAGCTCATACATTTTGTGAAAGCTCTTGCAGAAAGAGATAGTTGTGCAATTATAGACATTAGCTACTAAAATGTATTGTGCAGTAACTATATGTCTCAATAATCACCCTCATTGGGCCGCAGCTGCACATTTAAAACCTTTATATCTAAGTTCCAGCAAAATACTGTAGAGTTATCTGGTGCTGCAGGAGACGGATAGGAGCCATCTGTTCACAAAAGTTGGTGAAGGTTCCTTGGCAACAGGTGACTTGTGATGTGTTCCATGCACAGTGTAGGCACATGTTACAAAACAGAAAGACAGTTATAAATGACAAGTAAACAGGTTTGGATCTTGTTGACTGATTCGGGAGGTGTGACGCATTATTCATGGGCGGGTTGAGATGGACGATTCACTGCAGAACAATCGATGATGGATTATTAGACTGAAGACAAAGAGAGACTTATGGTATGAAAGGCATTTGGTGTTCACCTTGTGTATTAGTAATACATTTTCTGATACAAAAATGTATATTTGCAAAAGATGTTCGGCTAGTGCTGTCTCACGCTGCTCCTTGAAGGACACGGTGAAGGATATCAGTCGTATCTCTGTTCCGCATAGTTGAACGTCTCCCCAGAATAGCGGTATAATCCATCTGATATCACCCAGCGTGCACAACAATCCATAAATCTATCCTTACAAGGGAGCAGCTACAACTCCCGAGGGTTAAACATCATTCAGCGTTTTTCACATCAATCTCCTGTTCTCCTCAAAAACATAAATGAATTAATAAAACGACTTCTCCTTCCCATCCTCAGGGTCACACAACCTCTGTGATGCATAACACGTTTATGACAAGCGGAGCAGTCGTCCGGCTGTACACAAACATTCCTCTCCATCACGTTTACCTGGAAAAATCGTGTCATTTTCCAAAAATAGGATGCATGTTTACCAACATTGCAGTATCATCTCCTCATCCATCATGTTGGTGTGTTTTCAGCAGTTCTGACACTTAATGCTCTGCGTCGTTGGTCTCACATGTTGTATCTGCTCACAGAAACATCATTTGTGGGACGATCAGTGCCAGCCTCCTTCATCGCCGTTGATCATCACTCTTTATAACCGTGTCATAGGCTGAAGACATTTTATAAAACACTTAACATAATAACCATTTTTCAAAACGGGTCTCTACGGTGGAGCACCGTGGCACCGGTTCACTGCTCAGTCAGGGCGGCACTCGTCAAGTTAATCTCTGTCCAATCCAATTGATCTCAAGGAGATTGCTCTTCTTAGTGGGCAGTGACGAGGTCCCCGTGGAGAGGGCTAATTCAGCGTCTGTGTGAAATGCCACTTGTTGCCGGTCCTCTCGGGCGAAGCAATCGCTGTTGCTGTTGTTGTTGTCATACTATGGTCACTGGAGGCCCCTTACTCGTGATTTTCCTCAGCCCCGATGAGTCAGAAGAAAGTAGCATTTGCCATGTAAGTAGAGTACTGTCCTCTCCACCTACAGCTGACTGCTTTGTTTTTGCTTTGACTCCTCCTGCTTTAAACCCATTAAGTGTCTCCCTCGGCAGATAAAGTCGCTTCCCTGAGCTGAAGGAGAGAAGGCCTCTGGGAACTAATTTACCTCTCTGTGTGCTATACGCGCACTGTGGGCTGTACACAATTTATTCATTTTAATAACCCGCCTCTCTGTGGTTATCAACTGTGAGATTGGATTGACCTGTTATTGTTGTGTGACCTCTTATTTAGGCATTTTGACTTTTCTTGTTGTCTGAGATTAAAAACAACATATTGATGTCTTTCAGGAGGACACTGTATGGACTGTATCCCTACAAGTCCAGCATGATTGGCATGGAAAACCTGGGCGATCCGTCGGGTAACTGGGATATCGTGGAGACCATTGGCAAAGGGACATATGGCAAAGTCTACAGAGTGACCAACAAGAAGGATGGAAGTGAGGCAGCAGTGAAAGTTCTCGACCCAATCAATGTAAGTCAGAAAAAAACTATTAAACATTCGAAAACCAGAGTTTCGCCGCGGCATATCTATTTTTAGGTAACTGTTGGCTATGTGAACAGTTATGGGTCTAGATATGGTTCATTTTGTGAAGGCAGACTGATTTATGTGCAAAAATATACTGTAGCTGTGTAATAAGAACCTTAAGATGTTTGAATTCAGCCTAACTGTAGGGAGAGGATCTGACTTGATATGGATGAAATAGAACCAGCGAGGGATTCGTTATTTAGTGTATAAGTCAGAAGTAGGACTTTGTATTTAATCAGAGCATCCATAAACTAATTTGCATGGTCATTTAATGCAGTGGTCACAGAGCTTCATCAAGTTTGCATGCTTAATGTCCAAAACCAACTGCAACAAGATCCTTTTTATCCAGTTATCTATATTTACTACATTACATGTTGCCTGTCACAGTTAAATCTAAGTGCACAGTTCTTTCCTGTGCCTTATTTATTTTTTTATTTTTCTTACACCTCCTTTATTTTTTAAAGGCCTAACAGGACTTCCCATGTCTGTCTAGCTCTTGTAATGGAAAAAGGAAGTAGTAATCTGCACCAAATTATTCAAACTCAAACGTATCAACACCATAAATATCAAGTCTGTTTTTACATCAACATCCATACATTATTTCCCGTATGTGTTTCCTGAAAATGAACTCTCAGCCAAACTATCTTTTATCAACACAGCAGCTTAACATACAGTTAATTCAATTCAAAACCTGATGTACAACAGTCGGATAACGTTGATCAAGCGAACAATCGCTCATCTGACATTTCTGTGTTTTGCTCCTCGTTTTTTTTATTGGTATTGGTGAAGGAGTGCCAACAACCATTTATTCGGACAGATTTTTCCTGACTACAAGAACTCATAATATTGTGACCGACGCAAAGACTAAAACCTTTGTGTTTTTCTTTATAACTATGTAACTTGTCTCAGCATGCGAGCCATACAAACAGAGTAAGTTGCCAGTACTTTTCCCTCTCTCCATCTTGATGCAGTTGTTTTTGCTTCAGTTATTTACAGTCAGTATATATATCAATGTCTGCCCCTTTCATTTATTTCCTGTCATGTAAAGTCTTAACACATCCTCACCAGAAAGTGTAGCTTCTGGAGTGGCTGTATCCCCTCTGTATATCTACTCATTTGTCTGTGTGATAAGGATGCTGTAGTCTCTGCATTTTCACTATATTGTGCTTGTGACACTTGGGTCTCAGCCTGTGGTTGTGTCAATGGAACAATCCCCATCCTGGCAGTGCTATCCACCGCGGCGCTCCCCTGATGCCCATGAAGATGAAGCTGCCTCCTCTCCCATCCCTCTCCCTGATTAGACGCCTGACACTATCACTCAGACATCCAGGAAGAGAAATCCTGCCTCTCTGACTGTTGCTCTTCAGGCCCTCTGAGATTTATTTTGATAGAAAAGTGCTTCCAGAAATAGTTTAGCACCCAGTCCCTTCCCTTCCTCTTGTTACTGAGTTTATAACCCTACCTTTAGGCATTCAATTACAGTTCTTCTGCTGTGTTTCAAAATACAACGCCACCTTTAATATCCAGGCATAAATCTAATTTCTGTCGTCACTGTATTGGTTTGTTTGCATGTGTATGTAGCTGCATCTCCTGCAGTGCTCCATTCCAGTTGTGCTTGTTTTTCTGCCGCCGTTTAAAAAGGACGTGGACGAGGAGATAGAGGCAGAATACAACATCCTGAGGTCCCTGTCCAACCACCCTAATGTGGTGAAGTTCTACGGCATGTTCTACAAGTCGGACGATCTGTCAGGCGGACAGCTGTGGCTGGTTCTGGAGGTGAGCGCCTCATAGTGTCTTGTTCTGCCGCGACTGCAGGTTCTGTGCTCAGATCGTAGCACGTTACACTATAGCGTGTGACCTTACTCTCAACAAGAATATGTTTAAGATTTCTCTAAGGTCCCCTTTGGATTTTTTGTCCACTATGTGCTAACAAATGGCGGGACAGAAGAAAACTGCTAGCTGATGTATGTGGATGTAAACATTCTAGGTTTCAATCTTTTTATTTTATTTTATTTTAACCCTAACCCTTCAGACGGGATGGAAAGTCTTAAACTTATTATTAGGACGACTCAATTTTTTTTTGATGGGATATGAGGTACAGTCTTTTTAATACAAGACTCTTATAGCACCAGAAACTCATACTATCACTTGCATTAAAATACTGCATTTTATTCTGTCTGTGAGCCCCAAAACATTAGTGAAACTCCTGTTTAATATGTATGGTATATGTGCCTCAGTTTGCCACAGCAACCCATCTACATGAATGTCGGCGCTATCATGCTGTCGGTGTGACTGTTCCTCTGACTTGTGTGTGTGTGTGTGTGTGTTCGGTGTGTGTGTGTGTGGGCTCGCTCTGCCCATGAATCATAATCTAGACCAGTGTGAAGATGGACGACTCACTGGAGTTTCTCTGTCTCCCTCCCAGCTGTGCAATGGCGGCTCCGTCACAGAACTCATCAAAGGCCTGCTCATGCGAGGCCAGCGTCTGCAGGAGCCCGTTATCTCATACATCTTGTACAGCGCCCTCTTGGTAAGATGGCCCGCTGCAAAAGCAGCTAATGTTCGGGAGGAGGTGGGATGCAAACATGCAAAGAGCGTGCGGAGAATGTATCTTCAGCAGGGGGAAGGGTGGCATGTGGTAATGAATGCCTGTTCTTCGTAACAGCTGTGGGAGTTCTTTTATGTAGTTTATATTACTCACTTAATGCAACATATTCAAATTAAACTAATGACAAATGACTTATTATGTGATTGTGATTCATGTTTGAGCTCTTTGTGTTTTCTGTCCTCTAATTTAAAAGGGTCTCCAGCATTTGCACAACAACCGGATTATCCATCGTGACGTCAAAGGCAACAACATTCTCCTGACGACTGAGGGAGGAGTCAAACTGGTTGACTTTGGTAATTGTCTTTGAAAGAGGCAATTTAGCCTGATCATGGATTTCTAGAAAGAGACGAATGCATTAACGTCTGAGAGTTGTCTCTCAGCTTAATCGTTTCCTCTGGGGTGCATTGTTAGATAAATGAGGCATTTTTGATATTTGACTGATCTTTGGGAAGTGCCAGCAGCCCATTGTGCGATGTGCTCCACACACTCTTGTCCCTTGTTCACCTCAACGACATCTTTTAAAGCTTCTGCACCGTTGCAGTCCGTGGCCGGAGGCAGTATGTTTTGGGTTGTCTGCATCCAAGTGAACACGATATCTCAGAAACGCCAGGAGCAAATCTCATTACATCTAGCACAAATTTTCACTTGGATTCAAAGATGAACTGATTAGAGTAGAATAGAGTTTGGTGGTCAAATGACAAAGGTCACTGTGACCTCAAAAAACAACAGTTTTTTTTGGCCATAACTCAGGAATTGATTTGCTAATTACGGCAACATTTAAGACAGATGTCTCATAAAAAATGAGGATAAAATGATGAAGTGATGACATTTTATATCCAAACCGTCAAAAGTCAACTTTACTGTGACATCGTAATGTTCTGCAAAAACTCTTTTCTGACCATTATTCATCGTCATAACTCAGGAGCAGAAGGAGGAGATTGCGATCATATTTTGTGGCTGGTTGGTGGAGGCACACAACCGCGAGGCGATAATTCTAGTTATTCCACTGACTGTAGCCTTAACCCAAGGCTATTATTGCTCATTTAAATTGCATTATTTGATCCTTTGCATATTAAAAGAAACTGTTATGGCGTATGACTTTGAGTCACCCCCAGGCAAGTTTATGTCCTCTGTGTCATGGAGATGAAGTGGACTCATGCTGATAAAAATCTGTCCCACATAATTTGAAATGATTCTCGCCCATAATTATTACAGCTTGGCCAGTTGCCACACTAAATTATGTGCCAGGATTTATTGATGAATTCAAACATTTAGTCTCTGCTATGAATTCAGTTTTTATTCTTAATAAATACACACTGTTAAAAATACTAATATTGAAATCTTAATTTTTTATTGGAGTAAGTGAATGTTTCTTGTCTTAATTATTTGTTCATTTATTTTTCTCAGGTGTCTCGGCTCAATTGACCAGTGCACGACTGCGGAGGAACACTTCGGTCGGGACTCCGTTTTGGATGGCACCTGAGGTCAGGGTCTATGCTTCAGTTAACACACACATGTTCATCTCTTATACTGCAGCAGTGAAGTAAGTGTTTCAGAGTGTAATGGAACATTTTAAATGAGCAAAGTCTGTTTTAATGTGATACGGGGGGGGGGGGGGGGGGGGGGTGCGCTTCAGTTATTTCTGTGAGGCTCTCCCCTGTGTCATTGTGTATTCCCCTCCATGGGCACTCCTTGAGGTCGCCTCAAGGTTAATAGCTGGGAGTCTGTGGCCCCTCGGCTTACTCTTTGGCAGAAATGAGGTGCAGTGATTGGGTCGGCCGGGAGAAACCTCATGGGCAATTAGAATAAACTCCAGAATATAGTGTCTGTCATAATTATTGACCGCAAGAGAAGCTCATACCACCACCTAGTGAACTGACCGACGTCTCAGTGTTGTAATAGTCCATGAATATAGATGTCTGTGAAAAAGGACAGAGGACGAGACATTGAGCTTTATGATCCTTTGTAACATAAAAATGCTGAAATGATTTCTTAGCTTCTCTCAGGCTGTTTTAATTAAAGTGCTTTATTTCAAACGTATTGGATGTAATGTTCAGGTAAATTCTGATGCTCTACCTGCAGCAAAACCCCAAATTTTAATGGATCTCTCACCACTCTGGCAGATTTCCTCTTTTTTGGGGGGAGAAACCCCTGTGTTTTGGTCTCAATGACATGTTCAGATGGTCACAGTGGTGTCCTGTTGCCAGGTCATAGCCTGTGAACAGCAGTATGATTACTCGTACGACGCCCGCTGTGATGTGTGGTCCCTCGGCATCACGGCCATCGAGCTGGCAGACGGAGACCCCCCCCTGGCTGAGCTGCATCCAGTCAAAGCCCTCTTCAAGATCCCACGGTGAGTCCAGCAGAGGGCGCTCCTGCCACACAGCTGGAGGCAGCTTCCCCTTCTGTCAGCAGGACAATGACAACCTGAGTTGGACAGTAAATCTAAAAAAAGATGAATCAAACTCGCTTTCTTGGCTAATTCATTTTCTCTATGACTTGAAATTCAGAAAATGTACAAGTAAACTGGATTGCTGTGGTTTGATCCATGTTTCTTGTTGCCATCTGTGTGCCATTCTTTCCTATATGCTAGGCAGCTTCTGCTCAATAATTGGTGTTTCAAATATTTTGCATCAAAAATTGTTGTACTGTCCATGGCCTACTACGCCACTGCAAGTTAATGCAGTGATTAGTGATTTAGTCTGTGAAAATATTCCCTGCTGGAGACAGTGTGCGTCTGATAATCATTTCAGAGCTTAGTGGCTACACGCGGTTGACCTTTTGTTATCTGCACAATCGTGCAATTATCTGCCGGTTAGGTATGAGATATGCCCTCCTGATTGCAATTTGCATCGGTGATTAGCTCCATTCACACTGAGATGGGGCTGTCATCTCCTCCCTGTCACAACGTTATCTCCTCCCTGCCAAGCCAGGGGAGGGAACATAGGACGGCTCGTGGGACAGGGATTAACGCAGTATTTCATCAGCACCAAATTTAACCAGAATTTAAAATCATTACGAGAGAAGGGATGGCTACAAAGCCGGATGCCTCGGTGAAGCAGAAGGATGTTTTTTTTCTCAGGCATGTAATAACGCGTCACAGAGTTATTTAGGGGTTGTGTGTTAGAGATTTTTTTTTTTTTAATGTAACCTGAAACTGGATGAGTGGTTTCTGTCAAGCACGTGTCCTTATCAGCCGTCAAAATAAGAGGGGCCATATGCATTTCACTTGTCAATGTCCAATCCCATTTCATTGCTGCAGATTTGTTATAGTCTTTGACTTTGGGGATAACTAGGATGTTAATTGAATTGGACATATATCTTCAACTGACATTCCTCAATCTCTTTTCCACTCAAAATAGATATTTTGCCCTTTTGGTGTGAATCGGGACCTGAAAGGCTTCGCGCTTGTGGTATAAATCACAGTGAATGTGTTGAACCATGAAATGATTCTGTTAACATGTCATTTATCTCATATATTTTTCCATCACTGCAGCAGGGCAGACAAAAATCGCGAGGAAACGCACAGTAAATTATGGCTCCTGTCTGAATTACTTTCTAAATATGGAAATGCGTTTCACCTTTGGGTCTTTAGTGGTGGTGAGCGTGATTCATGATTAAATCAAAGAGATTCATCTTCACGGGTTTTGATGATTGCAAAGTTCTACATTTAGATTCAGATTTTTCAATTTAATACGTCACAAACCATTACCAGAGGAGCCTGTTCTGAAGTATTGTCCTTGGGGCAGTACATGCTTTATGAAATCCATATAAGCACTAAAACATGCAATAAACATTTTCATCATTCTGATATTTTACAGTTGCATACAGCAGTGTGTTTCCAGGCCAGAAGTTTCACTGTCACGTTGTTAATCTTGTGCGCATCATCCAGCTTATCATTCCTCTTCTCGGAAACACTGAGACAGTAAAATTCACCCGAGCTGTGGTTGATGTTACACATTCCCTCTTTCGTTCTCGTATTGTGTAGTCAGCCCTCTGCAGTGGCACTATTTCTTTAGTCTTCTCTTCTTTTTGTCTTTTTCTAAAAAGACCTTTGTAAGCTCTTGCTGGACAGACAATCTACTCGACCTGAAGATTTCCTAGTAAGGACGATATACAGTAAACACCCAGGGCCATCACCACTGTGATACAAGGGGCCGGCAGCAGGAAGCCATTATGTCCCAGTTTTGGTTGTGCAAGTGGAAACATGCCCAGGTGGAAATGATTCTTGTCCCAGCGGGCTATAAACGATAAGAGGAGCTCTGATATCTGTCAGAGGGGACTGATGAGCTCCATGAATTAGGGTCACCTTGGTGCGTGGTCTGTTTGTGCTTCTGAAATATCTGCTACTGGACGAGGTGTGACGCACCGGGGATCTATGCACGTGTTTTAAATCTTAGGTGGATCATTCTGCACCTTTTTTTTTTTGTACTTTCAGTCGTCTTCATTTTAAGTCAAATCAAAGGGCTTTTGCTCTTTGCTGTGATTGAAATGAATTGAATGTGTTACAGTGTGCTTGACAGGTGTGTGATGTCCGTGGTGACCATGAATGAAGGTAATGGAGCGTGTCAGAGGGTAAAGTTGTTAAAATCATCAACTGCAAAATTAATTACAGATACTCAAGACAAAGATGGTGTGTGATATTTAATATGCGCGAAGGTTAATTGCTTGAACCAATGTTCTTTACTCTGCGCAGCCCCACAGTGTCCATGTTACATTAAACCAAAGTGTGTGAGAAATGTATTGCAAAGGTTAGAGGCAATTCTCATTGACGCCCAAGGTTGTATTTATTCCGCTTGATCCCTGACGATATTAGCCACATATTTAATAGCACTGGTATCTATCAGAGCAGAGACCAAGAATGAGTGAGATTGAACTAAATGATGGTTTATCAGAGGCAACAAAGACTCATCAAATCATGAGGCTCAGGTAGAGAAATCCAGAGCAGTGTGCGGGTGAGAGGCTGAGGCTGTGGAGCCGAGGGTGGGGGACTTCATCACAGTTTCACTCAAAAACACAAATGTAAAACTCATGGTGGCGCTAGAGGATAGTTCAGAGGATCAAAAAGCCATTAGGCTCCATTCTCTGGGGACCAGGAATTTCTGTACACAATTTTTTACCAGTCCATATTGTATTTAATGAGATTTTTTACAAGAGAAGTGAAAACTTTGACCTGGTCTCATTAGCCTTAATGTTAGAATGACTCAACATCCCTCAAGGAAAGTGAAACATTTGGCTTTTGGATGATTATAATATGTGATATTATAACCTGTCAGTTTTTTTCAGTCTGTCACAGAATCTCAGTGCTAACATTTGTCTCAACAAATTGCTCATCATTACTGTGAACACCAAAAACTATTTAAAAGAACTCAGTTGAACCCCGATTTTAAACATTTTATGTTTTAAAAAAGGACAGAGGGAAGACACCATGTCAGACACACGCTGCAGTCTTGACCTCTGGCACAAGATTGCGGGCCGGTTGGATGATTTTAACATTTCCTCTAACATCTTCTTCCTTGATGCAGTTATTTTACTGCCCTGCGTGCTGTCCGGGGGGTTGCAGCTTTTGGCGATACAGCCGCCACGGACATGATATATGTGGCAGCAGTTCTCCGTGTTCATGCATGTATGCTCAAACAAATGCGAGTGCTCTGGCTGAGGTGATGGATGAGTGGAAATTCATTCACAGAATGAAGTCTTTCTTTTTGCCATTCTCTGTAAAGCTTGTCCAAAGGCCACTGTGCTTTCTGTTTTAAGGAAAAAAAAAAAAAGCCCTCTACAGTATGTCAAAGAAATACATGAAGTGTATTAGTTCTTACTCTTTATTCTCCGCACATTTCATCAGAGTCTATTCCTAACTGCATCAGCGAGGTTTTACAAAGCAGCTGTAAGAAAGATTTCCAGCATATGTAAATTAATTTTTTATTCATCTTTTACCTTTAGAAAAACGCATTTTTTTCGTCTTCAGAGACGTCATGTTGTCTGGTCTAGAGCACATTAACTGTTTAACAAATAAACAGATAAAATCCGTTATATATATCTTGTTTATGATAAATGTAACGATTCCAACCATTTACAGAACTTGTTCCACGTATAAAAACAGAGAGCAGTATGGAAAGATTTTATGTAAGACGAGACAAACTTGTAAGTTTCAAACTGTAGAATTTGCTGGTATGAAATATAAGGATGTTATGCAGCATATGGAAAGCAGAATTATAAATTGACTGATTTTTGTCTTCCTTCGTGGCTTAGTTGCAGCCCGTCAAACGCTCTTGACACCTCTGTGATTTTGCCTCAATCCACTCTGAGGAACGTCTGACAGTTCGAGCGCTGCCTGGACCTAGATTCGAATAAGCCATTTGTGTTTACAATGTGAGCCAGCTCTCTCACAAACAGTGGAGGAAGAAAAAATTGCCTGAATTTGCGAAGCACAATGAGCACAGTTGACAGTGTTATCTGCAGTGCTGCTATATTGACTCTGTAATGTATAAGCAGTGTGGTACGACATCAAGGCGAGGACGTGTCTTCAGGCTCATATTAGAGGTTGCATTAAAGCAGTCAGTTACTGGCTTTGATCTGCACTTTGGAAAGGATTGCCTTATCAAAGACTCGACGAACTTAGTGCTGCGTAACATGACAGATTTTGTACCCAAACATCCACCCCTCCCCTTCAGAAGAAGAGGGAGAAAAAGATGTTAAATATATTGTAGTTCAATGTGAAGCTGCATCTGTGTAAGTTTTATGAAAGTCTTTTAATTTTTACAAATCCAAAGAATTTACATTCTACTTGTCAGACTGGAACAACACACGTGAACTAATCAATACGGTGGATACATATCTCGTCCAGGTCTGTCACCGTTTTCCTGCCAGTGACAAAGGGCTCAGCCTCCAGCTGTCAGCTCCCCGTGAGGATGACTGTACTCAGGCCCGTCCAGCCTTGGCTCCTCACATACACCTGCCTCCTGTCACCATGTGCACTTGAAAAGTGTTAGCCTCATTATAGATGGCCTCCGTAAATGCTGCTGACAGAGGTATAACTAGCTCCCATAACTTCTGGCTCCCAATGGCAGATGCTTGCTGCCAGACAGTGGAGGAGCTGTTATCATTTGTCACTTTTTCTGTGGCTGCCAGAGAGCTGGACCCCGACCAGCTCGTCCTCAGACCCGGAGCTCCCACAGGAGTCTCGACGGCCACTCTCCGCCTCCCAGCGATCGTTTGTCAGCAAGCTCAGGAGACGAGCTCTTAGCTCTCTTTGATATGCAGCCACGATCATGTCATCTTAGTGCATTCGATATAAAGTCCCTGTTTTTCACACATCACGCTGATTATTCTATGTTGTTATTTTGTTTCAGGAACCCGTCCCCTACATTACGAGTTCCAGAACAATGGTGCAGGAGTTTCATCCATTTCATCGGCCAGTAAGTGTCCTCTAACTCCAAGTAGTCAGCCTTTGGCCTCTTTCTGCTGCAAGACTGTGAAAAAGCTGTTATTTCCCAAAGGGGGTTATGAAAGCACACTGTTTATGGAAAAATGTAATGTTCCAAAAAGGCCGGTAACTAACTACAATTTGTATTTGTATCATAAAAATCTTGTTGACAATATATTTGTTTCCACTTGAGTTCAGTTTCTAACCTAACTGAAGGTTAACATGTTTCTGGGGCAGACGAGGGAGTGAGATATGGAAAGGAGGAGTAATCTTCTGCATTAAAGCTAAATGTAATGCATGTCATTTGAGACATGCTGAATCATGAATTAAATGTTACTACCTATGAATATATTTGAATAAACATGAATGAAGAAATAGCCAACTATATTTTATAAAAATTTCTTTTGTATGAAATTATCAAATATACACTGGGGGAAAATACTCAAGAGACAGTAGCTTAAGTTTGTCATCTGCGGGGGGGGGGGGGGGGGGGGGGGGGGGGGGGAGTTGTTGGGAATTGAAATTGATATTTTATGGCCAGATTTTATCATGTCTTTCTGTTCATTGACTTTCATTTGTGTAAATCTGCCACGGAGGAACAAACTAATTCACCTGAGTTATCAGTTCCATCTGGGGCCCAGATAACTTCTCATTTCCTCCAATGTGCAAAGCTAATAATGTCAGGGGTGGCTTGTAATGGTTGCTCACAATATACAACCTTAATATCTACTATGCAGAGGTGTGTGCGCCTGAGCCATAATGAGAAAATAAAACTCAATCTGTTTGGAGGATTATTTGGAGAATTATTTGTCTAACATTTATGCTGAAGCTTTGCACTGAAATGCAGTAATTGAAACACAAGCAGACCATCTGCCTTGTCACTTGAGTTATTGATTGATCAGAACTGAATCAAAGCATATTACCTCTTAAGCCAGCCAACATACATTTAAGTGATGTAGTTATTTTTTATTTTTACAGTGTCATTGCAACGGTTTCCATCAGGCACTTTTTGAAATGCAGCTCTGTAATCAGCGTTAATGGATTGTGTGATTTCATATCAGAGCTAATCTCCCCCAAACAAAGCCCACCGGAGTTCAATGTGGGGAGGCCGGACAATGTTATCAGGGTTCGCAGGCTGTTTCTGAAGCCTTTTCAGCCCTGTCAGGCCTGCATGCGTGTGTTGGGAGAAGTGGGGTGGGGGATTTTCAGGATAATAAATCCATCACTAGTGTCTGCACTTGTGCAGCCAAAGGGCTGACTTGTGTGACAAAGTGGCCCGCCGTGCAGCATCTCGGCAGCACAGCCCTGCTAATAGCGGCAACCTCTGCTTAATGTCCTGGCGCTAATGAATTCATGGAATTAACTTTCAGAGCCGAACAAACTGATAAAAGAAACAGAATTTGAGCGTAGATTAGGTGGTAGTAATTAGATTGGTATTTTTCTCCTATCTCACCTCTGCCTGCAGTTGTTGGTGTTGTAGCGCTTATACACAGATCCAGACGCTTCAAGTCTTTAGCCGAACAAATGAACAGTTCACGTGTTATGTGCTTTCTTGAGTTCAGGTGAGGAATTCAAGCCTTGCAATTTCAGTTTTTGTCTGTTCATTTGAACGTGTTCATCTGTGTTTTTGAGTCTGCGGCGTTGTCACAGTCAATATTTTGTGAGGCTTTGTATCAGCGCCAAACTGATGCCGAAGTGTAGCGGCCAGCCGGTATCACAAAGTGACATCACCTATTGGCAAACACTGCACATCACAGATAGGACTTACCGCTGTGCCCTGGCAGGGCTTGTTTGGACTCGGGGCCATGGTGATAGTGACCATGTGGTCGAGAGAGAACGACAGATTAGTGACCCAGACTCAAAAACACTTGCGAGGAGCTTCCCGCTGGTGCGAGGTTCTGTCAGAAGTGATCCAGACAAATCGGCTTTCTAAAATGTTCAGGTGATTGCACACTCAGAAGAAGACCACGTGTGAGGCCTTTTCTTTACTTTTAGTTAGTATGGAGATGAAGTAACAGTGTGATATCTATTCGTTCATCAAGGTGCCTGATAAAGGATTTTGAGGCACGTCCATCTGTGACCCACCTCCTGGAGCATCCCTTCATCAAGCAGGTCCAAGGCAAAGATGTGGCACTCCGTCAGCAGTTGGCCGCTCTCATCCAGGAGCAGCAAGAAGTGGGCTGCAGAACCAAAACCAAGTAAGTTTTTTGGGGAAATTTAAATTTTAAAATTTCTCTTGAAGAATAGATTATATTCAGTGTGTCAAAGCTTATTGCTTAATTTGTGTGCTGTCATTGGTTATCTCTGCTGCTGCAGACAGGCATTGACTGAGTGTTAGGGTTTTTTTTGTCCAGTAGGGGGCAGGGTCTCATCTTCTTACACTTGAGGACAGAGATGATGATGATGAGCGCCAGTAATGGACATTACAGTATGTGATTAAAGAGAAGTTAGGGGAGTGTGACTAATTCAGACGGAGTGATTGTGCTGACTAACCTTAGATTATTAAATGCCATTTAGGCCAACAGAATGATGGGGAGTCCTTGGTGCAAATCACTTTCCCACCTGTCTGATTAAACCAGTGATTGAGTAAATAAATTATTTTTTTCAGGTTAATTCATAACTGAAAAGAGGTGACATTTCAATCGTACAGTCCTTGTTTTACTTGTGTTTGAATGAGCTAAATTGCATTATGTCTTTTTTTTATAGATAGATAAATCATGGTTCACCCAGATGCTCATGTCAGTGAATGACAGCACAGACAGACCCCTGTTATTATTTACTGGAGAAATACTGACTTTGGCAATGTTTAATCTTCATTATAAAGAAGTTTGCTGAACCTGCCCTTGACTGAGAGTCCTGATGTTGTGCCAGCTCTGTTTACTCCCGGGTGTGTGCAGAGTCGTCGCCTGAGCCTGATCCCGAATTCCTGTCCACAGTGAAAGTGGATAATGGGATTAGGAGCTTGTAGGGCGAGAACTGGGCTCGCCCGGTTTAGTCTCTCATGCCACAGATCAGCACACAATGACTGCAGATAAGAAAAAAGACATAGAGAACTTAAAAGTAGCTGCCGTAGGTGGAATAGCTTGATTTACTTCAAAGCAGGAGAGAGGTGGAGGCTACAGGTCTCAAGTCGACGTGGTGACGATATTCACTTTATAGGAACCAGATTTTGAGTATTTCCACAACATTCAGAATACAGAATGAATACAAAGGCAGAGGGGGAAACAATTCCTAACCTGGAGCATGCATATGTGTATTGATATGATCTGATTGATTATTTATTATAATAGAATATAGATACATCTTTTTATTGAGATATTTTTTGATGTGTTGGGGATTGCAAAGTTCCCCTGCTTTATAATGGAAAACGCTGGTGTTTATTCTTTATTTCTCTTACTGTCAGGGAATCCAATGAAAAAGAAAACAACTTTTTTGTTAATGTTTTGCTGCGTTCTGACTGTGCTGCTCATCCATCCGTCCATTAGTTACACCGCTTATACTTGTGACGGTTGCGGCAGCTTGCAGCTGACTTTGAGTGAGAGACCGGGTACAACCCTGGTCAGGTCAGGACACAGACAAAAAACTGACAACCAGCGCTCACACTGACATCTATGGGAGCAAAGTCAACTTGCAAGTTTTATACAATTATATAATCAAAACTGTTACAGCTAAATATTACACCCAATAAATGCCAGGTGCAACTGCATAGTTCGCTGAGCTCCCTGTCGTTAGCCAACGTTAGCTTGCTAATATAGGCCATATTCTGTTTAGATTGCAGAGTCAAATGGGTAAATATGGTTGACATGTTTGACCTGATGCTTAAAATGTGGCTAAGTAAAAATGTAAATTGAAGATTATATTATTTTTGATAAAATAACGTACCTTAATTCATTTTCAAGTGTTGTATAGGACTGACTAAATAGCATTGGTTGTGTTAGCGGATTGGATTTCCCCCCCACTCGTTCTAAATTGCATAAGATGAAAGCACACGTATCCAGAGGTAAAATAGATGATGTCAGACATACATGTACAAATAATTATCAGTTTGATATGATACTACATCCCCTTGAACAAACAACAAATTTTGACATGACTTTATTGATGCAGCAACTGATGGACTAAATTAGTGTTTTGAAACTAGCTAGCTAGCGAGGAAAAGACTCAACACAATAGTAATGGATTTCATACAGCTGGTGCAACTTGGTGAGTATTAATGACAGCCGGAAGGCGTTCGTGAGATTTGACTGAAGATAAACTACTACAGCACCAAATGTTTCATGTGATGGCTAATTGACGTGTTTGTGAAGAGCCAGAGGAGCAAGTTTGACTTTGGCTACACAGAAAATCTGTGGGAGTAGGATCAACAGTATGGAATAACAAAATTCCAACAAAATGGCCGATTGCACATTACGGTCCACTGCGCACACATTTGTATACGCACATAAAGCAGTTAGCTCTCACAGACACACTCTGTGTTGTCCCCTGAGGTTCTCTACAGCCCCACGGAGCCAGCTGGCTCTGTGTTGACCTCTGCCCACTGAGGCTCATTGGAGAGTGATAGGTCAAAACACGGATTGAAGTGCAATCACCGCCTGTGATAGTGGGAGATGTGTCCCCTGGGAGGGCTCTAAGGGCCCCACACGCACCTTGGAAGTGACAGGGCCTTACGCCTGGCCAGTCAAACTACTGTTTCTCATTCGGTGTTTGCTTTATGGCTTTCTGAGGCATTATCACGTCCTTGGCTCCACACAGGCACGAGCGGATCAATACTCGTAAAACCCTCATAATAGAGCGCTGTCCCAATGACGATCTGGTGAACCTGGAGTTCTTAGATGAGGTAAGATTCACCGTGTTTATCTCATCGTACATTGATCGGGCCAAGGTGCATTGTTCTTGATGCTGTGTATTTTTTTCCTCGTCTGCAGGAGACAATAATCAGCCATCTCCAAAAGAGGTATGATGAGCTCCAGGTGTACACTTATGTTGGTGACATCCTCATCGCTCTCAATCCTTTCCAGAATCTCAACATCTACTCTCCCCAGGTTGGAACTCGAGCAGTCACGCAAACGTTCTCTGTAGCTTCCAAGTCACAATGGAACGGATGAGTGATAGCTCATAAGTCATGCCACACGTCCTGCTATAGTGTGTGTAATATACTGTACACTAATATATGTGTATATACATGGTGTGTTTTGAAAGAAGGCTTGACTGACTCCACCACAATAAAACCAGTTATCGTTTTTAATGTAGTGGCTGATAAATGCATATTTATAATGTATAAAAACAAATCTTACTTCAGAAATACACAATTCAGCATGCATATTTACTATAAATATCAAATATATTTTTTTACGTTTGTTTTGTAATTTTTCCCAATTGTATTATTTAATTTCGCTTACTGAATAATAGCAGATTCTCGATTTGCATTTTGTATCACAAGAGAACGTTATCTGTAAAATGCAGTTCATTTTGTGTAGCAGGGGAAACAAAATGTTTTCAATATGTTGGTGCATAGGTGAATATTATTTTAACAGCTTTTCTCTTGATTGTAATGAACATTTTTACAAAACCAAAAATAATGAACCTTATGTGTTCCTTTAGTTCTCTAAGCTGTACCATGGTCTGAAGCGGGCTGACAACCCTCCACACATCTTTGCTACTGCAGATGCAGCCTATCAAGGCATGGTGACATTCTGCAAAGACCAGGTAATCGGCATAAACATATTTTGATCAAAGCGCTCTCTTTTACCTGGTTAAGTTAGGGAAAAAGTGTGCAGTATGATATAGATTTTCCTTGCTTGTTTTAGTTAACAGATTTTTTTCCTTTTGCTTTAGTGTATCATAATCAGTGGGGAGAGCGGTGCTGGAAAAACGGAGAGTGCTCATTTGATTGTTCAACATCTTACCTTCTTGGGAAAGGTACAGCAGTGTGGCCATTCTCTCTTTGTTAAATCTGTTAATGCCAGTTTCTGAATACTGCATCAACTTCATACACCAACATCTTGTTCCAAAGGCAAACAATCGGACGTTGCGTGAGAAGATCTTGCAGGTGAACCCCCTCGTTGAGGCCTTTGGAAATGCCTGCACGGCCATCAACGATAACTCCAGTCGATTCGGGAAGTACCTGGAGATGAAGTTCACCCCGACTGGCGCGGTCATCGGGGCCAAGATATCTGAATATCTGCTGGAGAAGTCGAGGGTCATCAAACAGGCCATGTATGTATCTCTCGCTCGTGATCTAGTTGGATTTGCATTTGTCAAATTTCTGACTACTCCGTTTGCTTTCTCCCAGGGGGGAGAAAAACTTCCACATATTTTATTACATATACGCTGGGCTTTACCACCAAGACAAGCTGAAGACTTACAGGCTACCAAACAAGACACCTCCCAGGTTAGTGCCGCAACCTGACTTTGACATGTTCATTGAAATCCTGCCTATCACTTCCCATTGTGGAAACTGACATTGATAGTCATAATCTGCCTGTGCAGGTACATTGACAGTCTGCACTGCAAAGTGATGCAAGACATTGTCTCCAGCAAACTTTACAAGGAGCAGTTTGATGCAATTCAGGAGTGCTTCCGTAACATTGGCTTTACAGAAGAGGTATTTAAATATTAAACAAATACTGCTTTTGGTTGCAGATGCATTTATTGCTACATTGATTTATTTTTCATTCTCTTTTTTCTTAGGAAGTCAACTCTGTTTACAGAATCCTCTCAGCCATTTTGAATATGGGCAATATTGAATTTGCTGCCATTACGTCCCAACACCAGACCGATAAGAGTGAAGTACCTAACTCAGAGGCCTTAGATAATGGTGAGATATGTCATGTAGTTAGCAGTAATCTTATTTTAGGAATTTTTAATCGTCTCCCTGAAAAGGAAAGATATTTTTATGTGACTTCGGTGAGATAAAAAATAGACTCTCTACCTTATTTGTCTTTGTGTGATGATTTATGGACCGTCTCCGTCTTAACAGTTTTTTTTTTGGGCAGGAGGATTTTTGATTTAAAAAGCAAACCCATTTGTGGTAAATGTTATCTGTAGGATTTGGAAGTGGAAAAATGAGAGACGTGTTAATAAGTCTGTGTTATATTATTTATGTTGTGTAATAGTTTATTTTCTTTTGTGATGCATGTTTCATTATTGATTGGAAGCCTGTTTGAGCTGGGTACTTTTATCTTGTTACCAAGAAAATTGAGGAAAAAAATGTTTTTGTGTGTGCAGGTGAAACAATAATCTTTCCAAAAGCTTGAAAACCTGTCCACTCACATGAAAATGTTAAGAAACAAAACAGATCCACATTAAAATAAAGCTGTAGCTGACGTCTGTGCTAATGATTAAGGCAGACAAGCTCTTCATCATCAAACTGATTCACCCCCTCCCGGTTTTTTTTTTAGCTGCGTCTCTCCTCAGCATCGGCCCCGAGGAGCTCCAGGAGGCGCTGACCTCTCAGTGTGTGGTCACCAGAGGTGAGACCATCATCCGCACCAACACCGTGGACAAAGCCGTCGACGTCCGAGACGCCATGTCCAAGGCCTTGTACGGACGCCTCTTCAGCTGGATAGTCAACCGCATCAACACCTTGCTGCAGCCTGACATGAATATCTGGTGAGTGCGAGCCGGTGATGAGCATCAGTCTGGACGTCCACTGTTACTCTCTTTTCTTCTTCTATGTCTCAAGTGATCAGGCAGAGTCTCCACAAAGCTCTGATGACCTTTATGGAAGTCTGTAGAGGAAGATACAAACCCGCAGAGGAGAATATCAATGGGCAAGCACGAGACAAGCAAAAGGAGAGCAAAAAAGTTTTAATAAATTTTTGATAGTGAGTTGCGTGCAGAGAAAATAATGTTCAGATGATTAAAAAGACTTCAGAGAGACTACAAAGAGGCTGCTCATTGATCCTCCTTCATAAATATGGGTGTCGACTGTCAAGGAGTCATCTCTGAGATGTACTAAAGCCGGAGTTCCTGTCTGCATTCCACTCATCTTTGCCATTTTCTTATTGCCATTAATAACCCGGTAGCACAGGCTAAAGGTGACCTCTACATAGAGTGGTTAATGACTGATCATGAAAAGCAGCAGCTGCAAGCGATGAATATAAAATGCAGAGTGTCTTCATGCTGTATTGTAGAAATGTGTATTATTTGTGAAGATAGTGAAAATAACTGGAGGTTAAATCAATAGAGACTGAAATAAAACCGTTTAAGAAGCTCAGTATTTTTGAAAGCTGATGTTTATAATTTCTCATTAGACTAGGCTGTCCCGACCAGACTCTATATTTGGGTTGAAGTTGGATTATCATTAAAGTTTTATCAATTAATATGGCTGCTGGGGATTTGCTTGTTCCGTTACGTAGAAGAATTAAGTTTGTCTGTCCCCTTTTTCTCCTTTGAAGTGCCGCGGAGAGTGGCATGAATGTCGGAATCCTGGACATCTTCGGATTCGAAAATTTCAAAAAGAACTCTTTTGAACAATTGTGCATCAACATCGCAAACGAGCAGATCCAGTTTTACTTCAACCAGCACATATTTGCCCTTGAACAGGTGAGTTCGACCTAGACAAGGAGGTTATTAATAGTATGTTAATGCTGATGCATAATGCTATATGCCATTCAATGCAAACTTGTCAGCAACAAACATTATTGAGCCAAAAACACACTGTTATGAAAATCAGGGAATTCATTTTCATTTGTGTGTTTTTTGAAATCAATTTGAGAAGAGTTGCTCTGGACATGAACATTTTTCTCGGAGCCAGGCTGCGATGCATAAAGGATTGTTTATACTTTTTGTGCACCACCAGATTACTCTCTTAATTGATTAAATGAAATTGTTTACCCTGAAGTGCGAGAAGTCTTTATTTTCCTTGATGGAAATGAATAGCCATTAATCAAGAACCATTTTGCCATAATGCCTTTTAGTGTTGTGTTAACTCTGCAGCACTCATTCTAAAAGGAAAAAGAAAGCAAGGGAATTGTATTTTTATATCACTTCATTGCATGCAAACTCACTTTGCTTTACAGCGACAAGAAGAATAACTTAAGAAATACCAACAAATTCATTTATCAAGGCAAAATTAAACTTAACATAAAAACTACTCATTAGTTAACGTTTTCCAGCACTGTACTGGACCAGAACTGTTATTGGAAGCAACATTTGCCCCTTTACACATTAATTACAGCTTAAAGCGGCTTCAAGCACATGGAAAAGTTGCTCTTCTACAAAGATTTGCCAGCTGCTCCTGATGTAGTGCTCGTGCTCAGTGGAAAAGCACTTTTACTGGATATCAAAAAATTTGTGGATCTCGCTGGGTACAGAAAATTATTATTCCGAGTTAATGACTAAAACATGAGGACGGTTTAGATCCATTGGTTCCACTTTATTAGTAAAATATATATTTAAAAGAACTTTTTGATCTGAAATTAAATAGATGCAATGATATGATACGGCTCTGGGTTATTTGCAAATTGAAATAAATTATGAATAAGTAAGCGACTCTATTTGTTACTTCAGAGCTGTTCTGTTTTATGCATTCAGTAAAAGACTCTATTATGCTGTAAACTTCTGCCATAGACAGACACACACACACAGCTCACTCTAGCTGTTTGGTTTTGTTGACGAGGAAACTTTTTCCTTTTTTTTCCGCACACATATGCAGATATCATATTTATCCCAGATTGTTTAATTGGGTCATTTAGAGAAATCATTAACCTGATTGTTCTACATTCATTGGTTTTAATTAGATCGAGTACCAGAGCGAGGGAGTGGATGCCAGCCTGGTGGAGTACGAGGACAACAGGCCCATCCTGGACATGTTCCTGCAGAAGCCCATGGGTCTGTTGTCCCTGCTGGACGAGGAGAGCCGCTTCCCTCAGGCCACTGACCAGACCTTAGTGGGTAAGACTGGAACTACACCAGCTGATCGGACATTAAACTAACACAAATTATGAGAACAGAATTTAACGAGAGGTCAGGCGTCAATGAAGTTTAACTCCTATCAATTGTAATTCATCTTTTTGAGTTGGTTATTCTCTTTCATTTCTTGTTCACAGATAAATTTGACGACAATTTGCGCTGCAAGTATTTCTGGCTACCAAAACGCGTGGAGCTTTGTTTTGGAATCCAGCATTATGCAGGAAAGGTATTAAATGCTTCTTCAGATCTACACAACAAATCTACTGACTTGATTGTTGCCATGATAAGATAGTAGATTCAGCAGTGTATTAACAATAGTTCAAAACTCTTAATAAGTCAAATGACATGTGTGGTCACAAAGATCAGGTATAAATCTATTCAAATATGTTTATATGGTACAGTAAGATGGACCATGTGATTTTACCGATCCACAATTTCAAACCCATTCAGTTTTTAAAGCAGTTTTTAGCAAACTTAAATTTGAGTTTAAATTAACTCACTTATTTAGAGCCAGAGCACTGACCAGTGGGATTATCATCATTATTAGTAAAAGTAAATGGAAATGAAGCAGCTACATGGATTTCAGCCCTTGTCAGTTTTATTATTCATAACATTATTTTTCTGCTGTGACATGAAATAATCTCTCCTGTGAAAAAAGATTTATTGTAATAAACATCGTTGATTATGTTCTTTTTTTTTTTTTTTTTACCACACTCCATATTATGAAATGCAACATAGAAATTGTCCAGACCTCATAAAAACAGATAAACAGATTGGTTCAATAATTGATGCATTACTGTTTTAATGTGTGTCTCTTGTGTTCTCTTTAACAGGTGATGTACAATGTGAATGGATTTCTGGAGAAAAACAGAGACACGCTTCCTGCTGACATCGTTGTGGTGCTGAGAACATCAGAGAACAAACTTTTGCAGCGCCTGTTTTCCAGCCCCTTAACTAAAACAGGTATGCTTCTATAGGTGTCAATTACATACTATATATATATATATGTATATATATGTGCATATAGCAGTTTAGAACATCCCTAGCCCAGACACTAACAGGAGCATTATTCTACCGCTTACCACAATAGAAATGGAAATGGAAACTTTTCTTTGTTAACAATGCCGGGTTCTGACTGTATTACTCATTGAATTGTGCTGGTGTGTACTGCTTCCACAAACGTTCAGGTAAGTGGGTTTCCTAAAGAGGCGGCTCCCGGGCACCTCCTGGTCCCCCTTCATTTCAAGCCCCTGTGTGCCGCGCTCGGATAAGTCTGCAGTCTCCATTATCTCTTGAGAGGCTCAGCTCTCTGCATGGCGCTCTGTTTTTATTTTCACTAAGCTGTCCCTCTTGGTTTCCAACTGCTGAATGCTATCTACAGATTGTGGGTGCAGTAGGATATTTTTATGATAAGGTTTCTAAATACCCAGGGGATGAAGAAACAGTATTTAGGGAACACAAAAGCAACTCTTCCCACCTCTTTTCTGTTAGTTAAATGAAGGTGGTAATGTGCCCGTCATTAGCCGCAGCGGAGGCCTCCTGGTCATTTGACTTAGCTGAAATGCTAATAGATGTGTTAAATTATCAGATTCCCACTTCATCCTTTATTTCAGCTAAGCCACATTATGTGATTCACTTCCTTTTTAGGGACCTGTAAATGGCTGCTTTCACTCCCAGTGGCATTAAAAGGTGCTTCAATTCACAAAAGGCACCTTAGCCGAGCCTCCGCCAGGAATCTGTGTTATGTGTCTGTAAACTTCAATTGCAGGTTGTGCACAGGGGAGCCTTCAGCCACTTCTCTCTGCAATTAACGGCTGCAGAGGAGTACACGTTGTAAAAACAAATTCAGTGAAGACTTAATGTCACTGCACAAAGGCGCTGAATAGAAACACAGATGCCGTAATGTTTACTGCTGTTGACACAGCGTCAGTTAGGTCTAAAAGCTTCTTTATTTCCCTTTGTTCCACTGCACTTTTGTCCGTCCTGCCATTCAGACCGGTGGATCGACTGAATGTGATGACTTATCAGAGAAATAAGCTGTTAGTGTGTCGTGCAGTTTGAACCTTTATATCCTTAAAAAGCTTTACCATAGCACACGGTCAGTGTATCGATTCTTTTACATGTTCATTTGGAGCAAGTTTGTCTGCCACGCGTGTCTTGGTTATCATGCCTTTGGAGCTGGAGGTTCAATTTTCTCATTGCAGTTTTGTACAACTGCAGATCATCTAATTAGATAAAAGCCATGAAACGCTCCAGCTTATCGTTCTGGAAAAGATGGAGCGCTGTTTACAGTGAGATAGAGTATAGCGTAAGAAAATTATAAATCTATTCTTCAGGGTAAAATATGTGGGGGATTTAATTTGCATTTTACTTCACATTATAGATTCAGTGTTATCTGTGAAATTACCATTATCTGGGGGATCTGATGGAAATCTGTTTTACACCAGGGTGGTTTCACACTCTGCGTCTCCTCCTCACAGTGTCACCACTAGGGGACACCCTCACAGACCTGCAGCCTGACGCTGTGATGGAAGTAAAACAATGGCTCTGGGATGTCAAATTACACACACACATACACTGACTTTTAATGTTTCTGCTGGCTCACACATCAAACTGCAGTAACACAGAACAAATTCTACTCAACTAAATCATTTTCACTTTATTTTACATTGTGTTTGAAGTTTAAAACAAGGCACGCTGTACACATTTGTATAATGTATCACGAGACACACTACCGGCTTTTTCCCCCCCACACACCAGAGTGGATAATACCTGAAAGTCCTGAGTGTCGACGCAGTTCATGTTTGGAGAACAGTAGGAAACTGGGAAGGCCCCGAAAGTAAAAAGCTCCCAGGTGGTGAATAGCGTGGCCACTTGAGCCGTGCAGAATGTGGGTCCTTGAGACTTGGACATGTGGTGGTGTTTTGTCAGAGGAAATGGGATGTATTTGCATGGACAAATTCCTCAGAGCCAGGGCCTTTCCCAGATCAGGGGGATCACACTGTTTGAATTGGCTGGGTTCAGTCGGGTCTACCAGGGCCTGGGTAGCCTGAAGTCGCAGTATGGGTCTCTGTGTGTGTGTGTGTGTGTGTGTGTGTGTGTGTGTGTGTGTGTGTGTGTGTGTGTAGCCTCAGGGCTGCCTGGCCCTGCCCGTTGCAGCACAGCACATCTGCACATACACACTGCAACTCAAGGCTGCCAGTCCTTTGTCAGAGTAGGATGAAAATGGAGTGATGTGCTTCCCTGCGAAACGTTATCGTTTGCAGATAGTGGAGTGTAAAGACGTATTATTTCCTGCATATTGATATGCATCATTTATCTTTGCCTGGGATTATCACTTACTCACTATACTGTATGCTGTGTGTAGAAAAATCACCGGTATGTGACTTGCTCTGATTTCAATTAACATCTCACCAACTGCCAAAAATGTTATCAGGCTGAAAAGAACTGAGATTGTATGTAGCAGTTTACAGTATATCGTTCTTGTGATATATTTTTTGTCGGCGTTTTTAAAAATCCTTTCCAAAGCCACATAAAAGCAGTTAACTTTGAAATGTCTCGTTAAGAAACCGGAATTCTGCAAACTGGGGTTACCCACTGATTGTAGGTTTAACATATATTTGTCTACAGTGGTGGATAATAACCAAGTACATTTACTCAAACTTCAGCGCACTGCATGTCAGAGGTGTATACTGTTCTTTATCCTCAGTGTATCTCACACGTCAGTGCATCACACACCATACAAGAATTTCAAGTTCGTTGTGTATGTCGAACAATTTACATATGTACATCTTTTCATGAAGCCTCGGTTCTCCAGTCCTCTGCGTCTCCCTCCATCTCCCCTCGTGTTAGGAGATGCTCCTGTGTCGAGATGACAGGCTTCTCCCAGCGATATGACACTTTCAGCTCTTTGTTCTCTCCCAGCAGAAGCCCTTTTTCATCCCAGTGGACAGATACCACAGTCTCTCTCCCGACTTCCGCACACTCCTGCTACTAAAAGAAACACTCGCCAAGTAATACTTTTGTTCATTTTCTCTCCTAATCGTGGTATTGGAGAAATTTTTTTTTGAGTCAGCAGCGGGATTTTCAATGGCACCGCGAGGAGTCGGTTCTCCTAAGTCACATGGTACAGCATCCTTTGATAAATGCAACACTGTGTTGTGTCACTAAAAGCCAATTACACCATGCTTTTTATGATTGATCTGCTCTGACAGTAGTGGATGGCATTTAAATCAACAGCCCCCGGAGCCATCTCTGGGCATAAACGGTGGTGGTTATGGAGGGTGGGGAGGGTGGCGGGGGGTTATGGGTGCTTTAATCTCATTTGCTTGGTTGCTGAGTTGAGTTTCTAGATCACATGTTTTCAAAAAGAGAGCGGGAGAGCGGCGGAGATATCCAGCAAGCCTCTGCTCACTCAGCTCGGGATGGCTGCACTCCCTTACAACTTTGATTGTCCCCCGTGTCGACAGCTCGATCCACAGCTTCTGAAGTACAAGGCGCACACTGGCACTCATAAAAGCGTGCAGGGAGGTGTCATATAGAACGCGGGATTGCTTTTTAATCCCAAGCACATTGACTATTCTTGTCAATAGAACCCCAATACAACTGCCAGCTTGAGCTTTTTAGCTTTTTTTTTTCCTACAGGATTCTTGCTGGGCTTAATTTTCAAAGTGAACGCACAGATGCCAAGGATGGGTTTTTTTTTCTTTCTACACACACACACACACACACACACACACACACACACAGACACTGCTCTCTCTCGCTCAGTGTCTGTCCTGGAAGTCCATGCCAAGAGCAACATGCATGAAGCAGAAACGATCAGTGGGATGCTCCTCCACCGCCTGTTTCTCAAGACTGAATGACCTGATGGGAATTATTTCCCTCACCTGCTTGCCTCCTTTAATTATTAACCTTTTACATTAAAACTCCTCCTCCCTTTCATTTTATTTTCATCATTTGAGAGCAAGGACAAAAGCACCAACTGCCACTAGCGGTAACGAAACACATACGTGACTTTTTTCTTCAATTGATTCCACTGTCAAAGAATATATTTTCCTTTTTCTTGCTCGTCTGTGTTTGAATAATTATTATCCACATCATTAGACAAGTTCCCCACTGTATCTAAATTAGAAGGTCTTCTTTCAGGCCGGACATCACAGGTGTTCCCTTGGTTTCATGTCCCACGAGGAGGAAATCTTTGAGGATGCTGACTATTAACCCATGCTCTAATCATCTAGTCAGGAGGGGATACGAAACCCGCCAGAAGAATGAATTAATACGACCCGCCAAGGAATAGACGAAGAAGTGAGTGGCCATTTGCAAGGCTTAGGTACAACTGTCATAGTTTCTCTCATCGCGGCGCAGCCCCTTCATCTCCCCTTGATGGTGTCATGGAAGTGAGAGGCGTGAAAGCACAGTGACACTCCACGGGCCCGTTCCACTCGCAGCCGCTAATTCATCATGACAAATGTGCTCAGTTGATCTGGCCCAGCAGCACTAATGGGGAGAGGAGAGAGCGCACTTCATTTGCACAAGACCCACTCCAATTAATCCATCCAGCTTTACTCTGGGCTAATTGGAGCGGGGCCCTCCCTGCCTGTGTGCTGGTAATGTACCCGACACAGTTTAACCGCTCCTGTTCTCAGGGATCACACTTTTTTTGTGCGTGTATTTTTTGTGTGTACATTGTGCCGAAGGGATGTTTGAGGTTGTAAAATCTGTCCCTGTGATCCTAAACATAATGCCCGCGCACGAGCATCTTTATATAGAGCAATTGATCACATTTCCGTGTAACCATATTTGGCACTTTCTTCTATTTTTCGGGGTTCCAATTCTTAACGCGTGGTGCCTTTTTCGAGCACATTATGAAACAAATATACAAGTGCATGTTTTAGCGAGTGCTTAATGTGTAGTTTGTTTACCAAATGCAAAATGTATCAATAGCAAAAAATAAATGAGATCAAAAAAATTAAAAAATTAGCAGATAACTGTCAGATGCTAAAAGCAACATCACTACTAGCTTAAAAGAGTCTTTTGAAGTGTTCTCACATCATATGTTTCTGGTTGTTTTGACCACAGCAGTGAGTGTGTGAGTGCACGGGCAAGTGTGTGTGTGCGCGTGAGTCTCTGTTTGTGTGGATAGATTTTAGTTTTCAACCATCAGTGAGGACATTTTGACAACTGCAAAGGCCTTTTCAAGGGTTATGATTTGGTTTTAAGGTTCATGTTTGAATCAGTCTTAGGGAACGTTTGAAAACTAGTGTCCTCAACTAATGAAAAACTGTGTGTGTGTGTGTACGTGTGTGTGCGTGTGTGTGTGTGTGTGTGCGTGCGTGCGTGTGCGCGTGCGCGCGTGCGCGTGAGAGACACCACATTGCTTCAGCTCGCTGCAAAACCTTTGGCACAAAAAGGACATTCTTTGTCTAAAGTTAGAAGTGGCCTGGTTGTTAATTAATCCATCATAGATAGATTTTGATCTCTCCAGTGCTTGATTGATGATCTAATACACACTTGGTAGTGCAGAGCCCTCTGAGAAAGGCGGGCGCCGATCCAGTGTTTTAAGTTTTTGGCTCGTTGTCAGGCCGTGTCTTTAGCAACTGACGTGAGTCTTGAAGTTATACAGAAAAAGCCGGCTACACATTTGCATTTTAGAAGTTCGGCTGTGTGCGGCAGAAAATCTAGAACAATTGTTGGCCTGTCACTTCAGCTTTATCATAAAAACTTACAAAGGTTTTCCTCCTCGCCATACACGACTGCTTGGGTAATGCTGCCTCCTGTGTCTGCAGACGTATTTTTCTAAAGGTGTGTGTGGCACATCTGTGCAGCTATTGTTTATTCATGGGGTAAACCCTTTGAAATGTGTTAAGATACTTCCCACTCATTATAAAAATCCTGCCACCCATGGATTAGGACTTTGATGTCACCAATCCTGCTTCAAAGGCTTCTTTCACTGCTATTAATCACAGTTTAGCCTCTGAAGATATAGCCAGAGAAAACATTTGGACATCTTGTGCAGAAACTTTGAAATGTTCAGACTGTCGTGCATATGCTATGTTCATATCCTCTCCGCTGTGTGTGGGGCTGTTGGACTGCTGTGCACGCAGCTGCACTCCTGAGTCCACGTGATTCATCTCAGATCTGGGCTTTATCCGAACTGTCTTCTTTACTGTGCTGCATATAAACACTAGTGTACAGTAGTTCACCGTATTGTTCTTTTCATCTTTTATGTTGAAACAAAGAGTGTCACACCAAAGTGTTTACGATTCCTTTGTGTCGGAGAGTTTGATGTCAATAATCGTCTCATGCAGCAGCTCATACCTTTTCTAAGTGTTGAATGAGTCCTGATGTTACTTCGTATGAATATCTTATGATTGCAGTTTTGTTTTAAACAGGAAATCTGGCGACATCCAGGGTGAGGGTCACCGCAGCCTCCAGATCTCTGCCACCGCAGCTCAGTTCAGGACGTACCAAGGTGAGGCATGTGCTCCTATGGCACAAAACGTCACTCCTGAGAGCACATTGTTTTTTAATGCGTTGCTCACAGACATCGCACCATAAGAAATCCAGTAAAAAAAAGACTGGTGTGAAGAATAGCCACAATAATTGACTACCCTGTTATGTTCACCGTCTTGCTTGTGGTGATGCAGCATCACCATCTGGTTTCTCAGACTCACCAAGTTGTTTTGCTGTTAATGGGCTTGTTGTTGTCGATTCTCTAAAATCAGGAAAGCAGCCTCACAAAAGTACATCTACATGCTTCAATAAGAGGCCATGATAGTATTATTAGCATAATATTCGACAATGATTCTTCATGTAGTAACTTTTACAGGCGCACATTGAAAAGATAATAATGTCTATTAATCATTTTAATACCGAGGTTCTCCGTGCAGAGTTTCTTTTTTTGTTTCACACACTCTGTTTTAGGAGCAGGAGCTGCTGAAGAAGTCTCTATTAATAGCAGGAACTCTCAAACTTTTTCACTTCTGAACCCTTCACCCGTCACCTTCATTGACTATCTCTGATTCACTTTATTCAAAGGCTCAAATCATAATGTCTGTTAGATTTTTAATCTAACATTTGTCTATTGTTGAATTACTTGGTCTGCGTAAAGGAAAAAAATAGTGATCACCCTATGTTTTATAAGGTGAATTGCAGCTTCTTTACATCTTGTCTTTCCATTTCTCTCTTCCTTTATTTCCATGTTATTCGTCAACATGTGCTGTACTCAAAGTCTCCCAAATACCTATTGAAGGTAAGACTTTTCTAAATCACAAAAGTTTCAAATTGCAAGCATCCTCTGAAAATCCATAATTCACTGCAATCGACCAGATATCATTGTAATCCGAACTGAGACTTTAACTGTGTTTCACTAACTTTGAATTATCTGCAGCTTCACTCTTTTAACATCAATCCCGGTCTGGTTTTGGAAAATGAAAAATATTTCTTTTGAACTATTTTCTTCCACAAAGCTGCATTATTAATATAAACAAAGTCTCTGGGATGTATCATTTTAGAGTATTGAAATACTTAATATGAGACACATGTGGGCCATAATCAGGGGAAGAAAATAACACTGGCAAAACATTTATTTAATTTTTATTTCCACTAAGCACCTGACAAGGAAAGACTTTTTAATAACAACTCCCTGCGATTGATGTAATATGTATGCCGTCATGTTCTCAGAGTTGACAGAAATTGACACTTACAGAAAGTTACTAGTGCGACCAAACTAAAGTTGAAGTTTGTCCCAGATAAGGTTTGTACTTCTGGTTGATTTGCTTTCAGAATAGCAAAGTGTAAAAGAATCCGATTCCGCTCTTCATGTAAATCAGAGAACGTTTGACGTACCTTTCTTTCTCTGTGCAGGGGATGAAATAAAGTATTAACATATGCGCTTTGCTACGTAGACTTACCATAAAATATCTACTGCATCATTAATTTTGATGAAGCCATGAACTGCGAAGGCCATTAGAAAGCTTATATTGTGTCCTCGTTAATCCGTCGTAGTCAGGATGACTGTCTGCTCGGTGACGGCTAGTCTCATTACTCAGAATGCTCTGCAATTTTCCCATGCCCCACAGCAGAACAGAATTATTCTCTAGATTGTTAGCTTTAAGTGTTTATGGGGCTGTGTTATACAGACGGCACAGTTAGTACAGCTGTGAATTCCCAACTGGCCCATTTAGACGAAGGAGACCTCCTGTAATAATACCTTTATCTCCACAGAGCTCACCGAGGACGTCAGGTTGCAAATAAACGGCATCTGATTTGAATGTGCTGGGTTTTCAGTGATTCTCCCGGCCTGAGTCTGGCCTGTTTGTCAATGCAGCGCGTTCAGTGTGAATGTTTGTGTTCAGGTGGACACCATGGAGATGATGCGGCACCCAGAAGAAACCACCAACATGAGGAGACAGACTGTGGCCTCCTATTTCCGTGTAGGTGTTTTCTCTTTCAGGCTCCTGGCATGATTTTTGTTGTTGTTGTTGTTAATTTGCTTTTAATGAAACTCATCATCTCCTGTAGATGTTTCACAGTAAGAGATTTCAATGGAACGGATGTGATTATTCTTTCACAGCCACTGCAGGGCTTTTAATCTGAAAGACAGAGCAACAAAAAAAAAAACAATTTTACACAGAAGATAAGAGCTCTGGAGACAACATGGACAACAGGCTTCTCACCAAATTATTATCAAATATAAGATCAGAAATAAAAAGAAAAAGCTTTGCCAAAAGTAAGCAATACTTTGCTAGCACAGGGGTGGCATATTGCTCATGAATTATAAGACATATATTGTAAAGCACTTTGAGCGGTTGAAAGAATTAAAAAGCCTAATATAACTGCAGTCCACCTACTATCTATATAAATGCAGTCCATTTGCTATCAGAACTTTATTGAGCGATTACTGTGTTAGACGTGTTTCAGTTTGTTGTGCTGCCCCCAAGTTGCAAAAAATCTGTTATTTACATTTGTTATATGAGATTAAAAAAACATTGCCCAATCCCATTGGGACTGATTAGTACTGCCAGTTACTATTCACCTTAAACTCCGCTATGAAACAACACATCTATGTCTGGAAAAAGTTGGTTGCTCTTTGATGTGCAAATCCTCACAAGTGAACTATACCCCCAGACTTTGATAACGCAAATTCATTTAACTGGTCTCTGGTGTTCTTGCCGTGCCTCTGCCCGCTGTTTACTGTTGTCTCATTGTGATTCTGCAGTACTCCCTGATGGACTTGCTGTCTAAGATGGTGGTGGGTCAACCACACTTTGTGCGCTGCATCAAACCCAATGATGACAGGCAGGCGCTGTGCTTCTGCAAGGAGAGGGTGATGGTGCAGCTGCGCTACACAGGGATCCTGGAGACAGTGAACATCCGTCGGCAAGGCTACTCCCACCGCATCCTGTTCGAAGAGTTTGTCAACAGGTAAGAGCAGCGTGGAGACGGGCGCCACATCCACTCTGCGGCACGCACACATGCTGAGCGCCGACATAACCCTGGAGATAGTGCAGAACAAGTGAGCCATGCTCCGCATCACACAAAAACACAGGTTCTTTAATTAGATAGGGGTACAAGTTGAGCAGAGCAAGAAGCAGACTAATTGGCAGTCATTAGTGATAGTGCAAGACTAAATCCTACAGCTCTTGTAACTGGGTGGATACTCTAGTCTGGAGAATATGGATAAAATTCAAACAGGGAGGAACTGTGTTTATAAGGGGTGATGCATTTTAATGGATTTCCTTTTGCTATTCATGAAGAGTTTGTTCTTTAACTCGGTGACCTGGAAAGGCTCTAATGTAGTCTCCTTGTCCCATTGGTATATATTAGAACACAATTAAAACAAGTTTTTCCTCATTAGGGGGGCATTATGTAAGGTTGTGTTTTTGTTTTTAAAAATGTGGGACAGGATCTGATAACAGTGCAACACCCTTCTGTTAAAATGTTAAAAATATACCTACACATCCTCAGCCCTTTAAAACAAGAAATGCACTTATGTCTGATCAATTTTTTCTTTGAAAAATATTCCAGCCACCCCTAATGTGCAGACTAAGATGATTAATTTAACCACCTTACGGTTTAATTAATTTGGACTTGTGGCTTGTCAGATAAAAAACCTTGACGTGAGATGAGCGGTCAGTCTCACTGATTTTGGGAAGCTGTAGAAATCTGTTCCTAATTTTTGTAAACTAGAACTTTGAATGACCACATTTCTTTTTCCTCATGTTTCACTTTTGCTTCCATTGTTAGAGAATATTAGAAAACCTGTCACCTGAGCTGATGAGTTTACTTTTTTCTCTGCAACACTTGAAGTGTGTGTGCATGTGTGCATGTACTACCACTTCAGACTACATTTTAACCTTACTACTGAATCCATATCATCCTACCTGAGCCTCGCAGAAGTCGTATAGACAGACTCAAACGGCTAAACTGCACCTTTAGCGAAAACTGATTTCAATTTGTGCTCTCATATCAAAGGCTCGTCTGATGTTGCCAAGCAGTGCTTTGTATTTACCATCAAAGAAATAACAGGTATCAACAGGAATTAGAATGAAAGGCTGTAGACTGAGGTGGGTAGGGGAGTTCAAAGAAGTTTTTCTTCTTCTTGTTGTTCTTCGATTTTGACCAACGCCAGAACACCAGAGATCAACCAGTAGTTTTGGAGCCTTGATGTCCCTGAGCAAACAGTTTTAAAGCCATTCTGTCCCATGCTGGTATTTTGTAAACTACAACTAGAGGATCAGGGGACGGATCCGGACACCGTCAGCGATAAAGCATGCAGTGGAGCTGATGCACAATGATAGGCCCCGGACTGATGGGCATCTTCTGTGGTCACTGAAATAAGAGACGATGATCCATTCAAAAGAGCTCCAACAATGGGCCTCTGTTGAAGACGCATGTCACAGTCAGGCTCATTTTTCCTGTCAGACTGAGCGGGCAACTTTCTGCTCTATTTAACACTTTAACTAGCTGTGTGCAATACGGTGTTAGGATTTACAGTCGCTCCTCTTGAGCAAGGTCCGGAAAAATAACTTCTAAATGTTGTCATTTACTTCAAAAGGAGCTACTGTACATGCTTGTAATTGATCCATTGAGGTACTAAAACTGAGGAATCCAATCAGATTTCTCCAAGATCACCATTGTACTGTATTCTTAACCACTAAACCCAAATTTCACATTTACACTTAACTAAGACAGATGTACAAAAAGCAGCTGTAGAGTGAAATTTAAAGCAATAATTTGACATTTTGGAAATTGGGCTCATTTTTGGTCCAATTTTGCCAATATAGGCTTGTTTTGCCTATAGTGAGATGAGAAGGTAAATGAATCTAGAACCAAAAGATGCCAACTAGCAGCTTGTCATTTTAAATATTTGGTTTTTATACAGACCAAAAAACATTTTAATTTGAGAGAGCTGCTGGTTGGTTGACTTTTTTCAGTCTTCAGCTTCCAGCAGAACATATTTAGCTTACAGACATTAGAACGGTCGCCTCATGTGTGAGTATTTAATTTTACTCTTCTCCTATTTCTGTTTACTAATATGTTAATGCAGTGTAAACTAATAGGTTAAAGGTTCTAAATTATATTTGAGTGAAAACATGCCTGAATCCGTCTTCGATACTGAAGTCTTAATCTTCTTTTCCTACAATGACATTTTTGGTGACGCTATGTCTTTGCGATCCTGCCTTCCTGCCAAAAGGTTTGGGAACAATTAAAAATGACAAAGAGACAAAAAAGAACAGTATCAAGTGCGAGTTATTTAGTTATATATTATATATCTTATTTTATTTCATGAGCTTATACCAACGTTTTTATTAAAGCGACAAACCCAACTCTGTTCTTGAAGTGCTACAGTATAACTATATTAAATCGAATTATTCATTGTTTCTTCCATAGATATTACTACCTTGCATTTCGGGCTCACCAGATGCCCGAGACCAGCAAAGAGAATGCTGTTGCCATACTGCAGCGGGCCAAATTAGAAGACTGGGTACTGGGGAAAACAAAGGTAATGTGCCTAGAACAAGAAAGTGAAAGAGTGAAGATATCTGTGTTCGTTGATCACATTCACCTGAGCACATTTCTAACATTTTATTTGTGATCAGGAGTATTTGTTAAACATAAAGAAAGCATACAGCTATACAAACAGAAGGCGGTATAGATATAAAGACATAAAAGGAGGCAACTGTCCAACCCTGCACATGGCCGTACAAAGACTTGGATAGTTATATACTGGGGCATTCTAACGTGACTACACATCCTGTCAGGTTTTTCTGAGGTACTACCATGTGGAGCAGCTGAACCTGTTCCTGCGGGAGGTGATGGCTCGGGTGGTGGTGATACAAGCTTACACCAAAGGCTGGCTGGGTGCCCGACGTTACCGAAAAGAGAAGGAGAAGAGAAACCGCGGGGCCATAATCATCCAGTCAGGTACGCTGGTCTTAAATGAACAGTAAAACAGAAGAAGGGAACTCCGGTCAAAAAATATAGGAATGGAGGATACGTTCTGTCATAGCCTTTTATCACATAACGATTAAACAGGTGCACATTTGAGGTGAATCTGCCCATTGGTTTTCCTAATGACCTCTGGTCTATTATGCACTGCGAGTCTTCATGAAAGAGATGAGTTTGATAACCACAGCTTGACCTGCGTGGGTTAAAAGCAAGGCTTCAGAGCAGACAATAAGACCTCAGAGTTCAAAGGGATCCATCCCTCTGCCACCTGGTTTAGCAGTGTTTTGAAGTGGGATCTTGTGTAGTATATGGAGTCTATTTTGTTTCACAGAGGTAGGTCAGCAATCTCTCTTTTTCTCTCTCTCACACACACACACACACACACACACACACACACACACACACACGCTGTCTCTTTCTCTTTTTCTAGCCTGGAGGGGCTATGTTGCTCGGCAGAACCTCAAGCAAGTAAAAAAAGAGCGGGAGGAGGCCGCTGTTCGCATACAGTCAGGTAATGAAATGTTTACATTTTCTTCTGATGTTCTTCACACATTCAAATGCAGACCACTTGAATTTCTCGTGTAGTCCCGTGTCCGGTGGAAAATGAATGCTCCTTTTTCCTACATTTTCAAAAGGAAAAGGGATAAAGGCCTGAAAACCTTGCATCCTTGCGAAACACCTTTTTGATCTCAATGAGTGGCCTACGAAACAGTAATAATTAATTAATAATGCATAAAGAAAAGCTTTTGAAAGTTTGGGCAGCATTTGGTCCCCATGTTTCAGAAGAACAGTGCACACTGAGATCCTTTTTTTCCTTTCATCTCTTTCCCAGTAAAGGCAAGAGAGGGGCTTATCCCTTCTGTTTCCTCACGACTTCCTCTCTCAAATTCCTGGCCTATTACACAGCTCTCACATACCAGAAACAAGATGCCTTTTTATACTGTCAACCTTTTCATCTGAAATGTAAATTAATTCTTACTCAGTGTGCCCTGACGAAGATCAAAGTGGGCACATTAACCTTCCCGGGCCCCCCCCCCCCCCCCCCCCCTCCTTAGAGCCTCTCACTGGAGGACAAGGGAGGGTGCCAAAAGGGGCAGGGGAGAGGAGGGCAGAAGGAGGAGATTTGGCATTGTTTCCCCTGGCTCCCCTAAGGGCTGCCCTCATCTGGCACATGGAGCATTTCAGTCGCCTGCACACCTTGTGTAAATGTCCTCCATTAAAACCCTTGTAAATAACGCTGCAGAATGGGTAAACATGGTTTTGGTGTGAGGAAAGCCTCTCCGTCGCCGCTGTCTTTCTCTTCAGAAAACCGTATTTGTGTGTGGCCGCTGGGGTTTGTAAGGGGAGGGGGGCCTGAACCTGACATAAGTGGGGCCTCAGCCCCCCGGCGGAGCACTCCAGCACATTCACATTGTGTGTTCTCTGCAGCTTATAGCCTTTGAGGTGGACTGCATTTGCATTCTGAAAATAAACAGATGCCTTTCAAATGTATGAGCCTGGTGGCTTCTCAGATCTCAGCGGGGCCTGGGGGACATGCTCACCATCGATCAGATTAGACCATGCAAAATACAACCACGGCTCAACAATGTACTTGAGCTTTCTTTTTCCTGTGCATATAATTTTACAAGAAAAACACAAAGCCGGTTGACGGAGTAAATCAGCGGGCTCCATTTACCATCCATCTGAGCTCAGTATGTTTCAATAATCACACAATGTTTTCCTACTGCTACGTTACACTCCTCATGCGGATGCTGAACACATTTTACTTCCTCCCAGCAAATGCAGTGTTTTAAGGACAAAGCTGCTCTAACGCTTTGATAAATTGTTGTAAATCAGGTGAATACCTGCCAAGGTGAACTACAGCATATGTATGTTGTCCAGATGGATAACAGAGTGAGGACAGTGGTTTTCTGACCATGTGAAAGCATGTCTGACATACATATATTCTGTGCAGCCTACAGGGGCCATCGGGTGCGTCGTGACCATGGACCCCAGGGGCCCAGATGTCAGCCCGAGGCTGGAGGAAAGACCACCAAGGAGGAGCATACGAGGTGAACTTTGACATCTCTCACCCTTCAGGGTCTGTTCTCATCAAAAACATATTTCCCCGCTGTTTAATTTATTTTAATTTTTTTTTTTTTTACATCTTCATTGCATCGTCTTATGTCACAGATGGTTGCCTTCAAATGTGACTGAAAATTAGAGATTAGATTAGAGACTTATTAAACAACTAACATACCTGTCACTCATCTGTAGCCCGATCTGACGGCCCCCATTTTGCCCTGTAACGTTCTGTTGTTTCAAGTCGAAGTGAAAGCTCCTCCCTGTGCACCACTTCTTTCAGTTTTATATATGTAATAAATATCTTTCCACCAGATTGCACACTTGTCTGACCACCATTGGGGTTGGGCGCTTCACTGGTCTCCAGATGTACAAGCTGAGAACTTTGTGTTTATTCAGCATATGGGCAGGCCAGTCATTAAGAAAGTATGTGCTAAGCAGGAGAGCAGCCCCCGACTAAACAGCAGCACACGTGGTGGCGATGGCTGTGGTGCTCCTTTTGAGCAAAACGCAGCACCACAACTCACACATATAAGTTATATCAAATTCCCTTATATAAGATTTGGGAATATATCTACGAGGAAAGTTATTCCTGAATGATTCTGGCTGTTACAGTATGAGATTTTTTTTTTGTTGCTCTTGCACAGAATGCAACAAAATTCCAATAGTAAAAAAGTTCAATACGCATGTTTAAAATGATGTTGCCTAAAACATCTTAAACCAGTTCACATGTTAAGAAATTGCTTTCAAATCTTGGGTGACTTTTGGTCAATGCTGTGCATCTGTCTCCAGACTTAATCTCCAAAATACTAGATTTACACATCTGAAAATGTTATGCTTGTTATATACTCAAACCAAGCGCAGTCTCATCGGGGAGTTTTCTCTCCATGTTTACAATCATATTCCTTGGTGAGAAACACTTCAAACCTCCACTTAACAATTCTGTTTAATCAGTGTTGGAATCTCTCCATATAGATTTATTTTGACATGATCTGGCCCATTTTCCTCCTGTAAGATCTATGTTCTCACCTACATGCTGTTCTTTTCCCTTTTGATATCCCTCATCTCTGCCATGCATGGATTCTGTGTTTGCATCCAAAGAGCAGAGCCTCCAGTTGCATCACCAAGTCCAAGCTGGATGAGATTTTCTTTTTCTAGACTCCAAGCATGACTGCAGAATTGTGTTTGCACTTTGCAGATGTTGTGGTTGCTGTTTTTTTTATGTTTGTTTTTTATATAATCCAACAATGAGCGATCACACAGAAACAAACCTCTGCCTCACACTTTGCAAATTGCATAATCATAAACCAGAGCTGTTTTTCGCATTAATCAAGGAGATAAACACAAATCATCCCCAGCTCTACTAATGTAATACAATCTGAACAGTTGTTTACATCACTGAGTAAATAACTAAATATAATGTGTGTTGTTTTTATAATGCCTATTTTCATTGTACCTAAAAATGCATCTTACTCTCACAGGTCTAACAGCCCAAAGAGCGAAGAGACATATACAGATCACTTACATGGAGAAAATGTAAGTAACAGAATATCAATGAGCTTTTTCTTGTGCCTGACTTTAGCCATGTATGTAAAATGCTGCTCCTCTAAAAAGCAGCTTTAACCCAGATTATTCTTTGGGAATTTCTGAGTCCTTGAGACAAAAGAGTTCTCTTGCTCCAACCTCCATCTCAGCGGAGGAGACAGGGTGGTACGGGAACGAGAGAATCAAAAGGCTGGAAATTCACGGCTGAGAATAAATGCTCGCTCTTCCCTGAGGTGATTTGTCTTTGCGCTCCTCTTTCTACAGATGTTAGACCCCTTTTTTAGTAAAGACCTGAGGTTCTTTGGTAGCACTTTGATATCCTGCTCGGATTCAATATGTGAAATAGAAGAGCCACTCCGTGACTTGGAGCACATCACAGTCTTTGAAGTCTGATCCAATTTTTGCTGCTCACCATTTGATGTTGAAAGGATGAAATGAGGAAAATGTACAGTTTTTGCCAGTAACTCTGCTGAGCATATGTAAGATTAAAAAAGCAAAATCCTTTGGAGGATGTACTTAGAAATGTTAAGCAGATTAATACTTTCCTATAGCTCTTTTATTCAAAGATAAAATTAAATATGAGAGGAAGTCTGTATATGCTGTTTTTTAACCTCACAATTAAGTCAGTGTGGTGCTGTTTGCTAGGAGGTAGGGCTACTAAAGGGGGATATGCAATTGCATTAGCATTTGATTAACATTGCAAAGCACATTAATGGGTGTGAGTGCCAAATTGTAAATTGTAAATAAATTAATACAGCATCTACATGACTAAATAAAAAAAAAATAAACACACATGTTCACATTACAGGGCTTGCTTTAACTTGTGTCTATTTATCCAGTGCTTTCATTGACATTGCTCTTCTGGGTGTGTTTACGCCTCCTCTTTCAAGGTTGGCCCCGACAGCCGAGACAGACAAGTGAAAGACTTCAAGAGAGACAAAGGCAGAGCAGAAGACAGTGTAACGAAGCCTTGCAGGGAGACAGCTAGACTGCGAGACATGCAGTGTAAACAAGGTAAGCCCGAGCACAGAGCTGGCGGGTGCAGGTAATTACACAAAGAGACAGGAGAAATCCCGCTTTAATGGATAAAGTGCCATTTTTAATACGGGACCCCTTTCAACCTTTCATCCCAGCCAATCCCCTGCTGCCATTCTTTGTTGACAGCAGAGGGAGAGAAGCATTATGGGTGATCATTTTTGCGGTATTTTAATAACCCAGGTCAACTCATCATAAACGTCTCATGGCAAGTGGGGGGTGGTTGCTTTCGAAGTGGCACGAGCACTTCAAAGCTTTCATTCTCCTGCACGGGGAGCCCTTCACTAAGGATCTCATCAGTGACTCTTAATAGACCCGCACAGTAACGGTGACAAGAAAATACACAAACCCTGATTTGTTGAACATATGTTTGGTTTGCTTTTTGCCCCAGGCGATGAATTACATTAATTCCTGCTGCCTGGAAGGCTGAGTGGGTGGCTGTGCAGGGGGCCTCTGATTACGGCCGTCACCCGGCCCACTACTAGGGTAGCCTGGGTAATGGGGGCCTGGCCCTTCATTAATGTTATTAGAGGGGTATGAGGTAAGAGACGTAGGTGGAATAGCATTTAGCGGCGCGGCTGAGAGATTACGGGGATTAGACATGATAATGTAACACAGACAGGGCTCTCCAGCGGGCCCGGGATTAGTGTCAGCACGCCACAGCAGGTCTGGGTTAGATAGCGGCTAATTCGCTAATGCTGCATACAGGTGACCTCCGCTCCCAGGCATCACTCCTTCTGAAGGCAGGCAGTGTTAGATGAATTTATAGTGTCAGAGTGATTATGGAGTTGTGGTGAATGCTGGTACCAGGGCATTTTAGCTCTAACGTGTGTTGTGTCCTGTGTCACTGGAGCTTCCATTCCTGGAGCTCTGAAATACCAGAAGGACTTTCTTATTATGTCTTCGCTGCTTGAGGTGAGGATGAAGGGTATTTTATTTTATGTATAAAACACATTCCTTTGCACATATGTCACTATTTGTTAAACTGTGTTCAAATATAGAGCATTTCAACTATGTAATGTGAACCATGATATGTAACATAGTGCTCAACTGTGTCACCTAATGCACCAGTTATAAATGATGATGTCTACTTACAACGCCTCCTATGAGTAGGGTTTTGTACTGGTGACCAAATGCAACCTAAAACCCTTCTCGTTCAGACTAATTGGCAGCAAACTGTATATTCTCAGAAGTCAAACACTTGGCTCTGGGCACTTAAACTCTTATTTGACATCCTCTCTGACAGTGTACTTACATCCTATTATATGTATTCTATATTCTAAATGTCCTTCAGATATGGGCTTGACTGACTCTTTAGAAAACACAGATTTTCAGGTATTCATTGCGTCCTGTTCCTGCCTCGATTATGTTCCAAGGTCTGCTTGTGGCTCCGACTTCTTTCAGAAAACCCCATTTGAATATGTCGAGGGAGGCCACCGTGGCTCAGGCACCCAGGGCACACTTTGATCCCTACAGATCTGAGGGCCTTTTTTTTTATCCCGAGATTGAGCTAGTCATGGAAGCCTTGCCCTGCCAGATGTTTGGAGACCAGACTCCTTCCTGTGTCTCATCCTGCTGTCGCCTCTGGTGATTGCAATGGTTCTTTCGGGCTGCAGCTCGACCTGGAGTGTTTCAGGACACCAGTGGAGAAAAACTGAAAATTAGCCATGGAAATTGAATTACCCCACCCCTCGAGACTCACACACAGTCGCACACACTCCACACCCTGCTCCCATTAATGCCAAAACACTGGGGCGTGACCTGGAACCTCTCGGTGTGTTTGACGGACGATGGGTCTTTGCTAAGTGATTTAACAAAGCCCGCTGTTGCAAGTAACGAGATTAGCGGTATTTTCTTTAATGTATGAAACAAGGCAGACCAGATGAATTGGAGAGATGTTTTTCTTTTACTGTATATCTGACACCGGGCTCGGCGACTATTCTCACTCTTTAGTCAAATACCCGCAGTGCTGCATTTTATGGTGGGAAGAGAGCATTAAAGCACTTTATACTCCAGGCATTCACAGATGTCTGCAGCAGCAACCTTTGATTTCCCATGTTTTGTCAGTGGAAAAACTTACTCGTACACAGAGTAGACGTGTAAGCTGCACGTTCAAAACGATGCCACCTCTCGTCACCTGTCTCCGGAGCCTGAATATTAATACAACATATTTGGAAATGAGTCACAGAGACATGCGCTGAAAGAAAGCCTTTGGTAGCAAGCAGCAGATATGATCAGAGTGCTGCTTATGCTCCACAGCGTGGTAAACAGGATGGTGCCGAGGATCAGTCAGAGCTGACTTTATGGTTTATGAAAAGTGAGCTACTTATGTTAACAGGCTTTCTGAAGATTATAGTTGTGGTAAACATACATGTCAAGAGAGAGACAGCGATAAAGTGGAGCCACAACACAGAGACCAATTACCTCTGCGCACTGGATGATAGTTAACCTGGTCGTTTGAAGGGATGAGAGGAGGAGGAGGAGGAGAAATGAAAAAGAAAACAGTTGAAGTTTATGTTGAACTATTTGTGATAGTGATGTCCTCTCAGTGCATAACATGGTACAGTCAATATAAATTGATTTTGTTTGTAGCCCTGAGCTCTCTCTCTGAGCTTCATGGCCACAGCTGGAGATCTTATTGGAAATGTGGACGCTGATTTACCCTCAATGAGGTCAAACCCACACCCACCAGTACATCTCACTTCTACTCCCATTCCCTCCCTCGGCTCTTAAACGTCTTCCCACATGTTCCACAAGGTTTGCAGCCACCAGGTGCTGCCCCACCCCACCCCACCACCACCACCACCACCACCAAAGCAGCAGCAGCAGCATCACCGTATCAACATGCATCTGCCAGACAAATGATCCACCCTCTCCATGTTCTCTAGACAAATACTCTCCCTCCCTCTCGCTGTCTCTCAACCTCCTGATTTATCCGTCTGTCTCCACATATCTCAGCAGCTCAACCGGATGCCTTCAGTTTTAGGCAAATTACAGGCTTGATGAAGCGGCAGAGGAGATTTGGAAGGGATAGGAAAGACTCAACTTAACGGAAGGAGTTGCCTCTGTCTGACGCTACCTACGTAATCCTCTTAATGTCAGTGGGAGTAGTTAACAGGATGTACTTCCAAACTACTCATCATCACAATTCCAACAGAATAATCTTCTTAGACATAAAATCTAGGTGGGAAATGATTCTCCAAGTTCTCTGTCATTTTGCACATGTGGATTGAGTCATTTGATGTAGTTCAACAAAGTTTTTCCAAGCACAAAACCTCACCGGTTTATTTGTGGTTGAAAAAATACATGGATAGATATTTGAGTAAACCATATTTTATCTAACTCAAAAGCTTAATGCCTTTAGTTTGCATATTCAATCCATTCTTGGCCCGGTTTCCTTGTCATCATGTCTCCCTCCTCAGAACTTACTCTGTACTCATCCTGCCAGGTCACAGTTGCATGTATTATGTCTCTGACAAATGATTGACTTCCACAAAGTTGAGAAATTTTTCCTCCACGCAAACATTTCTTTTGGAGTCAAAGTTCCAAATCTGCTGTCAGGGCAAATGATTGATTTCAGTGTGAAAAATTACTTGTAAGTAACAACATCCTCTGCCTGCGATAGTGAAAACAGATGCAGGAACCACTTTTTTCAGAATTATCTGCAGGACTTGACCAGCGTGTCCTATAATTCAAAGCACATGAGTTGCAATGGAAGTATGATGTCCAAAATGACGAGAGCGGCAATGCATCTGTGGAACTCTGTGTAGTTCTGGAAGTTCTCTTCAATTTCAGATATCTGTTTAGCGTGCGTGCGTGTGTGCGTGCGTGCGTGCGTGCGTGCATGCGTGCATGCGAAGAGGCAGTTCTGAGTTAAAGAGAGGGGTCTGGGTTGCACATGCTTCATTTAGACATCAAAGGCCTCTGATGATGATTTTTCCTTATAATCCATGCCTTTTGGTGCCTCTGCTCTCTCCATCTGAATAAACAAAGCCCAAGTGGTTCTCTGTGGTCCAGAGAGTCAGGTGATTGCAGCACGTGATGTGGGAAGTAAATCGATACCTATCTAATTTATTCTACAAAAAAAAAAATCCCACTTTTATGTTGTTTCTGAGGAGCGTTCTGATTTTCAAGGGATTTCAAAGTGGTATTTAGAGCTGTAATACGAGTCATCTGCTGCTCTTTGAAAATGAAAGAAATACCTATCTCCAAAAGAATTCATGCCCCTTTGATATCTCAAGATGCAAACTTGTACAATGTGTAAGTCTCTCACCAAAGGAGAAAACTCTGCTTGGCTTCTTCTGAAAGGGAGGAATCAATATTGTATGAACCACACTGGCTCTGTATTCCCAGCGGACCATTATTCCTCCCCACCCCAAACAGCAGACGTTACCCGCGATCATTTAGCAAACCCCCAGTGTGAGCCACTGTCTGACCCTTTCCCAGATCTGCCTCTCCATGTCCAAGCCGTGCTCCCATGCCAGAAGCCAGTTTGGCAGCCTCCCTGCCTGTAATATATCTGCAGGAGCAGCATTCCTCTGGGGCTGGCCTGGATCAAATGGCAGTGATTTCCCAAACAGAGGCACAGAGATGGGAGGCTTGACCCATCCTCTGATCTGCTACACGCTCTAATAGCTGCAGGTCAGAGTGGATAAATGGTGGTGTTGAACCGCCCCCCCTGTTTGTTGCGCTCTGGGCTCCAGATCTGCAAGAGGATGTAGGGCCAACAGATTTGGCCTGAATGATTTTAAGGGAAAATTTAAATTGCGTTTTTCCCAACCAATAATGTGATTAGTATTTAGACAGCAGTTACTTTCTATGAACTTAACTTCAGGCAATTTTTGGTGTTTTACATTGTACTTAACAAAATATGATTGGATTTTAATAAAATCTGATACAATAAAGCACATATTAGTGGTACACTTGACATTAAACAATGAAATATAATTTAAATTATACATATACAATGTTTTATATTACACTGACAGCTCTGTTCTGTAGATGCACGACTGACAGAAGTGACAGGCTTTATGTGTCTGATATTAATATGAGGCAATCTCCTAAATTCATTTGACTCCACTCTGTTGTTCTTAATTATCAACAACAACACTAAATGTCTTCAGCTCTGTGAAACTATATTTAGACACAGTGACGCTTTGACCTAAATTCTAATATACAACACATTTGCCACGTTGGCCATCTTGTGTTAACATGCCAACATTTGGTAATTGACACAAAAGACTCACTCTTTTCGAGTTTATTGTCCTTTTTTTGTAGGTATTTGGTCACAAACTGTAGAACTGAACAAAATTTTAAAAATTGACAGGATGCTGACGCCAGAAAACGGGGGGAACATGAATGTGTGAACCATATTTCATGGCAGTGTGACAAAGAATTGTGGAGACATTTCACTCAAACCACAAATGTCAGCTGCATGTTGGCACTACCTGAAAATTCAGGGGATGACCAAAGTCAGGGATTTATCCTGTGCCAGATTTCACGACAAAACATATCACTTTGAGTCTGGACCAAAGGGACGTACTGACGTACCACTAATAATAATTTGGAGTGGTGTTTCTTTTATTCAAATGTATAAGTCACCATACATATTGAGCATATTAACCTGATATCACACTTTGGCCAACTCACAGAATAAATGTTAACTGTCTACAGCTGAGTAAATTTACCAGGCACAAGGAAGCGGATGATCATCTTGAACTTTCACTTGAACTCTTTCAATTGTGATTTTCATATAAAAACTTTAAACTGTTCAGCCCTACAACAGATCCGCCCTTTTAGCTACAGCGGAGGCTCTGAAGCAAACAGGAAATCAGATGCTTTCATTCTCGCACTGAACGTTTCGGGTCAGTGCAACACTGTTTTGTTTTTTTCATATTTTTGGAATTCATATTTTTAAAGATGCACATAACACAATCATGCTCTACGCAGTCTATTTTACAGTATGATTGCGTTTTTTTTAAACTTTGTTCAAGGCCGTCAGAATTCATTATTTGTGATTGAGTGCTTTGATGCAATATCAAGGGAAAAAAAACATTTGCTTATCAAATGCATTTCTGCATCATTAGCCTAACACTGTCCTACATACAGATATTGTTCAAAAAGATTAAGGTACAAATGTTTATTTGTGCTGATTTATTTAATCTGTTATTAATGTAAAATACATTGGTTCTTTCCGGTTTCACAAAGCTAAAGAGCAGCATTTTGTACAATTTATCTGAATGTAGTGTAAGTGATTTTGATGCAGCCAATCCAATGCTACTCATTTTGAGGAAATGCACAGAGCTGTTTCTTCCACAAGCTACATGAGATCTATCCAAATATCCTCAAATACTCAGGGGCAGCACGGATTCACACAGTGGATGGTTAGCACCTCTGAGGCACGGAGAGATAAGATTCACGGTAAAAGTTACCTAATATCTCAGAGCTGACAGGAACTTTCTGGGCGTTTAAAGAGTGTGACTTTAGTAAACCTGTGCTGGTTTGAATAACATCAAGAAAGCCGAGGAAAGATGTGGGGGGTTGAGGAGAGGGCCTGCTCTTTGATGTATAGGATTGAGATGTGATGAGGTCTGTTCAAAGTGAGTACAAAGTAGTGTTAAGATGGAAAAAGCAAATGCAGCTTTAGTCAAGGTAGAGAAGCCGGAGTAGCGAGAGATGATGAAGAAATGTCCTGTCTCAAGTAGATGAAACGTTATCTGGCATTAAATATATATGCTTCCTTGTAAAGGTGTCTCAGGTTTAAAGCACACTTTTGTATCTGCATGGGAGGATATAGTAAGACCTCATAATTTCCTTATGTTTGAATAATCCAAATCATTTCCTATCTTTGGAAAGACATCAATAACATTTCACTGTCTGTGGTTTAATAATTAATGCGTTCTTCAGTTTTCATTCACAGTGTTTTGGAACAACCGGGGGAAACTTAATTTAATGCAGACAAAGATTCACCTGCTGGAATTGAAACAGCAGAGAACGGAGAGGCGATTCGAACGTGTTCATTACTTCTTACTCTGTTTAACAGATTAGCCTCAGTTTCAGGAGGCGGAACAGGGTGAAGATACATCCAGAGTCCTGTAGATCCGCTGAATCAGAGCAGGACCTTTTGGGGGAAATGTACTGTTTTAAATAGGACAGTAAATGAATGTCATTTCACTTTAAAAGGGGCATTTCATTAATAGCACTACAAATTGCTCCATTCACTTCCATTGAATTTGGGTGTATCAAAAAATCTCAGAAGCAGGAATCATATAACTTATCCAAATAAAACGATGTCTAGACACCAAAAGGAACAAATTAGAAAGTTTAGTTTTTTTAGGTGAACTGATCCTTAAAAGAAGCCAATTGACATCCTAGGAAATACAAAAATTTCTTACTTGCTGAGATTTAAATGATTAGATTGATACTAGTCTCACATCTTTCCATTAAGTATGAAGCTACCCCCAGCAGCCGCATAGCTTAGCTTAGCATAAAGACTTGAAAAAGGGAGGTGGAGCTAGTGAGGCTCAGTCCAAATGTAAAAACATCCACCGACCAACACGTCTTAAGCTCCCAAATTAACATGTTATGTCTCATATGTTTAATCTTTACAAAAATGTAAGTGTAAAAAAATGTGTTGATTTGTGAGATTTCAAATTTTTTTTAAAGATGTTTTTACTTTTGGACAGAGCCAGGCTAGCTGCACTACCAGTTTCTATGCTAAGCTAAGCTAAACATTGGTTGGTTGTGGCATCATGTAAAACACTAAATGAACATTTATTGTATTTTGGATATTCTGTGTTAAACCAGCAATTGACTTTTCCACGGGAAATTTCTGTGGATTTTTTTCAAACATCTCTCATTAATTACTTTGACATCTTAACAAATTGCAGTTCAGTTGCAGAACCTGCTACCAAACCCTGATTTCGTCCATTAGCGAGCAATTGACTCCACACCAGCAATATTCTGTGCAGCCAATCTACTTTTGCTCATGTTGTTCTGAAAACTATCTTCAGCACCTTCTGAACGACCGCTCTCAGCAGGACTCATTAAACCTGGCTTCAGGAGACAAGCCTCCCACAACACCGACTACTTCTGCAGAAGATACATGGATATACAGTATAACTCCTCACTGAGACAATCACACACATTTAAAAATACTGCATCCTTCCACTGAGCTTAAATGTATTGAAATCTCACCTAATACATACAGTTATTACAAATATTCTATTTACTATCAGGACCTGGAAAACACTACTTTACATATTTGAAAATCAATCATCCATGCAACAGTCACACACCGATTGAGAATTTGATTATCAGCACTTGAAGATGTTGCCCGACTTTTTATTGTCAACACTTTGTCGCCTTAATGTTAAATTTTCCGGGGCTGTAAGCAAATGGTTGTTGCATATCTCTACTTGACTCGTCTCTATGTGGTTTTTCTCAGACATAGTTTTCTGTCATAGAAACTCTCTTGTCACATTTTTTGCCACGTTGTTCACAGCTGTTGTCTTTTATTGTTGCTGGAACTACATATTGTACATTTTCTGTTCTGGTCAGATCTGCCCTGAGCGTCTGTGTAAGCTCATTCTGGAATTAAAATGTCTGTCTTTTTTTTTTTTTATGAGTTTTGGTCACCGTAAAAGTGAACATGCTTGCTTAGTCAGAAGTGTATCCACCACAGTCTCACCTCGGCCTCTTCAAACGTAGCTGTTTGGTAAACTTAACATGTTGTCGTCTGCGTACCTGTGAGGAGAGATACAATTATATGTGGTTTATATGTGTGGATTTGTGTAACGTTAAGCTGTTATTGAGTCAGCTCATCAGTGAAATTACATAATCTCACCAAAGTAAATTCAAAATGTGTTTTTGCCACTTTGTCACACGAGGGTGCAGATTTTAAAAGTCGAGGGCAGGATCTGTTTACTGCTGCTGTCATCACACTTCGTATCATTTTGGTGCTTGTTGTTTTTTTCCGCTCAGTTGGATCACTGCCCTCATTTTTCCTCTGTTGCAGGTCCAGTGATGAAGCTGCAGCAGAGAACTCCTCGCCGCCGGGGCCAACAGCCCAAGCTGCTCAACAGCCCTGAAGACAGTCTGTACTACAACCAGCTAAATGTGAGTTCAAAGTGCCGATAAAGGCCTTTGTCTGACTTTGGTTCCACATGATAATACAATTAAACCTACCTGTGCCAGACCCTGGAGCCCCACCCCCACGCTTCTCTGCCTCTTGTCTTGAACATGCGCTTATGCTCTTTATCTGTTGCTTTCATGTCAGGATGTCTGCCTTCACGGTGAATAATTGATGTGGTTTATCAAAGCTGAGCAAGATGCATGCTTCATCAGACTCACTTGAGCCCTTTGATCAGAAAAAAATTATGCTGTGACTTCTGATATTATCAGCATCTGCTCGCATTCAACACAAAATCACTTTGAATTAAAAATTAATGACTCTCTGCTCATCTTTTGACTGTGTGCTCTTGGCCCTTTCCTCAGAGAACTCTGGATTACCAGGGGAGCAAGAGGAAGCCGAGAAAACTTGGGTAAATAACTGCTTTCCTACTTGCAGCAACTCTAAACAGAGCAGGCCCTTTGTGGAATCGGAGAATCCAGAAATGGAGTTGTTTTCTTATAATGTAAATGGAGAGCCGAAAATAACAGGCTTTTTATGAGCAGTTGCTCTGCGTCATTAGAGGGGGGGTTACATATTATGGCTTTGTCAGCATCCTAATTTAAATTGTTGAAGGTCTTACTTGTATTTGTACAATAAATGACTTCTTTGTTAAGATCAGTGAGAAGAGGACGCCTGAACGCCTCATCATGCATCTGCAAATATTGTTTTTATTTCCAGATGTCGGTTTTATCCAATCATGAAAACTCAGTTCTGTATCACACAAACTTCTGACCTGACTTTCTTCTCTTCTTTCACATCAGTCAAATCAAAGTGCTGGATGGAGAAGATGAGTACTACAAATTACTGTCAACAGTGGAGTCAATCCCTGAGGAGGACTACGCGGCCGCACCCTCTCCCGCCCTTTCTAGTGGGCCGCTCGTCAGTCAGAGCTGAGCCTTACAACCATGTCAGCCGGTAAGACAGACGCACCAGACATGTCGACAGACACTCCAAAGAGCATCCTCTGTGTTGGATGTGCTGTGGTATATGGAGCAAGTAGCAGCAGTGCAAGATAAGCAACCTGTACACAGGCGACAGCCTCAGCTATGAATCCAAAGTGGTCAGAGTGTTCACAGGAACAACTAACTCATCAGTGACTCCACTTTTATTGGAATCGTGACATTTTCTGTGCAGTAAATCGTGACAGTTCCTTGGTTTCTATGGTTTTATAGCCATAATGCTTGATATTAGTAAGGGACATTACATTTTGCAAGCATAGGGGCTCTAGACAATGTCCTAGAGTTCGACATTAGTCTATTTCTAGTCCTGTGCTTGACTTAATGCTATTGTACCCTCTCGTCGCCGTCGTCGTCGTATCGTTATGGTGTCTGTCAATTTTCTGGAGGCCTTTTTATGGTGTTGAACTCTTCACTGAATATAAAATTGGTAACTGGCTTATAAACGGTGCCGCCTCAATAAATAAATGAATGACAGTACATGTAACACCGTCATGTGGTGCACAGTAGGGGTGGTGTCTCGTTAATAAGAAACATCCTGCAATGTATCTTTTAATTATTTCATTGACAGAGTTGTCAGTCAATGAAATGTTAAAAAGGCTGATAAATAAATGAGACAAAGGTTATGTCTTCAGTTTTTTCCCACAATGTTCAAATTATTATTATATGACCTGCAGAAAAGTAACAAATGCTCATATTTTTAAAGCTTTAACCAGTAGATGTTTGATGATCTAAATGATCTGCTCATTTTTTTTTTCTGTTGATTTGCTATGGAGTAATTGATCTATCCTTTAAACACTACTGTCTACAGTAAAGAGCTCTTTCCCCTTCATCTCGCAGTGTGTTTCTAAACTCAGCGGTGTTATCCAGACTTTGGAAACATTTACCTATTTTCGAGTTTTATGTCCATTGTCTAACACGGATCCAGAGACAGATCCTTCTGAAAGCCGAAAACTCTCCTGACGAGTTCTCCCACAGCGAGCTGCCTGTAGTTAGAGGGGCTTTGTGCTGTCTGAGTGCTGGAATCACCACACATAGCCTCACAGAGGCAGAGCTAGACCTCACTTTGAATTTCACCCTAAATACAGGAATTTTCTTTTAAGATGTGAAGTGTCGGAAATGCAGGGCCGGCGAGTTGATTTGTAGAGGGGTTTTTTTTTCTTTTCAATTTGCATATCATTTACTGCATCTCCCTTTGTTGACACCCGAGGGCCTGAGAGGAGATTTTGATCTTAATAGGAAGAGTAGGGTGGTATGAGTTAAGATCTCGTCCTCCTTATGCTCAGAAGGGAAAACATTAGAGCCCTGCCTAGACAGTGAGACTGGCTTCACTTCAGGTTCAGGTTCACAGGGGTCCTGGTGGGTGGAAAGAGGCCCAAAGTGTTCATGGAATCCCACTGCTCAGTGCTGTAGAGGGCAGACTGAGGTTGAGACACCGAGGACTGACTCATCAACTGAACATTGGTGGTCATCCATAATTAAAAATACAGTATGAGAGAAATATAAGATGATGGATGGTTTAAAACCACCGGTTTTGTCGCTTGACAGCACTTCGGTTTTAAACCTGGTATTTACCAACCATTACTGTGCTGTTTGATGCTTTGAACGACCACAATGCTTGTTGTGGAACTATGGTTGATCCTAATAGTCTGAAATGTTACTGAACCTCAACACAGTGAAGTTTGAAGACTTTTTATTTGAATAAAAGTTGAAATATAACAGTATCAAAAAAGTGCATTATGTTATGCTTTCGAAAATAAAAGTAAAAGCATTAGCAGTGAAATATACTGAAATATTTTGCAGAGAATGTCTCCTGTCTTATTCATATAATTATCTACTCATGATCTTATTGGATTATTGATAGTGATGCATTAATGATAATTACCATATATTGTTGGGTAGTTTACTATATAACAATATATTGTGTTTTACAAGCTCATTATACCTTATGTTATATAGCATATATCTTGTATTTTTAGTGGATGGATGAAAATGCAAATAGTTCCCTCTCAAAGAAAGCTACCTAAAAGTATTATGTAGCATGAAATGGAAATACTCAAGTAAAGTGCACAGTATTTGAGTAAATGCACATGGTTACACTCCACCACAGCTGTAACACACATCAACCACCATTATTTAAAAAGCTGATTGCACGATGGGGGGAAAAAAACAGCTCACATGATTAAGCTGCATCAATAAGAAAGCTCTGGTCTTTTCAATTTGTCATATGTAACTCTACAGAAAAAAAAATTCAAAAGTAATACCCCCAGACCACTGGTAGTGTTATAATGTGGTGTCACAGTTAGTTCATACGCATTTCACCTCCGGTCTTGCTACAGATCCTACAATAATTAAAATCCTCGTTGTGCATTACTCCCTGGCTGGGATAGTTGGTTCCTCTGAAGAGCAGCCTGAAATAGGTCACCCCAGCACCCTGTAGTGCATCTTAAAAGTACACTGAATCAATTAAGTGTGATCATGCTCCCTTGATTATTTTGGCCCTGTTTCACCAGAGAGGAATTTCAAATAGGCTCAGTAGTCTGAATAACAAGGTTGGACTGTGGTGACAAATGGTGCCAGAGTGGGTGTTTCTTCCCCTGTTTTCCTCTGCCAAATTAACTCCCTGGCTGATTGCCTGCTTTAGCATATGAGAGGAGGTGAGCGGAGGTGTGTACGTAATTGCCTTGGCTCGCTGATTAAGCGTTTGCAAAAGGAAAATGTTATGAAATACCGCTGTCGCTCTCGTGAAAGATGTTCTGACCTCATGACCTGCTGCTCCTGCCTGGACTGCTGGTCATCTTGCAGGCCTGTCGAGTTGCGGTTCGAAGCCCGGCACCTGTGTTTTCTTTAATGCGCCTTTGTGAATACAACTCCCTCTTGTTTTTCCTCATTAAATCTGACACATCTGGCGCGTGAGAGAGGGCTCCTTTAATGTGGCCAACGTTACTGCTGGTGTTATTCTTGCCATTTCTGCTATTTGCTTCATGTGCTGCACTTTCATTAGAGCTACATCCAAGGCAACCACAAACACTGTTATCCAAAGTTTTAAACCACCTTTATGAAAATCGCTCTCAAGCTGCAGCCCTGAACAAATGATGAAAAGCTTTTATTTTCTAAAGAACTATACTTACCTTTTCACCTAATAGTGTTGTCTCACTTCAAAGAGAGCACACGATTAGGCCAACATTGTCCTGTTTCTATATCCTTTGAGTTCAAAGGGAGAGTTTGAATACCAGTATTTCATGTGCAGCCTTTTCAAATACTGTTTTAATGCAGTTTATGTGCTTTTTGATATCCAGATGTGTCAGATTTTCACCACAGTAGAATATAACACACTATATTATGATTGCATAGTGTTTTGCATAACTAAAGAATTAATGTCAGATCTTCCTCCTTCATAGTTTTTTGTTCCCACAAACTTCAAGGACAGAGGGCGAACACACGCCTTTAATAGCTACAAACTCAACATTGTGATGCTCTTTGCTGGCTAATGATTTGGTGCCAAAGAAAGCGACATACATGAGCGTCAACCAGATGTCAGGAGTGTGTCGAGGGCTCTGAGAAAAAGGACATTCCCTAAAGACGGCATTAATAAAGAAACCGGTCGAGCCGGTGGAGGCAGAAAGAGTAGAGAGGCATAGAGGAAGAAGGAGATAAAAGAGTCTGTTGAGTAGATACATCAAAGGTCTGTTAATGACAAGGGATGCCATTAGGGTTCCAGTGGCTTTTGTTTCAGCTTCCTCACACCTGCAGTTTGTTGAGGGCTCTCTATGCGCTTTTTTGTTGTTTAACATTTGCATGAACATAGGACGCATGCATGAGGAGATGGGAGTTTGTTCCCGGCTGCTAATCTGAGAGGTGACCAGATGTTTTGGTCGAAATTACAACTTCCTCTTCATTTGCAGAAGAGACTCCCACTCTAAAGAGGGATAGAGCAAAAAAAAGAAAAAGGCCCTACATAGAACAACAGGAACAGTAGAGGAAAAGCTGTTATCCTGAACACCATGAAATTTATTGACTTAAAAGTTTTCTTGGGGCCTCCGGTGCTGGAATGGGATTTGACAAATCAGAGCGTGAAATTGTGATTAGCCCCTCTCAGTTTGTAGATGGACTGGGGCACTCGCAGACTTGGCATGGCCAAAGGTGTAACCTGTTTTGTTTTGCCCCGGCACTGCTTCCCCAGATGGTGGGACCAGCTGCCACTGAATAAATGCTGGACGGGGGGACAGTGTGAGAATTACCGCGGCCTTGTTTCAGTTCGGGATGCGTAACAGAAAGCTTGTCTTTGTGGCCACTGCCAGGAGGTGTAGGGACTCATCGCCTGGTGTTCAACCAAACAATCTTTAGATTGAGGTCAGGGTGATATGGTCTCAACAATTGGTGTAGTTGTGAAAGGAGACGCCCCCTACTGTCATTTGACAGTACAGAGTGTAAGTTGAACATTTGCAACCACCTGCTTTACTTTCTCTCTGCACTCTCTTATGTTCTCGGGTCGTGAACTGGATCTTTCAATATCCCCCCAGTATTTCACATAGAATTCATATCGTAGTGTTGTGATTAAAGCCATATTTCTCCAAATTGTTTATTCATTGCTTTCATTGTTTCTCCACAAGGAACTTTGCTGAGCATTTGTAGACGTCCTCATTTACATATGTTATTTAGCCTTGTGCAACATGGAATCTTCTTGTAATGTCAAAAGACAAACCTACGCAGGCTGATGTTAAAGCTATCAAAAATATAATTTTTCAAAATTTTTGCAGCCTAGCTTGTTTTGGTGTTAAATTCCTTTTCCTCCTGTTTTCACGTACGAGAAGAAATACGTCCGATGTAACCGTCACTGCCTACATACTTCCACACGTCCTTTGGAGCTACATTATGGTTGCGGCCGTGTTGTAGGAGATTGCAACGTGATTGGTTGTACAGTAGATTCGTATTTTCCGCTGCCTCTGACAAGCGCAGATATTACAATATGGCGGATAAGTGAAAGGAGAGAGGTGCCTACATTGATTTTGTGATTATATATTTTTGAAGCCTATATATTCTTCATATTGATAGGTTGTACAAAAAGTTGTTGTTTGACGTTCACCATCATGGCATCGCAGTATGATAATTGATGTCTTTTTTTATTGTAATCTGACCCGGGAGAGTGCTGCAGGCTGTAACCCCAGCTGTACATCATCATAGAGGGGGGAGATTCCCTCTTTAAGGCTGGATTAACACATGCAGGGTGGGCTGGGAGAAGGTAAAATGACCTGTCCTGCCTTACGTGACCCTAGGCCAACCCTGCGCATCGCCAGGGCTTTGCTCTTTGCTCTTTGCTCTTGAATATGCAGAGGTCCCCAGCTTCATAGAGTCGGAAGAGAGAGAGAGAGAGAGAGAGAGAGAGAAAAGAGTTGTATCGCATTGCAGGGAAAATTAGTGAGACCAAAGTTGGAGTTTCTGTGTGTTGGGGGCTGCGAACAATGGCAGCTTTCTGTCAGACAGCAACTTCAAAGGTCTGCTGAGTGACTGCTCTGAGTTATACTTTGTTGTAGATCACTGAGGAAATTCACAGATGTTTTCTCATACGAGACACCATTATAGCGGCTCAAGTACCCAGTAGCCCCGAGCGTCTCTCTCTCTCTCTCTCTCTCTCTCTCCCCTCTCCCTCTCTCTCCCACACTCAAACTCACTCTCATTCTCACACATGCAGCCCACCCTCACCCCCTCCCTCTCTCCCTCATCCCGAGTCTCTGATATCTCTCGTATGAGACAGATGTGGAACCTGTTTTCGCTCCAACTGTCCAGAGAATAGAGAAAGTTAAAAAAGGTTTGTGTTGTGGCACTGCCCCTTGACTCTTGTCAAATCCACAGAGCTCACTGTCAGTTCACTCTGAAATGTCAAACTCACATGCGGCTCCATTCTATCACATCCACTTGGGGGTCGACGCAATGAGTTGGACATCATTCAAATTGAAGATATAACCTGAAAATTGAACAATGGTAAGGAAAAGAATTTTGACTGTGCTGCATAAATTGGAGGTCAATGTAGTTTCTCTCTCTCTCTCTCTCTCCTCTGCAGATTGTCGTCCCCTAACTAGACTGGACCAAAACAAACTGCATCTCAACAATTCACTTGACTTTTATTGTACATTTTTTATTTATTTATAGTAAATAGCTGTTTTATATAAGCCGAATAAATGTAATTAAAATATTGAGTTTTAGTGATCTGTGTTTTTTTTCCGCTTTTGATTTATGGTCCTTTTCACATCTTACGCAAAACTTTGAAAAGTATAATAAATAGAAAAATATTATTTATCCACTCACTTTGATGGTGATCGGCATGAGCTGATTCTTTGATCAGGTCATATTTGTGTAATATCTTTGTTTCCTTTTCTTCAGCAATGCAAATTCTGGATAATGTTCCAACATCTGTTGTTTTATAAGATCATATGTTAAAACTAATGGCAATTTGAAAATAACAAGCTCTACTTGAGAATGAAAAACTTTACTAACGAGTTTTAGACAATTGAAATTCTGATTTCTTAAAAAAATGAAAAAAATGAAATATGATGACACATTTATTCACCTCGTTGTTTTAAACTGATTTTTATGGTTCCTAGATTTTGAAAAAGTCTACTTCAGTTTCCTGCTACACAAAAACCATTGAGAGTTTGGTTTCCTGTAACCACAGCAAGACTGTATCTCCTCTTTAAATATTCTGCTAATCCCTGCTGCAGCTTCGTACATGTCTGCACCTCTTAACAGTGTTTCTGTTGATCGACTCTCGACTTTATGCTTTTAACTACTTTATGAAGTACACGGATGGTATTGACTGATACCATGTTCAAACCTTTGAGTATACAGACAGAAAACTATTGCAGTGGTGGTTCCTCCGAGTTAATTTCCCCATCAAATGCCAGAGGAAAAATTTCTTTTCGCCAAACCACTGCTGAGGTGACCTGTAAAACTTGAGTCATGGCCATTAGACGGTAAAGGTTTGGAGCAAGTAAATTACCTCGGGGGACTGGACATTGTGTCAACGCACACAGTCATGAATTTCTTACCTGCTATATCAAAGTCCTGCTCAGGCAAAATCATCCCAATGATGGAGTCCCATTGAGATGCATCGTAATGTAAGAACTTGCATTTAGGGCAGAACCGAGTATCTCAAAGGGAGATACAGATAATTTAAGCTGATGGCTAATAAAATTCATGCAGTTGTCATATACGGCTGAAATTTCCCTTGCATAGTATGACAGCTCACATGTAAAGCTGATTTATGTGAAAATCCACCCTAAAGCAGAATAAATATGACCAATTGCTGCTGTTCAGAAACATAAAAAGGGGAATTCTATGTTTTAGGGTGGATTGTCCCTTTAGTTTTGTCTGTTTTTTAATAAGAGAACAGATTTCAACATCTGACATTCATCTGACGTTTAAACACAAAAAAATTAAATGACAGCACTTTGCACAGATACAAACTTATGGTAACTCAGTCAACTTGATTATTAAGAAAATATTTTCACCCATTTATCTTTGTATGAAAAGCTTTATAATGCATGAAATCTATACACCCAGTTCAAATTAGGGTCGAATATTTCTTGTAATATGCCCTTAATGGTTAATAAATCATTTACTAATAGTACTAATTAAAACAGTAATATATAAGAACAACTTTGGGGTTGCCAGGTTGGGATTTTTGTCTGTCTTCATCCTGCTCCTGCCTGACACTTGATTTCACTACTCTGTTTTTTAATAATTAGGAAAGAGGGAGTTTTTATAAATTCTGACTTGATATATTATATGAGAAACCGAGGAGTATTACCACTCACTTCACAACCTGGCAACTCAAGACATGTTCATCGTTATGTCTTCTGTCTGATCTATAAATCTGTTCACCTGTTGTTGGCTCCTTTCTGTCAAAATTGTTCAATACCAAGATACTCAATGTGAATACATGTACACTACTAATGTACAATTCCCAAGTGGTAGCTAATGACTTTGTTAATGGTAAATAAATGATTTAATGCTGCTCTAAAGATGAATTAGAATTAATAATATCCATCTTTAAAGCAGCATCAATCATTTATCAAATGCTTGTAAGGAGTGCTTTATTAAAAGTGGTGTTTATTGATCATGAAAAAACTTCCATCCACACATTCAGAGGTTGAGTCCATTTATAATGTACCTGTGACCTCTGTGGGTTGATTTTCAGGCATGTATAAGTGTAAAAGAGCGACACGTGTACACACTCTCCTGTGTATAAAACATATTTATTTTGGCTACCAATTCAAAGCAGTGACCTTTCTGTTTTCTGCAATTTTCACAGGCTACACTGCCTGCGCTTCCTCACCAACAGCTGCCGTAGCTTGATGTAAACAAGGTTAATCTTTATTTCTTTTTATCAGTCAACGGTGTGACTACACCACTCCTGTAGCCAGTTTTGTAGTTTAACATGGCTCCAGTGCAGCCCAGCAGGACTCCTCCTTCCCCTCATGACCGTCTATAAAGCCGTGGGAGAGGACTGGGAACATTAATCCCTTCAAAGGCACAGATCTAATTCAAAATCTGCCGCTCCAAACTAGTTGAGAGGACAGTGATTGTTTCTGCAGGGAAGCCAGATAAAGATCAGAGAGTTGATATAGAAAAAACTACAACTTCCATTTCAACTGCTCTCCCACAAAACTCTGGATATTATCTTAGGAAAACTGCATATGTTGGCCCTCATTGAATGTTCTTAAACCGAAAAAAAAAAGGGGACAAAATGTGATGTGATGTGTCAGTTTGGCCTTTGTTTTAAAAGTTTTCTTAAATTTGAATCCCTCTGTTTGATTATTATCAAACTATTATCTGCACTGGAAGAGATCCTGTGATTTTTAACGTGAACATCCCCAGACACATTGACATAAAGGAAGAGGATTGAGACGTCACTGTTTCAAGTGCTGCTGCTGTTGTCACCTGATTTAAAACAGAGGTTTCCCCTGTGTGACAAGTTAAATAACATTCATTTGAATTAGCTGCTGGACCCCCCCTTCAGCTTAACACAGTTAACATTTTAACAACAAAGAGAGAGAGAGAGGAAGAAGAAGAAAAATCTAAATGAGGAGTAGGTTCTGATAAAACATCTGATTGAAATGAGTGTGGCAGACAGAAGTATTTAAATAAGTCAGAGGGGGCATAATTAAGTGTTTAATGCCGTGTTGCAGTTCAAAGGCACAACAAAGGAAAATGTTTTAATTCAAATTAGAAATGTAAAAAGCGACGCGCATTCTCCACAGAGGAGAACTTTGTGTCGAGTCACTTGAGTTGGTCTCTGTCCCCTCCATCAAGCAGCGAGGCTCTTGGAGATCTCCGGAGATAACAATGTGACATTGTCACACAGGGTTTCTGCCACAAATCCTTAATTACAAAAAGGAGGATCAGATGACTGCGGCATCCAACACCGGGGTCTCCAGGCGGCGCGGGGGTCTTTGATCAAGAAAATCCAATTATTTGTGTATATACATTTCCCACATAGTGATTACTTCATTAATTGTCCCGCCTTTATCTCCTCCCCTCCCCCTCCCCCCGCTAATAATCAGCTCCTTTATCCGGACCAACAAACACACCATAGGAGCTTTGTGGATTCAAAGGATTTGCTTTCCCCTCTCTCAGAGAGCCGCCATTCTTTGATGATTGGGCAGCGGCGAACTTCAAAGTAATAAATCTTATTTCTGACTGGCTGGCGGCCCACCAAAGTCCTTATCAAATTCTAAGGAGTGATCCCTCGCTCCTCAGATTCACAGAGGCGATCTCCGAGAGCGGCCGCACCGAGGAGCAGCGCCACCAGCTCCGCAGCCGCGGATGTCGCACGTCGATGCGAGTTAGAACTTTTTTTTTTTTTCTCGAACTACTGTTTTGATTCGTTTGTTTCCGTCGCGAGGCAGGAGGACGCGGACCATGGCGGCGGTGGCGGTACTGCGGAACGAAACGCTCCAGGCTTTCCTCCAGGTTTGTGCGCGACTTTCTGTTGACTTGTTCCTGTTCTGTGTTGACGACTTGAACAACTCGTAAACTCACTCGTCCGCGATGGTTTACGTTCTGGATTACGAGTCTCACGCGCAGGCGACCTCGGATCGCTGCACGTCGAGAGCCCGGTGTCGTGTCATTTAACGACGGACACTAACAGCGAGTGAACGACGCCGGCCGCGACAACTTTTATGTCACGAACACGCGATTCGGTGCAGAGGGAATTCAAACTCTTTAGGCATTTAGTTGAATAATAAAATAAAAAAAATAGTAGCTCATTAGACCTCATACATGTGTTGAACAATGGTCGTGATATAAAAACAACATGTGTGTGTGTGTGTGTGTGTGTGTGTCCATTATGCAGGATCGCACTCCCAACTCCTCTCCAGACAACTGTAAGCACTCTCCGCTGGCTCTCCTGGCGGCCACTTGTAACCGGATCGGGCATCACCACGCGTCGAACCACGCAGATTTCCTGCAGGTCCCCTACGACCCGAGCCTGGCCTCCCCTTCGCGTCTGTTTCACCCGTGGACTAACGAGGCAGCCCCCCAGAGCAGCCTGGCCGGCGGCAACTCGACTTTCGGACTATCCTCCAAGCCCCAGCTGCCTGCGCACATCCAGGGCTCCTTCAGCTCGCACCACGAGCTGCCCCTCACCCCGCCGGCGGACCCCTCGTACCCCTACGACTTCTCCCCCGTGAAGATGTTGCCTTGCTCCATGCAGTCCCTGCAGGCCGCCTGCCCCCCCACCTACGTGCCCGCGGTCAGCTACGCGGCGCCCGCGCCCCTTCCGACCGCCATGCCAACTTTCGTCACGGGCCCCTCCGGCCTCGTGCACCAGCAGCAGAGGCAGTTGTCCCCGAGCCCCGGCGAGGACGTCCCGTGGTGGAGCCTGCAGCAGGGGAGCCCCGTCGGCCACCACCGCTTCCAGCTGCAGCGGGGCCTGGTGCTGGGACACGCGGACTTTGCGCAGTACCAGACGCAGATCGCCGCCCTGCTCCACACCAAGTCGCCGCTCGCGACCGCGCGGCGGTGCCGGCGGTGCCGCTGTCCCAACTGCCAGTCGTCCACGGCCGGCGACGAGCCGGGCAAGAAGAAGCAGCACATCTGCCACATCCCCGGCTGCGGGAAGGTCTACGGCAAGACGTCTCACCTCAAGGCGCACCTGCGCTGGCACTCCGGGGAGCGGCCGTTCGTGTGCAACTGGCTGTTCTGTGGCAAGAGCTTCACCAGGTCGGACGAGCTGCAGAGACACCTGAGGACTCACACGGGGGAGAAGCGCTTTGTGTGCCCGGACTGCTGCAAGAGGTTCATGAGGAGCGACCACTTGGCCAAACACGTCAAAACTCACCAGAACAAGAAGAGCAAGTGCCACGACAAGACGCTGGAGCACGTGAAAAGGGAGGACACGAGGAATATGTTGTAACACAAACGCGAGACATCCCCTTAGTGCAATACACTCAGTCCTGCACTAGTCCAGGTGCACAGGTGGAGGTCTGTTTTCTTCACTTCGACCTCTCACATCCCGACAGTAGTTCCCACCGTGGCCGGTCTGTGTAGCACATTTTTTTCTACGTGTATATAAAGTTTCATAAGTTAATGTTGGGACCATGGAGAAGTTACAGCTCATGGGTTTGAATCCACTGTCTTTGTCATATCAAGGAAGACAAGTTTTCAACTTGTGCTTTTGATCATTGTCTTCGGTGGAAGATTTCACTCCCCTGTAAATTATATTTAATAGCTTTTGTTGAATGAAAGTGTCCGTCTTTTGCTCCATTACGGGGTGTTTTTAAGCATGCTCTTGAAAAGATCTGCTATTGTTGATATGACCCAAATACTGTGTGAGAATAAAGATTATAACATTTTCCTCATCTCGGAATAATTCATTTAATCTCCCTCAGTTATATGAGCGATGAGACGGGCAGGTTTTACATGTGCAGAGGAGCCGAATCTGATGTCACCTGGAAGAGCATTTGCGTTTCTTTGTTAAACTGCGTTGAAAGTTTCACAAATCTAGTTTTACATTTCAAACAAGTCTAAGTAAACTTCCTTTGCAGTCAAACGTGCTAATAGTCAGTTTTTGAGCTGTTGATAAAGGTCATACTCGTCATTAACCCAAAAGAGAACATGATTTTTTTTAAATTATTACATGAGAACAAAGAAGGTTACAAAAATCACAATCTACAAACTACCACTTTTTTTTTCTCCGTATAACCTTGAAAAAAAACACGACTAAGCTACATTTAGGTATCAATGAGGAGACCGAGGTTGGTTTGGTCTGCACTGTGTGTGAAAATCCTTAAAGAAATATTTAGAAAATGTGTAAATGCTCGAGAAATGTAGCTGTGTGAGCCCCAAAAATTGACACCAACAGAGTAAAAATGGACAAAATTCTTCTCCCTGAAAGCTGAGCACTTCATACACATTCTGAGATAAAACTTTATGAAACTTCACACTTTACAGTTTCAAAAAAGAGGACACAACTTCATAATTATGCTGAGTTTTGTTAATTTTCTTTTCTCCTTTTCGTAGGAAAAGATGAAACAAATAGTAAAAAAGAATAAATTAAATTAATTAGTAATTGGAGAATGTCCTACATATTCACATTTTCTTCACAGAGTTTATTTTTTCGACCATTTGGATGAACTGAAGGGATGTTGTATTTTATTAATGCAATCTAATAGATGGGGTCTATTTGTTTTGCGCCACAGTTGCTGCATTTTATATATTTTCCTCTGACACTGTGGATGAGACCAATTCACAGAAAAACACTTTTGAATGGATTGTCACTGGATTCAAGTTTTTGCACTGAACGTGTAGCTGCTGTAATGTCTCACTTTAAAGTGACAGTTGACAACATGTCCAGTTCCAGGTTCGACCAAACTGACTTAGGAGTTATACATATTATAATTTTTTTTTAAGGCAGATTGCACATTTGAGACATTTTAACATCTACATTAAGTGTCATGCAATATTAATAACTGCTCCACCACAGCAGTGTACTGTGATTCAATCGCCTTGTTCAAAGGCACTTTGTCGAGGTATGACTGTATTTGTTTGACACCTTGTTGAGCAATTATTTCATGTTGACCTCCACCCAGAATTTTCAGCACTGTTGAGTGGAGATTTTAAGTCTTGATCGACCTTCTTCATGGGGGGAAAATACCTTGAATTTCAAATCTTTGAGGCTTTTTCTTCCACGAAACTGATCCAACCCATCAAGGGTGAGGAACTCTTGGGCCTCTAACAGATCTGAGCGAGAGTGAAGGCAGGGAGTAGCCGCTGCCTGCAGCGAGCAGTCACACTGTCGTCCTGTCTGTCTCATGTGGGATCACAAGAAATGTCAGAGTGAAGACAACAACCGCTGCCACTCACTGGAATTTTTGAACTCTGAGTTTTTGCCTCAACAGCGCCCCCTTTTGAAAGACAAATCCAGATATTCTATACAAATGTAAGTCATCCCAGTAAAGGTTCACGCTTGAACGACTTTCTTCCATGATTCTACATCCCTACGCGTTGTCCCAGAAAGACCAACAAACACAGTCGACATGCTCAAGTCCATTTATCAAACAAGGTCAATCAGAGATGCTTTTGGCTCCTTTGTCGTACGTAGGTTAGATCTTTGCCATAAAAAGGCAAAGATCTAACCTACGAGCTACAGGATTCAATCAAATTCCCAAAGAGACTTCAACCTTTGAGAAGTTTGGGGCCCCCTACTGAAGCTGCTGCCCCCGCGACCCGACCACGGATAAGCGGTTGAAGATGAGATGAGATGAGATGAGACTTCAACCTGAATTATACAAGGTTAACCAGGGATACAGGTGCTGCATGTCAGCCTCAGTAAGACAACTTCTGTTTCTACAACAATTAGAACAAGATAATATATCATTGGTGTTGTAAAAGGTTTGTTTCCATCAGTAAAGCCAACCAGGCCCTTTTTTTGATCACAAATAAATGATCATAAAATGAAAAACACAGAAAATAGAGTTTTTATCTATAAGTCAAGTGCTTCAGTCATACACAGTAGCCTGCACAACACATGTATTTGTAATTTATAGTGAGAAATGACTGCTGCCTTGGTCAGAGATGTGGGACTGTGACAGTTGTTTTACCAAATCCAAAGAGTCTGCATGAATATTAACATACATTCTTCACAAAAGAGGAGGAATAAAGATTAAGGAAAAAAAACGCACTGTATAAGAGGAGATTTGACCATTTGAACTCTTTATCCAAATTTCTTGATCCTATTATAAAAATGATGCCAAATAATATTAATGTTGAATGCACCCAGACTGGCTGCTCACAGAGGCATTGTGAGGGGCACTGTTCTCCAACACTGTAAGAGCTTAACTGCTCATAGAAAAGAAGATCGTACGTGCTGGTTTGAATTTATTTTGCCAAAAATGAATTAAAGATTAAAGGTCTTTTAAATTTCCATTCACCCAATGCCCGTCCATATGTAACTCCACATTATTTAACCTTGACCATATGATTGACAGAGAAGCATTATTAGCAATGGTGTTGTTGCAGATAAATGCTTTTTATTAATTATCTTATTCTTTTAGCAGATATCAGGACATTTTTTATTAATTATTACTGTATTCAACAATTACTACCACTCTTGGGAAGGACACGATCAATATTATATACATTGTAATATGTCTTCATATTGTGTATGAATATGAAGCATCTAAAAAAGATATTTATTGATATCTATAATGTTTTATATATATTCTGACAACAACAAAAAACAATCCACTGATGGAAGTTACTCAAAGCTCTGGAAGCAGTTTAGTAAGTGGACCTTGAGTTAAGAATTTAATTTTGTCGATATAGTTTCTGATGAGTAAAATTTCAGGATCAATAGTGGTTAAGGTGTTCAAATGAAAAATGTAATAATTCTCAGTGGTCATGTGCAGCTTTACAGATCAGGTCCAGTCAACAGAGGGACAGACTTTATCATCAAACATGAATCTATACGTCACTGTGGCTTTGGCTCCACACAGGCCGTCAAAATGAAATGATTGATGTGGCAGTGGCACGACTTAAATCCCTGATGTCAACAACTGTGCTGTACTCGGCTGTACACTATGGAGGATTCTTACTGTGTGTACTGCCTCCGATTTTACAGCTGCCTGTGTACATTCAGTTTGGACATTTGATAAAATGAATGTTGAATACATTAGCCGAAGCTAGACTCCTCCTTCTTACCTCCACATTTTTTAATAGTAAAATAATAATATACCAAACAACCGACAAAGATTTTGAGTTAGATTTGGCTAAAGCCTTTTAGCTGCATGGAAATACATCAGGGAAAGGCATAGCCTTTAGAAACAGAGAGAGAGAAGCGCAATAAACTAAACAAAAGATGCAGAACATATTTCATGTCAAATAACCAAAATTATTCTAGTTTTTCTAGTTAACACAGTTTATATTTGGACACTGAATGAGAAAATAGGTTTTTAGGGCCTTTAGGTAAACTGTGACACTGAGGGTGAAACATGTCCTGCCCATGTGAAAACTGAAATATTTATTCAGGTTTCCCATACGAGGCAGGGCACATATTTGGACTCTTCATATGTCATATCAGCAGACGGACAAAAGGGAGGCAGGGTGTAAAAAAAAAAAGGATTGTAGAGCATAGTAAAATAAAGTTGCATCTTCACTTCTGAAAGTGTTCGGTGTGACACAAAGGTGAAGCAGTGAAACTTGAACAAGAAGGCTTTTCAAAAAAAAACAAAATAAGAACATAATCATATTACATGTATATAGAGAAATTAGAATCAGAACATTTATCTTTTTATCTGTTAGTTTTGGCTAAAGTTTGTGTAAAACGGAACCCAGAGCATGAGCTGAAACGAGACATTTCCCACGGTCAGTGATGAAACCACATTCAGAGATGACGGTCGGGCTTCACTCCCGGAGTTCAGACACTGCTCAGTTCATTTTGGTTCCATACATCAGGAACATATTGTATAACCAATTACCTCATTGTCACTGGCACATCACTTGACGATATGAGGTTTTACCTCTTGTTAGTCTTTGTCAGTCCATCTTATAACCTGTAGGTTGAGTCTTGTTGGTTGGAACAAATATGAGGTAACTTGTTAAATATGTTTTGCACACGTATAAATGACCATTATGTTGATTAGAGATGTTTGTATATGCATATTCAAATGAATCTTAAACACCGACTCTTCATACTGAACTGACTTTACTGAATCACCTCGTCACTGACTAACGGATCAGTAGCTTTTGGCTGTGGAGCTCCTCTCACTGGTGACTGGGAGCAGGATTACTTGCTTGTTAAAAGCATATTTAAATACTGTGAAATCCACACAAACAGACACGATCTGATAAATCTGTTCTGAGGATGCTACTGTGTTACAGAATCTTATAAAGGGGACTTGTATATTGTAGATAAGGAGCTGTACCAAAACAGTTATCAGTCTTTTTTATTTTTTTAACAATGACCATGATCCACCTTAACCACAGTGAGAAATACGTTGCCCCGACCTTTCCGGAATGGTTATTTTAACCCAAAACAAATTGTTCCTCTAACCTTGACCAAACGCTAATTTCAACCCAAACCATGACCTAAATCTAATCAGAACCCAACCAAGCTGATTCATTTTCTTTTAACAGTGAATTGTATTAGTTTGGAAAGTCAGAGATAAGTTATGTCGACCTGCCGATAGTGATGTCAAGATTTCAGAAAATGCTTCAATGTGTCATGAACAACCATCATATTTAGTTGTTTAGTTTGAAAGATATTCAGCGGCATCAGTCAATGAAAGCATCACTCTTATGAATCTTACTTTGTTCACTTACAGTTACAGTACACACGGAAGTGCTTTTGAGAATTATGCGATTCCCTTTCTCAGTGTTCCACCTCCACCCATGGTGTACTTTACACAGATAAACACACATCTGCTTATTGACAACCTGTAACTGACTCGGAAAGAGATTCAAGCTCAGCTTCAAGTGTCTGTACCTGTGAGAGGTGACAGAAGGTTTTCGTGTCCCACATAAGACCCGTTCAAACCACACCAGCGCTCAGGGCAACACAGCAGACCCATTCAGTCGGGGACAATAAACCTCCTGTTATAGTGTAATCGAGATGTCCACATATTACTTCTCATCCAATTTTGCAAATTGACGGCAGCAGCAGAAATTGAAATGAGTAAAATCCCCTGTTGTTCTTTTGATTATTTAATCTACACATGTTCCTTTACACAAGACAGAGATGACATTGCTTTTATAATTTCATGAAGACTTATTTCTCATTGTTAAACAATTCCTCTGATTGTAAGCAGCCATTTTGAGCAATTTACATTTTTATGAGAAAATTAAAGGATTGTACTTTTGCATATTTTAATTGGCTTTTAAGGGGAAAAGGGGTATTGGGTATTTAAACCATGAAAACCATTGAAAAATTGTTAAATTGGATTCTAACTTTGACTTGTTATTTCTAGACATAAAAAAGTGTTGTGATAAAGAGGACATTTCATGCCAGTTCTGATTAAAATGTTGACCCTTGAATGAAGATTAATATGTAAGGGGTCAGACAGTCAGTCTCACACTGAGCTCCATGTTTTATACATCAGTAAACAGTGTATAAAGTGTAATTAAAATGTGATATTTTTTTTGCCCCGCCTTAACTGATTTCCATCTCCTCATTGAATACATAAATATGTTTAGATGCAGATAAGTATTTACATAGCTTCACAGTGTATGCTCAGTGCGAGGACTTGAACCAGCGACTCCCTGTGGACATGCTTTCATTCCCTGAGCCTTCAGGACCGAACCATGTTTACACTTTGTCCTTGACCCTGTTTGAGTTCAAACCATATTTTTACGTGATGTTTTTGTGACCCTCAAATAAACAAAGACCGTTCCTGTCTTTACAGAAAAAAAGCTAAATTAATTCATTATTTATTATACATGGTATCTGTGTCCTTCTCTTGATAATATGATGAAATAACAGTTTCCTTGTCAACATAGAGCTCATTTCTCTAATCAGTTCAAAAGATGAAGTGCTAAGTGTATGCTAAGCTAACTGGCATTTTCCAAGACATCTCCCGAAAAATAATTGAGCGAAAATACAAAGCTTGTATGGTCAGAGATGTCATACGAGAGGTGATGTCATTAAGAAGTCGCCAATACGTCAGAGAATGATGCTGATAAAAAAACGCATCAAGTATCACTGCATCCTACAGGACTATAGACACAACCTAAAGCTTATCTAGATTGAAAACATAAGATCATATGGTAGAGATGATGTCACCATGACATCACTATGGAGTCAGAAAATGACTTATCTTCATCTTATTTATATTAAACCAATCGTTTTTCATCGTATGGTATAAGTGATGTCATCATGACATCATTGTGAAATGGTATTATTACATTTTAGCATTTCCCGATTGGGGTTATATACAGCTGATGATTATAATACATCTTAATTGGAGTGGTGCATCAAGTTACTGCCAATACCTCATTACCTACTGAAGAGCCTCTGCTAGTTTCAGACTAACACAGTTTTCCTTTGTATGTGTTGGTTTATCACTACATTGAGGCAGAGGAAAGCTCTGTTTTGTTTTGTGTCTGGGGGCTCTCTCTCGGGCACATGACGCCAGCTTTTCTAAAATTCTAGCTACGGCCCTGAAATGGTCACGGGAGATTGCTGCTGATGGTATCACAGTATCACCTGCTCCAACAAGATCAAACAGGGGATTTCACACGGCGGCAGCCTTAGCCTATTATATTCTTAATCCTCAACGCAATTAATCTGTGCCATGTGAATTAAATTCATCCATTTTCGTTTTTTTAAATGTGCTACATGAATTACTTTATTTACCTCTTTATTTTCAAACACGATGACTTTCCTTTTCGGAGGACTCAAGGCAGAATCATTGTGTTTTAAAGCCAGATTTGTGCAAAGCTCGCGCAATTCACTGACAGCTGCAGGCTCGCAGAGGAACAAGAGCACGACCAGGAGAAGTTTGTTCCCTCCAGGAGATTTCTTATGTCTTTCACAGGCTTAATTTCAGTTTCTGGCAATTCAGACAATTAGACATGTTCAAATTAGAGTTTGTCCACAGACTGCGGTGAAAATAATCACTGTCACACAATCAGGAGTGGTCTGTCTCACTGACAACCCCTCCTCCTCGTCCCTTCCCTCACACTCTGTAGGTTGGGTTTATACCCCATCTTGTGGACAGGCTCGTGTGGTGTTGTTGTGGAAGAGAACATCACAACCTGGTGTTATTTTTTTCAACTGAGGGACAAAAATTCTGTTTGTATGTCAATGTCATTGCATTCTTTTCTTCTTTTTTTTAAACAAAGACCTATTGTATTCGCTAGAAGTGTATTTGTTGATGAGTATTGACTTTACAAAAGGTTTAATTACCTAATGAGCAGAGCAGGTAACAGCCAGGGGCCCGAGACATCAAGTGGAACAGGTTTTCTCTACGTGAACATGGTTATTGTAGCAGTTATTTGATTAAGTACATATTTCTGAAGCATAATATAAACTGAGGGCCTCAGTTTGTCACAAGGGCCTTGAAGGATCTTAATACAAATACTAGCTCATTCTCATTTGTACATTCATGTCTGTTATTAAACTCTGAGTTCTTAGTCACTCTACAGTCGTCAGAGTCTATAACATAAACAGGAAGCAATTATGATATAGAAAGACAGACACTTTGGAAGATACCTACTAACACTAACCTAGGACTGTAGATGTATTCACATGAAAAGTGATCTCTTCATGGCCAGCGTGGATCAAAACAGCCCAGAGGTTGAGGCCCCCGGTGTCGAAATCTAGTCTTTAGAATTTATAGAGATCATTTTATATTGTGTGTACGTGGTGCATGTCAACAGCATGAATACGTGTTCAGTCATATTACCAGATCCTGACTGACTCACATCAGTTCTGGAGCAGAGGTACAGAGGGAAGAACCAGGTGGTCGATGAGAGTCTGAAGAGAAGAGAAGTCCGGATGGAGCTGTCCGGTGCTGAAACACACCACCGACACACAAACCCCCTCCTGGTGGTTAGATGACACGTTGTGTTTGTTATCAACAGGGTCACAACATGTGACATACCCTTTGATTCACAGTGATCCTTCACCAGACCATCTCCCGGAGACCCCCTGACCTTTGCCTGTGATTGGCTGTCCCCCCCCCCCCTCTTGCTCAGTGCCTGTCCACTGAGTGTTCATGTATGATGATGGTGCCGGCGTGTTCCACATTACCGGGTCGGTTTATAATTAGCTTCATGAAAGTATTTGTGGAGTGGCCCACTTGAGCTCAGCTCCTGCATGGAGCCATTCTTGGTTTCTCACTGCCACCTTGTGGATTGAGGGTTTCTCTCTCTCTGTGATGATGTCGCAGGTCACATCTTCACCATCCACCACCACAATCTGTCCGTGGGACAAAAAAAATCCAATGTTAGTGACTGGCGGGTTTTTGAAACTAACAACAGCAACAAACACAACAACTGTGAACGTTTGTGAGTGATCTCTGATCCCAATACCGATATGGTACAACCATGTGCTTGGAGATGGGAGAAAGAAATAATAATCATTTCAAATAAAGATAGATTTGTATTCCGGTTCAGGGCTGTGCTGCTGTCACCCCCCCCCCCCCCCCCCTCCTCCACCCCACCCCCTCCTGCCCCCCCTCCACCCTCCTCCACCCCCCCTCACCCCCCCCTCCTCTCCCCACCACCCTCCTCTCCCTCTCCCCCTCATCCACCCCACCCCCTCCTGCCCCCCTCCACCCTCCTCCACCCCCCCTCACCCCCCCCTCCTCTCCCCACCCCCCTCCTCTCCTTCTCCCCCTTCTCCACCCTCCCTCCCCTCTCCCTCTCCCCCTCTCCTCCTCCCCGACCCCTCCCCTCCTCTCCTCCTCCTCCACCCCCCCCTCCCCTCTCCCTCTCCCCCTCTCCCCCTCCCCGACCCCCCCCTCCCCCCCTCTCCTCCTCCCCGACCCCTCCCTCCACCCCCCTCCCCTCCTCTCCTCCTCCTCCACCCCCCCTCCCCTCTCCCTCTCCCCCTCCTCTCCCCACCCCCCTCCTCTCCCTCTCCTCCTCCTCCACCCCCCCCTCCCCTCTCCCTCTCCCCCTCTCCTCCTCCCCGACCCCTCCTTGCGTGATGTGTTGCTCGTGGCATCAAACTTCAAGTCCATGTTCGTGACCGGGATTCTTAGCGGAGCTGTTTAGATCCCGGAGACAAGCAACACTCCTAGAAGAGAAGAGGAGAAGAAAAGAAAGAGAAGAGGAGAAAGTGTCAGTGCCCCGCCGACACGCGGCGTCGCCCCGGGTGACAGCGGGTCCCATCCACCCCGACGAGCAGCAAGGTCACCTTGGTCTGGATGTAGTGGAGCAGGGGAGCTCGGCTCTCCTCTGTCTGCCCCCCTTCTTCTTCTTCTTCTTCTTCTTCATCTTCTTCTTCATCTTCTCCATCAGCTGCTGCTGCTGCTCTCGGAGTACCGAGCAGAGAGCGCAGCAGCCTCCTCTTCCTCCTCCTCTTCCTCCTCGGGACTTCACTGGGTGATAAATCCACTTGTGCTCATCGTCCCTCGCTGTTCACCTGGACACGCGTCGTCACGGTGAGTGGCTCTGCTCCTCCGGGGACTGGAGCAGCGGAACCAACTCCTCTGTCGTGTTACTGGAGATGATCTAACAGGTGTTTTGGTTTTGTGTTTCTTCCCCATAACGATTATGCTCCCTGTGACAATAAGAGGTGGTGTGCGTGTGGACTGAATGGGTGTAGAAAGTATTTATGCTCGTCGAAGCTTTGATGCACCACGTTGGTGTGATGTTTGTGTGTGTGTGGGGGGGGGGCACCGACTTCAACCTGCATCACAGTCAATAAGGCAATAATCACCTCGAACAGAAACAAAAAATACATTACTGCTGATCATCTGGGCCAAATGGATCTCCTCTCTGAGGTTTTTCTTTTTAATTATTATTTCATATTCCTGAGGATGAGATATCAATGTGTTACAGAGCCCGATGTCTGCCTCATTTAAGCAGGATGGCAAACATGAAGCTCCATCATCATCCAGCCTGATGCTGCCCCTGTCGCTGGTTATTAAAGGATCAGTTTGCTTTTGTCGACTCAATAGTTGTGACCTAACTTGTCGTCCACTCTTTATTATTTACTGACTCGTCTATTGATTCTGAATTCCATCCCCTGCCCGCCTCTCGAATGTGAACTTGTAAGGCACATTTTGCCCTTCGGCCACAGGTCTGTGTCTCCAAGTTACATCTCTTTCAGTGTTGAGCCGCAACAGACACATATTCACTGCGCATCCCGCTGTCTGTGCGCCTTTCTCCCTCTCCACCAGACAGTAGACAGGGGTTGGGGGGAAATAACGGAGGGGGGTTGGAGAGAAAAGAAAAGAAAAGTGAGCAGTCCCTCTGAGGTGAGGACTTTGGCACAGGGTCTCGGGAGCGATGGCGGCGCCTGCACCCTCCTCCTCCTCCTCCTCCTCCTCCTCCTCTGGCGGCGAGCCGGAGCCCAGCTCCACACGGTTACGACCACCGGGCTCAAGTAGGTCCATCAGCGATCAAACGCTGTTTCAAGTGTGCTATTTACTTTGCGGGGCGATGCCATTAATCATTTCCATCGAGGGAGACATGGGGGGGGGGGGGGGGGGGGGGGGGGGGGGGGGGGGGAGGGAGGGAGGGGGCAAAAAAAAAAAAGGAAAAAAGAGCAAAGAAAAAAAAAAGAATCCGCTGCCACATGAGAAGGCTTCGTCCTCCACGGAGCTCCCGGAGGATGCTGCTGTCACACCGACGTGCTCCACGACATCACACTGGGCATCACACTGAGGGCAGTTAGCCTGCGAGACCACAAGAAGGGCTCGATCCTATTTATTGTTAAAAAAAATTTAAAAATTTAAAAATATATCTTGTAATATTAATATTAGAGTGATTTATATTAATAACAGCATATTAGCATTTTTAAATTCCTTTCCCCCCTCCATTGGTTTGGTTAAATGTGCTCTGAAAGGCTCAAGTGCCGGGGGGGTGAATTCACCTTTATCAAGTGGACTAATGGCACTCAGCACTGTAGCCCCCAGGGGGGCACCAGAGTGGGGACCACAGGCAGCTGATTCTCACCAATGAATACGCGTGACGGAGGTCTGAAATCATGTTCCATGTGCAGGAGCGATCGTGTCACGAGAAAAAATATTTTGGGGGAAATACAACATAAAATCTCTGGCTCCTATATTTATTATTTGATTTTTAATTTTTTTTTTTATTATTTCGATGGTAGAACGGCTTTGCGTTGTGAATTGTGTGTGTGTGTGTGTGTGTGTGTGTGTGTGTGTGTGTGTCTGATGATGTTAGAGGCCCCATGCAGAAATCAGATGGTTTGCTTGTATTGTATTGGTTCAAATATCATATATTATTTTCTTCCAATTTTAATTTCCTCCCTTTTTGTTTTCTCCTCGTTGCTCATCTAATTCCCTCTGGTCTGGAGGGAGAGAGAGAAAAAAAATCATTGTGAGGACTGAGATGAAATGCGTCCAATGAGCTGAGCAGGGCAATGATTTATCTAATGGTCCAAAGCAAGGGTTAAATTGGGGTGTGGGAATGGGATCATCATCATCATCATCATCATCATCATCAGCACCCCCCCTCCTCCTCCAAATGTGTCTGCTTCTGAGGGTCTTGCCTGCAGCCCCCTCCCCTCCCAGGCGGGGAGCCCCTGATAACGCAGTAATTCTCTGTCTGTCACCGGTGCTCACATTTGAACCGGCATCTCTTCGCCCACTTAGATCTGGAGGCGGGCGTGGATCCAGAACGACTAATTCATTTCAAGTCCTCGCCTGAATCACGAACGGTTACACCGGGTGGAAACAGTCCAATCCAGGGGCCCGCGGAGGGAGCGCGGCTATAAATGTTAAAAAAATAATCCCAACACACCCAAGATGGCTATTTTTGTTTCAGCATGCGACTTCACTCAACCTCATTCTTTTCCATCTATTCTCGGGATTAAATGGATACAAATATGCAATGACAATGGATTCTCCTTTTGTGTCATTTGAAAGGCCCCCTAATTGTTTTCTTTATTAATCATAATAATTTCAGGCTATGATGCTTGGTGTGGAGTTGCACATGGGTGTACTAGGAAATTGGGAATGAAGATATGTGGTAAGTCTTTTTCTTTTTTCAACTGTTATTTTCAGTATTTCCAGTACAATTATTCAAACATTTAAATTTGTCAGGGAGGGATATCATCTCTGTTGTCAGTGACAATGAGCTCCATGGCCTGCATCGTTTCAATGGACAACAAGGGGAATTTTTTTAAATATCATCCAGACGGCGATTAACCGTTTTAGAAAGGCATCGAGGGCCAGAGCATGACTTGACCCCGGGGCCGGAGTTTGAGAGTGTGTGGAGGTGTCACCACCACCGACCGACGACCGACACACACCGTGGCGAGGGTCGCGCATCAGTGCGCAGCGCACATTCGTATTTGTTCCTGGCATTTTTGAGCGACAAGATCTGCTGGTTTCATTAGGGCCATTTAATTGCATTGGACTTCAAGTCAAGCTGCAACAATGAAAGAAAGAACAAATAGAAATAAATAAAAGCTTTACTCTTGTCGTGTTGTTACGAGCCGTGAAACAAATAGGGGTTGTCTCTTGCACAAATTCAATATTTCAAGATTGTTTTTACTCGTGCACTCGATGGCCCCCTGCAGGATTTATTGACAGATAATATATGCAACGTCTTTTCTCACGGACTCTGATGTGGCTCCGGGCTGCCGCTGAGGTGACAACAGAACAATCCACAGCCACATGACAGCAGTTTGTGTCCGCTCGGCTTGAATTTGGTGCTGATGTCACCGGCCACTACCTCCCACAGAGACCCCCCCCCCCCCCAGTGCACGGTATGGGACCACCCTCCACCCTCGCCCCCCCCCCAAACCACAGAAAGTCTAGATTCCCAGAAGGGGGCCGGGGCGAGGGGAGAGCAGCAGAATCACTAGTGAGCAAACAGCCGCAGCTCTCAACATGTACGGCAAGTGTAACCACTCTCCGGACCCCCCCTCTCCCCCCCGCCATCGTGTAGGGTTTTTGCAGAAGAACAACAGTCTGGAGGAGCGCAGCCGGATCGTGAGCTCCCTCCAGGAGCGCACGGCCAAGAGCCTGCTGACCTGCGACAACGGCGGCGGGGACGCGCGCTTCAGGCGCACGGAGACGGATTTCTCCAACCTGTTCGCCAGAGGTGAGCGCGAGGAGAGGGGCTGCAGATGGAGAGGAACACGACACGTATACGTCAAAGATGTGCAATTCAAATTACACTGCGATGCATTTAACATAAAATATGAAATCAAACAACATAGAAAAACAGAGATGGATTTTCTCATGACCAAAAGCACAAACATGATTCTGTACATCGTTACAATGAAGCATCTTTTCAAACTATCTATATTGCATTTTGTCTTGCCTGCATGTTAATTCGTGATTGCCTTAACATTTGTTTTAGGATTTGCACAAAATAGTTGAAATAGCCAAATGAGTAATTATTATCCTGCTGAGAAACCCTGAGGTCACCAGAGAATTCAACAGTGACTTGTGAAAAAAGGATCTGCAAAATGTCACAGCACGAGAGGAATCTTTAAGTTCAGGCTAAACCACAAGTGACCCCAGACAAACACAGATTTAACGGGTGTCTTCTTCTTTTTTCATTTTTATTTTTCGTAAGATCTGTTGCCTGCTAAAAATGGCGAGGAACAGACCATGCAGTTCCTGCTGGAGATTGTGGAAATACTCACCAACTACATCCGGAAGACCTTTGACAGATCCACCAAGGTGCTGGACTTCCACCACCCCCACCAGCTGCTGGAGGGCATGGAGGGCTTCAACCTGGAGCTCTCCGAGCAGCCCGAGTCCCTGGAGCAGATCCTGGTGGACTGCAGGGACACCCTGAAATACGGAGTGAGGACAGGTGAGAGAGACCCCGAAGGTGCGGCTAACATGCCAGAGTAATGATTACAGATGAGGCTTTTTCTCTCTCGCACATTCTCACGTGATGAATTGTTTTCTGGGGTATCATGTTGCTTTGTCGTCTCTCTGTCGATGGCAGGCCACCCCCGGTTCTTCAACCAGCTGTCCACTGGATTAGACATCGTTGGGTTGGCTGGAGAGTGGCTCACCTCCACAGCCAACACTAACATGTGAGTACTGTGCTACGTCAGGTCACTCCTTTAAAAATGATCTTTGGACTCTACAGATGCGGATGATAATTGTTAGCAATAAGAATTCGACCCAGAGTGAAAAGCTCATTTGTCCTCATTGTTTTTCGACGTCTCCATTGGAGGAGGAGCTTTCATTTGAAGGAACATTTGTAGTGACATACAGTAATTACTGTTTTGGGCCTAAGAATAACCTTCAGGCTCTAATAGAACATCATTCAGCGAGAAAATAAAAAGGCACAGAAGAAGACATTTGTACAGCTTCTCCCCCCACAGTCCTGTCAATGTGGGCCTGTGCACAGGCGGTGGTCACATAATTCAGCCCTGCAGGCAAACTAAATTGCATATTGATTCGCGTTCACAGTTTACATGGTGTCTTTGTTTCATGTAATGCTAGATCCTGTGACATAACAATGCTGGGGGGGGGGGGGGGGATAGCCTCTCCCCCTCAGACCATCTGCACACAATATATGAGCAACTATCACTGGGGCTCAGCAAAGACTCTTATGTGCACTGATGTACTGTAGGAACATCTTTACTGTAGTGCAGAGCAACACATCACATCTCTCTGAGGCCAATGACGCTGAGGTGTTGTTAACACTGCTTTAGAGCGGTGTCGGGTTTGAAATATTCTCTCCCCTAATGTATGTAAGTAATGGTCAGACAAAAACATAATGCAGGACCGTTGTATTTGATGCATCATTAAGCAGCATCTGGATGAAATAAGGAGATAACATTTAACCAGGGGTTCTGGGACTTCCTGGTCAGCCAGTGGTCCGAGATGCAAATATGTCGGAGGTCCTTTCCCACCATGTTTCCCATTCTCATTGCCATTATAGTAGCTATTTAGATAAAAGTGAAATGCTGGAAAAAAAAAGTGAACCATTAGTCTCAGACAGTTAGATCTCCATAGCGTTGTGTCATCAGTACTTGACCATTAACAGATTTGGATCTCATTTATCAACGCTCAATCAATCTGTTGCTAATGCTTTATTGATTCTTAAGCCATTCATTTAAAAAAAATTGTGTTGCCAAAAAAAAAAAAATAATAAAATTCAGCTTGAATGATTAGGCTGTATGTTCAGTGACTTTCTGTAAAAGACAAGCAATTGATTTGGACCAAATTAAATTTATCAACAATTTATTGATGACAGCATTATTAACAACTTAGCATCAACAACCCCACATTTTCTTATTAATGGCTTATAACTGACTTACAAAGCATTAGTAAATTATTTCTAACTATTAGTACAATTTATAAAACCTCCACAAAGGGGAACTCCTGATTTTATATCGGTATAAACCTTTAAAACAAGCCTCTAAATCTTGAACAGTGTTGAACAGGTTTTTCATACAGGCTCTAATCTCAAATGAGGAAGCGCTTGTATTTTTGGCAACATCACAGTTGAAAACTTGTAACAGAAGGCGGGGGTTGCTTACATACTTGTAATTTACCTTTATTAATTACTCCATCAACCGTAATTACCCTTGGCAGATATTGACTGACACTAATAGACTGACAGTCACATCCAGGGTCTTACATAATCAAAATGAGCGAGCGTTGTCTGCATGAATGAATGCGGTGAAATTAATGTGCGACATCTGCAGAGTGGCATCTGACTTGTTTATTTCCCCCCCCCCCCCCCCCCCCCCCCCCCCCTCCTCGATATCACCACTCTCTGTGTTGATATGTAGAAGATGCTGTGGGGCACAATGTGACATCCTGTAATGTTCCACTGATTCATTTTCTCTCTTTGCATGACTAGAGAGACACTCTCTGTTTGTAATTAGAGGCATATTGGTCAGAAGAAGATGGATGAGTCTGTCTGTGTTTTAAATCCCAAATCAACTCCTCTCTGAGGCAGAAGGGACTTTAATTAACTTAGATGGTACAGAAAAATTTGATACTGTACTTTTAGAGGGAAAAAAGCATGGAACAAACAAACACAGTCCTGCAATTACAAGGTTTAACTTTGTTTTGTAAGAGCAGGCCGTTCTGCTCTTGCTCCATGGTTTATAATAATGGTTAATCACATTAAAGGTACACTGTTGTTATATTTTGAATATTTTCCCTGGGTTTACATCACAATTTTCCCAAGTTCGGGGGAAAATGCTCGATTCATACAGAGATACGTGGATGCGCAGTAACTATGCTATGAAATTAGAATATTAAAAATGACTGTTTTTAGATTTTTTATATTGTCAGAAAAATGTATTGTTCCTATTGTGAGTTCAAGTTTATGCTTTGTTTTCAAAAAGCAATGAAAAAAGGGTTCACATGCATTTTCTACTAAATGGTGATTCGTTTCTTGTTATTTTAGGTTTACCTATGAGATCGCCCCTGTCTTTGTACTCATGGAGCAGTTGACACTGAAAAAGATGAGGGAAATCATTGGTTGGCCTGAGGGAGAGGGTGACGGAATATTTTCTCCAGGTAAGAGCCGAACCCATAATGGTAATAAAACAGGACTCGGAGCAAACATTGTTATTAAGTCGAATAATAAAAAATATATATTGTTAGCAATGCTCTGAATTTGTTGTTTTCACTGTAAAGATCTCACCTAGTTAGTTGTAATAAGCTTAAGTTGTGTAAATAAGCTATAAGCTAAAGTTATGCCATCACACTTGTTACATCACTTAAATGTTGCAAATGGTACATTTGGGGCTAATTTGACCAAAACCTAAAGTACCTCAAAGCTGTGCGTGATTACTGTGCTTGAGAAAATGTGTTGCTTCTGCAGGAGGAGCGATCTCCAACATGTACAGTGTGATGATTGCCAGATACAAGTACTTCCCTGAAGTCAAGACCAAAGGCATGACAGCTGCACCCAGACTGGTCCTCTTCACCTCAGAGCATGTTAGTCCTGCACTGTCTCCTCATCAATCTTCATTGTTCTCCTGCCATTAATCGCAATCACATTAAGTTTGACAATTAATACCAGTATCTTAAAGAGGCAACAGACAACTTTCGTGCCCATAACAGTTCCTTTGTGCCCTAAATCGAGTCGTCAAGGACGAATATAAACACGGAAGATGTTATTTTTCTATTGCCGTTACACTGTGCAATCAGTTTTAACATCATAATAACAGGTTTAAGCCTAAAAGATGTCTATTTCAACTTCCACTTGTACACGTAATTTCAACCTGGGTTGTGACAGTTCGCCATCTCTTCTTGCAGAGCCACTATTCCATCAAGAAAGCCAGTGCAGCTTTGGGCTTTGGAACAGAAAACCTGATCCTTTTGAACACAGACGAGAGGTTTGATTTATACTTGACCTACATGCACGCAGCCTGGTGAAATCTCAAATATGTGGACGTCTTTCTACTGCACACCCTTCTTCTTTTCCAGGGGGAGAGTCATTCCTGCTGATTTGGAAGCCAAAGTAATAGAAGCCAAGCAAAAGGTGAGTGTCAGCCACAGTGACTCAGATAATCGTCCCCCAGCTAACTTATTTATTTACCTCGGCCAGTGACTCCGTACAAGGAGAAACACTCACATGAGCCCTGGAGTTTACTTTTAGAGGAGAAAACACTTATGTGTGCCAGAGCAGCAACATTATTTCACTAAGGTTAATGCTTCCTTCTGCTCTCTCCTGGAAGTAGTTCTTCAAAGGTAAAATGATGTGCAGACTGGAAGAAATTGGAAAGCAATTATGCCCCAACAATAGGCACAGGCAGGAAGAGTGCATTATCTGAGAAATGTGCTTCAGCCCATCTCTTTCATGTCAACGTTCGCTGGGAGAGAAAGAACATAACAACTTGAATTCAGCCCAGAATTGTAGCCAGTGTCTCATTTCCCCCCCCAACGCTTTTTGTTTGCAGGGGCATGTTCCGATGTTTGTGAACGCCACCGCCGGTACCACTGTCTACGGAGCCTTCGATCCCATCAATGAAATTGCAGACATCTGTGAAAAGTATAACATGTGGCTTCATGTGGACGTAAGAGAATGTGCTTAATTATCAGTAACACAGATAAAAGCGGTTGTAGATAGCAGCCCCCTCTTAGGCCAGTGTAGTTTCCATTACCGTTACTTGATGAATCGTCACTGCAATAAGTGTGTCGTGTCCTCTGAAGGGTGCTTGGGGAGGAGGTCTGCTGATGTCCAGGAAACACAGACACAAGCTGAACGGAGTAGAGAGGTAAGAGAACACAACACATAATGTTAATGACGATGAATATAGTGAGCACACTACATCGACTTTTACACATCAAGTTCAGGGTACTTGTCACAGACAATACTTCTCAGCGTGTAAAAACAGTTGTATCTAGTCTTCTGTGGCTCTGGAGAAGCTTTTTAAAGTCAGAGAAAACACCAATTTTTTAACCTTTACGATTCACCAGGCGTTGTGCGGTATTTACCAATAGATTCTATTGGAGTTGCATCACAGGAAATGTAGAATCCATTGGTTTGGGGGAAGAGAGCTGAAACTTTCTCAGTGGCCAACGTTTTGGTATAGAATAAAAAATCTTAAAAAAACTTTCATAAAAGGCAAATAGGGAATGCCCCTTTAAAATCTACGCCATAAAGTGTAAAATGTCAAATCTGCAGTCAGCTCACATGGCCACAGATGTTTTAGCCATTCCTTTTGATACTCATGCATGGATATTGGCATGAAATTTAAAATGGCAATGTACTTCTCAGATTACCACTTCTGTTCCACACGCACACGCACGTACGCACACGCACGTACGCACGCACGCACGCGCACACACAGTTTACTGTTTCAATATCCTTGCAGGGCCAACTCAGTCACCTGGAACCCTCATAAGATGATGGGGGTGCCACTGCAGTGCTCTGCCATTCTGGTCAGAGAGAGGGTGAGAGCGTTCTTCACTTGTGCCACAGCACAAACAATGTGCACAAATAATCACAGATGCTCGCACACACGAGACATTTTCCGCTTTCCTGTGCTGTTTTATCTCTCATCACAATTGTTTTCCATTGCAGGGATTACTACAGAACTGCAACTCCATGTCTGCAGGCTACCTCTTCCAGCCAGATAAACAGTACGATGTTACTTACGACACTGGTGACAAGGCAATTCAGTGCGGACGGCATGTTGATATCTTTAAGTTCTGGCTTATGTGGAAGGCAAAGGTGCGCATTTGTCTCGAGCCGTGTGTTACTTATTGCCTCCATATCTAGAATGAGATGGTAAAAACTCATTATTCTTTTTTTCTTTCAATCCACCTAAAAGGGAACAGTAGGGTTTGAGCAGCATATCGACAAGTGCCTGGATCTGTCAGCGTACCTCTACAATAAGATAAAAGACAGAGAGGGCTTCAAGATGGTGTTTGACGGAGAGGTGAGGTCATTATTTCTACCGATAGGAAATGTCTTTCAAGTGAATACACAAATGTACACTGAAGATGATATGCTTTAACACTGAAGGAAAACTGTCTTTATTACACTTATCTGAACTCTGCTTTACACACCTGATGTTTTGTGAACAGAATATTTAATAATCTTAACTTGGTTGAAAGATTGATTGGGTCATTTTGCATCGCCGTCACGTTGGCAAGAAAAGCTGAAATTCTGCAAAGCACTTTTTATTGGCACCATTACAAATATTGTTCCAATTTCCTCTTATCAGCCACAGCACACCAACGTCTGCTTCTGGTACCTTCCACTGGGCCTGCGAGGCTTGCCGGATGGCGAGGAGAGGCGGGAGAGGTTGCACAAGGTAATGACTCTTTGCTTTTAAAACTCTGCTTCTAGTTCCCCTGTGTCTTTACTTTCACACTGATTAAGATAACCTGCTTACAGATTCAGGGACTCAATGCAACATCACTTACTGTGAATTTACTGGATATTTTCCCGCTGTATTCTCACATGGGCTCACTTCGACATTTTCCGGAAATTTTACAAGGCGGCTGGCAGGAAAAGCTCAGGAAAATGTGCAAAGCGACATTCGCAGCCATTTGCCCCTCCGGAGGAGTTCAGGAATTGTCTGAGCAGCAATGTAGTACAAGTCAACACATTTGTAGAGTTTGGATGGTAACGCCACGTTTTCCCACAACAGGTGGCCCCAAAGATCAAGGCCATGATGATGGAGTCTGGGACAACGATGGTGGGATACCAGCCACAAGGAAACAAGGTCAATTTCTTTCGTATGGTCATCTCCAACCCTGCTGCTACCAGGTCAGACATCGACTTCCTCGTTGAGGAGATTGAGCAACTGGGGCATGACTTGTAAGAGCTACCACTTTCACTGTAAAGCCGACCACTACCCCCAAACATCTGGAGAGCCTAGAGCTCAGCTTCACATCCTTTTTTGTCTTATACAGATGTTGACATTTTTGCTTACAATGCACAACAAATAGTAACATGCCCTGTGTGTCACTTCTCTGTCTCGTCTGTCTTTAGCAGCGGTGGCATATAATTAAAGCATTTGCACAAGCGGGTGTCTGAGTAAAAAGAACATATACGAGAATCACACATAAGCACACCGTTATTCTTGCCAAACAATAATATGTTAAGTGTGATGTCAATGTGATGAGTTTAACGAAAGGTTCCTTTTCATGTTAATGTGACAAGAATATCTGAGCACTTGGATGATTCTGTCATATAGCAGGTATAACTGTCATTTTATTGTTGTACTATATGAAGATCAGTATCAAAAAATGAATAAGATCAAAATATTTTTTCACAAGTATCAGAGCACAATGTAGGGAACCTCACAGCATTGACATAAATAGTATTAATGTAAAATATATACATGATGTTCTGACTGTTGGTGCTCCATCTAGTCTATGTCATTATCAAGCCAGATGCAACGCCATATTGTACCCTAGCTGTTACTTCCCTTTGATATTACATACGTGCGGATATATAACACAGTCATTGTAACAGGTACTGTACTTGAGTGCTGTGTTTTTAGATATTTTTGTGTAGATTGTGTATAGTATTGTTACATTGCCTTTGTGCCAAATGTGTCCAGGTTTTACAGTGAGAAAACCCTATATGTAAATCAACCAGTATAGTATGTGATAGAATAATAACTTTATTTATATCAAGAGATTATAATTGTGAATAGGTTACCTGCTATTCTGCTCCATTCCTAATGTATCCTTCATGATTGGAAATTCTGCTGTATCATACCAAGTCTTTTAGCGTAATTGTGAACCAAAGAAGGGATGAGTTACAACATGTACACGGACCTTATTCGAACCTCATGGATGAATTCATATGTTTATGTAAGAATACTTTAACTTGCAGCCCTTAACTTAGTGCAATCCATGTTGTGTAACTGTGCAATGTCATTGTATTTCACTGACTGAATGTTGTCCGGACATTTGGCTCGATGTGGGAGGCTCGACTGGCAGTGCAGCTGCTGCTGATGAAAAGCACAATGCTAAACCATGATCATGTGGCAGCTTATATTCTAGGGACATATGATTGTCTGTATTATAATGTGTTCAGTGGCGTGAGACTGTAATATGTAACATTTTGTTGTGTCCCAACATGCTCACTGCAGGCACACTTTTATGTTGAGGAGAAAACTATGTGAGAAACGGGGATTATTCATCATATTTTTTTGCTTGAACAATTAAATGCACAGTGTTTGCTACTGTAATAACATTTAGTGAACAATTGTACATTTCTGAATTAGTGGGATAAAACGTCCCTTGTCAAACTCAATGTAGGCACTTTAACCTAACCTCACACTATCATTTGCAGAGTATTACTGTTTTATCCACAGCACTAATAAAGACATGGGCTGTAGAACATCTGCGGACACAGTTTTTTCAGTTTGTGAAAAAGGACCTTTGAACTGATAAATAATCTAATAAATATGTGTGGAGAACAACACTGATGTGAGAGCATCTTGGATAAGATTGTATGTTGCACTCTGTTGTGTCATCATGACTTTGGATTCAGTTATACATCAGGGAGGTTGAGCCTCCTATGATAAAACAGAAATACATTTAGACTACTCACATTATTTGGTATTTTGCTGGGCCTCGTGCTGAGTGAAAAATACTGTTATCACCAATCACATATTGACGATAAGGAAAATCTATAGATGTTTTACAGCCGGGGTCTCTGAGACCATAAATAGAAGTAATGAATTATTTTCTTGCAGACGATTTCTGATTCATGTCATCAGATATGAATCAGGTTTATTAGCAATTCTCTATAAGTAGAAAAGGTTAGGAATTAAGCAAGTTGATGAAAACAGTGTTAAGTAAGTTTATTTGTTTGATACTGTTCATTAATCGCTGTCAAAGAAGATTGAATGCATCACAGTATCAAGGTGGTCACAGTTAACGGATGAGAAGATGTTCTCTGTACCGTTATCCAGCCTTTAGACAAATATATGCTAAATAAATTCAATATATTGAGAAAGAAATTGCAGTGGGGTAAAATAATTAATTTACAGAAATTTACAGGGCTTATTGTTTGGGGTTATTGTGTTTTCCATCTCATGTTCTTGAAACTGTTCACTTTATAGCTTTCAGTCCACCTGGCTGTTGCCAGTTGGTGGGATTAATCACCGTGTGGAGGGGCTTTTTTTATTGGCTGATCATCTCATAGCCTAGATTTCACGAGAACTCCCTGCCAATTCCTTCACTCCTCTCATTACTCACACTTTTAAGATATTTATCATAAAACGCATTCCGCTGTGCTCTCTTAACATTTTTTTCCCCTCGAGGAGGCTATTTCAAGGCTCTGCCTGGCTGCGTTTTATTTCGACACAGCCGTGGAGGGGACTGGCTGTTTCAGTGGCTCTCCTCCCATCCTCCCGTTTTTCACCAGGCAGACGCCGTTTCTTTGTTTCACGGTTGAGTGCAGCGATCATTACAGGCTCGGTGTCACGGGCTGCTTTGTAAAGTTACAGCGCACAGAGGATTAAAGGAATAACCACCCATAATGGTGTAATCAAAATGATAACCCTTGACTTATAGCCACATCTATAGGGAGAGTTATTTTTTTTGGGGGGGGGGGGGGGGGTTTGTTTGTTGATCACTCTAAAGATGGCAGTATCACTGACGGTTAAACGTGCCAAAGCGTAATGACATGGCTAATTTGGAAGCAGGTGTTGGAGAATCCTATAATGATTAAATGCAAATGAAATCAGACCTTCAGCCGCTGTAGTTTGTCACAGTCTAGTAACTCTGGACATGAATGAATGGCCACCCAAAGTAAGTCCACACAAATATCAGTCGCTCTATTCACAACAAGGCAACAAAAATGTTTGGATTTGGTATGCGAAGGCAAATTAGGTATGGCGAGGTTTGTCACACAATAAAATTGATATCTAGCAGTTATGTGATCAACCATCAGTATCGCCGTTAATTTAACTTCAGGTGGGTAAAAGGATAAGGAGCTGGAGCAGTTGTGTATCTGCGGGAGCCTCTGTGTCTGGAGGGGAAGTGGGCTCTGAACACCAGACTGTGAAACACTGACGGTCTCGGCACTTGTCCGTTCATCCTCCATTGCACAACTGGCGCGCACGCGAGGACACGCGGACACACACACTCTTTAGAGCTGCAAATGAAACAAAGACAGTTGAATCTATGAAGCTCAATGCACAGCCTATTTCACCTTGTGTTTATTGTATTTCCGTGATGGTTACGCTTTTTGTTTTCCAATGCTAAGGCAAAGTTTCCTCTCACAGTAGGACAGTGGGACATTCACCCATCTGTCCCATCTTAGTTGTGTTAAGTCCTGTCTCTAATATCTACAACTACGAGTCTTGTCAGTGGTTTCCTGATGTGCCAAATATATCTCCCGCCCCTGGGAATCACTGCCACATTAGCTTCCTGATAGATACTGACATTCCCATTGTGTAAGGCAAGTCTAATGAAATGATGATGATGATAATGATATTGACTGCGGGCTGCTTGCCATCCCATCCCCCCTCTTCTCTCCACACACACACACACACACACACACACACACACACACACACACACACACACACACACACACACACACACACACACACACACACACACACACACACACACACACACACACACACACACACACACACACACACACACACACACACGATAATGATTGGGAGGCACAAACAGCATTGAGAAAAGCTGTATCAGATATACAGAATGTACAAAAAGAAAAGAAGAACAAAAGGAGGGTTGTGTTTTAAAGAAGCATTTAGAATGAAAAGAACACACTGTGGAATAAAACAAATATAAAATAGCTCTGTAACTAAAACTACGGATCATCTCTCTTTTTTCAGCGTACTAGTAAAATCTTTTATGACCAGTTTTTACCAAAAATGAACAAACAAATCCTCTCTACCAAGGTTGATATTTCATGGGTCTATGCTGGTGAGGGCTGCCTCCAGGAAATATTAGCCATTTGCTCGCCCTCAAATGAGAGACTAACAAAGACTCTCTCTCTGTTCACACCTACTCTGCTTTTATAAAAAAAACTACTAGCAACATCCAACCCTGGATGCATTGGGTATACCGAGAGAAAATAACACTCAAACCTCCACGCACTGGCAGCAAAGTGTGTGATTACCGTAATTAAATACGAGAGTCAATTTGCAACTCACTATTGTTTTCACATTAATTTTGCCCATTTTGTTTTACTCGAGCAAAGATACAGCGCTATATTCTGTCTGCCCTGCACTAGCTGTAGAGGATGGAGGTAAGTTTTATAAAGTATATGTTTTATCAATATTCCACTAAGAAACGTTAACTGAGGTTATGTGATACTGTTGTTACCATCACACTACTTATGCAGATCTTAATATTTATCATAAAAAAATTTATTGAAATGCCTTAATGAATAATTGTCTGTTTACATAAATCCAAGGATCAAAATTTGTGCTTGTAACTTGTATTTTCAGGGTTACTGTACATACGGAATGTATGTGTCCATCTCTCAGCAATCCCACGGCGATTTCTTCAATTATTCCATTTTGTAGCCTGTGCTTCTGGTGTGTATTTGCCTCCATATTCTGTTCATTTTACTCTCAAGCACAAAGCATGCTTGACATTAGAAAACAGTGATAACAGAATCAATTGTAACACCTCTGACTTCTGAGGTAATAATAATGGGTCACACTTATCTAAATTGCCTCGTCCTATTGACCGAATGCCCACGGCCTGATTAATCTTGGCAGAAAGTAAATTTTAAGCAGGAGATTAATAGTCCAGGGACTGTAACTTGCCTCTATGACTGGAGACTGTAAACCTAATGTGGCGCCTGTTGAAGTTGAAAGGTGGATAATGAATGTCTCTGTTGGACATTTTATAAACGAGCCCGGGGGCAATTACACCGCAGCTAAACAAGTATCTGTGCACTGATTGTTATCACACTTACTAAATGAATGAAAGTACCCCCCGGCACATCACCAGATTATAGCACACAATATATATAATCCAATGCTTTGAGGCACCTGCTGTTTTCTATGTCTAACACTGATTTTTTTTCTTTGCTGAATAGGAGCTATGGGTCCGGACAGGACTGGACAGGAAACATGTGTCCGATCTTGCTGCAATTAAAATGATAAACAACAACAATAATGACATGATTACTGCTTAGTAGTGTGTGGCTCTGCTCCTGCTCCATCATCTTAACACAGGCTTTTTCTAATTTACTCTAATTCTATCTCTGCCTCCCAGCACAGCAGAGTGCATTATGTCAGCACAGAGCAGGTATTTATTAGACAACCCTTTCATCCTTCCCAAAAAAATAATCACCTCTCAGACACACAGCACTAAGCAAATATAACCCAGATGGTAAGAGCTGATGACGTCTGGAGCTGTGGCTTTGCTTACTACGCAGAAATGCCATATGCAGCAAGCAATTAGACCTAGACGTATTCATCAAATTATAGGCATTTTAAATTTCTGGCCACTTCTTTGTTAGCGTCTTCCTCACCTCCTCCTGATGCCCGAACAAGAGTACAGTACTCTTCTTTGCAGCTTTAGCTGTAAATTCCTTGGAAGATGGAAGTATAAATCTGAGAGAGCATCCAGAGCAGTGATCACAGAGTTTTAAGGCGTCAGCAAGCTTCTGCTGAAATACAGAGTTTATTTATCTGCACCTTGAAAAGAGCAAGTGTCAACACGTAAAGTATATATCTCACTGGTAATAAATAATGGATATAAAGATCTGTTCAAATGGAACAATGAAGAATTTAAGTTTTAAATGGCTGCAAATAATGACTAAAGGTTCTGTTTTTGACACGGATATGCATACGACATATATTGAAACTTATCTTGCACCAAATCTTTTTTCAGTTGCTTACTCTCTTCTTTGGAAATATGTGAGTCATATCAATTACATGTCTGTGACACATGTTTTAAGATCTATGTCGGTGTTTGTGTGCAAATGTAAAATTTCAAAAATATGAATTAAAATGTTTGCACTCCCAGGAGCTTAACGTCTACAAGTCTCTGGTATTTACACATTTGAAGCAGGAGACAAAAGCGTAAAAAAAATAATGTCAACAATTAAATCTTTTTTTATCCGACTATATCACACCGATGCTTGATCTACTCTCTTGAATGTGGGAGCATTTTAAGCCAAAAATATCCTCAGTGTAGCCTGCAGAGAGAAGGCTGACGGGATAAGTGATGATTAATGAGGAGAATCACAATGCTGAGCAAGTTTATTTCAAATTATTTGATAAGAGCAGCTGCACTACAGAGATATTCAATTACATATACATTAATCTGCTCTCGAGCCCGGCGTTGTTTATAGCATTGATGATATCCCTTATTATTACTGTTTGATAACAGAGACCGTTTTATTCTCTCACATCTTCTGCTCTGATGCGATTATACGATCGAATCAAAAACAGAATAAAAACATAAACAAGTTTATAGTTAAGCTGGGATTTTTACTGATATTACTAAACTATGTTAAAGGTTATAGATGGTGACGGGGGTTAATCACTCACCTTCCAAAATTGCAGAATGGTTTTATCCCATGTATCTTTAATCAACACCAGTCATCACATATAGAGCCACACTCAAGCAGCCAACGTCCAGTATACCAGACAATAAAATGGACAAGATAAAGGCAGAACTCAAATTGACTGCACATACGCTGCCAGCACATTGAATTTCAGACAGTCACACGGCACGGTGGTGCCGTAGAGCAAGGCATTACTTGATGGACAGAAATATTCAAAACTTTTGCTTGTACAATTTGCAATATTGCAAGGCGATTTACAGATTAAAAGTAAAGAAGTGTGCACTGTGGTTATCAGCAGGATTTTTTCTTATTAATATTATATAAAAAAAAGCTCCATTTAGAGTCTTGCATGGTTGATTTAGGTTGAACTGTAACGTTAACTTTTTTATGCATGTTTTTATTGTTCTGTCACCTCCTCCTTCCCATCAAGCAAATTGTAGAGAGCAGATAATCAATGACAGAGTCATGATACTGTCAGACACTAACCAGTAGTCTACTCCTGAGCAGGATTAGCCTATTCTCCATTGGGAATTCATAGGCAAGTCAGGTCAAGTAGAATTTATTATAAACAACAAATGTTAAGCCTAAGTGCTCTAGAATCATAGCAAAGAAAAGCAATACCAGCATGGAAAAATAGTGTGTCTGTTGTTTGCTGAACAAAAATTATATATTTAGACAATGCACTATGTGAGGTTCAACACCAGATTTTGACTCAATTTAGTTGAAATCATTAAGCATTTGTGCAAATGTCTCATGGGGACACCCCTGAGGGTGTGGGGCCCCATGGTGGGGCCCTTGAGGCATCTGAAAATCCAGCCTCGCAAAAATCAACACATAACTAAATCAAAAACAAATTTGCTTTCCACCTAATTTCTAATTCTACCGATAAAAATTTCGAAACCTTGATGAATATAGTTAGATCGAACCTGACAGTGCTGCGGCTGCTGCTGCTGCTGCTCATCAGATCACACTTCACCGAAGCGGAAGTGCTGGGAGCCAGGATGGAACCGCCGGAAACACGGACGACACTTGTCACGGACATAGGTCACGGGACGTGATCGGGAGGAGAGCCGCCTGCTGCTGCTGCTGCTGCTGCTAACCCGACACAGCTAGCCCACCCCCCGACTCACACATCCGGGGAAACATGGGGGGCTCCCAGAGCTCGGAGGTACCAGGTGGAGGAACCGAAGGCTACCACGTCCTCAGAGTGAGAGCGGGTTTTAGTATCTTCTATGTACTGCGTTCCCTTCACCTGAGACACCTGCGGAGACCTGGAGGAGGAGGAAGAGGAGGACAAGTGTTATCGTTTAATTCTGCTGCCGCATACTTGACAGGACACCGCAGAGCTAGCAGCTAGCTACCATCAACTGTCAAAGGCTAACTGTCAAGATAGTTGACTGACAGCTCGTGTGAAGTGTGGTGGTCTGTGTCAACGCCCCCCTCAACCTGATGTGAATGTTATCATTCACCCGTGAGCTTGATATGCTCGTGTGGACTTTCTCCACCCGCTGGTTGTCACTTCACGTGTCAACGTCTTCGTCTAACGCAATTTACACTTAACAATTTACATGAGCGATTCGACTGCGCGTTTGTTTTAACGCATGCGCAGTCGTTGACAGCTGTATCCGGTTGGTTTCCTGTTTCTCCGACAGTGCTCGTGGTCCTGTTGTATCCTGCTTGATGCCTCTTGACTAACCGGTGTAACCACTGTGGAACTTCTGGAAAATTGGGCGTGGACCTTCGTTGTGAAAGCCCCGTTGTATAGCTCAAATAAAAAGATAATGAAATAGCCCTTTAATGCCTCCCAACCCCTCCCCCTTTAAAAAAAGAAACCAGTTTGGCCACGCCTGGGGAAATTTACATGATATTGATTTAGACATAAATCATTTGTGTTACTTTTAATTTAAAATACAAACAAAAATCAGTAGGCTCTTTTTTTTGGCACTTGAGTTATGCATTGATGCATTTGAGTCCTTTCACTTATTTTACCTACTGAAGTACACTTTTGAATACAGGACTTTTTTTCTTGTGAAGGAGTAGCTTCACTTTGTTCCATTGGTAATTTTACTCAAGTTAATGTCTGAGTTCTTCTTCCTCCACTGCCTCTAGCCTACATTTCACCCTTAAGTATTCCACATAAATGTCTCTCCATTCAGGCTTCTATTGCCCCTTTCTCTAAGATGCTGTATTTTACAGGTGCAAGAGAATTCCCCCAGTCACCGTGCAGGACTGGAGCCATTTTTCGATTTCATCATTTCCATTTGTGACATAAGACTGGTGAGTTTACTTCCTATAGCTGTGAACCTGCTTTTTTACAATAGAGTATTAGGGCCATATAGAACCATATTGATTTTCGAGAGTATAATAATAATTGAGAAGACTGAATATTACTACTTTTTTCTCATAATGTTACAACTTTTGTCTCATAATATTAAGTCTTTATTCTTGTCATATTGACACTTTTCCCCCTCTAAATCTGAGATTTTTTTGTGGCCCTAATACTCTGTAGCTGTAGCTTTACTATGTCTCACACAGCCATGGTATTTGACTGTTTTTGGATGGATCGCAGAACAAAGACAATGACGCCCTGAAGGAGCTGCTGAAGATGAACGTAGAGAGGCCCATCAAGATGCTGCTATACAGCAGCAAGTCAATGGCAGTGAGGGAGACGTCCGTCACACCCAGCAACATGTGGGGAGGCCAGGGGCTCCTGGGCGTCAGTATTCGCTTCTGCAGCTTTGAAGGAGCCAATGAAAATATTTGGCATGTCTTGGTGAGTGTTGCAGATCATAGAACAGTAGCATAACAAAATGTTCAAAGACGGTACAGAGCAAGTTATTCCTATGACCTCATGTGTTTTATAAATGTTTTGAGTACAGGAAGTGGAGCCAAACTCGCCTGCATCCCTGGCTGGTTTGAGGGCCCACGCCGACTATATCATAGGAGCCGACAGCGTCACGAACGAGGTACCTGCTCTGCAGATTGGTGCGTCGGTGTTGACACAAAGGCGGCAGCGAGTCACTGTGCTGTCCTTCTCTGCTCCCCGAACAGAGCGAGGATCTGTTCTCGCACATCGAATCCCACGAAGGGAAGGAGCTGAAGCTGTTCGTCTACAACACGGACGCAGACAACTGCCGTGAGGTGGTCATCACTCCCAAATGTGACTGGGGTGGAGAGGGAAGGTAGGACAGTCTTCAAGAAAATCATCTACTTTTCCCCTTGTCAGTTAAAAAAATGGGAATTTTTGTTGTGATATTTTTATGAATCCAATATAAGAACTCACTGGTTCATTTGGCTATTAACATACATAATAAACATAATGTTCCAGGTGCAAGTCTGGCCCCTAACAGATCAGATGATCAGAACACTTTTCACCATTATAGTTAGATTACATTATGAACCTTCATACTCAGATTTCAGTTTTATTTTGGTAGTTTAATTTAATTCAAGATCTTGATTTATTGTTTATAATAGCGGTGGTCATGCTTTTTATATTTGTTGTATAATATCTAATTTAATATTTGCTGAAAAGTAATCTTTAGTCCATTTTTTTTTAAATTAAAAAAAAATGTATTTTTCTTCAGTGAATGGCAATTTTAGTTTTAGATCGTCTTGTTTTTCTCAGTAAATGTCAAATGAAAAGACTTCTCCTGTCCAGTGACAGCTGGATTTAATAACTGTTTTTGTGGAAAATCTAGGGAGGTTTTTAAATTGTAGCTGTGCTGTCAGAACTATTACACCAGATGATTTCTCTGTTTCTTCAAATCGTGTCTAGTCATGTTGACATTTCACATCATCTTTAAAGCGTCCATGATATGTCTGCACATTTTCCCTCATAGATTTGCTGCATTTCTCTCACTTCATTCAGTCTAGGATGTGGGATTGGCTATGGCTACCTGCACAGGATACCCACACTGCAATTTGCAGAGGGCGAAAAGATCCATTCCCCTGCACAGGCTCCGAATGAACCCTCCCCTTCACCTAAAGATGGATTCACAGAGGTAGATAGCTCAGAATATACTGCATTTGCATCCAAAGGAAAAACTTTATTTTGACGTCATCTAGGTTCAACATCTTGTGAGGATTTACGGAGAAATGGATTTTGGTTACCAGGTCCATCTCTCTGCCGTGATTCCAACTGTTCCGGTCGCTGTGTCGTCTTCTGCATCGACTGGATTAGAGCAGTCTCTCGCCGGCTGGTCGGTCGTCTCTAATCCGACCTCTGTCCTCAGCAGTATACAGACAGGTACTCCATCATCTTTGTAACACAGGCTGTTAGAATTGAGGTGAGCTCGATCGACCTATAATGATACATGCAGATGAAGTGAAATGCATGTGAAAAAAAATTAATAAAAATGTCTAAAACTACAAAAAGAAAGAGCAAAAGCCAAAAGTCACATTTACCTTGCTGTTGTTCTAACGTGTAACAACAACAATAACAGTTTTGCAAAATATATTTTCAGGGCACCCTACGATTCCACTGCCCAACCAAGCCCCCTACTCACTCCCCCTGTCTGTCAATCCTACTCCAACAATACCAGGTGAGTAGAAATTATTTTGGGGCCTAAGCTTACTCAGCTACTCTGCTAACATAACATTCTAATGTATATATATATATTTGTTGCACAGGCTTGATGTCCTTACCTGGAGGTCTTCCACCATTTCCAAATTTGCCAAACCTCAATATGTCTTTGGCAGACATACGCCAAGTATTGCCCCCTGGAATTAAATTCCAACACCCAGGTAATGTTTTTGTTCTTAGGCGTTTGTTAAGTTAGTTGTAAATAAACTTTAAGTCTGATGTTATTCTATGTTTTTCCTACTGTCTGCAAAGAACATGGAAACACTATACTAAGGTGGAAGGGAATTCTCTAGGGCTGGTATGAGCAGGAGGGATGATTACAGCAAGGAGAATCTCTTTCAGCATTCATATGGGCCGCTGAGCTGACTTTAGTTTTTAATACAAAAATGAAAAGTTGTGAGACCATCATTAACATTGTTGGTTATGCAGCGTTCAGAACGTTGTGCATGTTATGGTTAAATGCCTAAACAATCACCAAATATGGGATGGAAAATCTAGCTCCTGAAATGTTCCCAATTCAAAGTTGAATTGGGAACTTCCTCCTCTCAACCTTCCCGGTGTGGTTCCTTGTGTTATTCTGCCTCCATATGACTTTGTTCTTCCTCCCATCACAGCGGACACAGCTCCTACTGTTACACAGGACAGAATATCTCCCTCCTCCCGCATTCAAATGAACAGGTCACTGACCAATACCCCGATATCATCAACGACCACCTCTGAATCAATAAAAATCACAATGTCCATAGACTCGTCTTAGCAGAGCTCCATTTTACGTTTGTCAGTTTGCTCAACTCTTGACACAACATACAGTCAGTCAATCAGCTGCTCTGGTCAGTTGACAGATTCCCCCTACAGCGCCTGTTTCTTGGATACTGGAATTACGCCGCTGTTCTTCTCAAGCAGTTTGCTGATGGACTGAAAGAAAAATTACAAGAATCAAACTTTTGCTGCAGAGTACAAATATGCACTGTGCAGCAGAAAAACACTTAAAAAGTTCACCTCTGTCAAAGTATATTAAAATTTAAGTGGGTTTTTTTGAACAGGTTACTTTCTAATGTGCAAGTCAGAATCTTTGCATTTTTCTTTTGGGTAAAACTTCTTCCCAATAGTGTTCTACTGGGCATTTTCCTTTAAATGAGCAGGTTTTCTTGCTGTTGTAGCCATGGAATATTTAACAGTTTTGTACAAAAAGAGTTTGTTTGATTAAACTATTGTATTTTCTCTATCTCTGCCTTGTATTGTTATTGCTCATCTCCTGCTGTCATGTTGTGAGCATCCCTTTGTACGTAACTATGCAGTACCAAACAAAGACACGTGGGGTCAGTAGAGCCCCAGGAAATGTTTGCAGACTGCACACAAAAATGTCTCTTGAGGTAATAACTACGGATGTCAACTAAATACACTGTACAACACTTTTCACTGGGAGAAAAAGTTTCCTGGTATTTATTATTCACTCTTAGCAGAACTGTACAATTTATACCCGAAGTGGAACATAGAGCCCTTGAAAAAGTAAGAGCAACAAAGCAGCAAAATGAAACCACTTCAGGAAACTAGTTTTACATTGGGGACAATTTAAGTCTTTGTACATGTTACTGCTGCAGCTCCAAATTTGAAAATTCACCTGTACAGCATATACAGTTGCCAATCTATCTGATAATTAATATTCCTGCATAGGATTTTATACATTGTCATTTTTCTACACTTGGTTACTTTGTGCATTAAACGTAAGTATGCTGCCCCGACCTACACGTCACTAGATGTCACTTGTATGCTACACATTACATTCCCTTGGCTAGGTAACTCAAATTAAAGCCTAATATGTGTGAAAAACGAAAAAAGTTCAGCCAAATCAACAGTGAAATCTTTGTAGTTCTACTCAACAATGACTGTCCTCTCCTCACAGTATATTAACTTCTAGCAGCTGAATCATTTGCACCCTGGCAGGACCATGTTATTTAATCTTAACGGCGGGCCGCCAAGTTTCCCTTCGGCTCTTTAAGGCTTTATCCAACTGCAACATCTGAACAGAGTGCACAGTCACATTTTCTTCAAGGTACGTCGTCAGTTTCAGTGCTTTCGTCGGACCCTCAAAAGATCCTTTTACCCATGTCCTTTAAAAAAACATCCCGTCACTGTCCCTCCATCAATCGAGTCCTGGTAAACAAGGAGGAGCCTGGCACAGGTCGGAGGGCGTCAGGTGAGATCTCCCCACCTGTGACTTGCTCCTCCTCTTTCTGGCTGTCGCTTGTCTACCGAGCTTGAGCCTCTGAGGCGCGCCGCTGGCGTAGAAGCAACTTGGTCAGTTTGCCCTTCTGTCACAGTTCGATGCCGTCAGTATGAGATGATGCTGGAGGAGGCCGGTCCTGAGCCGGCAGCGTTCATCTGCAGATTTCCAGAGGAGCTCGACCTTCGCATGTGGGGGAGCAGGTAGGGGTCGCTTCCGAGCTGGTGGACGTCGATCCGGTCCTCCTTCCTGTATGCCAGGCACCGCCTTATGAAGGCCTGGAGAAGGGGGGAAGAGCAGTATCCCAAATTTCCAAGTCAGTTTGGGATGTTTGGGCTCTTTAGAATATTTTTACTTGATAATACAATAAGATAAGACATCTTAAAATGACCTTTTTTTTTTTTACAGTAAGTTCACTTACCTTTGCTTCGTTACTAGCAACAGGCTTGACAGGGAACTGGATATCTGTAGCTTTGAGAATGGTGTTCTCCTGCAGGATGTCTTGTTGTGACTGGTTGTGGCCAAAAGGCTGAAAAGGAGGAGAGTTGCTTTAATCATCAAGCACAAATTACAACAAAATATCAAAAAAGGGTTAGGATCTCAATTTCCCTCCTTACCTTCCTTCCATACAGACACTGGAAAAAGATGACGCCCACAGACCACACGTCCACCTTGTTGGAGATCTTTGGAGGTTCTTTACCAACCACAAAGCATTCGGGAGGCAAGTACCTGGCAAAAAAAAAAAAAGTAAATTCAATTTTAAAAGTTGTTCAGTGTCTGTACAAGCTGTCTGTTTTTCACTTCAATGTCCATTGGTGGATTATAATTGAGTACGATTTTGAGATACTCACGTATTTTAGAATCTGTTTTTTATGCTACCTTGTACTTTTACTTGTCTACATTCATTTAGCAGATGTTAGTATTTACTTTTTAAATTAAGATTTAAAGACTGCATACTGTATGATCAGTTTATAAATAGGATGCTGATATAATCTATAAACTACCCAACCATTCAAAAAAATGTCAAACAGCTGCAACATAAAACAACTGCTTACATGTTAATAATATAACACTGACACTTTGCATAACCCATGCTTTTACTTGTGACACTTGTTGATCATACTCTGAATGCAGGACTTCTACTTGTGATGGAGAATGTTCACAGTGGGTTTTTGATCCAAATACTGAACTAGCATGTGGGACATTTCTTCTCACCAATAGGTGCCTGCACCCTGCGATGTCAGGTCCATCCCGTCCACACCGTAGTTGTCGTCGTCCATGATTTTAGACAAACCAAAGTCAGTGATTTTGATTTCCCCGCAGGCCGTGCCGTCCACCAACAAGATATTGCCTTGAAACCAAAGGACAATAGGTCAGCACCATATTGTTGATGATGTGGTGACTGTCATAAGTCGTCCAGGGGGTGTGTGTGTACCTGGCTTAAGGTCGTAATGGATAATTGGGGGTTTGATTTCATTCAGGTATTTTAGTGCGTTCACAATCTGCATAACGATGGACCGTCCCTCCTTCTCAGACATTAGCTTATGCTGCTTCAAGTAGAAATCCAAGTCGTTGCCTTCGCAGTACTCCATGACCGTGCAAAATCTATCGGACGGAAAAGAGACTTGGTGAGAATTACAGCTCAGACACTCACGGCAACAGATACAAGCTGTAAAGGAGAATGCATCAGTGACTAACGTGTCTGTGTCCAGTGAGAAGTAGTCGAAGAGTTTCACGATTCGGGGATGATCCAGCTCCTTGTGTATTCTGTACTCTCGACACGCGTGCCTGTGGAGAGGAGAGGGGGGACAATTATGTGTCCATTAGCAACCAAAGCAGGAAGGTGCAGGTGCTGCACTGACAGTCAGGCACTGAGGCTTATGGAGAGGAATAACAAATACAACGAAGGTGAAGGACATCGGAAAAACTCGTTTAAATACTTAAATACTGCAGGTGAGGTTACAAATGTACAAATGTAGCCACCTACTTGTGATAGTTCTCCTTTTTCTCTTCTCTCCAGTTCTTGTTAAGTTGGTGGATTTTCACAGCAGCATATCTTTGCTCAATCAAGTCAAAAGCCTGTACAACACGAGCACAAAACATTGGCTTATACTTGGACAGCAACACCTGCTTAGAGTATTTTCTTTATATTGAAACCTACGATAACATCATTGATATCAGTGACTCACCTTGTAAACTTCACTAAAGCCCCCTCTCCCTAGAAGGTGCAGAAGCAGATATCGTTCATTCAATGTTGGATGATCTTTAAATCTTTGGATTGAAACAAAGAGAGAAAATCAAAGTGTCAGTGACAAATTCTTCAACATCATCTGTGCCGTTTCCTGACCAACACGATAACAGAAGACGATTCGAGAAGAATAGTGTGACAACATTACAGCTGGGGATACTGGCCTTGCATGTTGATCATGTTCCATTGTCAATACAGTCACTGTCAAAAAAAAATTGATTCAGACTCACTGTGAGCTGTCTTCGTTATTTATTCTCTTCAGCTCTCGAATGTGAAGGTTGCGCACTCTCTCCAGACGCTCGAGCTCCGCCTGGATCTCAGCTTCTTCCTATAAATGATTCAAATGCACAAACACACAAAGGCACAGAAGAAACTTCAGAGTACTGACTACAAGGAGAGGGGCTCATCAAAACCCACTTGTGCACAGTTGAATAGTTCTGTATTAAATATTAACGGTCGACTTGGTACGAAAGTCTGTCAGGGGCGTCCTTTGATGCTTATTCATCGGGAAAACAATGAATACGTCAGCAAACTACAGGCTCGCTCACTCAATCCTTGGGGTGATTCACACAAAAGGAGCAGTGGTTCGGCTCAGGAAATGGGAGCAATCAGGTTGAATATTCTTCATATAATGAAAACAATTTTGCTCCATTCAATAATTTACTGACTCCAATTAGACTTTAATTCCTACACTGTGTAAAAGCAGCCCATTATCCAGGTCCTGGTTTAATTTAGTAAACCCAAGAAATACATTCAAACACAATATCTAAAACAAAAACAAATTCCCCACTGGACAAATTAATAAACGTTTTCCCAGTTCAGCAGCTGACAAACCTTCTTGAGGTGTCCGAGTCGCAATTTGAAGATCTCTTCCTGTTCATGGTACTCTGCTAGTGTCAGCCTTCACAGGAATAGAAAAATATGGAATACAGTCAAGTCAAACTTGCATAACAACTGCTACTGCAAAAGAATAAAGCTAAAACGACACTAAATTTCACCACCAAGGGAACGGCTGCTCGGATACATGTGATCAACAGGAAAACAGGACTTACAGCTGAGGTAGGCTGGGTTTTAGAAAGGGATCATTTTCTGCTCCATTCACCGCCTTGGTTTTGCGTTGCTTTGGCTCTGAGTTTGTGGTTGGTGCTTGGGAGTTGCTGGAGGATGGAGGTTTCCTCTTGGCGAGAAGTTTTCTTTGCCTCTCAATGTCCTCTCTCTGTTGGTTTATCGACTCTTGCTGTCTTTTGATGGGAAAGCGGTGATTTTCGTTAGATACGCAACATTGCTACACTGTGCCTGAAACATAATTTTTCAAGTTGAATCTCTACAACCAGATTATGTAGAAACTAAGAACCAACCACACTAATAGGCGGGTCGTGATCCAGATCTAGACCCAGACATCATCCTATCAGAACCAGACCCAATAAACCATAAATCACTGAAAACAGAGCTTTTGTATTTTAACCAGCGCAACTTTTCTTGTCTTTACATCACTGGTTTGGCGTCGAGAAAAACGAGTCAGTGAGTGAGATTCAGTCGGGGGAAGAGACAAAACAATAGTCTTAGGGGAGAGGGAAAGAAACGGAAAAGGAGGTGTTTAAACTGTTCAATTGTTATGATGTGTCAATTGTTCATCTAAAATTATGTGTTTTTTTAACATTAACGGTACAAAGATCCAGACTTTGCCCTTTTTTAAATTTGATAGAATTTCCCTGGCTTGCAGTTTTCAAGGTTGTTATGGTTATGGGGAAGTCTACCAAATTACACCTCAGTCCCGCTCATGTACAGTAAAGACACCCAACACTATACTCCTACAATATCCCACATGTCATGTTTTATCTAAAAGATTAAAGTTTCAGCACAGATATTTAAAAAACAAAGGAAGAGTGTGTTCGTTCAGTAATAAAATCCTCACAACGACTGACAGCACACGTGTGTGATGTGATCTGTGTTAAACAAAGCAGCAAAATAAAAAATTATATTAAAAGATATCCCCCCAAAAATGTACACTTCTACTGACAACATGTGGTTTGAGCTGCCATGATCAGACTGGTTGTTCTCCGGAGCTTCTAGCTGTGAAAGTGCTTCCAGGGTTAGAAAAAAAAAAAGTATAATTTTCATAATTTTTTAAGTACCATTTATGTATAATTAAAAGACGCTTACTTCACAAGGTTTTGGAAGGCGTAGCCGTCTGTCCATTGTTCTGTAAATGAGGCTCCATGTCTCACTGTGGTGAAATGGCCCAGACGTAGTCGATCCTGCATGCTCTTCTCCCGACAGGCCTGCTTCTCTTGGTTACTCTGGAGGGCAATACAAAATAAAGGTTTGCGAGCAGCCACGTAAATACCGAGTGTCCATTAAGAGTTAAGAGAAACGACACAAATACCTTTTCTATAAGCAACTTCTTGCTCATGGTGATGCATTTATTCAAGCGTTCCTTGTACTTTTCAAGTAATTTTTGTTGTTCGTCTATCTGTCTCCTGAGATCACAGTTTGCCTATGACGCCGGGAAAAACAACATCATATCAAGTCAAGCAAATATGTAGCATATGTAACATTCCTAATCCACCATATATTTAAAATCTTAAAAATTATCTTTCTAATGTTGACGGACAATACAAATTCTACTTTTTATTATTATTATTATAAAAACTTTGAACAACTTGTTTCGCATTATATTAACATCACAGGCCAGTCGAGTCTTTCTTCAGACAGTGAACAGAGTGAAGGTTTCTTCTTACCCTTAGTAAATCATCTATTCTGCCCTCTTTTTTCTCAAGGTCTAGGTTCTTAGTGCTTTCAAGGGCAGCCAATTTCAACACTGTAAGGTCAGTCTAGAGTGGAAAAACAAAAGAAGATTTTTTTTAAACTTGCCCGGTAATCTAGAGCATATTTAAGAGTGACAAGACCGAGTGATTTGCCTTACCTGAACAAATTTGACTGCTAGTTGCTTTGGATGCATCATGTGGTCCCCAAAAGACAGACTAGTAGGAGATGAGCTATTTTGTCTAACCTGCAACAGAAGAGGCAGCCATTTCCTTAGTGACAGGATGACACCAAATACAGCAGCCAAGGAGAGGTTCTTTTTTTTTTACTTACAGCAGCGCCCTGAGTGGAGTAGGAATGTGAGTTCTGGGGTGAGCGAATCACTGGTGGGAGACCTCTCACAGGACTGGACCCATTTCCTCCCTGGAACTAAAAAAAAAGGTAAAAAGAGGACAAGTGGCATCTCTGACTAACATTTGGAAAAGTACAGACCTGCCAGGGGCTTCTTTTTTTTATCAACCCACTGTTATTTTAGAAACGGGAAACAGATCGTGCCACAGATGTTGAACAAAGAGTTATTTTGCACAAATTATTCACTCAACACTTAATTTTAAGGGTGTGAAACAGATGAACAAACAGAACACTTACATCAAAATAATCACTTATTTTGGGTCCGCGCACAATCGATTTTCCTGTGGGGGGGGGGGGGAAACGAGTGTTGGATTCATTAAAGTATTTTCAAAGAATAAAAGCAATAAGCAAGAGTGGACACTGAACCAGTTTAACAAAAACACACTCACCTTGGCTGCTCTCTGATTGAATCTCAGGTTTCCTTTTTCTGCCTCTGGTTGTTTCCGACTGTTTCTTCTCAGGGGTCTGAAAAAATATTAATAAATAAATTTTTACAAAATAATCACTTCTCAACAGAGCTTTCACATAATGCAGCAGGAGATTGTCCGAGTCAGACGCGTTCAAATTTCCGTGATATTCTGTGGTGCCTGGCTAGAGCATGCATAAAGCAAGGACATGACAATAATTCTGCATACTTGTGTTATTTCTATCAAGTCAAAGCATACATAACCAGCAGTAGATCTAAAATTAGTTTTGGTAGGAAATTATATTGCGAATTATTAACATATAACAAAGGGAATAATTACATGAAAAATACAATATCATATCAAATATTTTCCGATAGAACTTGAAAGGATCATCAATAATATTGATAAAATTCTATTTTACCTGAACATTTTTTGGGTTAAGCAGTTCTCAGAGAGGCTTTCCTTTTGATTTTAATAATGTTTATTTGACATTATCACTTAACCCAGAAGGAACACAACGAACTGCACTGAGCAAAATTTTCAGATGTCATATCATATACCTACCGAATAAGCAGGAGAACTGCCTCTTTTCACATCTGAGCCCTATTAAGAGACAGAAGAAAGAGTTTTAGACAAAACCATGAGAAAGAGAAAGAGACAAAGCACCTGGTTGAAACGAGCAGATTCTGTTTACAGGTACAAGATAGTGAAATACCTTTTACAGCATCAGTACTTGACTACTAATAATGTAATAATGATGGTTCTTGATCAAAAATGATCTGTGAGAAATCTTAAAGGAAGAGCATGAAACAATAACACGTATGCAAATAAGCCATGATACCAAAGGGTCTGTAAAATCCATATTTCTGTATAACTATTTGACACTTTTCATGACCATCTTATCCTCCATACTTTGTGCAGTCAAGGTCTTTGTCAACAGGTGCTGGTCTCATGTGAGTGTTCACACAGATGTGCTGAGCAACTGCAGCCAGCATGCGTGATAATTTACTCCGCTTCATTTTGTGAATCAAATTTAAAGTAGGAAGTTAAATTGAACTACCCAAAACATGAATTGGAAAATTTGCAACAAATGCTGCAAAATGTGTTACTGGAACCTTCTAAAGGACATTTACACAGACAATAGCAGGGGGCTGCAGTGATGTGGGTGTGCTGCCACAGTGTACAGAAGAATATAAACTGTTTCAAGTCTTTTTAAATGTCAGGACACAACATGGTGGTTGACATCCCATGCTGTTAGATCAATAGGGAACCCTAGAATGTAGTCCTAGTAATACACACTGTTCAATGGTGAGAGTGGGTCTGTTAGAGTCAGTTTCACAGATGGAAGGTCCGAAGGTCATGTTGCCAAATGGCCAAGCAGTTAATTTTGATAAATATAATAGATTTGTCATATACATGAAATCCATTGGGTCAACCAATGCTAATGCACCTACCCCCTAAAAAGGAGAAGTAAAAGTAATAGTAATAGGATGGCTATTTTTAAAACTCTAGCTCTCAGAAATCCACCTTAGCAGTAACTGATTTGCATGAAACATCACTCCATTTAAGGCTTACGAGCAAAATAAACTACAGAGATTCCCATTTATCTTAATATGAACAAGGACATTATTACAGTAAGCACCTGATTTCACTCATGTATTAAAAAAGGGGGAAGATACACTTCAATCACACATGTAATGAAAAGCATTGGCGGGCCCATGCATATCATGCACTCCAGTGTATATAGGCTACTATATATACACACTATATTTGCCCTGCCACAGTTTCATAATGATAGCCTACTAAAATTCACAGTACGAGGGTACTGTGTGCATGATGTCCCCTACTGTGCAGTTCTCAATTTTAGCAGAGGAAAACTCTTTAATAGGGCCCTTCTCCATAACAGTAAGCAAGATTGTGGTACCCATATAATTATATAAAACAGCGGTGATTATGCTGGTACATGTAGTGTCAGTCAGTGTTAATGGGTTTCTAAGCAAGACAAGAGATTTGGACTTGTACCTCTGACTCCTTGTCACTTGAAGATCCCAGGCTTCCAAAACTGTGATTGGAACATTCATTATTGGTCAAACCCTGAAAAAAAACAAAAGTATAATTTTAGGATAAGACTACGTATCAATATTCTAAAAACAGCATTTTCATCAATTACTCCATAACAACATTAAGATAACAGACATTGCTTGATATTTACTCACTTTGGTTCCCCCACTTGTGCTGCCAGTGCTGCCCCCTGTGCTGCCGCCGACCCCGCCCATAAATCGTGCCTCCAGCAGCTCCTGTCTCCGGGGGTCCAGGCTGTGCAGCTCCTCCATGGTGCCTGGGAGGATTAGCAATAATACACAGTATGTCTCAGTTATTTAAGGATCAGCTTAATTGAAGCCCTTGAATGCCCACTCAAAAACAGATGGCACTGTGGCGATGAGCTTGAGTGCAGAGTTGTGATAAATGTCATTTACAATCTCAAACCCTGACAGGTGATATTATTTCCGTCTAGACCAGAATATAGGCCAAAACCAAATTAATGCCAATTCCCCAGTGGCATTCCCAAGATAGGTTTCATGCTACATTTATGTAGCACTTTTTTTTATTTTACTCCTATAACCATAATCAGATGTGCTACTAGTAGCTTACTACTACCACAAATAACAACAAACTAAATAGCCAAAACAATTTGTTACAACTCAAAATGTAGGGGACAAAAGATCCCAACAGTAGACACAGGCATTTCTGTACCACGAGCTCTATTATCATGACTACAAGAGCAATGTGTCAACTGCTAGGCAATGATGAATACTGTGCTCCTGTGAGACTGTTACATGAGCTCCCTCGGCTTCAGTGTTGCTGCAGACTCAGAGGGGTCTGCCCACTAAACCTGGGTTTTAATGAGACATCCATTTTGAATTCATACAGGGCTGTAGAGCATACAGTAGGGTAGGGATTTTTGAATACGTTTCAGCGAAAGAGAACATCAAGTGAGAGATAGTCATTAAAAATCACATGAGCAAACATTATAGCCTACTTGTTATTTGTTATCCACAAATATACTCGCACAATTAAAATTCTACATTCAACTATAAATGAATTTTGCAACTGGGTTGGATAAAACTACTGTATGGATGCTGCTTATGCATCTGAGGAGCTAAGCAAAAATTGTCTCATTATAACCTAGCAAGACTACTTTGCGATATACACAGCAACACTAAATATAAAGCCCAGTGATGCTGGCAAATATAAATCATGTAGTGAATAAATGGCTGATATGTCAACGGCTGTTTAATCATAACCTCAACATAAGCACTAAAATCAGCTCATGTGGCCCTTTAAGTCTGTTTCAATTCCTATAAAAACTATAACTATATTTATGAGAAGCTGTGCGGCTTTAAAACACTCGCCACGTTCTAGTACAATTTTAGTTGTCCGTAACCATTTCTCGCCTTTCGCCCTGACCGTTCATGTCAGTGTCACATCATAAATGCAGTATCAGCTATGTGGTCTCCCTCAAGGATGTCCCTTTGATTCTGACATGAAGGCCCTTCAGTGCATAGCTATTCTCTAAATTCATGCCCCTGCAGGAACAAGCGGTTGAACCCTTACAACCCTGGCCGTGGATGTCATTTTGGCTCCATGCTGCTCGGCAGTGTGACCACCTGTTTATGGCAGACACTTGGGAAGTCTTAAAAGATCCCTGGCATACAGACGGGTTGGATTTACGTCCCCCTCGAATCATTCAAGGGGCACTTGTACCAGCCTTCACAATTTTGCCACATTTGCAAAAGTGTCATACTGACGTGGGCAGCCATCGCACATATGAATCCTCAACCGCTATAGGCGACACTCACTCACAACACAAAGGAATGTGAAGGCAACTCAAGAAGTTCTCCTTCGTCACAATGTCCGGTCGAAACCTCTGAGGGTGCAACGAGGCTTTATGAACACGACTGACAACCACTCGAGGTCACCAGGAAAATGAACCACATGCACGACCCGTGTGATGGAGTGTGTGTTAGCATGCTGCACGATCCTCACGAGCCCCTCGCTCGGTTCCGTCGGGGCCCCTCGACGTTCGGCCGTTTGAGTCAGTGATACCGTAAGGTCACACAAGGCTAACCCGGCGGTCCATGCAGTAGCATCGACTGCTACATGCAGACCATAGTGCAACTCCATGGTCGATCCGCATACTGTCATGTCTGAAGCCCGCGATGTGCGACCGGTCCCATGCGCAGGACACTGTTGGCGAAGGGACACACCTCGGTCAACACACAAAAGATGGGCAGTGGTGCGGTGCCTGAGAACCCGTCGCTCGACGTCTCTCGTGGATCTTACTCGCACGTCCGAGTAAGATCCACGCGACCGGCGTCTGCTCTTCCAACGGCCGCAGCAGCGCGTCTAACACGGGAGATGCTCGGACTCGCTCACCTCTCCGCTCCGCTCCCGGGGGTGTAGCCTGGGGGGGGGGGGGGGTTAGTGTCTGTGCCGGGGTTGGCGCACCGGCCTGGCCCCGGACACACGGCGTCTCCGGTGCTACGCGCTAGCCAACCGGGCTCGATGGACTTCGGAGCCGACGCGTTAGTGGCGCGCTAGCTAGCAACAAGCGGGGCTTCGCCACCAACATCGCCCTCGGTCATTTCTCGTTCTTAACGCAACTCCCCGCTCGCTGTGCGCGAAAAGGGCCCGGGCGAGCGGGCGGTCTGGGAGCGCGTCGCGGTACCTTCGTGGGCCTTCACCACTGCCGCGGTGTGTTGCTGGAAACACGCTCCGTGTTGGGGACGTGGAGAGCTGGGACCAAAGATGGCGTCCCCTCCAAACTTCCACTACTTTGGACACTCATCAAGCTACTTTCCGTGAGTCGGCGCCGCCGCGCACACGGTTCACTCCGCCCGCCGACGGGGGGACGAGCCGGGCGGCGAGTCGCGGCCGTTCGAACGCGTTTCCAACGGAGTGAAAATGTTTTTTTTCTTCTTTTTTTTGTTAAGGACGAACCTTCTCACACCTCGGCAGCGCGTCGTGGCTGCGGGGCCACCTCTCCTCTCCTCTCCTCTCCGCTCCGCTCCGTCTTCAAGTGGCTGTCTGTGAAACGTCATGCATCGTGTGCAAAATGCTTATCGCGAGGTCGATGCATGTTTTTCTTAACGTCAATGACAACAACATGGGGGGGGGGGGGGGGTCACGTATCCATAAGGTACATGAATAAACAAAACGTTTCAATACTTTTTACAGCACATACTAACTATGCATAGTTTGTTTCCGTACAAGTTATAGACTGATCAGCGGGAAGTTCAAAGCTCCAGAATGAATACTAAATAATTCTCTGAACTGGTCATACGGAAAAGTATGGAAGCCCTTTCCTGCCCAAAGGTAAAAAAAAAAACCTCAAATTAAAAAAACAAACAGGCATGATAATAGGAAAGTTTGACTTGTAGCATTCAATTTTTTGTGATACCAGCCTTTGCCAAAAATGTTAAGAAAAAAATGGTGGTAATAAATTTCACTTGAAATTTTTTGGACTAAACTAATTTTGGCATCTCAAGTATTTTACTTTCTTTATCACATCTTATCTTGTATAACTTAAAAAAATGGCTTTCATAATACACTTTATGACCCCATAAAAAATAAAACACAATAAGGGGGCATTGAGTGAATTTCTGTCATTATAATAGTCTGTGTTATAATGTTTCATGTTCACTGTTTTTCCTCCTGTGTACCTACTGTAAATAGGTTTCCTCCATGTAGTCAATATACTCAGTTTACAGATATTAAGTGATCACAGGCATCTACAGTATATAGAAGAAAATAACACCCACAGCTTTGTTTAACAGCATGTTGTATACGTTTATTGTATACAGTGTTGTTGTTGTTGTACACGTACCACTTTGTTAGAAAAATAGTTATAAGAATTGAACACATGAGCAGCAAAGTCTAAAAAAGGCATATAGTTGAATGAGGCTACACATGGTGGGATGTTATGATGGCAAAGGTGGAAATGGTTTTCTGTACTTGCTCTGCATCCAAACTCGGTGCATTGCAACTTTCTTTCCTCTGTTCACTTGTAGTCGCCTATCCTCCAGATTCTGAAGTTCTTCCAGTCCAGCAATGGAAAATAAATCATGAACTTCCTCTGTAAAGAAATATAGAACAACACAGACACCAGGGCTGTATAAAAAAGGACACCAATGCAGATTATAAACTCCCCGAAGTTCCCATATCTCCCCAAAGGATCTCAGTATCATCTTTATTACCTATGGCCCTGTTACAACTACAGTATTCATTCCATGAAGAACATAAAATGCCCTAATGGGTCAGTGATACCTTCTGTGAAGAAATAAACGCAGGTTCCATCTCCACGCGTGTAGAAATTCTCTGATAAGCACCGTCCTTAAAAGATGTAAAAGATTACATTTAAAGATTAAATCTATCATATTGTAAAACACTACACACACACACATTGTATAAAGAACTCCCAATTAATTAGGTGGAGTTCATAAAATTGTTTTACATATATTGGTGTATTTTATTATTTGGAGGCTCACCTTTCTTAAACCTGAGTTGTGTAAAGTCATATCTCCCATAATCACGGAAAAGGAATATCCCTCCATGTTTCAGGTATGTAGATAGTCGGTTCACGACTCCTTGTACTCTAGCAATGTAATATCAGTTAATGCAACAATGATGTTGATTAATAAGATTGCTGCTACTGACGATCTCAGGGTCAAATACATGACATTAGGCTATCTATTTGTCGTAACCTTCACCTACCGCTCTGGATGAATGGAGGACAGCACAAACACTGCCACAATAACATCCAGGCTCTGAAGAGGGAAGGGAAAGGAGGCCATCTCATCACAAATGTCATGGACAAAGGCATGACACATAGAGTCATCGTAGTCTGGATGGTTCTATATGAGGAAAATAAAGTAGGTTAAGTGCAAAACAGTGTCATTAACAGTGTTAATTGCCAAAAAGTGGCCGAGATAAGGATTGTTATCACTTCTTCATCACATTCTACAGGACATGTTTTAACTATTCCTCTGGCTCTGTGACCATGACCTTTGCACTCCTTCCATAAGTGATTACTTGTAAGAAATCCATAGTCAATAGAATTCCACATTTATTTAACTCAGGTTAAAATGTTTGTGTTTTTCATTGAATATTACAAGGAATAAAAGCAAATTTCATATAGTATGTTTGTTTTATGTTTTATTTTATCTATTTATTTAGGCATTTACTTTAAATGTACTGAATCCATCTCCTCATGAATGAGTCTACTTCAACTGTAGCTCAACAAAAGAATAAAATACATACATACTGTTTGAGTTAAATATGGGTTATCTTTACTTACAGATCAATACTGCACTCCCATTGAAAGATTGTGATTGGAGGGCACACTTGTCACACAATCATCTCTACAGTATGTGTGAATTACTGAAATTACTTTCCAGACTGTTTCTTTCTGTTATTAGTATTTAGTATAATTATTGTTATTAGTATTTAGTATAATCTATTTATTAGTGTTTCCACACAAGAAGTGATTTTGTTTTATGCTTGATGTGTCATATTTGGAATATTTGGGGTTTGGGTCTTATTCATATTTCATTATATTTGTCAGTATGACAATAAAAAAATGTATTAAGCTTTATAAAGTATACAGAATACTGTTGCATATTCCTACCAAACAATCTTAGAATTGCTTACCTTGACTAGCTGTATTGCACATGGAGAGAAGTCACAACAGTATACAAATGCATCTGTTTCTCTGTGAAATAGAAAAGTCAATTTAACATACATCAAATCAATACATGTACATGTTTAAACATTTGATGAAGCAATTTTGTGGCTTTTTACTCTAAATGAAAAAAAAACCCAAATGCAATCTCTGCCTTCCTCGAATGGGCACTTTTTTGGCAGAGACAGGAAGTGAAAAGAGTTAAAGGCCACTTCAACACTCTCATCTTTATTCTAATCCGGTTTTGACCCAGACACAGATTTTAGAAGTCGTGCTGGAATTTAAGAATGTAATATGGAAATATGGAAGTGTAAAAATATGTACTCACTTTATGGTATTAACAATGGGAAATACACTGTTACCAACCCCACATCCAACCTGTGAAGAGAGAATACATTTTGTTGATAATTTCTGAAATGTGTCTCTGTAGTAGTAGTAGTAGTTTACTATAGCAACTTACAATCTTCTCTTTTCTTTACATCATACAAAATTGTGTAATGGTCCACATTTAAAAGTATATCAAAACAGTGAAAATGTATGTGAACATTTTTATATACCTCCAAGATCCTGAAAGATGCATGTTGTCCAGGAAAAGAAGGAGTGTGAATGTCATCTTCATTTTTTTCTACTGATACTCCTTGACATGCCCTCGGATAATCAGAGGTGCGTGTGTGTTGGGGAGAGGCATCTCTGTGGTCACAATGCCTCGTCTCAGATTCCATGTCGGTTCCAGTAGGTAGCAGGGTTTTTGTCTGCTGATCACCTTGTCGCCTGGTTGTGGCTTGGCTTTTTGAAGGAAGCAGTTCTGGGAATTCTAAAAACAGCCACTTGCGATCTTTGAAGAACTTATTCTGGTGCATCTCGTAAAACTTGTCCCAGTACTGCTCAGCTTCAGTGTCAAATGTACCTGTGTGGAGGAAATTTAGGAACATTTTAACCATTTTGTAGCCATGAAACTCCAATTAAAAACAAATCAATCTAGTAAAATATTTTGCAGGAACACATTCTTGCCTTGTTCCTTTAAAGGAATTTGTACGGAGGAATTTTCTTGTGCCTTCTGCCGTGCATTTTCTTTTTCCTCTTCTGTCCACTGCACATGATCCCTAAAATGTAAAGCATTACAAAGAAATTGTTCAACTATAGAAGAAAATATAGATATTGGAACAAACAAATCTGCACATTGTTTTAAAGGAAATAAAAAGGTTTTAGGCTGTGACCCTAAATTTCACCTGAATGTTTTGAAAAGTTAGCTCATCTACATTGAAATCCTGTGATAAAGGAGCTAATACAGATGGGTGACAAACAAATATTAGCTCATAACTCACCACATGTTGTGCTTAAAGACGTCATCAGGATTGTTCAGTATCCGGGAACCCAGTGGAGCTGAGCGTCGTCCTGCTGAGCTCTTTCGTCTCATGGACAATCCGCGGAAAACTTTAGCCAAATTGGCCCCAGAGAGGCATCGCACTTTATGCATTTTACTCTGTAAAAATGCAGCAAGAGTTGAATACAGTGCACTTGCGGCGACTAGATTCATGGGAGCTGTCGCTGTTTAATATTAACAAAATAATTCTTTACTCTTCAGTAGATATTTCACTGCTGGTTATTGCCATCAACATCTTCATTTTTTTTTGTTTCACATGTATTTTATTTCCAAGAACAAATTCTAGGTTGATATAAATACATTCAAGCTAAAATTATTCAGAAATTATAAATAGTTAAGTCTAGAAAATACACAAAAATTAAAGAAGACTCCTTCACAGAATTGCATGCTAAATATAATCTGAATGTTTTGAGAAGACAAAGGTCCCTGTGTACTCAGTACAGAACTGTCCCAAAGAGGAGCATTTAGGGTTTTTTGGTTTTGTCGAGAGCAAATAGATTTGAGTGTTTCATTGCCCCATGTACTGTGACCTGAGGACGTGCTATTTTAAAAAATTAAGTTCAACAATTGTGATTTGTTTTGAATTTCCAAAGATTGTACTGTAGTACAGAGCGCACTGCATCCTCAACTATTACTTTTATGTGAATTAGAAATAGTGAAATGTTGTTTTTTTTTTACATTTGTGAAACTTTACAGAACCATTATATAACTGACCAGGATCCAGCCGGCTTCATTGTTGTCTTTTTTTCAAGTTAAATTTCATTGTGTGTTTTACTGTTTTGCAGATGGAAGACAAAATCTCTTTACAGGTGCAAAGAAAAACACTCTACATTAGATATTTTAGGGGAAGACGGTCAGGAACATTGAAGGAATCAGCTCCTGACCACGTATGTTTTAAAGAGAAGAGAGTTAACCTCGTTACCACACTGAACCACAGATGAGTCAGTTATTATAAACTGAATTTTGGGTAAACATAACCTTGAAAATGACCAATCAATAAAAGAAAAATGGGTGGCTAAAACAGGAAAATGATCCAACGCAGACCAAAAAAATAATTAAAAACAAAAACTAGCTGAAACTTCATGAGTGACCCACACAGACCCCTGACTTGAACATCATTGAGAACCTGTGTGTTCAAGAGAGAACATATAAATATCTCAGAAGAGTGGAATGACTCTTCTTCTAGTTTTTTTTTTCTAATGCCTGGACCCCAATACTATTCCATACTCATGTAGACTCGTTCATAATGAGGTTGGCATTTTGCGTGCCTCGGTCAAAGTACCGGCGGCGGACAGGGGGGCGCTACACTTCACAACAGTGCATGTCGTGCCTTTGAGTTTTTCGTAGAAGAAGAAGTTTGTACCAAAAAAAAGTGTAGCGTTAGTTAAAAATGCCAAATTATCCTCCACCAACTCATAGCTACAGATCCGATCTGTACCGTTTCTCATTTGTGGACAACATCCCGGTGTAATCAGGTCATATATTTAAATATATATATATATACATCGTGAGTTGCGGTCGTCTTTGAATGAAGTAATCGACAAATTGTTGCTAACGCTAGGTGCAGGTTAGCAATCTGTTCGCTAACGTTGTCACCACACCGGAGAACAAACCAAATCCTCACCTGGCGTCCACAGCTGTTGTTGGGCGTCACCTCGGCCTGTCGTCTCCTGACATGCTACCAGACAGTCCTCCTGCAGACTGAAGTGCCACCTGCTGATGGCGCCGTGTCGGGGGAGCCGGGGGAACAGGGCCGTGAACACCACCGAGCTGCTGAGCCGGAGGAGCAGAGGAGTCGAAGATGCTGGGACTCTGATGAGACACAACATGAAGGTCCTCAGAAGTATCCTCCTCCAGGTAACGGAGAAGGAGTAGAGTTGGTCAGAGTTATTGATTTACTAATACACTATCTCCTATAAAAAAAAAAAATTAAAATAAATAAATAAATAAATATATATATATATATATTTTAGGACAACAGGAGTTTCATTAAAGTGTGGAGCAAGACCTCAAAATCTTCCATCATGTATGAGAATGGTAAAATCTACTTTGAAAATTACCAGAACTGCTACAGTTGGTGAGTATGAATAAACTGAATAAATTTCTTAATTAAGCACACAAGCAATATATAATCATTCCGCTCAGTTACATATAAAAACACCTTTCAAATAGACACGTCAGTCACATGAAACATGAGCCGAATGATGCACACTTGTCTTACTGAATAAAAAATTAGACTATGAGATGCAGCAAATGGAAAGATTTCAAGAAAAAACTATAATGTTGTTTATTTTGTACACAGGGTATTTCTATTGCATCATGCTTATTGACACAGAAATGATTAAATCATCTTTGCTTCCAGTGTTCATTCAGAACCTCAGGTTTTGTACAAGCTGCCTAAAAGGTCTAAAGTGGAGAAATTTGAAGACGCCTTGCTGTGTCAGAGCCCTCTTGTAAGTGAAAAGAAAAGAAACACTGTTGTTGTTGTTGTTGTTGTTGTTGTTTTGCATTAGTAGACCTCTTAGCACTGAACTTTTGTTGAACAGATTTTAACAACCCAGTTTCAGACTCTTGAATAATTTGTCTATTTCACAGGACAAAACTTTGGCATCTCCCTCTGATCATAAAGCCAGTCTCTTGACTCTGACAGCCAACAACTGGCTGTATCGCCTTTCAGCTGTAACGGGGGAAGAGCTGCAACGAGTTTACCTCTCCTCAAACCAAAAGTTCAGGTATTGTCAAGGCTCTGAGTTCTCTTTTGCTTCATTGGAGATTCATATATTTATTTTCCGTTTTAGTTAATTCAGAAAAACTTTTGACCCCATTCTGCACTTCTTTTCAAGGTATCTTGGCTGGGAGGTCTCTCAAGAGACATTCTATGTTAAATCAGTTCAAAACAAAGAAACGCCTTTAGAAAGACGGGTGAGGTGAATCTATTTTGTTCTTTTTTAAGATTAACAGGACACATTTTATAAGAGAAAAAAAAACTAGGATGTTGATGTACGTGGAATTTAGTTTGTGAATTTTTGTGGGTGTATTGTATAAACCAAGGAAAATAAATATAAATCTGGAATCAGAGAATATTCGGCATTTTATTCTTGATAAGTGACATAAACTATTACTCTGTCATCAGAATGACTATATTTCAAATATGTTGATTTATTATTTGACTGAACAACTATTTATTACATTACTAGTCCAGAGGAAGAGAAATCTGATGCGGAGAAGGGATGGCATAGTTTTACATTACACCTTTTTTAATTCCTCAGGCAGGCATCACTCACAATACAGTCATGCACCTGGCCATCTTTCACGTTTTCCCATTGCAAATTGTGGGCATTGTAGAGATCAACAAAAAGGTATGTGCAGATTTGTTTTTACTAACTTATTAAAGTATTCAAATATGTCCGTACGAGTGATGTAATGCGATGGAAATCTTATTCTTTCAGGTATTTGGAAATGGTGTTACTGATGTCGTTCTGTCTCAAGGTGTCCTTGCTGTGTCTTACAGCAACAAGTCTGTGAAGCTGTACAGCTTTGAGAACATTGTGCAGAGGGTTTGTATATATATTTTTGTCCTAAAAGAGCACCTATACAATGTTATGCTAGCTGAATATTTTATTCAATTAGATGTAACAAAAAAAAATACTTGCATATTGAATATTTCTTTATCATTTTGGATCATGTAGCTGCTTACATCTGTTTATCTGATGAGTATTCTCAAAATCCCTTTCTATGTTCTCAGTACATGACTGAGAAGTTAAAGCTCGGAGAGCAGAGTTCTCTTCTTGGAGATAATAAAGTGGGAGAAGCTCCGTTTGGTATCCCAGTTAATATCCAGATCACAGGTGGGTCTGTGCTTAGGTTTTTAGACTGGCGGTATCTTTGTGTTAAACCTACTTGGCCACTGTAAGCAAGCATGTTTTTGTTCACAAAGTAAGCTTGAGGTTTTTTTTGTCCTATTGCTCAGATTGCCCTCCTGTGCTTTTTGAGGTGTCCTGCTCTAATAATGGCGTGCAGATTGGCGGGTACCCCTGGCACTACATCTATACACCACCACATAAAACTCACAAGGGAACTCACCACATCTGCTCACTCAAGGACAACACTATGGTAAATTAACAAGAAAATCCTCTTTAACCATATAATAAAATGGCACACTTTTCAATAACTGATAATCTGTCTACAAAATGTATGCGTACTTGGCTTTAATAGCTGCCCCCAGTCTTGTGTGATAGACTTAACTGCCACCAAATTGGTCAGAGCCTATTGAAAGTGTCAGGGTAAGAAGGGCCACAGATGTTTTTGACAGTCTCTGTATTCAGCTGCTGAACAGAATCAAACCTGTTAGCCATTTTTGAAAACCCACAAAATGGTCCAAGTACTTTTTTTGCAGATATGTCACATATGATTATTCCTTCTGTTTTTAACAGCTTTTGTTGAGACTATAACTCACATTAATTTATTGCTTGAGATAGTTGCCTGCAACTAACTCTGCATAATGAATTATGGAATAAACATTAAAACTGTACAGCTGCCACAGCTTCCAAAACACAAGACACTGCAGGTTTTTTTGTTTTAATCATTGTAATGTGCCTATAATAAAGGTAAAAACACTGCATTAGAGTACAATGCAGCAAAGAAATACATTTAAGGTGTTATTATGTATTATTATATAATATGCAGTATACCTTATTAAGCTGAGAACCTTATTTAACTGATATTCAATCCCTCAAAGCCCTAAAGCTGCAACAGAAGCAGCATTTTACACAAACCACCCTTAAGTCACCCTTAAGGTTTTGCCTAATTTCCACATCGATGTTGTTGATGCTTTGAAAACTGAAGCTGCACATCACAGAAAATCCTTCTTTACTTTCAAAGAGCCAGAGTGTTCATATTTACTTACTCCTTCCATTTTCTTCTGGCAATTTTTGGGGAATTCAAGCAGAAACCTACAAATGACTATGTGCTCATGTCAGTGTTTGCTCTTTGTTTGTTCTTCCCTGTTTTCTGTCTGTAAAACTGGTGCTTGTGTTTAATCGTGTAGAGCTTGTGTTGTTTTTTCTTGGGTTTTGGGATACTTTTAATGTCATTGTTGTTCTTAAATGTGCTTTATAAATACATTTGATTTGATTTGATTACTCTGTAACTGATATATTAAAAATGTATGGATTTAGGCATCGAATGGAATACAAAACATGAGCTGCAGCTCTCTGGAGAGTGATGGGATCTTCTTCCACCCGGACGACTCAGGAAGGATCATCCACATTGGTCCGACCACCATAAAGTGAGTACTACAGTCAACTTTTACATAGCAGTGAGTGTACAGCTGTAGTACATCACCAGTCAAATCCTTGTCAATTTGTTTTGCCTCAACCTTTGTTTGTTGTTGGTGCATATGATTTTTCACACAAAGACATTTTTTTTCCACAGTGTCCTTAAAATCCTTGGTGAACTGAACAGTGGTTTGCCGTCCAAGGTAGTTGAGGACTTCTCTATGATGACCCTTCGAAATAACAGTGTAAGTATCATGCTTCTCTACCTAACAGCCTTAACAGACTTGGAGGCTTAGGGTGCTGGTCCTTATAGACTTGAGATCATTGCACACTTTAGCTCCATATGCATCTTTTTTTTAACAAGATAGGTGAGGTTTCAACTTTCATGCCCTCAGTCCTTCTTCAAGATCAACAATAGTAGGACTCTCACTAAGACACTTAGTATTGTTGATCTCGAACCAAAGCCTGAGATCTGAAATCATCTGTCTTAATAAAAGAAAGATGAACATGGAGCTAGAGTGTGCAACAGACTTGCTTTACCTTGATCATGAATCATCCTTATACCACATTGTCACTCTGACACTGAAGGAAAATCCTGTGTAATAACTCAGCCTTCTTACAACAGAGGCTCAGAGTAGATGATCTAACTGTACAGGTGGACTTACAGTAACATCCCATTTCCACAATGTCATCTGTAATTAACTGTTGCAGCCTACCTCACAAGTCACTGTCACCTCATCTGGCCGCACAGTGAAGAGAAGATTTCATCAGCTGGATGACGACCCAGATCAAGAGGTATCACAATCATTTTAATTGCTCATGCAGCATATCCGCAAAGAATATATATCCATTATCTGTACCTTTAAGGGTGGAGCAAAATCCCATCTGACATTGAGCGACAAAATAAATATATATATATATATAGCTATATTCAGAGAACTCCACACAGTGTCTGTGGTGACAGAAATTGGATTTTGCAGACTTTCCGTATGGTGGAATATGAGGATGAGCTCGACCTTTTGGCTGTAGTGGTAACTAACGGTGAGGAGGGAGAAGGTAGAGCTCACATCCGACTGCACGACAACCAGAACGGACAGTTACAGAGGACAATCGATCTGCTTGAACCTTGGGATGAAGTGAGTAGCTCGACATGAACACGCCACGGTATCTGTGTGTGGGAATTAATGTGTGCTTTTATCGTCTGTTTTTAGACCTACCGCCATGAGTTGTTCTTCGACAAGGACACGATTGTTCATATTGAACAAAAGAACTCCAGCTTCTGCTGCCATGTTTACAAACTCGAGGCCAACAAAAAAATTAAGTGATGCAATTAAAGCTGCTGGAAATAATGTAATGGTTAATTTTAACATTTTGTAAATATTTGTGTAGAATTGGGTTTTTATAGAGTTTTCTGTTAATCATAATACTTTTTTCCGCCCTCTGGATCAGTGCCTGAATATTTCCTATGTGTATTACACTTGATAATAAAACTGGTTATTTAAATCACTGTATTACTGTTCACTACGTTCTGTCTCACGTGTGGACACTTTTATACTGTTTCTGTCTAATTAAAATCTTATATTTTTACAACTTACACTGCATGTCTGCCTCATTCTGACTTTTGAACACATTCATATATTTCTAATTTGCTTCTGCGTAATTTTTATTATCAAACTGCTTTATCAGCCACAGCTTTTAATTTTTTTTTGAAGTTTGGAAAAGCTGGAACAAACTGGAGAAATCCATTTGAAACTGTGGGGAAAACTCACATTTGTCGCAAAAGTTCACATCAGCTCAGAGATGAGCTCGTGACAATTTGGTGGTCAAAGGTCGAGGTCACTGACGTCACACTACAGAACACGTAGAGCATTTTTTCAACAACATACCTAAGGAACACAAGTGGACAGGCGAAAGTGACCTAATGCCCCTGAAGGTGGTCGCTGTGATTTCGGACTCAACCCCCATGCAGACACTTGAAGACACCGCTGCTCCACACGCCCACTCGGCTCGGGGTCACGTGACCACGTGACCGCGCTCCCTCATCCGCAGCCTCTGGAGTTGTGCGCGGTCACAGCTGCTCCGCCGAGCGACGAGTCCCCGCTGTCCTGCGGCTGCCGATGGAAATGGAGGGTTTGAGACGGTTCCTGGTCGCCCTGACGGTGGCCGTCTGCGTCGGAGTTGTCTCCATCGCGTCCGTGCTGGTGTGGGTGCTCCACTACAGGGAGGGCTTGGCCTGGGACGGAGCTCTGGGCGAGTTCAACTGGCACCCGGTGTTAATGGTCACCGGGTTTGTTTTCTTGCAGGGAATCGGTGAGAGAACTTCTTTTTTTTTTTTGCCCAAGGCTAAGTTACACAAGCCCTCGCTGTTACGAGGATCGTGGGGGAAGTTCGCCGTTGACGAGAAAGACTCGTTTGCAAATACTCGAGCATTTCGTTCTATTCCACTACTTTTGTTTTACTAAAATGCATCTATGTAGCAACTTGCAGTTTGTTTAATTCGATTTGACGCACAAACAATGCGATGCACGTTCTAAAGTCTGATGCCCGAGGACATAAAAGACCTTGCATGTATCTCCACATGATTGACAATTATGTGTCTGATAAGACTCGCTCAGGTCGGACTTGTGCAAAGTTGAGTTGTGACTTACTCGAGGTTAACACTGATTAGAAGGATTATATTGTAACTTACCCCCCCAATAAAGCCATCAGAGAAGTTCCCTGAGATCCCAAGTCAATAACGTGTGCACAATATATTATCATGTGCACACAGGACTAAAGAAAGACAACCGTCATGACCTTGGATACTCAAGTGATATAACACTGACAAGGGTCAATGTGAAAATACATACTTTTACATTCGATTCCTTTGACACATTTTGCTGGTAATACTTACTCAAGGATTTGCACACGTACCGGTGTATTTTTATAGTGTACTATTGCTTCTTTAACATAAGTAAAGAAACTCTTTTTACACAACTGCGATGTAAAGTCTGATAATAAGGCTTCACATCTTCATCGAATCATCGTCATGTAGACTTAACATGGTTTCAACACCAAAAAAAGTAAATTGTATTTAACGACAGCGATAATGTCTGTTTAGTCATGGTTACCACCATCAGCTACATTTTTCATACCATGTGCCTGCCCCTTTTGAAAACCTCCGTTAAACATTATTATGGCCTTACTTTTTATGGGGAAAAAGGTTTAGTGTTGTCAAAAAATATATTTCACGGTTGCAGCATGACTTGTTTGAATCACACTGCATGGCCCTCTCTTGCAGCCATTATTGTCTACAGGCTCCCCTGGACCTGGCAGTTCAGCAAACTGACGGTGAAGTTCGTCCATGCAGGCTTGAACTTAGTGGCCTTCGTTTTTGCTGTTGTATCTTTGGTGGCAGTTTTTGACTTCCACAATGGTGCGAATATCCCCAACATGTACAGTCTGCACAGCTGGCTGGGCCTGATAGTTGTGATACTGTACTGTCTGCAGGTAAACAAACTTGTTTAATTTCAAATTATTTGAAGTAATGGGTAATGAATGAATTCTCCTAATTGGTGTGGCGCCAGTTATTTGCTCGTAGTTGTACATATCACATTGTTTTGCATTTTTAGAACCACTCTACCTTTACCACCTTTACTAATCTATCGTTTAAGGAGCTATAGACTGGTTCAATGCAATACATTTACAGAAGGACAGTCTGTTTTGTCGTCAGTACATACAGTTTTTCTCTTCAGGAATACTAAGAAAAAACATAACTCTGCTGGTCTCTAAATGGCTGAGTCAGTGTGAATAACATTCTTGATTGGTGCAGTATCTGACAAGTGCATTTGTTTCTCCCCTTGAATGAGCAGCTGGTTCTTGGAGTTGGCATGTACCTGATACCTATTACACCTGTATCCTGGAGAGCAGCGTTTATGCCCCTCCATGTCTACACTGGTCTGCTCCTCTTTAGCAGTGTTGTAGCTGTGGCACTCATGGGCATAACAGAGAAACTGATTTTTGGCCTGTAAGTATTTTTTTATAATGCTCTAAGAACAGGTGTATCATATTTGTTTGCTGCATAAATAATGAGTATAATTTTATTCTTTGTACTTTGTACAAAGGACCGACCCGAAGTATAAGGACTTGCCCCCAGAGGCAATTTTTGTGAACGTTCTTGGAGTCCTCCTGGTGGTTTTTGGGAGTCTTATCCTCTGGATTGCCACTCGACCATTTTGGAAACGCCCCAGTGACCAGATCTTGCACAATCTGCATACCAACGGGGGAAGTGAGGACCACTCCAGAGTCGGTCCAGTGCTGTCGCAGACGTCTGATGAGCCTGATTCTGAGGCCTCTGAGGATGTCAGGAGGAGGATTAACAAATAAGACGACAATTAGCCAAATGTATGTTCACCCACTGGTCAGAGAGGGCTTGCTGGTCCCTCCATACATTTCATTTTCTTGGCATTTTGAGCTTGTTAGAAGGAGATTTTGATATTTATGTGTGAATAATAGGCTATGCTGACATACACTGTATACATAATCTAATTACAGATTTTCTATTCTCCAAATTTCTGAGTATTCTGATACCTGTGTATTTGAATGTTGAGAGAACCTGTCTATATTTTACAATAAACACTGTTTCAATCTCTAACCAGCATCTGAGTATTTCGAAATATTTTAATATTCTAATAATCAGCTGCTGAAGAGGGGATATATTCACACAACCTGATGAGCAACCATCAAGACTCATGATTACCAGTTTCAAAGTTGATTTTGTAACATCCTTCCACAATATGAACCACTATTATTGAATACTATATCCAGCATCTGGTCTTCGCATTGTTCGCCCTACGGAGAAGATAGTTAACCTCTTTTGTCTCCTCCCGGCTCCTGTAGTTGTGTTGGCAGCTCGGGTGTTTTGGCTGTGTATTTGGTGTCAGGTCTAAAAACCTGCTGTAAGGTTAGTTATTTACACATTAGAGTCGCATTATCTGTGGTGCCACGCACTTATAACATTTTCTCCCGCATCCGTCACTTGTGTTTGTAGCTCAACTCGCTCTATTCACAGTGCTGTCAGTGTAGCTCAAAGCTAGCCGCTAACAGACAAAGCTAACGCTACATCTCTAGCTAAAAGAAACGAGAGGAATGGTAAATACCAAGCTTTCTGTTACTTAACTTAATCTACTTAACACAAACAAATGACACTAAACGTCGTGGAGTGTTATGGATTTCTAATTAATGTGCAAAGGGGATGGTTGTCTCAACAAGGAAGGCTAACGTTAGCATCTGCCGAGGCCGATTGCCATCGTGTTTACCACGAAACCGTGGCGTTATTGGTTGAATAAAAACATGTTGTCATCATGAACTATACTTTAGCCTTGATACCAAACAAAGCGAAGTGATGAGGACCGGAGAGAAGGGGACGAACGGGGAGAGGCGAACTCCGTGCTAAGCTATCCGGGAAGTGAACGGTGTCTTCAGCCGTAGGGTGGGGCTCTGCTGACGGACGTGAGTGACCGGTCATTGGGACGGTGCTTAGAACAGGACATGAAGCGGAGAAACAGCGCGTCCGCGTCCACAGAGCAAATCCATGTAACTCACTGAGCTGCGGAGCAGACAGGAAACTGCTGGGCGGTCAGTAATACTGCTGCACCTGCATCTGGAGTCGGTGTCTGTGCGAGGTGGTGCTGAAGCTGAGAGCATCAGCTGTCAGGAAGCTGTTTTCGCCTTTATCTCTCAGTGCACAGTATAAACACAGGAGGTCCACGTGATGCTCGAGATGATTCGCCTTCGATCACAGTCGTTTCCAATGTGTCTAAGCTCTTAAGTGTAACTTGAAGTCAAAACATGTGTTTTTGTTCACAGCCGTGGCATCATGTCTGACAAGAGCGAGCTGAAAGCAGAGCTTGAAAGGAAGAAGCAACGCTTGGCACAAATCAGAGAGGAGAAGAAAAGGAAGGAGGAGGAGCGCAAGAAAAAAGAGGTATATGTCACGTGTAATAAATGTTCTTAATCTCTCTGGCATTGAATGCAAAAAAGGAATATGGAGAAGGAGAATTCTCTCCCAACACTTAATTATTGTCAGTCTTGGTTTCCCCTTGTTGTTTGCTTTTGTGTGAAATGTAATTTACAGCTATAATAAATGTGTAGATGAGGGTTATGTTGACGTTGTTCTGTAACACTGAGTTGTCTGACATCATAGCGGGGTAATGTGGATATTTACAGATTGCATTAATGGATGATGCGTCGTTGTGCTTCTAGGCGGACCAGTTGAAAGATGCTGCAGCTCACCAGGACGACACTGACCTGGAGAAGAAAAGGCGTGAAACTGAGGCCTTGCTTCAGAGTATGGGCATAACCTCAGATGTTGCTGTTGGTACGTTGATGCATTGTACATATACTATGAATGACCTTTAGGAAATAACTGGCATTTTCATATATCCTGTTTCATATATGTGAAATTTATATTTTTGTGTATTGTTTTGACTCTATGACTATAATATGAGGGTGTTTACATTCTTACTGTACTCCAGTATGGAGCCAAACAACCTAAGTCACTGTTTGAGTGTATTATACATTACAAATTTTATCAGAGGCCTCCACCTAGAGATTTTTTACAGACTGATACTGTTACTGACTAAATGTCCTGTCCAAATATATATTAAATAGATGCTAGTTGCAAGTTTTCACGGCATATTACCTAGAGGAGCTTGTACAAATAACTTGTGAAAGATTTCAAGTGGAAGATCTGATAAAAGAAGAGAATATTTGTAAATATATAACGTGAATATAATTTCTATGTTCTTATTCATGGCTAAAGCACCAGAAACGTGGTATCTATTTCTGCTGGAGTCCATGCTGACCTGGGTTTTTGGAGTACTGTCATGTTGTGAACACCAGGTGGCAGAAGAGGTCCATACAAAAATCTCCATCGGCCTCACCGCAATCATGCAAACAAACTTGAAACTGAAAGGGCAATTCATCATATTTTTGTGCTATTATCTAATATGTTGTCCATTCTAAATATTATAACAGTTATGCAAACATTTACTTTAAAAGAAAAGTCAGTATATTTGTTTTATTAATGCTTCACTCCGTCTGTGTGGATGTTTGTTACCTACAGACTGATTTGCATATTTAGCCTTCTTTGCTACTAATGTCAAGATTTTACACACATTACATCAATGGTCTGTAATATTGTAGCTGTGAGGAACTCTCCTTCCAAGTTTTAATAACATTTGTCCAAAATTTGCAACAACAAAGTTGCCACCGCACTGCAGGTTATATGCATTTGTTCTCTGTTGTGAGCAACTCAGCGACTTTACATGATAACCGATGATTATTGTCTGTCTCACTGTGTAGTCCCTCCTCCCATGTCTCCAACGGCCAAATCGGCAGGTACGCCAAGCGAGGCAGGGAGCCAGGACTCTGATGGAGCCGTGGGACCCAGGTATACACACACACACACACCATCAAATATTTGAATCACAAAGATTTCCCCAATCCCTGTACAGGACTTTTCAAGATAAAAAAAAGCCAATGTAATACGGATTTATAAGAATTAAGGGCTATTTTTTTTCTTATTGATCTTACATCTCCTCAAACTGATTGGTTTGTCCACTTTTTGTGCTCATTTATGCTTATGCAAGCAGGAGAATGGTTTCAGTCCTCCTCACAGCTTCTCAAGCTACCAAAATTGCAAATGTTGTTTTGCAGCTTATTAGTTCTGAGGAGGTTTGGATCTGCTTTTGCTTTCTAAGCTCTGCATCACTTATAACTCCAGAAGCAGGTTATGAATAAAATGTAAAGCCTGATTATATTAAGAGTGATAGAGCTAAAACTTATGCAAAGTCTCGTGCCCTTCAAGTGAATGATGAGGAGTTAATGCCAACTGAGAGCGTGTTTATTTAATTTGTGTGCCGTTGAATTAGGACAATTCTAAATTAACAATAAAACAGCAGGCTGCTGTGATGCCTGGGGGACTTCTTAACCCCTAATTAGAGCCCCTTCCCTGCGCCGAAATCCAAGCTCCCCCAGTGTCCCATCAGGCCTAGGGAGCTGTTCCCCCTATGTGTTGACTCATTTCCCTCACCAGCATGGCCATTTCCTACACACATGGAGGTCATGTTTTCTCCCTGAGGGCTCTCCCTCTCCTTCCCTCTCTGTCTACGCTGCACTCAGAGCCTTTGGTGTGACACAGTTCAGGCTGTATCAGCCCCGCAGGCTGCACATTACACCCTGTGTCATCCCACTCGTGCGTCCATGCATTTTAAGCAGATAGATTCCTTCATATGTCATTCGGAGTATTGTGTGGACAGACTCAAGCTTGATTTGACCTGAAAAACAACAACAACAACTACAACAAAAAAAGTGTTTTAAGTGTGTTTGATAACATGCAAATTTGACTGATTTGTGACCCAGGATCCGATCAGCATGTTCTTTGCCACAAAGCTAACTGTTTCCTCTCCTCATTTGTGCTTGCCTGTCTCTTTCACTAATGCCGCCTTGTTGCTGTGACACTAACCAGGACTCTGCACTGGGACTCTGACCCGTCCACACTTCAACTTCACTCTGATTCTGAGCTGGGGTACTGGACACTCTCTTCTCTCCTTTCCTGGTCATTTTCCCTTCTCTCAATCTATGGCATGATTACTTTAATTTCAAAGTCATGATTCAATTAATGCAGTACAAGAAAACAGTCAAGTTGTGCATGCAAAGGCGGTCAGACCAAACCTTTTAATGAATTCACACTGGTTTTTAAACTAATCTCAAGTCTTTGCCATCCCAACAAACACTAATTTACTTACTTTGATCAGCACAAGAGTCCAAACACAGTAGAGCTGTAACTGTAATATGATTGTTGTTTGCTTTGTTTGGTTGAATTTGTTACTGATTTGTTGTGATGTTGCCCAAAGTTTGAGTTGTTCTGTGCTTCTAGGCGAGCAACTCCAAAACTTGGAATGGCCAAAGTCACACAAGTGGACTTCCCTCCTCGTGAAACTGTGTCCTACACAAAAGAGACCCAGACACCTGTCCTGACCCAGCAGAAAGAAGGTGATTGTCACGTAATGTTGTACAGGTTAACGTCGTAAAACACAGACAAAAGTTGTGCGTACGTGTTCACAACTGTGTTCTGGAATATGTCAATGTATATAGAAATTTCACAAGCTCTTTATAAGCTGTCATATATGGTCGATTATAATGTATTTTTTTTGCTGATAAATGTGTTATTTTGCTTTATGCACCATTTTGTGTGCAACTGGATTCAGGAAATGAACAAGAAGTGGAAGAGATTTGATTTGACCAAGCACTGAGATGAAAGTAAAGGAAAAATGAGGCCCAGGAAGCAAGAAGTCACAGCAGAGAATTGAATCAGGCCATCTCTCTACAACCGACCCCCCTTTGGTATAATTAATGAGCAAGATGAGAAAACCAGTGGCAGGAAGGAGAAATGTGATTGGAGGGGAAGATATGAAGCGCCACACATATGACTGCCTACTGCCTCTGAAGCATGTCGATAAGTATGTAATTGCTGCACCCGAAGCTTTCATGTGGTGGGACCAAGAGAATATTCGGGCTGCTACTAATGTCCACATGTTGGACACATGTCCATAAAATATGCAATATTTGTGGGAGTGCTGCTCATTCGTGGTTGATTTTTATGAAATGACAGATGGTGAATAACACGCTTGACTAAAATCCTGATTAGGAATTTTGTTTTGTGTTTTTTTTTTTTCTTTTCAAAGAAACAGGACTAGTTTAAAAACTTACAATACTTCAAATTATAGCCTCTGGAATGAGTCTTTTTGATTGAGCTGATTTCTCAATTTACTTGCATCAGTTAACATCTTTTTAAGCATACTTAAAAGCTTGGTAAGGTTTTTAAACAGTGTACTGATTGTCGGTTCTACCCGATCAGGTGATATGTAGAATTTCAGAGGTGGCATGCACCGTGAGTAAGATAAAATTGTGTGATTTTGTGGAAAGCCATGAGCAGAACTAGTGAAGGATGAAGAGCATCCCTCTGATCCTTGTCGCTCTTTACTCTGGACTCTACTGAGCATTGTAAAACTGTGTTAAACAACGATGGTGTCTGCCAGCTGTTCAACACGAGGCCCCCTTCCCCTCTCTGCCACTATGTAATCATTTCATCAACTCCCTCGCTTCCCTGTCTTCTCCCTTCACTGAACAGGCACATAACAAAACACAGTCAGTGACATTGTGCATTTTCACACCATCACTCCTGGCACTCGATGAGACGGCATCCCCTCTCCCAGCTTGCTCCCCTTGGCGCATTTTTGATGTGCGGGGTGGCGTCAGGCCTGCTCCTGTGATTGAGCGATTTATCATGTTGTCAAAGGGAGGCAACAGCGCAGCACTCTCAAGGTCAGCAGGCGGTGGCATTAGAGGGAGCGCTGGCCTTGCCCCGCTCGCTGCAAACCAAGGGTTCCCACAGTGTCATCTCGGAGAAAGGAGTAAAAGCCTTAGGACTTTTTTTTCTTCCGTTTTTAACATCACCTGCCACATTGACCCTGAAGAAAGACCCCCTGAACAGTCGAGGATAATTCATCTTATATTTTTATATTATTTGTTTGTAGGTTCATGGGGACAGTAGTGCGTCTTTCTACCACCGAAGAAGCACTAGACAGTCTTTGTTCACCTAGTGTAGCCTGAATTCTCATCTCAGATAACTATGACTGTATAAAGATGACTCGCATATCGATATATCTATTTGCCTTGCCATCGTAATTCATCCAAATTTTTTACCTTTGAAAAGTATACATGCATTTAAAAAAAAAAAATTAAATCTGTTGGCAGTTTTTAAATATACATTGATTTTAAGACATTGATAAATGTCTGTGGTTCATCCATAGTATTCTCAACTCTACTGGTCGGTTATATGTAGCATCAGTATGCACTCCTCAACAAGAGGCTGTAATTATGGAGTAAGATACTGTTGGAGCTTGCGTGTGTGCGTACGTGCACGTGGGTGTGGCTGGCCTGATACATGATTTAAAAAGGCTTGTTAGGAATAAGTACATACTGTAGTGGAGTTTAGTAAATCCGATATTTGATTGAATATGATTGTTTTAATCATTCTGAATTCAGAGGCAGGTTAGAACTTTTAATCACAGAAGCCCCTAATGGCCTTCTTGTTTCAAGTGCCACTTGTTACAGCGGTCAGCTTTCATGCACTTGATGATTAGTGCTGTTAAATATCAATTGTATCCCTCTGTCAAATAGCAGCGTATAATTTTGAATTGAACATTTTTCATATTTTCCAGTTTTTATTCGCTTGGTGTAGATTTGTATAGTTTCAGTTCATACACCTATCTGATCTGCTGTTTGTTTTGATTTTCATTTAACTACAGTATGAGTCTGTGTGTTATCTGCGAGTCGTGGTTTTGGATTTGTGCTCACCGTTGGCTTGTTTTTAATCTTTAGACCTCACTGTCTATTTGAGATGTGTGTAGCCACTGTTAAAGAAGTTGAAAACAATAGACTTCTGTTTCACAGATGACCAAACAAATTGTCAAAATCTTTTTTTTTCTGGTTGATGCAGTCACAGATTCGGACATTGTACAACTTGGAAGAGATTCATCACTTTTTCAAAAACTGGTGCTAGACGTAGTCTATTGTAGAAGACAAAAAAAATGACACGTGCACGTGTTTGTGTTGCTGTATGTGTAGACACAGGCAGAGTTTTGTCTTGTGTGGTTTCCTTTCATGTGGCAGAGAAAACCCCCTGTTGCACGTGCTGAGGTCCGATCCTCGCTCTGGCAGGACATATAGAAAGTGGAAGACACCTGCAGCGAAGAGCAAAGGTCATTTAGTTTTATAGTTGTACATCACTGGCCGCATGCTGTGTTTGCATTAATATATTGTCCATTGACTAAGACCTGTGATTACTCTGCCCCCCCCCCTCGTTTGCCTTCCCCCCCAGAAAAGCTTTTATTCCTTAAGTGGTACAAAAGCCATAATTGGGCCTGCTTTGAGAGGAGGTGTCAGTGTATGGGACATCGGTGATTCGGGTGAATTCTGTTAAATGCAACCCCCCCTCCTCCTCTTTCCTCCACCACCCAGCCCCGCTAGTCACTACTGCCCCCCTACACATCCCCAGCGGGGTCACCAGGATCACTAGCTTTTCTCCAAATGGCCATTTTGGCTGGCAGGTGCATTATACCCTTTATTTTCAGATTGTCTATCCGCTCCTAATGCCTGGCAGGTTGATTGCTCTGGCTGCCTCACCACGAAAGGGGCTGACGAGCACGGCCGGGACTAGCTGAAAGACAATGATTACTGTTTTCCTTTAAGCCTGATTGAGGCCCTTGAAAGGAAAGATTTTAACCTTCTCCTGTTGGTTGCAGAGTGTGGCCGCACATTGAAAGGGCTTGTTTCATCAACCCAGTTTCTGTAAACTCATCAGTGCACCCAATAACCTTCTTCCCCAAACCTCCATCTGAGTAAGGGGATAAATCAGTTTATGGACAAAGTGACAGATGACATTATCATTTAGATTATCTCGGTAGGAAGGAAATTCTGGCATGCGGTGCTGTCATCCTAGATTAACTATAAGGTTCATACCAAGATAAACGCCTGTAGGAACCAGACGAGTATTTCCCCTCTCTTCATGAATCTGTTGTCCTGCTCTTTTTTTTTTTTTTTTTTTATACATTGAAAGCACACGCTATATTCTGTCTTTAAGAGATGTGTTTTGAAAAAGCATGTTCATCTTCTTTGAGGTTGAACCGGTGTGCAGTTTGCCAGCTGCTCCGGCCTGTATTTTCCTTGTACATTCTCTGAGGTTGAATAGCAGTTGCAGGACCTCCTGCTAGGACGGTAATTGCATAGGCTTGCCGTTCAGGGAGAAGCTTGTCTCGGGGCGGCCAGGCGGAAAACCTCTGTGCCATCCCCATGCCACCTCTGAAGAGCACGAGACAATCGCAGCATCGCCATCTGCTTTTGCACCATGCCGTCATCTGGCCACACCAATGGGACGGGCTCCTGCAGCTGCTCCACACCCTCTGCCCTGTGGCCTAGGAGGGGACAACCTGCTACAGGGAGACAGAGGAAACGGCTACACTGACAGCTCAACTCTCCATTGAATGGCTGGAGTCTCATTAACAATTGGGAAAGACAGGGGTCCCTATGACAACAACACACCCGCTGCGCTGCGTCCCTTCAACACAAACTTCCTTGCTTTAGAGGCGCAGGTTCTTTCTGAAAGGCAACATTGTGCTGACGAACCAAACAAATCCAAGGCGGAGATACAAAATCAGTCTATTTCCGTGCTGATAATTATTGGGTGAAGCTTTTATTGAAAGAAGAAAATAATAGAGGTGGAAAACGTGACCAAGAAGTATGAAACAGTTGGACGGAGGCACGATTGTCTTGTTTTCTGAAAGTTTTCACTTAGAGTTTGGTGTTATTCTCTGTTCTGTTTGACGTTTTGACATAAACAAAATGATTTGCAATTTGTTGCAAAGTAATATGTTGATACAGAGATGTATTTTATAAGACTCGGCTGAGTATATTTTCCAGTGTTTAACAGGGTTCACTTATTGATCAACAGAAGAAGAAGAGGAGGAAGAAATTGCTCCTCTTGAACCAGTCGTTCTGACTCCGACTGAGAAACCGGACCAGAAAGAGGAGGAGGAAGGTACTTCAGCCGTCACTTAATTTTTTTAACAAATTTGACAAATTCATCTTTATTGGTGGACATGGATTACAAAGAGGTTTCTATTCCTGTAAAGCAATGCATCACTGTTCATATGATAATGACCATAAGCAGCAGATAACCTCAATACATTTCACTGTGTCCCTTTTTCTCTCTCTGTGTAGCGCCCCCTCACGAGCTAACAGAGGAGGAGAAACTCCAGATCCTGCACTCAGAGGAGTTTGTGAATTTCTTCGACCACAGCACTCGTATAATTGAGCGGGCTCTATCAGAGCATGTGGACCTCTTCTTTGACTACAGTGGCCGTGACCTGGAGGAGAAGGAGGGGTAATAATTGGTCTGCTAGTCTTCTTCAAAAAACAAATATAATTGGTTTTGGAAGAAGTGTTTTTATTGATCTGTGGTGCTTTGTTTTTCCCCCCTCAGTGAAATCCAAGCAGGAGCAAAGCTCTCTCTCAACAGGCAATTCATGGATGAGCGCTGGTCCAAACATCGTGTCGTCACCTGTCTCGACTGGTCCCCCCAGGTCATTTTTCTTCACAAGGCTCTTTCATAATTTAACCGACAGTTTAACACATTTCACAGGACACGGTTTGGAAATTGTTTTCAATTATCCAAAATGCCAGTCCTGACAATGAATTTGTGGTTTGTTTGTGCTAAAATGAAAATAATACGTGCATGTGTCGCTAAATGGCTGTTAAAACAACTTAGCTTTGCGCAGCCATAATGCTTTATGATTACATAGCTTGACTTTGACAGCATTTGCTTTTAGCCACAACTCCCCCAGGAAAAGTAAGTTATGTCCCATACAAATTGTCACCATAATGATTTGTTTCCTCCGGTGTCCAAGGTCATTTAATCCATGATTCTGCAATGACTTTTGACAGTGATTGAACACCAACTCTTGGTGCACAGTATTCACTTGTTCAGAGCCATTTCCACACCCTTGTTATTTGAAATTATGTATTCACAAACTGTAAACGTCAGATCAAGTATTAGAAGCTGAGCCGAGGTTAATGGTTTGTTTACCTCTGGATAGTGTTTCTGTATTTCCTCTCTGCACTTCAGTCGGCTTATAATCTTCAAAGATTATGAATGTGCTGCTGTGCTCTGCTGAGCGCCTTCAGAACAGTAACTTTTGGTTGAAATTATGAAAGGAAATAAAAACGCAATTTGACAAAGATTCTACGGAGTCGGGCGACTTAGACGAGCCATTAATCTTGAGGAAATGGTTACTCATTCTTCAAGGCATTCAGCAGCATCACGCAGGTCAAACGAGGCTTCTCCACATGGAGCCAAGCCTGGGGGGCATGTCTGCATGCCTCCTCCCAACATTCATTTGTGCCTTTTCTGTCACCAGTATCCTGAACTCCTGGTTGCCTCATACAACAACAACGAGGATGCTCCTCACGAGCCAGATGGCGTGGCATTAGTGTGGAACATGAAGTACAAGAAGGCAACACCGGAGTACGTCTTCCATTGTCAGGTACCAGCAAAGCAAAGCTTCTGTATTTCTCTTCCCCCCTGCTCCTCCCCTTCCCCTTCCTCATGGGTGGCTTCTTCCATGACAAGCGTGGAACACTGCCAGCCAACCTCTGTTTGCTCACCCTCTCTGCTCCCTGCTAAGCCCCTCACCCCTACTGCCTTCATCCACATTGTGAGTTCACCGTGCTGGCATCCACCTCCACCACATCCATCTACAAACACATGTTGCTGCGGCGCCGGAGAAGACCTGTGGTGCAGGGGTTGAACGGAATCCAAGCACTGCAGCAGGATTAAGTGTGTGGGGCAGGGCTGGTTATCATGTGCATCTAAACAAGGGCCCTGTGTTCAGACAAACGAGCAGTGAGAGCAGCAGAGCTCCTCCGCTCTGCCCAGCCTTATTATAATGCCTGCCCTGAGGCTCCTTCACCAAGACAAGTTGAGTAGAACCACATGTTGTTGCCTCCAGAGCGGATGTAGATGCAGGCGCACTGCTCAGATGAATAAAAACTCAACAGAAGTGTGAATGCAATTTTCCACGTTCGTCCAAGTCGGCTCAAAATGAGATTTTCCTCATCAAAGCGTTACAGTTTTGTAAAAAGTCAATTTAGAAAAGATATTGAGGTAAGATTGTGGCAGGTAGAAACCAGTAATAAGGTTATGAATCAAGTCATAATCCAAAAGTAAATAATAGCTTCAAAGTTTGTTTTTGCTTACACTAAAAGAAGTCAGGTATAAGTTTTGGGAAAGTGGGAACATGCACAGGACAGTTCTTGAATTTTTTAGATGAAGCAGGAGAATGGCGAATTCCAACTGATGTTTTTTTAAGTTGTGATTACTGGACACTTTGAAGATTTAATGTAGGTCTACCTCGTGGTCAGTGATTGTCCACCACAGTTTTCCGTAGCCCAAGGTGTTGACTTGTTTTGCCCAAACAATGTATAAAATATATATTTACACGAATATGAGGAACTTTGTATAGCGTCAAAAGGATTTAAAACATTGAGAGTTTGTGATGCCACACTGACCAGCCCTGTCGCTCAGATTTTGCATTATTGATATGGGAGCCGGGGCCTTGCTCCTGAAGACGTGTGTGATGTGGGCATGGATGCATTTTGTTTGATTGGATGTTTTGACTGTCACTATAAACATGTACTTTTTCATCACCAGAGAAACTAAATATTGCCCTTCCCTTTCTCCACTTTTCCCTCTTCCTGACAGTCCGCTGTTATGTCGGCTGCGTTTGCCAAGTTCCATCCTAACGTTGTGGTGGGGGGCACATATTCGGGCCAGATTGTCCTGTGGGACAACAGAAGCAATAAGAGGACCCCTGTGCAGAGGACTCCCCTGTCTGCAGCAGCACATACGGTACTGTAAACAACTGTCAGAATGCAATTGTACTTGATCAAATACAGTGGCAGACTAAAGTTTCTCCCTCCCACTCCTCTTTTCCAGCACCCGATTTACTGTGTGAACGTGGTTGGCACCCAGAATGCCCACAACCTGATTAGCATCTCCACTGATGGAAAGATGTGCTCCTGGAGTCTGGACATGCTTTCACAGCCACAGGTAACACATGTGGGGGTTTCTTTCTTCGGAAGTGTTTCTGAATTACATTAAAAAAAAATCTAGGATTCAAATTTTATCCACAAAGTTTAATTGTTAAAACTTAAATTTTTCTAAGATTTGTCTCTTCAGATTCCTCTCACTTCCTGTCCCTCCCATTCAGACTAAATGTCAAACTTTTTGGCCTGACTTCTTCCTTTTGAGCATTCCAGTTTGGTATTTACCCGTCTACAACCCATTTTTCACTTTCAAGGAAATTAATTCTGCCAGCTGTGTCATTTCGTCCGTGCTGCCAAGACCTCAACCTCCTGTCAAACGTTTTTCTTTTATAAAGTGCTAGTTGAATTTAGATTATGCATTAATAAACTGTCAAGTGATTTTTATAGGTTGTGCTTGGCAGAGTGTGTGTCAACATTAAAGTCTGAGCAGGGAGCGTGTTATGAAGGTTGTTCCATGCCCCCCCCCCCCCCCCCCTCCACAGGACAGCATGGAGCTGGTGTTCAAGCAGTCCAAACCCGTAGCTGTCACCTCCATGTCCTTTCCTCTCGGAGATGTCAACAATTTCGTGGTGGGCAGTGAGGACGGCTCCGTCTACATGTCGTGTCGTCATGGAAGGTGTGTTCGTAAGCAACTGCGGTCCCCGGCGTACCTTCCGAGCTCCGCCAGGAAACTGAGGCAGCTTGTTAGGCCCACCTAGGACCGAGTGTCAAATAAATATAGCCCACTCACTTCCCAGTGCAACACAAATCCAACACTTGATCTCCTGCTGTTTGAGGTTTCACTCCTCCCCAGTCATCCTGTTTTTCTTTTCCGCTTGTCAGTTGTGTTTGTAAAGGTCGTTCAACATAAACAGGGCACACATGCAGGGGAAACAAATCATTTTTTCCCCCATCCTTTTTTTTTTCTTCTTTTCAGTTAGTTTCTCTCAGTGAGAGAGTATGTTTACAGTGATTTGTCCCTGGGAGAATTGAAGCTGCAGTTCATCCCACAATGTTCTCATTTAAGAGACTTGGGCTCCTCTTACAGTGGATGGTCCTCGGCAGAGAAATGTGGCTTGAATCAGAGCTGCCACTGAGTAGCATGTTAGCTCTACACTACATGTCCTGCAGTATGCCCAGAGACCACAGAGAGGGGATGGCTGCTCGGCGTCGCGCAGCAGAATCACCTCTGTAATTGAGGGAATAATTTTCCACCTCATTTACAATGGTATGATACTCTCAGTGCAGTTAATAATGCATAAGCATCACTCACGCTGAGTATTTACCTCTCTACGTTAATTATCAGAGCCTCAGTAGGGTAACAGCTCTGCAACATGTGGTTGAGAGGTTGCAGACGCTTTTGCCGCCCTGCTGATCATCACATGATTTAAGTAAATGATTAATGTGAATATAGAGGTCTCTCTGCACCTGTAGCTTTTATTTCATGCGTAATGAAACGTCCATTTAGTGAAAAAACAGGATTTCAAACGGTCCATTCTTAAAATGTTCATTGTTTCCTTCCGTACTGTAGAGAAATTTGCTTTCAAATATCATTACAACTGAAGGTCATTACTCAACATCTGTGGCTTTCGTAAATGTATATTTGTCATGCTCAGTTTAGTCTGCCTATGCCTTTCCACTTACTCCCCACTTTATCTGTGTGCCCCACAGCAAAGCGGGCATCAGTGAGATGTTTGAGGGCCACCATGGGCCCATCACAGGGATCCACTGCCACACAGCCCCCGGGCCCCTGGACTTCTCCCACCTGTTCGTCACCTCCTCTTTCGACTGGACTGTCAAGCTGTGGAGCACCAAGGTATGAGCGAGATCTAGCGCACAAAGAGATTTGATCTAAAAGGAAAAGTTCAGGGTGATGATGTTTTATGTTGACTTGCAAGTCACATACTTCAATTAAAGGTCCAAAGCCTGTTCTTACACTTAGCAGTTGTAAATAAGAAAAAAGGCCTGAGGATAGTTTAAAAATGAGTGATAGCAGTGGTAATTGTGTGCCCTCATTGTTTGAACAGTGCATGAAAAAGTTGTTTTTCAGTTGAAATAAAAACCCAGCAGTACTACTCGTACTACTACTACTACTAAGCAGTCATCTTTATCATCGTTTAGCAATGAACAATAAAAACAGCCGATAGGAATATCATTCGTTTTGTTTGTATTTAGTCCTGAAGAAAAATATTTGAGAAATCTAAAAGACATCTGGTGTGGAACATGAGCTGAAGGCAAAAGTTGGACAGCTTGACAAGGATGAAGAAACATTTTTAAATGATGAATGATGAAAACATTATCATTTTGTACTCATTGAGCAAGTGTTGGCATATCTATATAAAACATGTTCGTACCTTTGCATGAATCAATACAAAAACTGAACAATTGTCATGATGACAAAAATATTTTTTTTCCTCCCAAACATAACTGCAGAACAACAAGCCCCTGTACTCATTTGAAGATAACTCGGATTACGTGTATGACGTCATGTGGTCACCGACTCACCCTGCTCTGTTTGCTTGTGTGGACGGCGTTGGACATCTGGACCTGTGGAACCTCAACAATGATACCGAGGTACTGCCGTCCACTGAACGCTCACATGTTTCCTTTGACGCCTTGAAAGAAAACGAGAATTGTGTGTATCTACTAAGAGCTTACATTCAAATCCTAATGAACAAAACATGTTCCCACTCCTCTGATTGTGTTATCGCTTCAGGTCCCCACTGCCAGCGTCACAGTGGAGGGTAACCCAGCACTCAACAGGGTCCGATGGGCTCATACTGGCAGAGAAGTCGCTGTGGGAGATTCTGATGGACAAGTTCTTGTGTATGAGGTTGGAGAGGTGAGAAGGCATGACTCGGCTTTTTACCACTTCGTTTCTGATGGTTCCGTTCTGTCACTTGAGGCGTGTGGTTGTGATTCTGCCTCTTACCTCTGATAATTTGATAAGTTTGCTTTTAATTTGATTTAACAAAAAATGTGAACAGACTTAACCTGTGACTGCAATGTACTGAAATGTTATCAATGCCTCTCCGCAGCAAATTTCAGTGCCACGAAGCGACGAGTGGACCCGTTTTGTCCGCACACTGGCGGAGATCAACGAGAACCGGGACGATGCAGAAGAGCTGGCAGCTCAGCGCCTGGCCGCCTGATATGATCGCCATGGACACAACGCTTAAGGGACCAGCGGTGCACCTGTTAATACTAACCCCTTTTTGATTGAAGCGGAACTTGGGGGTTATGATCAGAAAGAGTTATTGACATGTTTTGATTTCCTGTACTTTAATTGGACAACTTTACCATGTCAGTTAGCTGGACTGTCACCAGTCTTCCTTGGAATAACACAGGCCACATGGCAATCAGACCTCAGACACTAACACAAAGCCATGGTCATGAACACACAACACAAGTCGTCCTCTCTCCAACCAGATGCCTTAATGTTTCATTTTAACCTTGACTGTAAAGATCCTTACCTGTCTTAATTCACAGCATGTTAACATGAGCCTTAATTTTGAGTTTAGATTTCAAAGCCAAATACTGTACGTGCTCAAATATTCACCAGAGACACTTAGATGTTTTCCATCTCCACCAAAGTTGAACAGGAGCAATCGCATCTTTACACATCCGAGAATGTAAACATCTCACAGCTGTAGCTCATGTCGTCATCCCTCTTCCTTTAATTTCCCATGTTTGTATAAAACTGCAATGTCCAAAATCCAATTGTATTTCTACTTCTATACGTTATATAGTGCACCAGTTTCCGCCTGATTAGTGCAGCTGGTTAGACTAGAGATAGTTGGGATATCCTCGATGCTGTAACCGCTCGGTGAGTTCAGGATTTGTAGTGGATGTTGACAGGATCTGAACAGAGGTGGTTTGTTTCCTAAAGAATCTCAAAGCTTGGTGTCAAAAGGGATAATGTACTTTTCACATGGTAGAAAAACAAACAAACAGTTTCAATGATTTATTTCAATAAAATACAATAAATACATTTAAATTATTTCCCCAAGTCCCTGGTCATGATTTCCAAATAAAAGCTTGAAAACATCTGTACATCCTCGTGTCCCTGAAATACAACTGTAGCATGCACACCAAAGCTGTTGCACGCCAGGAAAAAAAACTAAACTTAAAACGCAACGTAACAAATCTTTCGTAATGCCATAATGTCCCTCTGGAGAGAAGTACAATATGTACAATAAAATTTGCGAGCTGTGCAAAGACAAAGCAGTAAAGCCATACTCGTCATGCAGGGTTCAAAGCAAGACAACCGCTCAAGTGCGTTGAGTTGAACACGTGGTTCAATAAAGACCCTTGTGGTGAAAGCCTGATGACTGGAGGAGCATGCAGCGCTCGCAGCCATGATGAGTGACGGACGGTTTATGAGGCCTGTGGCTCGGTTTTGGACTCCGCTGGTTGGACTGTCACCACCCCAGAAGGCTTGAACTTGGGCAGGTGAAGTCCAAACTTTCTCTCCACACCGGCAAAGGTTGCAGCAGCCAGACGGTAGCCGCCCACGTGGTCCGCCGTCACAGAGGGGAGGTCCTCCGTCGGCGGTTTGGGAGTGGGCTCGGAGCCAGTGGGGCGACTGAGGAGGGAGTATGATTAGGGCGAGTTCGCACTTCGAGGTATAAATTCGTCTTATGTTGAGAACAGGTTTGAAACACTTACTGTCCTCCGAAGTCCACGTAGAACCATCTCTGCAACAGCTCGTAGGTCACCAGGGTCACACCGAACTGCGGCGAGGATCTGAAGACCCGAGCTGACGGAAGATGGATTGAAAATAACAATGTGGGATTCAATATTTATCCAGTGGCTTCTAGACAATTACACAGTGAGCCTCATCTCCCAATGTAAAATCACTTATCAGGACTGTAAGTGCGTGGGTGCATTTACCTCCTGCGCCCTTCCAAAACGCCCTGAAACCTTCTTCCTGGAGGATCTTCCTGAAGCAGTCGATGACTCCGCTGTATGACGTCTGGCCCGCTCGGGCCGCCACCTGCAGCCGGGTCTTGATGACATCAGCAGGGGTCACCAGCGAAGCAGCCGGTATACCTTAGGATACATTTCACAACATATATGAAACGCTGGTGACACATGCGTATATTCCAGCTGCAGAAATCACGCAGGACTTGAAATGGGTAGAGATGTTAAGTCTGATGTGACCCAAGGCACCATATACATATATACACACATACAGACTGGCCACTGTGAGGTATAGTGGTATAGTAATCCACGGACACGTTGCAGATGTTTGTTACCTGCAATAGCTCCAGCGGTGAGCAACTGCAGAGCCCCCAGCCTCCCCTCCTCGTCTGTCAGCTTCTGCTTGATGTGGGCGTAAACTGGGAAGTAGATGGCAGAGAAGGGGATGTCTCGCAGGAAGCAAGCTTTGGCTCCCTAAAGAAAGACAGTTTAAAAAAAAGAAAATAAAAAACTATATATATATATTTATAAATAACATGACGGGGCTGCTAAATTGGGCAGAGGCAATGGTTAATGCCTGTCTCATTCAACCCACAGGGGGGCTTTAGTGTTGACGATTGAGCCAAAGAGCCCTGGGGGCAGAGTAGCAGCCTCCAGAGAGAAATCCATCTCTCTCAAACACACACACACACACACACACACACACACACACACACACACACACACACACACACACACACACACACCCAACACGGACCCTGTTGTGCTGGCTTCATCGACCAAGAGGAAGTCAGCATTTTTCTCTTTTTTTAACAAGCCACACGCCGTCTGCTACTCATTAAAATATGGAGTATGAACACATGACTCGAGCTCTAAGTAAACCCACAAGGTTCTGGACAGGAGCAGTAGCAGAGCACTAATCTGCTGTTGGTTGGTCGTCGGCCTTAAAACTTCCTTTTGCACATTGAACACTGTTTTGGAAAATTACAAAGAGTCAGGAAACGCACCGTTTGATGTTCAAATGTCAGATCTGAAGTCTTCTCAGCCCATAAAGTACAGTTGTCCTGTAGAGTTTCCTTTGTAAGAACTTTTTAATATGTAGTAATATCTTTCTCGATTTATAAACCAGTGTTTTTCAAATTTTTGAAATTTATTTTTGATATTCTATCATTTGTTTTTCACTAAGTTACGTAAGGTTAATAATGAAAGTCACCTTCTTAATTTGACCTTTAACAATGACTCTAATCTGAATGAGAGCCATTTTTTTGATTTGTCATTCTTTCTTTTAGATTTGTGCTCGTGTTCTTGATAACATGGACGTGCTCGGCCTTCCATTCTTAACAACTCCAGTCAGTTGACTTCTGTTCTTAATAAGAAGAAGTTTGTTGGCTGAGATGTTGATCTTTACAAGTTTAATCAAATTGCTGCTACACACACCTAACAATGAATAAACCCCTCGTGCTGTTGATATAGCTCAGGAACATCAGAGCACCTTTCACTGCCCTTGTGTGACAGAGGCTGAGGCTGCAGAGGTGCTGACCTACCTTGTAGAGGCCAAAGAAGCCCAGGTCTCTCACAACATTCAGGGCACTGACCCTGGGCCCTGTGGTGATCTCCCCAGCCACCTGCAGACGGATCTTAACAATCTCCAGAGGATTGGTGAAAATCACCTGGGAACCTCCAGCCTGCAGGATGCAATGGGAAAAAGAAACAGCTGAGGATTTGTTTGTATGTAGAGAAGATGATCTACGTTTCTAAAGTGGAGAAGTGGGCTCACACAATTGAGCGATGAACTCAGGGTGAAAATGGTAATAATGATGTGTAAGCATTTCTCCAGAGTAGGAATTTTCAAATTATCTCCACAAACTTCGGCACAAAAGATACATTTTTCTCTGATTTTGTCAGAGACCGGCCTTGACAGGAGGAGGAAAAAGCGAGCATTGATGGAAGAACAACGGGGGTCAGAGCAGAGCAAGCGTCGAGTGGGGAGAAGCCCCGGCCCATGGTTGGGAGGCTGTGACCCTGGCACCGGCCCTCTGCCCCCTCGCCTCCCCTGAGGCACCTCCCGTGGCAGGGTGAGCAGCCCAGCCTGGCCTTGCCCCGCACACTTCCCCAATTCACCCCCATTCCCAGGGGAGAGCGCTGAATCACCCGGACGGCTCGGGGTCCTGGCAAGCGGTGCCCTGAAGGCACGGCACCCTCTGACTCGAGCACATTTATCACCCTCCCCGAATCTAATCAGGCCCCAGGATGGCTGCTGGTGACATTCAGGGCAGGGGCTTTATCTGTAAACATCCGAGCAAAGGTCTAAAAAAAGTGCTCTGGCACATTTAGTCATTTTCAAAAGGGGAGAGGGGGAATATCCGCTGCTCTGAAGATTAATGCACTCGTCCCCTCTCTTTTATCTTCTTCACTTCTCTCTTCTCAAGGGAGCGATAACCTAACAAGCTGACCCCATCAGATGAACCAGACTCTAAACTTTAATAAAATACCACAAGGAGGTGGGCCTGTGATGTGAAGCACATGAATAAATTAGACAAGTCCATCGATATGGGGAATCATCTTAGTAGTTAAAAGTGTGAAATGGAAACATCCTTGCTGTCCCGTGTGGAGACCTGTGCTGTGACCACGCCTCAGGTATGTAAAGCCTTGTCAGACTCAATCACACTGAGCTAGACCCCGCTTCATCCAGGACCCTCCAGGGCCTCCTCCTCCAATTACACCCTGACAGGGGTCACGACCCCGCAGACCCCGCTCCTCTGTGAGCAACCTGCAGGCTCTGCTCTGCGGCCTCCCTGTTTCACTTCACCACAGCCAGTGGACAGGCAGGCTGGAAGAATTATATCTTTAATCCACTGCTGCACTCAAATTAATTCAGGAGGCAAGATGTCAAAAAACTTTAAAAAAAAATTCAATCTGAAGGATTCAGGATCAACATTTTTGTAGATGAGCTGACCTGAGAATAACAACAATAAATCTCACACACACACTTGATAAATGAGTCATTATTATAAGAAACATATGTTGATATACTGAGTAAGATGAAATTCAAATGAAACTAATTTATCATTCAAAAGGATCCAAACGCTTTGGCATAAACAGGACATTTTTATAGTGCTTTTTCCTCCTCTATGTTTATATACAGCTTTACTCACTGGTTAACTTTACAGATTATGATTTAACATACAACATGTATGATGAATTGTTATAGATATATAGTTATAGAGTGTATATAAAGTATGAAGAATGCAATAATAAAATGTGCAGTATACTAGTATGCATTCAATGAAATTTGAGTAAAAATGAATTAAATGATTGAATTCTACTATTATTTGATGTATTGTTTGGCTAATAATATGTACTTCATTTCCCTCTGCAGCATTGTTCCTGAATACTTCATCCACCACAGTATTTGGGTCTTGCCTGCTAAGAAATCAACTGTCCAGCCGTGCAGGTACTAAAACATTTATATCATAATATTAATCAGGTTGGCAGGACTAAAATTGACATCTAATTTGCTACCATGAAATGAGTTTCTCTCGTGCCAACTGGTTAACTTAAACATCTATCCCTGCTAAAAGGGAGTTATACACAAATATTTTTCTATTAAGAAATGTTACTTTTACCAAATGCAAAATAAAAGAAACAAAATAATACGACAACATAATATAATTATCTTAAATGATATGGTGTTTATGATTTTTTTTCCTTTGGTTTTGAGTTCATCATCTACAGACAGAATCTAAAGGATCACTAAAGTTGTGCTTACACATCCACCAGCGAGAATCTCTGCAGGCAGAGGGATGGTACCATCTTGTGTGGTGAACTTGTCCCTGACAAAATCATTCATCTGAAAGAAAAAAAAACAAGGGAAGAGGACATGAAAAAAAAAAAAAAGGGCAGATGAGAGACAATCCCAATCTTGAAAGCGGGGGGCATTAATGTTAACTTGTGGTTGCAGTCACATCTTGATTGCGACGACTGCCTCTCCTCTATGCCCCCATGCATGTTTTTTTTTTTTCATTCACAGCGAATCATTCAGGGCAACTTCTTTTGAACACTCGTAAGCTACACAGTGGAATGACTTGCCGTGAGTTTGATAGCTTTCTCCGGGGCAACGCCAATGAGCTGTGGGACGAGACCTGCAAAAATATTATTCATAGATACCATTAGAATACCTGACAGACAGAGAGAGAGAGAGAGAGAGCAACAAAGTCTGGACTGAAATGAATGCACTCTCTCTTTTTTGTATTCTTGCTGAATGAATGCATCCACTGACAGCTAGAACAATACAAGCTGCAGGGTTCTTGTGTGTGTAAAACAAGCCCATAAATATTTACAGATGTGGCTGATACATCTGATGCACCAAAACACAAAGGTCCCATTGAACGTGAACTAAAGTCCAAAAATATGACACTGCCGGTGCGTACGGGATCAACATTGTTGAGGCTTGATCCCACTGTTGGTGGGGAACAGAGAGAGAGCTGTGTGGTCACGAGCAAGACTGGGGGGCTGGGGTGCTACGGTGGCGATAACCGCCATACTGTTTCACCGTCTGTCCTTCATCAAGCCAGATAAACTTCTGAAGGAGCTGCTGAGTGACTGCTGCTGGAATGCGGCCAGAAAACAGCCGAGCGTGTCTGTCTCCGAGTCAATCGCCCTCTTATCATGTGCGAGAGAGGAGGACGGGGGGGCAGAGGGAAGCAGATCGGAGCAACAAAGAGCTGCAGTGGTAAAGGTAGCAGTAGATGGCAGTCTTGACTTCCTTCACATGAACACCCTGAGGGAAGAAGTGTTGCATATCACAAACCTTCAGCACCATTATCATCACCGGCAGAGGCAGATCAGACACTGCTACTTCATGAATTCTGCTGGGCCATTTTCCTCGGGGAGCTTTTTCCCAGGTACTGAGATAATGAAAACTCGACCCCTGGGTGTTGCTTCATTCACTTCAGCGCGGGGAAGGGCAAAGGTTTCTGGTATCAATTAGCAAACCATGCTGCTGGTATTAGAGCACTGACAAACCCCGACGCTTTCCCATCGGGCCGTGTTGATTTGCAAGACACCCAGCCACATGTTGACCCGCACACAGAATCTGAAAATCGCTATCTTTTTTCACGTACGATCAAACCTGCCAAGGATTACCTCTGTAGAATCCAAAGACGCCCTCGTAACGCAGCACTTTCTTCGCACAGTCGAAGCTGTTCTTGTACATCAGCTCTCCTACGAAGGAGCCCGTGGAGCGCTGGTTCTGCATGCGCGTCTTCACCAGGTCGATGGGGTACACCGCTGTGGCACCGGTGGCTGAAAGACACACGCACACTTTGTTGTTTCTGATTCTGTTCTTCTGAAAACAGTGACTTGCCAGCACTTTGCCAAGCACCTGAAAAAAATATTACACATAATGCAAATATAAATTCATTTTGAGAATCATGAGAATTAGGGCTGAAAATAATTATTTTCATCTATTAACAATTTTGGCCATAAAACAAAAAAATCTCCATTATACTTTCCCCAACGCCCGGGGTAATGTCTTCTAATTTCAGTCAATTAAATAAGTCCAAACCCAAAGACGTTCAGTTCACTGTCAAATATGACAGGAAGCAGTCCATTAATTGATTAATCAGCGAATCATTTCAGCTCTAAAACTGATTTTCAGTTAAGATCATCTTGTCAACAGTCCTCTTTTTATTGTCACATACAATTGAGTCATACAATGATAATTAGTCATTCAGCAGACATGTTTGTGGGGAGGTTTTTTAATGATCACTGGGAAATCAATAAATTAGGCGATGTTTGTGTATAAACTCCTAAAAGCAGTTATTACACTCAGAGTAGGAAGTCTGGTAACTGTGGGGAAACTGTTTGGGGAGGCCACACTGGGGCAAGTTGCACTAAACTATATTTGCCATGTCTCGTCTGACATCAGAGGCTGCTGTAATGACTCTTCTCTCCAGCGTACAAAAAGCTGGGTCAGCACAGAGGCCGATGAACAGCTCATCATCCCCACGACGACATGGTAGTTCCATCATACGCCTGACGGTTCACTGTACGTCTCTTTCTATACGTCTGCCTGCCTGAGTACTGGTGAATGAACATTGATAAGGCTTTGTTGTGTGTTTCGGGAGAGCACACACACAAAACACACACAAAACACACACACACACACACACACAAACAAACACACACAACCTTGTACTTCTATCGTAGTGAGGTATAATGTATTCCCTAGCCCATTACCCTAACCTGAACCTTGTCTTAACCCTAAAACAGCCCTTTAAATGTGTGTCAGAAAGTGAGGACTGGCCAAAATATCCTCACTTTCTCAAAATGTCCTTGCTCTGTAAGGTCTTTACTCAAAATGGTCCTCACAAAAATAAATGTACAATACAAACACATATCAACACTTGTCTTTCTGTAGTTGTGAGGACACTAAACCATCACAACTGACTGGCTAACCCCAACCCTTATCCTAACCTTATGCTAGACACACACAAACACACACACACACACACTTATAGACTTGTTGGTGACCACACTGACATATATGTTCAGTCTCCTCCCTCTCTCACGTCCACAGCCAGCATCCTGAATCATTACCACATTATTGAATCTGCTTCATTACACTCCTTTCTTTTATTACCATGAAAATGTGGGCCGAATCAAATCCTTCTATAAAAATACCAGTGGAGAAAAACTTGTGCCAGAGCCCCTGACCTAAACCTAACTTTAATCCTAACCTTAAAACCAAGTATGAAAACCCTCAAACAAGCCCTTTGAAGTTGCGAGGACCAGCCAAAATGTCGAAATGTCCTCACAATGTCAAAATGTCCTCACAATATCGGTATGTACTGACAACGATTGTGGTGTTTTTGAACCAAAATTGGCTCTCACAACTATAGAAAGACAAGTACACACACCAAACACACACACACACACACACAGTCAGCGTGTGCCTGTCCAAGGGGCAGTTATGTCAGGGGTTCCTTGTGTCTGTTCTCCCAGTGTAATTAGACAGAGATTCCAGAGAGAGCGGTTCCGGAAGATTTGTGTCATTCCAAAGCTCCGACTCCAACGACAGCCTGGAGCCACCGGCGGCACAGCAGCACAATGCCGGAGCCTCACATCACAGCCCCTCTCCCTGCAGCACAATGGCAAGCCCCGGGGCCTCAGTGCGCCAGTCTAGCCGGCTAAGGTTACCCCTCGGGCGGGCCGGGGGCTCCGCGGCAGACATGTCACTCACCTCCAGCGAGTGAGCCCAGAGCAAACCTGTAGGCGGACTCTGCAGCCTGGAGCCAGATGGGCCGAGACGTTTCGTGAGTGTGCTGCATGGGAGAAAAAGACACCAGTGGTCAAATGAATCTGGAGGAAGACGGAGGGGGGGGGGGGCAGAACACGAGCCATGAATCGGCTGGCTACTGATCTATAGTGAACCAGATACATTGTGGAAAGAAGAATGCTGCGGAGAACTCAACGACGGACGAAGGCGCTGGAATGTGGTCATGTCATATAATGTCTGAATCATCAGCCAGTATTAAATGTCACAGACAGACCAGCTCTGGATACTGTAAATGACTGTGTGAACCTTTGCCGGAGGTTTCCACACATGCTGCACGTGGGTGGCTTCAAGCTAAAGGTCTTCTTTTATTTTTACAACAAAGTACAATTTCTCTCCTATCTACTTGATCTCGGGATCAGGGTTTGATGTCGTAAGTGGAGCCCCTTTGTTTTCACTGTGGGGCAGGGGAACAGATTAGCCCCACAAGCCTTTTCCATGTTCAGATAAGTATCTACATGAATATTACACAGTCCGAGTGGGATTTTGATAAAGTTGTGTGTGTGTGTGTGTCCGCAGGTTGAGGCCGTGAGTAACTTCTCCCAGACCAGATGAGGGGGGGGGGGGGGTATAGCAGATCACTCATTTCCACTTCCCAGATGCTTCCACCGAGGGTTGCATGCTAACAAGATCGAGGTCTTGATCAAAGGGTTTAAACTATTAGTCTACTTCCACTAAAGGGCTGCCCTGCGAATTGCAGCATCCCCCCCCCCCCCTTCTCCCACAGGAATCAGATTCCAGACCTCTGAGCGTGAGTCCCAGGAGCATGAGAGGCTTGAAAGCTCTGACCACAGGCTGAGATGGAGCCATGTTTAATCCGGTGGAGGCAGGAACTATTTTGTTCTCCCGCATCCACCTTGACTCCCACTCCCCTTCTGCCATTAGCAGACTTTTGCTAAAGGCTCAGAAAAATCCCCGAGCCTCACACTGATAAAAGCCTCTTATTAGCTTCTCAGATGTGTGATTGCGGCTGATATGTATGTGCAGCTATACTGAATAAAATGGAGACAGCCTTTCATGGCGAGGTGCAACGCAACAATCCACTCCTCCTCTATAACTATAATTGCTGTACTTTTATCTTCGGGTTTAAGTAATGTACTTCACAAGGGAGGAAAAACACAGACACTCTACTAATTCAGCGACTGAGCAGTCTGCCTTTTTTCCGCTCCTCTCTGAAAATAAAGCAGAAGGAGACGAGGCGAAGACTTTGATAAAAGGAACAAGGGATGTGGGGTGTATTAGAGGAGTCACTCAGGCTACCTGTCTCTGGGCCTCTGCTAGGTGGTATGGCATGGCTCCTTCCTCCAGCGGGGCTATCCTCTCTATGTCTGCATGGTTCAGCCGCCTTAACACACAACAGCAGAAAGAGGGAGGGAGTTAGGCCAGGAAAAAGCAGAGAGCCCCTGCATCTACCGCGAGCAGCAGCCGGTGATGTAAGATTTTCCACAGACAATTTTACTGGCATATAACTCGGAGTTAATGCATCTTTCAGCTTATATAAACCACAGACAAACAAAGATGGACGAGTGCCCGTGGCCCCGACATGTAAATGAAAGTGTTTTGTTACTCTGAGTTTGAGACAAATATTCCCCACTGGCCTGACGCTTCATAAAGTTTGTGTTCATGTTTTATGCTTGTCTTGTAAATCAGCCCGTGGAGCAACTGTAGTTAAAACTGAAGGAGCAATAACTTTATATTTACAGCCAATAAACAGACCTGTAACATACTTCTTCCATTCAAGTTGGAATAAAAACATAATAACAAGGTTTTGTGGAAATGTTTTGGATTGAAACCTATTGAGGAACAGCAGCGTAGCCAACCTGGGTGACTGCATCGACGGAAGTGCGAAAGTAAAGTTTATAAATTCAACTGTGTGATTGTTTGGCGCCTTTTAAAATGCTCTTAACCCCGTGAGTATAGAATGGCTATACGTTGTAAAAGTATTGTTTCATTATTAATTCACAATTGAAGTGAAATATTTATTCCAGCTTTGTTGCGGAAAGTGTATATCTGCCTGTAAATCACAGAATATATTGATTCAACGACATAAATGAGATGCTGAGCACTCCCAACTGATTTTCTCAGCTTCTACATGATACATATATAAAGTCATATTACTGTATTACTGTACTGTATACTGTATTACTGTTCATATTATGAATAGACAAAATACACAGGGAAAAAAAGAGTACAGAGGTCATTCAGAATCTTACCCAGAGTGAGAGTGGAGTCCAGACAGCTGGTACAGGATGTCAATCTCCATTGGAGTGATTTGTCCAAACTTAATGGCAGCATGAACAAACTCCTCTACAATGCGCCAGAGACAAGAGGAGATGATGATGATGAAGACGCAAAAATGGGACTTCAGCCACTGTGGCGTGATTAAATCATCAAAGTCAAACAGGGAATGTAAGGGTTAACCACGTCAGGAGTTTAACTACAGTAAAGGCTTGTGTTAAATAGTATTTGCAAATACCATTTATGGGTTGTTTTATTCATTAATAGATTTTGCATGTCATATCTTTAATTTTTTTTACTCTGTAGTACACCCTGTATTACTCTTTTATATGTGCCTTATATTCAGCACTGCTGAGAAGCTCCATTACCATCAGATGGTCTTTCTCAAATTAAACCAAATAGCGGTTGCCGAGGGAGGGAAAAGAGTTGGTGATTCACATCCCCCACAAAGACCCTTCCTGTCAGGTCCAAGGATTGTAAGCTTCCGATCACAAGCCCGCTTCTCTGATCACCAGCACCGCAATGATATTCTTCTTGCTTTACACCCGCCCATCAGATATATTGGATAACACAAATAACGAGTATTATTTGCAAATACTATCAGTCCATAGTCTTCTCTATGTGAGAGGAAAAAACTATGGAGCAGAGAACAGTTTTCATCTCAGTGGGAAACACAACCAGGAGCAGATGTGACTGACAGTACAGCTATCAGTTACAGATCTAACGTGTAAGGGGTGATCTGATTACCATGTTGGAAACTTTTATTTACCTTTGCAATTTAGCGCTACAGTAAATGTTCCCTGCGTGCTCACGCACACCACTCTGTCGAGAAAGTTAAAACGTGATTGGACAGCGACATTTCATATCACGTATGAAATGCACACATGACCATTTCAGTGAGGCCAGCAGACGCCCCGGGGTCTCAGGTGTACCTTTGGTAACGAGCACGTCTCTCTGTGTGCTGGCCAGGGTGCTGTAAATCTTGCGGACCAGCTCCATGTTGTTGAGCAGGGCGCTGAAGGCGTTGAAGTAGGAGAAGCTCACCATGTGGGAGGTGCTGCCTCCTGCAGCCTGGAGAAAGAGCCAGAGTCTGTCATTCCTTCTCTACAGGTGGTCGACAGATGGATTTGATTGTATTGTTTTGAATCTCCAACAAAATGTGCTGGGAAGTGGGGTTTTTTCTGATGTGTCCTGGCCTCCCCTCCTCTTTCCATTTGTGTGTTGTTTGTCCATGTTTGGTTTGTGTCTGTGGGTTTGTCTTCCCGGTTCCAGTTTTATCCTGAGCACACCTGAGCTGCATTGGCCGATAAACTCTACAAACCCGAAGCAGTACATTAGAAATGCTTCATCCCACAAGATGCCGCCATATTGTCAGACACCCTCAGTGGTAGACACGCTGCAGCGGCTTCTCTAGCTTTGAACTTTGAAGTTATAACCTCCTTCACTAACACCTGTGTCTACATTATTTAGATAAATGATCTATTATTATTAATATGCATGTAACACCAGATCCTTTTTGTTTGCTATTATGCAATTTTGGGTAGAGGTGTCGATGTGCGGCTCTAAACACATAAATACAACACATTTTGTTTACAGCATTCATGTCTTTTTACCAGTTTTTTTTTTTGGGGGGGGGGTTCTTTTAAAACCTTAAAACTAATTCTGACTCCACATCCTGGTTTATGCAGCAGAAAGTCCAGCCTTTTCTGAAACCTCACAAAATGACAGCAGTATAACATGGATCCCCGAACTAACCATAGCCACTGAATCCTGATCCCTCATTTTTACAAAAAAACAACAACAATAACAACAACAACTGGAGTACGACTTTTCCAACAACTCACTGAGACCAGGTTCTCCTCTACAAACGGAGTCAGCATGTGGTGCCTGATGGTGGCCATGATGTCGCTGAAGTCCAAGGCGGTGATGGTGCCACTTTTATTCTTGTCTTTCTGTGCAAAAGCCTGGCGGGCGTGCTCCAGCTGCAACTCCTGCACCAACACACACACACACACACACACACACACACACAGAGAAGACACACAAAAGCCATTAGTTGACAATAGAGCTGTGTTACTGTGATGAGGGGCATTGCATTACAAGTGAACTTTTTGAGGGAGAAAGTATAATAATATCAGTGTTGGACAGATGTGAAAGTCATCAGATATGACGGTGTCAGACGCTGGCGTTTGTAATCACCACTGTCTCTCTGGAGACTAATGGAAACCATGTCCCGAGGAGTCTGTTCCCAGAGCCGAGCCGGTCGGCAGGTGTGTCTGCGAGAAGATGATTCAATATGACAACCATGCAATCAGAAGGGGATGCAGGGGGAGGCTGACCCCGGGTCACTGTCTGCTGTCGAGGCTCATCGCATACAACCAGAGGATCACAAAGCAACGTCACCGCAGTATTTATCTCTTACTTCATCTTAACACTCTGGTTCTGATAACCTCATCAGTGGATTGTTGCTGAAGATTAATTCTCACAATGTTTGCTGATTATATTGTTGAAAAATCATGACGATACGAAACATTTTTACTTGCGAAGCTTAAAAATCTTCTCCCATGTCGGCACTCGCCGAAGTTTCAAGTCCAGCCAAACACTGCAACAACCATAAGGTGGCAGAGCAAAGACTGTTTGAACAACAATCAAATCTACACATCAGACTATCCGCATTTTAAGTAATAGTCAGTTAAAAGATATGAAAATGTTCTTGGACATGACAGAAAAACAATGTGATGATAATGATGGATGTGAATTAAATCCTGCACACAAAATGGTCTTTGGTGTAGCGGTGGGAAGCCCGAGTCAAGTATGATGAACCACAAAGTGCTGTGAGGGATCCCACACTGCAACGGAGCCACAGCGCAGCCTGTCTCGCTCCGGGACCACCCAGCTCCTGCCTAAGACCACAGCCCTCGACTCCAAACCAGGTTCCACCCTGACAGCACTGCTGCCATTTCTTTAACGGCACAGAAGACGAAGGAATGAGAAACAGGCCACGGCCAATAAAGCGAAACAACAACGATTAGTGTCTCAGTGACGCACTGGGCTACCGAAAACCACCAAACGGTGAAGATGCAACACCTCACCACGGCTCAACTATCTGAGATCATGTCTAGTATTTTGTTCACTTTACGATATTTCCAACTCCTCTGGACCAGGAGAAAAATGTCCCATTATAGGATGAATGGTTTCACATTTATTGATGCACGCATTATTTTTCTCACAAGCTGAATTACGCGCCGACAGTATGAATTGTAGCATATCATGTTGCATTTACATACAAAACTGTTTTACTGTAGCTGCTGAGATTAATACATTTAACACAATATTGTCTAACACCTCAAACAAGACTATGCAACTCTTACGTCTTTTTTGCTTCGATGAAATTTTAGATTCCTACAAAAAATAAAATAAAAATAATAACTCCATTCTCCAAACTTCTTCTAACCAAGTGATCAGCAGCTGGTTATTCTAGCACAGAATAAAGTTTTCCGGGGGGTTATGTTCATGAGGGGTAATAAACAAGACAAAAAAATTGAAGAAACATGAAACTAACAAATTACAACATTTCAGTTAATGATCTTTAGAAGTACCTGCAGGTGTTTCTTATTTGGACAGAGCCAGATTAGCTGTTTCCACCGATTTCCAGTCTTTAAACTGAACTGAGCTAACCAGCTGCTTCACATTTACCTTCAGCTGCATTCAGACATGCACTGTAGTCCGGACATTTACCCTAACCTTTCCAGAGGAGCTCTATTGATAACGATTTGATAACGCAAATATCAGCAAATGTTGCTCCAGACTTGTTCAGGAACCTTTCCATCCAGCCCCGCGAGTAAAATTTACGGGAAATGTCAAAGTGAGAATACCGCAGGGAAATCTTTGGAGGATTCAAAGTGAGCTAGTGTGCGCTCTACCCAAAACTCTGGAAAATGTCCTGACCCAATTTTCCGGACATTTTCCGGAGTCCATGTCTGAAAACAGCAATAGAGATATGCGAGTAGGGTCAATCTTCTCATCTGACTCTTGGCAAGAAAATTAATCAGCTTACTCCCCCCAAAACGTGCTTCTTTTCATTGTATATATCATATAGCTATATGTATATAGCTTTTTCCTGTGCCACAAAAGTTATACCTGCAGAAACTGGGTGAACTCTGTGTAGCTGAGGAGCTTGCTTCTCTCATGGCCGAAGTGTAGCCTGATGAACTCACAGTCCCAGCTGAAGGGAATGTGGTGATGAACTGTGGTCTGGCTGAAGATGTCACGCACATTCTCTGGGAAGAGTGAGACAGAGAGTTGAACAATACCGAGAGACAGATGGAAAAAACATGCGAGATGCAACTGTTATGTCCATCTCATGTCCTCATCCCATTTGGCGAGAACATCGTTAAAGTGCAGGGAAGAGTCCATTTGGACTGTGAAGCTGAATGGGCCGTTTGACAGTCCTGCTCCTTTATACATTTTGAGGGGTTCGTCCAGGAAATTTTATGTATAAGCTCTGCCCTCAATTTTCAGTCACCTTCACCAGTCCATTGCACTGAAAGAGCAGAGCAGCAGCTCCTGTGAATGACTCTGCACCTCTTGATTTATGACATGTCGGTTCCATTTCTCTCCTTGTCAGATGGAGCTGGTAATAATGTGACGTTCCAAACAGCTCGCTTGCTGTCCTGCCTTGAGATGAGACAAGCTGCTGGCATATGTTATACTTTATAGGTTCCTGAAGAAAAACGAGGCTACTGCTACATTCATTCACAACTCCCTTTTTTTTTTAAAGATATTCAATATCACACCTTAAGCACCCTTTCTAGCAGTAGATTTTTAATTCTTTTCCGAATCAGGCATGGTTTTCTATTATTAATCAATTGAAACTACAACAAACGGCATCTTCAATACGTTACATTATCTACACTAAGTCTACATCTCTCGCCAAATAGGGGAATAATGATAATATGGTGTTTAAACTACTGCCTGTAAACATTAAATGATGCATAGTCTCCAGCAGTTAAGATGGACGTACAACCCCCACACCCCCAGTGTGCCGACATTAACCATCATGTACATACCAAATGAGATATTCCCTGTTCCGGTCTTGTCAAACAACTGAAAGGCAACTATGAACAGGGCGTCCGGGGCACATAGAACTGATTCAAAGGCCAGAAACTCCTGGAAAGAGATCAGTCTGTTTGGACAAGAAAGACAGAGTGCTGTCTGAACAAAAGGACACGAGCATCTTTGACAAAAGATGCACAATCTCTCCTGCCAGTTGAATTGACCAGAGAATGTAAAAAAACAACAACCTCAGTCAGGGATGCTGACTGAGGTTAAGAACAGCAAGCAAATGTATATGTAACAAATTTATTTTTAGCTGAGCTTCAAAGTTAATATTTGACTGAGGAAACCGCAACTGATTTACTCAAAAAAAACCTCAAAGTGCATGTGCAGGAAAAGGTAAATGTTCACATTTCCATTTCTCTTTGTCTGACATAATACGTTTCAAAGTTAATTCTATTGATTTCTATAATACATTATTATTTATTTTATAAATCAATGTATATATATATTAATATTAATTAATTTTGAAGTTCACCTTTGAACCTGCTGTAGATACATAAAGGAGAGGTTCTTAATGTAATCAAAAAATGGGAATTTGAACATCTAACTAGGACTTTTGATTTTTTGTTTTCAACTATTATTCAGCGTCTTCACTGTCATTATAGGTAAATGTGTCTATAACCATGTACTTCTGATGCATTTTGCTTTATCTTATCAATGGATATTAAATCAATCAGGAGTCGTGTAAAACTGGCTGATAAAGATGGCTATTCACTCTGCAACTCTTCACACAGAACAGATTGGGCTCCTGAAAAAACAAAAGGTAACACAGGTAATGAAAGTTGAATGTCAAAGTGGCTTTAAGGGTTAATTGCTCCGTTGACTACATGATATCCAGATGTTTTATTCACTTGAAAGTACATTAAGAACCTGGTGAAACAGCACTACATAATTGACTTCGTCATAAATATCAATTAATGCTAAATGTATCTTGTTCAAAATGGATATAAGACAATGATGCCCTCCAACATTTCAAATTTTGGACAGAATCCGTTACCTCAATACAGAATTGTTGTGTATGTCTGATAGTTAAAAGTGGTATACTTAATGTCTATGTGTCATGATGCCATTTGTGTACTGTACCACGTGCTGACACCTTCAAATATGTACATTGCTCTCCGGAAAAGCTGCATTAGTGTTAACACCATCATCATATCATTTTCAATTTACAAACAAAAGACAAAGAGCCGATTTTGAACCATAAAGAGTTATTAGAGCTGACACTGTTGATAAAAGGTACAACTCACAAAACATACAGGTATAAATAAGCATAACTCTTAATCTATAAATATTAACATAACAGCACGACTTCCACAGTAACCTCCCTGATGTGACTGTCGGCACTCACCCGTCTTTAGTGGTGTCGGCCACTCCAGCTATCAGCTCCACAGTTTTGGGGTTGTGTTGAGGCTGTGTATGAAGACCCAGATATCTCTGTACAAAGTCTCTGGGGGTCATGTAATGCTCCCCATCCTCCACTGCACTGGCATACTGCGGAGGAGACACAAACAGAGCTGTAAATAATGCGGATCAACATGTGGACTTGGATTAAGAAATTCCTCTGTGTGCAAAAAGAAAGAAAACGATGTGGCATGTGAATACAATGAACATGGTATTGTTTCTTTGTGACAATACCATGTTTGTGTTCACTTTTCTATAGCAGCACATATGGTTCTTAGTTTACTGGCCCTGCATGGTGTTTTAAATCTATACAAAGCTGCGCTGCATCGCGTCAAGACAAAAAGTATCAAAAAGCATCAGTCTCTTTCAATTGGTTTCATTCTTTCCCTTCACGTACAGCAAGATATAAGAGATACACAATTTAAAAATCTAACACAACTTTACACATAATTGACTTGGTGCATACTGTGCTATCTGCTGTGATGAATAGGTTCTTCAGGGTTCTGCAGTGGCTGATGAACATTGAATACTGCACCTGTTTTTTTAACCTTTATTTATTCAGACAGTACAGGCTGTGTTCCCCAGGAACACCAAGTTCATCTAACTGTGTAATTCTCCATTTCTATCTGTGCAATTCATTGGTTTATGTGCGATCCTGTTACACTGTATATATTCAATTCACATTGTATATATTCTGCTTACATTGTTAACATTAATACAATTTTTCCAAATTTCCTTGTGTTTAAATTGTACATTTACCCATTTATTACTTTTTCTTTTTCTACTTTTAATATTTCCTTAGCTTCTGTAACTCGACACATTTCCCTGTTGTGGGACTAATAAAGGATTATCTTATCTTAACTTATCTTATCTTCACACTCACACAGTTACACAGTCACACCTGGAAACTGCAATCTGTTGGCAACGGAGCAGGGCCAGTGAAGCACTTGGGATTTGATCAAGAGCACAACAGATATGGTTAAGTGGTGCTCTTTCACTTTCTCCATCGAAATGTATCCTGCCTGTCTGTTGCTGGTTGGACTGGGATTTTCCAACAAGAAAACTTGTCTTAACTTATCGTCACCACAACTGAAACTTGAGGATAGCAATTTGGATCAAGATTTCTCTGCAATATATATATATATATATATATATAGTAAATATTTTAATTTATGGATCCTATAAGTCTGACATTACCATGAATCATTCACTGATTTTCAGTGGTCTCAAACAACCAGAGACTGTAGCTCCAGCCAAGGGAAACGTCGATCTCAGCTTACAGAAAAATCTCTGTCATGTCACAGTTCATACTGTTCTTATTCTCCCAAACTTAATTTGAATTGATAAAATGCTTCGCCCACGTGACGATAAATCAATAACCGTCAACTTGCAAGTTTGTCTTGTGACGCCGCTTGACAGAAGCAAAACAAGCACGCCCCAATGCAGCAGTGTGCTGAACCTGAGATCGACAGTCGGGGCTTTAAGATGTAAGGTCACTTTTAGAGTCTGGTTGGGTTTCAAGTTGGAACAGAGATAGCTCTGGAAACACAAGCGCCACATGAACTGGCAGCAGAAAGGCCACACTCGTGGGCCTGAGCCAAGCTCAGCTAGCGAGAGCATGACATAAACAAAGAAGGAGTGTGGGAGGGGACCTTCAAGCCAAGTGTTTTCAAGGCTACAATTCAATGCACTCTGCTGAATTAATGTTTTAAGTGAAAATATTAATTCCAAGCCATTTATTGCCACATTTCTCCACCACATGATTGTGTATCCATTCACCCTCACAGTAGGCCTCAAGTAGTTCTTAATCAAATTATACAGGCAGTCAGAATGAGCTTCCAGTAATTAACTCTTCCACCTGAATATGCATCGCAAATTACGCAGCCCTCTTACAGCCGAGTCAAGAGATGTGGAGGGAGTGCAGGGGGGGGGCATTTTTAACCGTTACTTTTAAAGTTCAAGTTCATACTCCAAGCAAACAACAAACCCCGGACACAAATATCAAGGATGTGTATCATTGAAGGGTCATTGACGGCGCATGATGAGAAAATCAGTGACCTGCTGATGATCAAAACACACACTGAGCACACACATGAAGTCAGGGCAGCGGAGATTCTCTGTTGAAGCAGATCCAAAATTAGTCTGAAGCATTTCTGTGACCTTTACTGAACTATGTATCCCAATGGACGCCACACAGAAACCACTTGCTGCCTGCGACACATTGCCGGACACACAGTTTGTGTATGCATCCCTGTGTGTTGAAGATTGAAATATTTTTGGTTTCTGTGAGCAACAGTCTTACCTTCAGAAATATAGTCTTCAAATCATGGGGGTCGCCTCTTTTCGTCGCTTGCACCTGTAACAGACAAGTTGAAGTTTGCCATTAAAAGAACCAGAAAAAAGTTGACAGCCAGAGTAGCACGCTGACAGTCTGGACTCCAGCGGCGACACTCTGCCACATGTTCGACCAGCTGATCAATAAAACTGAAGTTCACACTGTCACTGTTCAGCTTTGGATGGGTTTGTTTTTTTTTACGCCGTCAACTCGGCGGTATCGATCCCCCTGTAACAACTACAACACGAGCCTGCGCTGCGATCCTCTCACGCGGCAGACACACGCAACAGAGGGAAGACATGACGGCTGACAGCGCGAGGCCGGGCGGAGATGCGCCTGCAGGATGGAAAGATGCAGGGTTTTGAATAAAGGGGCACTCCGCTGCAAATCTCTATGCCAGAAGCGTTAAAGCGTGCAGACACGCTGCCCTCCGCGTCCCACTGCGGGTCCTCCTCAGTCGCTTTGCCGCCTTTAAAAACCAATATGCGATAAGAAATATTGACGGAGTCACCTTGACCGCCATGCTGGGAGTGACGTCAGCTGCCGAGGACGAGCGCAGGCGCTGGGCATCGGGACGACGGCGGCGGGGCTCGGTGGGGCTCGACCGTGCGCACGCACACACACACACACACACACACACACACACACACACTGAATGTATATTTAGCCAAGTATTGTCCTTTCCTGTCTTCGGGGGGCGGCGTGTGTCCGCCGAGGAGCCGCGCGGAGAGATGCGAGGCGCGCGCGGAGAAAGTTGCCCAACACAGATAGAGCACTTCCTGTCGGCTCGAGGGCAGGCGAGGACACGCGGCGCACCGAGCTGCAGGCAGACTGCAAGGTGCACATCTGCAACAACATCTGCAGCAACGTTTACAGTTACATTCATAGCAACATGTACAGCAACATACAGTCACATACAGCAACATTTACTGCAACATGTAGGCTACAGCAATGTGTGCGGCAACACATAGAGCAACATGTACAGCAACATATACAGTAACATATACAGCAACATTTACAGCAACATATACAGTAACATACACAATAACACATACAGCAAGATACAGCAACATTAACTGCAACATGTAGGCTCCAGCAACATGTACAGCAACATATGAAGTGACATACTGCAACATGTACAGCAACAAAGACAGTAAGATATACAGCAACATATGAAGTGACATATACTGCAACATGTACAGCAACATATACAGTAAGATATACAAAACATGTACAGCAACATATGAAGTGACATATACTGCAACATGTACAGCAACAAAGACAGTAAGATATACAGCAACATTTGAAGTGACATACACTGCAACATGTGCAGAAACATATACAGCAACATGCAAAGCAGCATGTACAATAACATACGCAGTGACATGCACACCAACATATACAATAACATTTAGAGCAACATATGTAGTGGTAGTGACGTATACATCAACATATACATCAAAAAAATCCTACACAAAAGAAAAACATTTTAGGGTTGACTGTTTTGCTCAAGGAGCTGCCAGAGTTTAAACCACCAACCAGTGAATGGCCTCCCCACTCTACTGCATGTGACACATCCATGCCATTGATTGAGCCAATTCAGACATTCACAATAAAATCTCTAACCCTCTAACTCTTCTTCCTCTAATGCATTTCTAGAAAGAAAATGCAGGGAAAGTGTAAACGACTGTAGTTTGAAGTTCAGAGATCGAGCAGCATGCCCCTGCCTCCATGCAGACATGATTTATTGCCTAAGGATGGTAAAGGTATGGTATTCTTTCAGGAAAGGGATAATCTGGTGATGACAGTGTGTTAAAGGTAAAATTACAGTGGCTTAAACATGGCTGCATGGGCAAGTCATTCATTGGTGCTCCTGGAGGACAGAATAGCCGAGGCTAGGATGATAGTACAATATTACCAGCGCTAAGAGGGATGTTCAGAATTACACTTCCCCCAGAGCTTCAATTTCTGCTTATTTATGGAGATAAAGCGTTACTCCAATCCTGTAACCACTTTCTTAATAACAAGTTTATTTTTTCTTATACCAACTAAAGATCAGGTAGAATTTTGGTATCAAAAATGTGTTGTTTATTCTGAGTCACGGTGATCGGAAAAGTGATACCTTTCAAATTCCTTATTAGTAATCTTCTATTTTTACTGATAAGAGGAAGGATTTTTTTTTTAATAAAAAATTGAAGGTTCAGGTAAACACAACAGATCACTGCTTCACTTAGCAATAAACTGCTGCATCAAGCAAAGAATAAAGAATAAATCTGTCATGACATCATATTAAAAATGCATGAGACAAGTATTTTTCTCAGTAATAGGAATTCATTAACCTATTAATGCTATTTACTCAGTATCTATGAGTAATGGCAATAAATAAACTAAGGCTGGATTCAATGTATCATTGTCAATTTTGGGGATATTACAAATCCTTAATAATACAGAGTTTGACAATTGCCGTTGGTCTGACGTCTGTGTAGAGCTTGAAATTGTAGAAAAGCTGATATTTTAGTTACTAATATTTTGATATTTTATTTTTCAGTTTTATTTTTCCTCTGTCAAAACCATTTGATGATCAAAGTATATAACAAAGGTTGGCTCATTTGTTTTTTTATTTGGGGGTAAAAAAAATCATCAATCAATATGTGTGACAGTTGGTTTCCTTAATAATGAATAGATGTATAATCTGTCAGAAATTGGTATTAAAAAAATAATGAAAAAAAGGGCAGGGGCTTAATAAACTGGGTCCAATAACATGTTAATGCTTATAAACGTTTTCACCAAATTCTCTAAATTACCTTCATAGTATTTAGCATGTCTTTTGGAATTAATCATATTTATCAACCAACGTACAATGATATAGATTATTTACCAATATTAACCAGTGTAGGTCCAACCACTATGCTTTGTGCTCCGGGAAACTGTGATGAATATTTTTTTGTTTGTTAGTTATTTGACATTTTATTGACTAAACCACTGTAACTGAAAAAATAACTGACTGATCAATCAAAATGGTTAATCGTTATTTGCAGCCTTAAATTTTGTGTGTTCAAATAGATATTGTGTCTTCAACTAAATATTATAGAGTAAATATATTGTAAGCGAACATATTTTCTATTTTGATTGAAATCCACAAAAAGAACCCTACATCCGGTTTCCGCAAAGGAAACACAAGGACCCGGAAGTTGTCGCGATTCCGCGGGTCTTTTGGGACAACACTGGTCAGTAGCACACAGGGTGCAGAAATGGCGGGTAAGTGGATAAATGCCTCAGTTGTGGTGTCTTCGTTTTAACGCGTGTTCACCGACGAGTGGACCTTAGTGCTGCCGTTAAGACCTCGGGAGTTGTAAATGTGACGGTGCTCTGTCCAAAACATGGCGAGCTAAGCTAGCTGACGTTACACTGCACAGACAGCAGTGCTGGGCTGGCCTGCTAACAACAGTAGCATGCCACCAGGCTGTCACGGCGTGCCCGTGTGTCCGTGTGTTTACGTAACGCCTGGGTTTCAGGTCGAGTGTGTGTGTTTGAACGCCGGAGGATATTTGTGCGCGTTGTCGATGAGTTTTGCCACAAAACACAGCGTTACCTTTACTGTGCTAAAAGGCGATGCTACCTCACCTGGCAGAAACACTTGACATTCTGAGCACATTAGGTCGATTTTGACAGATATTCGCTTTATATAAGTCTTATATAAATTCAGTTGTGTCTCGTTATCACAGCAGGTTGTAGAGAGTCCTCACAGAGACAAGGTTCACCTCATCAGAAGCACACCAGCATCCTCTGTTACTCAGAGGACAGGACAGATTGGGCTAATTAAAACTACAAGTTGGGGCTAATTGGGTTATAGAGTCCACAAGCATAGTGTATGTGAATGCTTGTGCCTTCTCCTGCATGCTTTTTAATGAATCCTTCAATTAGGCATCGGCTATTTTGACAATCGATACATTGTTTCTGTACCTCCCATCTAATATAATAAACACACTAAGGTTCCAGCTTCTTCAATGTGAGGATGTATTTTTTTTTTATATCATTGTAAAGTGAATATATGATTTTCAATATGGTGCTCAGACAAAACAAAACATTTAAGATGAGCTGTCACTGGTAGAAGAAGGTGGACATTTTTCAATATTTTCAGACGATGTATGGGCAAAATAATTGATGAAACAAGCAGCAGATTAATTGATAATGTATGCATGATAAAGTAATTGCTATTTGCATCCCTGGATGATGATGATAGAGATTGTTGATGACATCAGGCATGAGAGCATTTTATTCCTTGGCAAAGCTATTTCAAGTGTTATTCAAATTAGGTTGAATCTACACTGTTGTGTGATTGATTTCTAATAGCACAGGCATTTGTGTTAAGACTGCCAGGAAACTTGTCCTCAACAGGTGTCGGCTTTGTCTTCGACACTTTGTTTTGATTCATATGACATGTGTAAACTTAGCTATAATTCTGCATCCTGTTGATTTTAGGTTGATGTCCGGCCAGCAAAGAATTGAATTGGATTAAACCACTGGCATTGAAGTTAATATTGAAAAGTTTTAAGTTTAAATTTATTAAGAATTTACATATCCGGTATGTGCAGCATGTAACGGTTCAGTTAAACCCTTGAGTAGGGCTGCCACCAACCACTGTTTTCATAATCAATTATATTCTAGAGTAATTGTTTTGTCTATATAAAGCCCTGTATAGTTTCTCATGTTTTGGTCTTAACAACAGTCTGAAATACAAATCTGTTCAGTTTACTATTCATGTGAAAGAAACAACAAATCATCACCAATGTTGTGAAAGTGAACTTTTACTTAAAAAAAGATAATTGATTATCAGAATATCAATTAATAAACAAATTGTTGCAGCTCCACTCTTAAAATGAAGAGGGAGAAAATGGGTCTTTGAAGTGATTAACAATAATAATCACTGTGTACGTTTCCTCAGCAGTAAATACCATGGAGAAAAAACTGGCTGAATACAAGTGTGACACCAATGAAGCAATATGTTTGAAGCTGGGTATGTTTATGTTTTTTCTTTATTTTATGTCTATGTGATATTATTAGAAATGTAAACTGCATTTTGTTCACTTCAACTAACTGAACCCAATCTTCTTTCTCTCTTAGTTCGCTTTCCTGAGGATGTTGACGATGATGGCACAACATTCCACCCCGAGTACAGCCACCAAATTTTTGGAGATGAGTGAGTTTCTTTTGTCATCATTACTTGTTATAATGATTCAGGGACGATCACACACTCCCCTGTGCAACATTTCTATAACAACTCTGACTCGATACATCATTTTATTGCCAATATGTGATCATTTCTCATAATCTTTCCTGATGGAGGACATCAAGTGAAGTTGGTGTTAACACGTGGCCTTGCAGATTATTAATATCCTCAAAAAAGCTGCAAAGAGTCACTTTACTGTCCTAATGTGTTACACAAGAGAGGCATTGCTATTGGTGGCAGTGACACCTGTGTGTAGGCTTACAGCAGCATGTCTCTAAATTGCATTTTCAAATTAGTCAAAACTAGGATTGGTTATTTTTGCACTTGCTGCAATCAGCTCAAAGGGAACTCTGTAATTAGAGCATTAATTATTTCAGCGAGTGCAATTGCTAGTAAACTCAATCACACATTGCATAATGATGAAATCTATTTCGCTATAAACTGCCAGCGATGTGGTGATGAAGGAAACAATGCAACACGGTGAAAAACATGACCCAGACCTACAGTAAACTTTTATCATCCACTTGAGCGTTATAATACATTTTTATTCAATAACAATAATCGGATGTTTGTTTTTTGTTCTCCTGATATTGTTTTATTTTAGACGACACATTACACAAAACGGCTACTTTATTGTTTTCCCTTTTTAAGTCACTGTCCTTGTCATGCAAAATGTGTTTTGATCATTTCAATCACTTTGTCTGCAGCGAGGTCGCTTTTGGATACAAAGGTCTTCAGATACAGCTCTTCTACACAGCTGGAAACCTGAGCACCCTCTTCAAAGTGAAATATTCCTCAAGAGTTACTGATACGTTTGATTGTGTGGAGGTAGGACATGCAGTTCTTTATTCTTATAATTTCCAGGCTGTCGCCACTCTGTGTAATGTCACAACTGGAGAACTAAATTGATCAGGGATGCTGATGTTGCTTGGTGTCTGCTGCATGTTAAAAAAATCACTTAAGGGAGACACTATGATGGAGGCTATCATGAGCTCTGTGGACTCTCTGAAAAGGCCTCAGGGCATCATGGACGAGTGACACTGCCTGAGACAGTTGTTGACCGAGTTTCTCAAAATGGAAGGTGGTTTATGGTCTGAGACCAAATTGGAGCCTTTCGAGCTGCAAACTGAACATTACATTTGACATAAGCCAAAACACTTCACATCAGCAAAAAACACCAACCTCACCAAAAAGCCTGGTGGTGGCAGCAGCAGCAGCCTCATTCTGTGGTGATTCTTCTCTGCTACTGGCTCTGGAAGATTTCTGAAGGTGGAGGGTGCGATGATGGTGGTGGTTAACAGAGAAATCATGGTGGGAAACCCCACTGAGATAAATTCAAGTTGGGCAAAGATTTTACACTCAGTTTCCAGGTTATTGGGTAGAGATTAGCTAAACTTATTACAGTCTATTACAACCATCCTGTAATAAATCCTAACCCTCATGAAGGTTGTAATTGATTGGTTGTTTTTGTTGAAACCTGTTTGAAAATTTGTTCTTTCAACGTTGTGATCATGTTGCAGACTGGAGTTTGTGGATTCATATTTGTATCAATATAAAGATTTGTTTTTACTTTGCCATTGAACAGTTCTGTCTTTAGATGAGTCAAAACACCCATTTTACCTTTTTTATTATTATTTTGTTTTAATTGTCAAACAAGTAAAATGTGTAACAACACATCGAAGCACAGCACAAAAGATATCCTTATTAATGTGAAGTTTATTAAATCAAACTAAATTTAAAAAAAACACCAGGTAGCTCTACTGAGTGGTTTCATGACAGAAGAACAGAGCAATCACTTATTTTTTACTTTGACCTGTAGTCTTTTGTATTTGGTTTGTGGTAGTTTCTTGTCTCTTCACTTGAAGTAACTCCCACCCTCTCTGGGTGGTGATATTATTCCTGTAAGAAATCTCCTGTTTTGTTAGACTAAATCTCATCCCACCATGGTCCCCTGTGTCCGGGGACACTAATCCTACTCCTCCCTGTCGGAAGAGAAAGGGTTTTAAATGGTTTTGTACGTGGGGTTTAACGTGAGACATTGATTTCCTTCAGAGGTTTGTGTGATTGAATCAGCAGGAGGAGTAATGTGACACAGTTGGAGATCCTATATGTATATTTCCAGGAGGGAATTGTTGTTCAAGGCGTCGACGCAAAAAAATATCTTTGACGTTGAATTTCTGTAAACTGATTTTAGATGAGTTTAGATTTTACTTATAAAAAAACAAAACAAATGAGACACGCAGTTTATATCAGGATTTATTCATTAATTAATCTGTTTAAGATAATTAAGATACTTGCTGGACAGTTTCAGTGTTCCTCCCAGAGTAGCACTGTTTAATATGTTCAACTTTCTGCTTTTTTCTAGTTGCCCAAGAATTTACATATCAACAGCCAGGATTTGGACAAAAACTGACAGTAAAGTGAAACACTTGGTCCTGGTTTCCCCTTCCCGAGAGGCCACTTGCAGCTTTGAATATTTCCTGAAAATGTCAATGCAGAAAACGTGCAGAATGACTACAAGAGTTGGCCAGGACCCCTATTGAGGTCGGATGATTCAGCTCTGGGACATCTGTCCTGTCTGGAGAGGGCAGGGGGCCCCGTACTGGTGGTAGTGGGAGCAGTGGTGTAACCTGTAAACTCAACAGGATTTTATATTTTTTTTGCGGATGCACTCAAATTATGAACAGCCCCACATAACAGTGATGGTGCTGCCCGATCGGGGTGATGACTAGCACCGCATCACTTTTCATCTATGCCAACTTTCGCTCACCGAAAAAAAATGGAGCCAATTTACTGTTTTTAAACACAAAAAAAGAGCCATTAGACTCTTTAGGGGATCACAGTTTGCCGCTGATGTTCAAACTGAAACCCGATGGCTACCTTTACCGCCTGCGTGCGCTCAGTGTGCAGCGTTGACCCCTGAGTGTTCACCTTGTTAAGGGTTTGAGTGCAGCTGGTGTAGAGGCAGGGAGCGAGGGAGCAGCAGAGTTCAGGCTGCATCTGAAGAGTGTTTGTCTCTGAGTGCGTGTGGATGGTCGGGGTGCGGCGCGGTGCAGCTGGTGAGAGAAGAGAGAGCAAGAGGTTTATGCAGCTGCCATGTTGATACAAGACTCTAATCAAATATCACCGTCTTCCCTTTAAATCAGCCAAAAACACGTACGACTGACTTCTCTTTGAAAGCACTCATATTGGTGCACATGGGCTGCAAACTGGAGGATACTGTGTTCTGACTGCCTGCAGTGGTTGTATGCGGACGTATAAACATGCAACTTAAAAATGTCAAATTAATACTTTCCAAAATTTAAAGAACATAAATATTACTGTACATCCTGATTGTGGTGTGGCCTAATGAAGTGGATGGAAGAGATGAAATAATACCCAACACAACAAATTAGATAGGTTTGTTGTCCCTTTGTTCTTATTGTTGGAAATCAAAGACATTAACAAAATGTTCTTAAGGGATATTGTTAAGTCATATTCATGCCAAACTAAGGCATCTATTCTGGAAGGCTGTGCAATTTAGTGTCTAGTATGTCGGAGAGTGCCCGTGACAAAGGGACTTGTTTGTCCATGGCCTTTTTAAGTATGCTCCTTGTTCCTTAGAAATGTGGCTGAACAATTACAATGGTTGAGAGGCATTCAGCTGCAGGTGCATTACTTCCAGTTAGATATTAGCTGATGTCTGAAAGGGGGGGAATTAGCAGCATGTTGTATTAGCCTTTTGTAGTGCATTTTGCTCAGACCTTCTTCATTTCCCAGTTTTCAATGCTGAGCAGCAAGGGTCTCTGTGTCGAAATAATGCCCATCACACATGTAAATGGTGTGAAAGGGCTGCTTAGCAAAGTGTTCTCATGTCAATCCTCGTGGAAATGGATACAATGCAAACATTACAGCTGAACTAACCACACGTTGCAATGAGTAAAAAGTCCAAGGGGTAGGGCCCCTTTGTCTCCGAGGCGCTTTTAAAAACGCAGGGGCAAATTCATTTGATTGGGTTCACTTGGCAGGATTAGAGGAGAGGCCTCTATTATGGATGCCCAAAGGTTTGTTAAGTTGAGATCAATTCACAAGATTTTATTTCCCAGTGAGAAGCAAATGCTTTTATTGTGGCAACTTCATCACATATTCATGGTTTAACATAAGTAGTAAATGTACTGATTTAAGTGGTCTTTTCACCGGGAGAGGGGGAGGATGCTGCCGTGGTCCCTGCTCAGCTGACAGTTTTAATTGCCTAATGGTTTTTCTTTTCACAGGCACAGAACATGTCGGATTCCACTTTTATTTCTGCACTTTTATTTGCAGACTTTCCTCTAATCATTTCTGTGAGCATGAAATCGGTGTGTACGACACAAAGTACGTTTAAACGTATATGACGATATATTACTGTTGGACTTTTTTTTTTTCTTCATCAAATTCATTCACATTATGCTTTGCAGCCTGATGAAGTTGAAGGGAAGATCCGCGAAATCGTTCCTGCTGGGTTTACCTGCAACACGGACGACTTCATCTCGCTGCTGGAGAAGGAGGCCAATTTCAAGCCCTTCGGCACCCTGCTCCACACGTACACCATCCACAGCGAGGACGCTGGAGAACTCACATACCAGATCCACAAGGTACGAACATCACTCACTGCCTGCCCCAGTGATCCAGGGAGGCGTTTGCAGTCTAACATCACTTTAACTTTTTGCAGTTGTCGTTAATCGTCTCAAATCATTTGTTTTGTGCCGTATTTGCCCCAGGCGGATATCACCTGCCCCGGATTCCAAGAGTACCACGAGCGCCTGCAGACCTTCCTCATGTGGTTCATAGAGACGGCCAGCTACATCGACGCAGACGACGATCGTTGGGACTTCTTTTTTGTGTGAGTGCCCTTGTTAATTGACATCGAACCCCCACCACCACCACCACCGTCGCCGCCGCCCCTCTTGCACCCACCACTATGCTACAGCCTTTATTGTGTCATTGAAAAACAAAGCCCCCCTTTGAGGCGCTTGTGACCAATTACCAGGCCAGTTTGATTATATTTCCCCCTGTAGGATAATTGTTGATCAGGCAAGAGCTTCCTTTGTGCTGAAAGCCCTTTTCAGATTTTTCAGGGGCAAGAGCTGAATTGAATACTGTTGTCTTTTGAAACACTGAACAATGTCTTAACAGTAAAAAGAGCCTCTGCCAGTGTTTTCTTTACCGTGGCACCTATTAATACTGACAATGGGGAAAATGGACTGAAGTGATGTTGAGGAGCTCAGTCCCTCCTCCAGCCCCTTCTCTTCCTCTAAGTTGCAGTACTCCAATTAAGTGCATAATGTATTCAGGTTGTAGCAGGTGTACCAATCGGGGCCCGGGTACTCTAACGCGCTGACGTCGTGGGGTGAAGTGTGGGCACGGGAACAGAGGGGCTGAAACGGTCACTGGATGAGAGTGTGCCTGTAATTGACCTGTTTGCCTTTGTGTTTTATCTGCAGATTTGAAAAGTACAATAAAGATGGGGAGACTCTCTACGCAACTGTTGGCTACATGACAGTTTATAATTACTACGTGTACCCAGACAAAACCCGACCACGTGTAAGGTAATTGCCGTGGCAGCACGTGCCTTCCCATTCTTTTGTATGAAAAGGGAGTGGAAAATTATACATTTCTTTATCCTCTTCGCATAGAGCCCAAATTACTGGCTTATATAGCCAACCATTCAACCTGATTCTGTTTCATTACCAAACCAGGGTGATTTGTATGTGAAAACAACTTTATAGATCAGCCTTTGATGTGATTTGATATGTTGCATTGATGGATCAGTGTACCAATCTATTATTTCCCTGTTTTACTCAAAGACTTTCTGTTTTCTGCTCAGGGTAACTTTGTGAATGCCTCATTAATTTTTTTAACGAGAAGTATTTGAGCTCACCTGTTTCCTTGTTGGTTTGATGTTTGCATCTCTCTCTCTCTGGCCTTTTAACTAAACAGCCAAATGCTGATCCTGCCTCCCTTCCAAGGAGAGGGTCACGGAGCTCAGCTCCTGGAGGCGGTGCACAGATTTTATTGCAACCTGCCCAAAGTGCAAGATATCACAGGTGAGTGGGTTGTTTTTTTTTCTTTCTTTCTTTTTTTCCTCTCTCGTCAAATGCCATTTCACTGGTTGAAGAAGGCGTGGATAAACATTTAATCTAAAATCTTCCAGTCACCCTCTAACAGTTTAAATAATTTTTTCTGCAGTTGGTATAGTCCAGCGGGTGAATTCATTTGGAGGGCTGGCATATCTACCAGTTCTATTGAAACTAGCTGGATCAAAATAGTTGGTTTGCATAGAGACACAGGATGAATACTAAAGAGACATGGCAGCTTTTTCTTTCACAGAGGAATGCTTTTCAAATAAAGAACTTACAATTATTTTGCAGTTAAAAAGTTAATTTCTTTGCTGTTGTCAAAAAGTAAATTCTTGAAAAAGTTATAAAAACATTTAATGTCTTGTTTTTGTAGGAATAAAACCCCTTTGTATTCTGTTTGTTTTCAGCCGAAGACCCGTCTGAGAACTACGTGAAGTTGAGAGACTACGTGCTAGTCAAACTTTGTCAGGGCCTGCCGTCGTTCGCCGCAGACAAGCTGCACCTCGGCTTCTCCGCCGTCATGATCAAAGAGGCACAAGACAAGTTGAAAATCAACAAGGTGCCGCACAGGGCTGCAACTTTATCATTCAATACATGGCCAAGTCTATAAAATGTCAGAAAACACTGACAGGGGAAAACTCATTATTATTTCCAGTTGCCTACTTTGTTCACATATTAGTTATACAGCTATATATAAGAAAGAAATAAGAAATAACAGCAAATCCTCACATATTAAGAGTTGGAGCGTGTAAATCTTCGGCGTCTTTTTCTTGATATATTAATCAAATGGTTATTTAATTAGTGGAATGATTCTCGATAGTGTAGCTATGAAGCTTTGCAGCACGGCCGAGTGTCAGACTAGCTGACCACATGAGGTAGAAAATAAAAACTTGAATGTTTTACATATTCATGAAGGCTGTAGCAGGTAACATCCTTCACCGTTTCACACTATACGAATGCCACATTTTGAGCCTAGGGAAGAGTAGAATATACATAACATTGTATTGATATTGTAGTTATATAATAATCTCCACAATATCAAACAAATCTGATTATAAACTTTTAATTCACCCCCTTTTCCTTGTCATTTGGTGAAATAAGAAACGTCCTTGTTCGCACTTTGCCCTAAATACAATTTGGTTCTGTGTAGCTTCCTTGAGCTGCTTATCATAGTGTGGAAACTGAGGTAAAGGGACAAAGTGGTGACTCTTCAGGAGAAAAATTTGCTCTTGAAACAGATATGTACAGACCTGCTTTATTATACATAGTGTGTTCGGTTCCGGTGGAAGCATGTCGACACATAGTATTAATTCTGTGAAAACTCATTTAAATTATTATTTTTTTGATGCACAGAAACATGCAAGGCGAGTGTATGAGATCCTGCGTCTGAGAGCCACAGACATGAGTGATGAAGAGAAGGCCAGGGAGTACCGCTTGGAGGTGAAGAAGAGGCTATTTGGACCGTACAGGGTGAGGTTGTCATCATCACAGCTTCAGAGCAGTGGGGCCTTTTGTCAGCATACTGTAACATTATAGCTGCTCAGTGTAAAGTGGCCCATGTACAGCACTCACGTGATTGGCTCACAGCTCTGCATTGTTATTCTTTATTATGTTATCCTTTTTTAAAAATTGATCTTGAAAAACTGATCCTGTGAAAATGGATAGATTATTAGTACCATATTGTTACAGCCACAATAGGGCGCTCCAGGCGCCTGTGGTTCTGCTGCTGCTGGAGCCTTTCTCCCATTCAGGCACATGTCATTAGTCAGGATTTGCATTTTCTCTGGGAAAAATCTTTTTCATGAAAGTTTGTTTAAAGAACTTTGCCAAAGAGCTTCTCCTATTCAGAGTTATGTAGCTTCTACTATTGCACTGCTTTTTGAACTTCATCAGGAAAACAGTGCAATTTTATCTAATCGTTTTTGGTAGTCTCATGTTTTTCAGGGGCGGATTTTCTTTGAGTTTCAGACGTAGAGTGTAACCGACTTAGGCTCGGCTAGCAGAATATCATAATCTTCTCTGATTCCGTTTCACCAGACTTGACAGTGGGAAATACTGGCTAGATCTGTGTGCGCCAGCATAACACCCTGCATCCTGTTTGCTCGTGACGTTTTATATTTGAGCTGGTGGCGGAGACTTCACATGCCAGCCATTAGGGAATTTTCTGTCAGCAGGGGAACCGCATGTCTCCAGAAAAGGCAGAATCTGACATGGAAAAGACCTATGTGGTGAAGAGGGAAGCAGGAATTCCTTGGGAGAGTGGCAAGGAAAGATCTGGCAGCCAGATGCAGACCATTTTTTCCTTCCCTGAGGAGATTTAGTGTGTAGTTAGTCGAACGGGCAGAGACTGCTGCTCTGTGAGGGAGATTATACATTTCTGCTCTTTCCCCCAATTCCCCACTGACCATGTCTGCATGTGTATGCATGCAAGCAGCAGAGTGCACTGGGCCAAGTGAATGTGTACTTGTCCTTCCACGTCCAGAAACTCTCAGCACTCTGATTTCTCTGAAGTCTACTTTATAAAGAATATATTAATGTCGCCAATAAAGTATATAAGGTATTCCTTACTATAAAGTCATGTAAATGTAGATGGATAGCACAAATTTCTCACCACATGATTTATGTGCCTCTGTACGAGATAACCAAACTGTTTTAACAACCCCGTTGACGTTTGCTTGTGCTGTTCACGTCGTGCAGAAGAATCAGAGGGAGCTGACGAAGATGAGGAAGTGCCTGCGACCGGAGGAGCTGGTGTCCCACATGGGTCAGATGGACACTCAGACGCAGCACGAGGAGCTGGAGAAGAGTTACCAGGTCGTCGTGGAAGACTACAGGAGAATCATCGAGAGGATCGCGACGCAGGCCTGATCCACAACGAGAGACGCCGCTGGCCCGGAGCCCACCCGCTCAACAAACAGGTGGTGTGCCCTGTCTGTACAAAGCCCACGTCATCACAGACTTTAGCTGGAACCAAGAGGAAACTCTCCTGATGTGACCAAGTCACCGTTTTAAGTTCAGGAGGTGTTACAAGTGTATAGTAGCTGGTGTAGCAGTGATAGGTTCCAAAGGCAAAATTGTCCGTCTGTTTCCCAGCTGATGTTGATACTGTAGAGGAGAACGGTGCAGCTGGAGGTGGAGACGTCTTCTCTCTCTCTCTCTCTCTCTCTCTCTCTCTCTCTCTCGTGTTTAATCACATCGCGTGACATTAAGATGACATGTAATATTTCACAGGTGACATGAGGTCCACTACGGTGCAGAGAAACCCTGCTTCTTCTCCATCACAGACATTTTTTTTAAAGATCTTTTGTTAGGACAGTTCCTAATGTGTTTGAAGCACTTCAGACTGAAAAAAAAAATGGGTTTTGTATGTTCCTCAAATGGTGTGATTCTTATGGAAGAGGAGAAAATAAAATGACAATTCTTGTTTTTTTTTTGTCATAAATGGTTTCATTCATTTTAGAGAATAAGCCTGTGTTTTTAACGTGGACAAAATATTCTTGCATAATAATTCTGAGATTTTACAAAATTAAAGAGGCACAAACGAGGACAACTGGAAGGATTAACAATGTAAATATAAATGTCAAGTGTATTAGCATGCTAATATTTAGCAAAATAGGACAAACCCTTATGATGGGGCTACATGAAGGTCAGGAATCCTCTTTTCTTTTCTTTTCTTTTTTTTTTTACAGTTCATCCTCTGGGAACCATGAATGTCTGTACCAAATAGATATTGAAATATGTATATTTGGAAAAAAACATGTCAACCTCATGATAGTAGCAAAGGAAAAGTCCGACGATTACCAACATCAGGAGGATTCATCCTCCGGGAGCCATGAATGAAACAGTACGATCAGTTGTTGAGATATTTCCGTATGGACGGTGCTATATTATTTCATCCTAATGTTTTATATAACTGCTTTATTCTGCTTTTTTGACAGAGTGGTGAGCTGTTCTTTCCTCAGCATTTCTGGCTATTCTCACTCCGATCCTCCCTAATCATACTCTCAAACTGATTGATGCTGTGAACCAGCAGAAACTGAACCGTTAACAAATTACGTGTCCACATTATGCAGCCTGGGTGCATAGGAGGCAACGTATAGACATGCAGATAAAATGTTAAAGGTTTTCCAATGGTCCAGCTGATTAATGCATTTCCCAGTATGTGTTTTTATATATATTTTAGCCATCGCAGGGATGTAATTTTGTACCCGACACCCTCTTGCGGCTAATGCAACTTCTGATTGCCGCTGATGTTTGAGTGTTGCACTAATGAGTATTATGGTTTTCAATTGAAAACCTTTGTGGCACTGTACTGCCCCTGCTTGTGCGGATCACTGTGATGAATACCCATCATACTTTTATGATACTTTAGCACATTGTCACTAAATGAAGGCTGCCGGGTCAATTTTCAATTTCCCCCCCTCTCCACTTGAAACGAGACAAACCTTGGAACTCTTCACAGCTCTAATTCAGATTGATTGAATCCACTCGTGGCCACGAGGGGCCTCATCTCACTGTAGTTTTTTCTGCCATGAGTGCACATTTTTTCGCGTTTGCGCTGCACAGACTCAGCGGCCTGACCTGCTAGTGGGATTATTAGTGTCATTGTTTAGTAGGCTCACGAGTTTTTGTGCCGTCCCATTAATTCCACTAGCCGTACATGACTGTTTAATAGAGCCACCGTCGCGCTTTCCCGCAGCGTGTTGACGCAGCTTCTCCAGTCGTCACACGTGTCCGGTGGACGAGGAGAGCGATCCGAATGTGCACGTGGGTTGGTTGGACAATCCGCAGGCCTCTGTGCAGTTGTCAGGAGGTAGAGAAAAGCCCTTTTCGCCCCCTCAGACCACACAGTTGAGTTTACAGAAGCTTAATTATTCCCCCCACAGTTCACACATGGTCTTTCCTGGACCCTCATGTCCCACTGCACCTGTCTGTAAATACTCAAAGTATAAAAGACAAATTGTTTTATTTAAAGTTTGGGTAACTCGCTGATTTGCTTGCTTGCCGAGAAAGCACGCCAGTCGCTTGATAACCAGCAGAGACTCTAGAGACATTTTTTAGACTTTGGTTTTTAGTATGGATTGAACAAACTTCAAACAAAATGTTATAATTAGAGAGATTTCGTGGTGCTGGTAAGTGGATTTAGATCCTTTTTAGATAAATCAGTTTAATTGTTTCCGCTATTTGTGCTAAGCTAAGCTAACCCACGGCTGGCAGGTGCTGCACATGAAACGCACTGACATGGGAGGGTGTCAGACTTTTAATCTACGTCTTAACAAGAAAGAAAAGAAAATTTAATATTTTAAAAACTTGAGCTGTTTTGATTTATTCTTCAAGCAACAATACCAACTCTTCTGTGGTTCTAGGCGTTTGGAGATGTTAGCCTTGGGAATTGTGATGAACATTTATAACCATTTTCTCCCATTTTATAGACAAAAAATATATTGATGGTTTGAGACAATAATTTAGCGGACGAATCCAAAAACGGAATGTGTTATTTTCAGCAGCATGTTTGATTCGATGCTAGATTATAGGCTGCGGTGCTGTTTAGACCGTTTTCAAGAGCTTAATTTCATTAGGCTTTTGAGAATGGCTGTTTTGGTAAACAATCATCAGCAGTTCGCTCTCTTCAGAGTTTTCTTCCTTGTCAATCAAACCTGGAAATGGCACAGATTACAAAGCCGTTGCATCATGTGCCTTGATTGTGAAGTACAGTACATTTCTGTGTTCAAATTGGTCTCTTCCAGCTCTTTGAGCCATTCAAGATGTCAGGATTATATGTAAAAAAAACAAAAAACAAAGCCACATCTAGGGTAAAGGAGTGCACTATTCAACATGACTATTTCTGCTCATTCCCCCTCTGCAGTCGATCAGACATTCAGGTGCAGTGAATTGACGTCTAAAGAAGGCAGGGTACTTTCTTCCAGAATCGAGGCTATTACAGGGGATCCAGCAGTGGACCCTCGGTCGCTGTGCTTTTGTAAGTGGGACACAGTCTGTCCATTACGTTGAGTCAGAGTAGAGATGTAGGAGGTTGATTTATGTCTGAAACTCGTGGGTGTCAGTCCCCCCCCCATCTCTAACTTTTTTTTATATTTCACAAGAAAGAAAAAGGGAGGGACATCCATCAATGTTTGCGTTTTTTTCCTCATCGTGTTTTGGCATGCTTAATCAGGCAAATCGTCTCGCTCACATTAAAGCAGGTAGAGAGGCTTCACGCCATCACTCTGTGAAATGACAACAACAGTATCGAGCTTGCCTTGAATATTTGGTTTCACCTGTTGGCATTTGTGCTACTGTTACCTCATGGCGCCTCCACCTCTCTGCACTGAGGCAGACAGTCAGGGAGTGTTGGACCGGAGCCCAGCCGTACTGAGGGCCCGCTGAATATGATACCTGTGTGGATGAGCTCCAGCGTCTTAGCCCCCAGGTTCCCAGCATACAGCGGGGCAGGGAAGTTGTAGCCTGCCTCCCCCACCACCTCCACACCACACCCTCCCGCCACCACTGCTTTTCTCATTGTGTTCCCGTTTTCTTTTATGCTCCTCGGTTACCCACATACCCGGAGGCGACTGAGCCCCCTCTTCACTGTCAGTGAACCCAGGCCACTTTCTTTTCTCTGCTAAACGAGTCCTCTTTAAGATAACGTTTGATGCGCTGACAGCCAGGACCAAAACACTGTAAAAGAAACTGAGTTTGACATCTTTTAATTGTGCACCAGAAAGCAGAGATTGTGGTTTCTTTGGTGATTGGCTCAAGTGAAGGACGTGATGAAAGTGGTGGTGTTGATAGTTTAGCAGTTTAAAGTCCCCGGAGTCCAGTCTGCCGGTTCCCGGCTCCCTTAATCGTATCATGATTCATCAGGAAGTGCATGACTTACATTTTTATTTGTTTTGGTAAATCACCTTTAGTGTCAGCACAAATAAAAAAAGCAAAAACCAATGCAAAGGTTTATACTTTGGACAGAACATGTTTTCATAAAGGAAGTCTTCAATCTCCTTTAGACACAGTTGTTCATAGAACAAACGGCAGATGTCCATGTAATGAATAAATTCTGTGAGTATCCCCCCCCCCCCCCCCCCCCCCCCCCCCCCCCCCCAATATTCCCAGTAATTGATTTCCATCTGTGCACAACCAGAGCTTGTGGTTGTGATTACATCTGTCGGCTAAATGATTTGGGATCAATGTACACTTCAGATCGGGCGTGTATTAAGATGGATTTCAATTCAGATGACATGAAAATAGATCAGTTAGTTACATAAAGCACTGGAGTTTGTTATCGTGATTGACGGTTGGTGAACAGCGGCACATGGCGGCTTTTATTGTTTTAGTCACAAGTGATGCATGTTATGATGATGTAGCTTATTGAAAATATGTCCTTTTTACAGTTTTTTCCCCAATTGATTCAAACATGCAAAAGACCCTATGCTTTTGGAGTGATCATACCACATATAATGAGCAGTGACGGGAACCTGCTGCGGCATTTGGTTTTCATTGACTCCATGTGCAGCACTACAATATGACATAACATCCACTGGGGAGTTGGGCTGTTTGTCGCAGATCTGTGGAGGACTAATTTTCAGTGTGCGCTTAAATAAAAATTAGCTGCGAGTAATTACTGGGTGGAAGAATGGGAAACATTTGCGTGTCAGTGTTCTGCACAGCATGAAGGATTTAATTGTGAAGTTATTTCTGCGGGGAAAAATCCACAGAAAACATCAACAGCGGGTTTTTACATGTTGATCTGCACATGAATGACCTCCTTGACTGAGTTGTTATTCCCCAAGAATGACTCTTCTTGTGCTGCCGGGCCTGCCGGTGTATTAATCTCTTAAATGAGGCATGATGCTGCGTGGAGTTTGATGAACATTTGCTTTTCTAGATGCAGTTTTCTTATTAAAACCATCCCATTAGGCTGTAATTGTTGCTATCTGAGGCTGGGACGGAGCCGCGCGGGGAGGGGGAGCGAGAAGTCAGACCGAGATGGTATCGGGGTCGAGGAGACAGGAAGCCTCTGTGTAATCTTGTCAGGTCGGAGATCGGAGCTGCGATCACGCTGACTGCACTGAGCTGTGCCTCTGTACTGTAGCTGCACGGGGAGTGTACTGAACTGCTGTGAACCGCGCTTATCTTTGTTGTTCGCACAGGAGCCTGGATTTCATCTGGTCGTTTATAAAGTGAGCACAGTGTTGTGATCAGGGAATATAATAAGCATCAGAAATGATCAGTGCTCAGTTCATGTCAAAAGTAAAGGGGAACAAGGGAAGGTATAGATTTGTGGAGTAACACCAGTAGAAGCTCAGACAGGTTGTTTCTCCGCTGAGTTTACGGGAACAAAAGTCCAGTCAGATTATGTGCAGTTTTAGACTCTGCTTTTTTTTTTTCTTCTTCTCTTAATTTGTGATATTTTCAACTGCAACCCAGAATCACAAGAAGTGATTAAGCTAGTATTTGGCTGCATGGGAAACAGACGGAGAACATGATCCCTTTAATACTGAGTGATTGAAGTAAAAAATGAGTGATTTTGTTCTCGATTCCACCGATGGCAAAAAACAAAATCAGTAGCAAAGGCCACTCAGCTGAATTAAACAAGTCCACAGGAATTGTATTTTTACTAGACTAACACAGTAATGGATACATTGGAGGGAGGGGAGGGAGGGGGGGGGGGGGGTGCATGTGATGTACAACAGAATGAAAAATGCTCGGTAAACCTTTACCGTACACAAGAATCAGGGGGTAGTGAGAGAGGACTGCTATTACATTACACACACTCACAACACTCACAACACGATGACAAAACACTCCCAGGACCCCCGGTACCAAATACTGCGAAAGCCCACACAGTGTCTTTTCCAGCTGAACCCAAGCTTACTAAGTAAATAGGAATGCTGCATGCAGACGCACACTGACATTTGCCAGATGCTCGGTGCTAATTAGGGCCAAGTATTCCCCCTCCGCCGGAGTGTGTGAGAAACCGTAAGTGCACCGCTGGCTGACCTGCAGGACCTGACTGGGGCAGAGCTCTGTGTTTGTACTCTGCACAGAACAGCTCTGATTTTGATTTTTAAGGATACACACATGATATGCAGTTTTTTTTCTTCATTTTCAGGGGGGAAGCTGTGACTAAAGCGTGTGTCCATTTGGAGCCCAAATGAAGAATTTACAGGGTTTTTTACTTAGTGAATATCGATGCTAAATCCAGCGAAGTCGAAGGCCTCCTCCCCGAAGCTGCAGTCAGATGCGATGTTCAGATCTCTCTTCGCCTCTTGACTCTGTCATGTAAGATTCTCACACGCTCGCAGTTCACTGCTGCTCGTGTGGGTGAGTCACGGCAAAACACACGTGCTGAGAAGTAGAATGCTTTTTGCCTAGTTGCTATTTCCCAGCAGTGAGCAGTTTACCATCGACACATTGTCCTTTTCAGGTACGACACTCATCTTTTGTCGGCTGCCCTCTAAGCCATCATACCACCTACAAGCCTCCAAATCTAATCTACCAACATCCGAAGAACTGTCCCTCCCTCCTGCATAATAACCCAGTCTGCAAACCCTCCTCCAACCCCAAAAATGGCGGCGGCGGTGGCCCATTAAGCAGGAAGTGAAAGGAGACCTGAGCGCTCCAGCCACCCACAGACCCACCCCCTCTACCCCGCCCCTACCCCTCTTCACCTTGCTCTCCCAGGCTGCAATGTGGCTCTGCGTCCTGGCTCCCGTCCAGGTTCTGGTGCTGTGAAGGTCACGGTCTGTGTCTGACCCCGGGCCTGCATGTTGGGTGTTGTTATTATTAGTGCTCCGTGCCCCCCCCCGGGCGGGCAGTCCCCAAAGAAAGAGGAACTGCCGGGCTCTGGAGAGGCTCTGGACCTGGAGAACAGCTGTGTGGGTTAGAGGCTGCGGGGCCCCCACAGTCCCCCGAGAGCACCGCTGCACTGGCCCGCCAGGAGGTACAACCGTGTTTTTTTTTTTTTTTAATAGAACCTCATTGTAAAGGACCAAGGCATGTTACTGGATACACTTTGTAATGTACAGAGGACAGGCACCATAACAGGAGGCTGGTAATATAATGCATAACGTGCAATACATGACACTTCAGACTTTGACCTCAAAAATTACACAGAGCGGAGGCACGCAGTATATTATCCCTCAGTACCTTGGGAGTCCTGATGCTGGGAGCAATGTTACGATAAACGAGCAGGACAGCTTTATGATTTAATGTTTTTTATGCATCAGTGTGATGAAATACTTTTATTTGTTTCATTGGACAAAAGAAAAAAAATCGATATTATTTTCAGATGACGTACCATTTCATAATTAATATATATTGATATTATGATTTTTTTTTAACTATATCCTCCAAATCTACAACTTCATATAAAGCCTGTCTGAACATTTAAAATGGTCAGTAGTTTTTTATGTTACCTAGTAACAGGTGCTCCTGTCGATGTGAGAACCCTCTGAATTTTTGACGTGTTTATTTGGATGTATCCTCGTTTCCTATGTACAGTTTGCTGCATAACACGTGTGCTGCAGACTTGCTCTGTGAATGATTTACAGCCACAGGTGGGCAGAGGGCATTTAAAAGCCCACCTTACCTTTCTCCTCCACCATAATTCTGCCTATTCTTGGCGTTTCTGGAGGGGGGCCTTTCTAACTGTGTAAATAGCTCTGGAAATTGCGTGTGGCCTTTGACTGTCTGTGTAATTGCAAGCCTCTTGCAGTATTTTGCTTGGCAGTCTGAGAGGTTAACCCCTGAGGGCCGGAGGCCCTGAAGCTCTCCTTCTGACTGGCAGAGGGCTCCTCAAAGCCCCACTTGTTCACCTCCGAGCCTGGGCAACTCTAAGCCGCTGCTGATCCTCTCCGAGACGAGAGGCGAGGGTGGGAGGCTGCTGCATTCAGCCGTGGCTGAGGCTCAGCAGGTTGAAATCCTGGAGTGTCATAGGCCCACACAGACGCGTATCGAGCCCTGGCTGCCTGGTTGCACCTGGGCAGTCGGTCGCACTTGTAGCTTGGTCACCTTTGCGAGAGAGCACCGGCACTGAGCTCAGGTCTTAGCCATAATCAGATCACATGGAGGCTGCTGTATAAAATTGTTTATCAGCTCCCCAAAACCCGTTTCCCATGGAATTGTAAATGTGGACTGTTCCTGTAGTTAATGATGTGCAGATGGATGCACTTAGTTGGGTTATATTAAATGAGTGTTTGATGAAATAATACACGTTAATGTCAATGGATCGCTGTTAATTTACAAAAAGGCTCATTACAAAGCCACAACATGCGTTCGAGAGTAGGTCGATTAAAAAAATATCTTCCAACATGGTAAAAAAATATTTCATACTAAATTGTTTTGATCTGGATTCCGCACATTAATTTTGTGTTTTTGAAGGGTTTTACATCTGTGCCACTGTTTATTGTCTTCATCTCAGAGGTATTCAGGGGTCATGCTGGGGATTTGAGCAGAAGGTTGAGTATGACCTGTCTGCTGTGATGGATGATGGAGCCGTTAGAAATGGTCTGTGAAGATGTTTTGCCTCTTTGAAAGTCACAGCAGCAACTGTAGAGAAAAGACAACATGCTTAGTTTCCTCCTTGGGTTCCCACATTGTCCTCTCCGGCTCTGCTCCCCCTGGGCCCTGAGAACGAGTCTCTGTGCGACCCAGACACAGGCAGAGAAGAAATATCCAGGCACAAAAGCTCTTTATGTAATGCTGTCATGTTGCATTGATTTTTCTTTCCCATATATTTGACAGACAACATGAAATCGTTGCCTCATGTCACGTCGGGCCGGGCCTCGGAGATCACGTTGGCTCTTCCAGGATTACTCATTTCTTTGGTAGAGATGTTTCTTGGACGAGACGTTATGGGGAGATGTTGACTGTGAGTAATTCAACAAGTTTGTTGCCTTTACACAGTGACACATATAAGAACTGTTCCACAGAAAACCAACCTCAAATTAGCTTTGTGTGTAAAACTTTGTGCACTGTGTGTTGCAGTATCCGAGGCCTGGGTCTGTTTTACCAGTTGGACAGTGGGTGGATGGATTCAAGGACCCGACTAAGGGCTGGGGTGCTGGTTTATCTCTGGGTTTGCGAGGTGGAGGATCAGCAGCTGTGTAATCAGACCTGGCTCTGACCCTACCTGTCCGGACGTTCCTCGGCACCCTCCATCATGTCCATGTGTCACGCACACGCTGATGAACCGCTGGTCGCGTGCAACCTCTGAGCTGCTCTGACCGGCCGTCTGATTTAATGTGCGTATTCCACTGATTGCTGACACTGTACGAACTGGCAGGGAGTACAGTACATTATTATTTCCCCTTAACATTCATTAGGGTCTATATTTAAACACCCACTAATTTACCGTTGACCCGTGGCCACTCAAGCTCTGCGATAAAGGCACAGATAATAAATACAATTCTGGAGATACTTCCATTTAAAGCCCAGTTCTATACGTACTCCATTACATTTCACAGGGAAAATGTTGTCCACCACATTATCGGACAGCGTTTTGATGCACCTTATGTCAATTTAGATGTGACACGTCACAAATCATAGAGTATGATTAACCAAATTACAACATACATGAGCAGTATTAAAATAAATAGGCTAAGGACAATTAGCCTCACATGATAAAAATATGACATTAAAAAGATGTTTTACACATAAATGCATCAGTGCATATTATAACCTAATAATGAACTTCTAAAGTGCAGTTGAGAAAGGGGGGTTAAAGGTCACAGGATGGTTAGAAAACAGATAGAAAAAACATTTGCCATAGAGCCTTCAGTACTTAAAAAGGGTAAATGCAGTACGTACCTACCAAGCAACACAATGTCTTCTTTGAGCTTTAATGTTAAATTTTAAAACATAGTTTGTATGAATTAAATTTAACTCTGTTTTGTTGTGTATCCATCTGTGCTTCCATTATATTATAGGTTGAGTATGCTTAAATAACAGGAACTTCACTGGATTCAAAGGTTGAGGTGGCAGATACCGCTACTTTGACAAACTAGTAACTGTTAGGGTGAGTTTATTAGTTTTTCTCCTTTGTAACTTGTTTTAATAAGCCACTGTCTTATTTAGTTGTGTAGAATAGCTGGATGATAACCAAGAAGCGGGTTTATTAAAACAATATGTTTTCTTCATAGATAAGAGCAGGGGAAATATCTGCATTTAGTTTTAACCTAGCTCTTTGGCTTCCTCACCAGCTGGCAGCCACTTGGCTTGCTCTTGTTTTAGCTGCATAGTTTGATTTTTTTCTTTTCTTCACGGTGAAGTAGATGCCAAAACAGTCAGGTGCCAGTCTTAAATTAATTTCAACTAGTAGAGTGTTGATATAATCTGAATTTGCTTTTGGTGCACAATTGTATTTTTTTTATGAGATTTGTTCTTTCACATTACCATGAAATTATGATGAATTTATATTTGTAAAGAGGTTACCGGATTATTTGATATACCGTGGTCTCTTGTAATCCCATGTGAGATAACTAACTAACTAACTAACCAGTAAACATAATAATATTTTTTGAAATATTCCGCCCTGCTTAAAGAGTAAATTTAGCTCTCTCCACTTCCATTCTTTATTTAATGATTTAAAATCTTGCAATACTTTTACTTGTAACAAAGTATTTTCATATTGTAATAATGCAACTTTTCTTTAAGTATCCACCGCTCTCTGGTAACCAATCTCACTATCTGCTGACTTTTGATGACGTGACGCTTGGATGTGGCACAATAGAAGAAGAAGCCAGCGTCAGACAAGCGGATGCTCGGCTGGTCCCTGTTGAGAACACTAAGCTCTGTATTTGCACTCTCCTCGCAGGAGGATAACAGCCTCTCCAGCCCAGGTTAGGAGTGGGGCTCCCTGCAGCTGCTGTCTCTGAGGCTGATTAGTGTGGTGATGAGCGAATGAGGGCCAGGGGAGCTACACACACACACACACACACACACACACACACACACACACACGCACATGCACACACACACACGCACATGCACACGGGAAGGGTTAAGCAGCCGGTTAGGGAGGAGACCTGCTCTGTGTCCAGGATGTTGAGTGCTGCGGCGCGATGGTGTGCTGTTACACTACATGAGGCCTCGGCTCCACTTGGATTCTGATTGGGTATGTAAGATCACAGCCACCCGCCTCCCCTCTCTCTGCCAACCCCCTCCTCCCTGAGGGTTTTCTCTCTCCACATCCTCCCTGCTGATTATCACCACTGGCAGAGCTGACTCCTGCACTCCAGCTGCTGTCCACACTCTGGCTCTGGGGCTAATTTAACCAGGCTGCATGGAGGGAGAAAACTTTCTCACACAAACCCGGGAGAAGCTGAGCTGCCGCACACAGCAAAGCTCCTCCCAGGCTTGAGCTTCTCTCGCACTGCACAAACCTCCAGCAAAAGGAGCTGTGCTGCTAACACTGCATGCTTTTTCCCCCTCAGGTTTTCCCTAGTGGACCGTTGAAACAATATCCAGAGCTACAAGTGTTCATAGACATAAATAGACAGCAGTGATTTCCCTGTTGACCAGCATGTGTTGGTCTCTGCAGGTGTTTCCTCTGAGCAAATCCAGGGCAGAGTTCTGCCTTCGCCGTCCAAAGGGCGACTCTCAAGAGTCTTCTTCAATGTGAAATTCATTCCTTAAGCTCTTAATATAAAACTCACTTGCAATATCTCAAATGCTACTGTATATCAATGCATTGTGTGTTTCCATCTCTGTAAACATTGTTTTGAGTTGGGATGATTGATGCCTTGACAGCTTCTTTTTTCCAAGAGACATGGCTCAGGCTGGAAAGTGAGTTTCAGTTTCTCTCCCTGAATTGCTATTTCTGCATTACGGTATTTCAAGTTATTGTTATTTGATAAAAGCAGAGGTTCAATAATTTACACAAACATCATCATAAAACGGAGCTTCGAAAAACATCTATTTGACTTTTTGAGTCTGCGAGTGAGAAAAAAAACATAGTGATTGACCAGTCGAACAAGTGACTCTGGAGTGAAAAATTGTAATCTGAAGTATAAAGCTAGCAGAAAACTGGATAATCAAATGAATTATTGATATATAAATTGCAGTTTTCCACCCTCAAAATAACAACAACAGTTTGTGCTGTCCGTGGGAAATGTTGTGGTTTACATTTTTTCTTTAATTCTGAGTGACAGTCAAACAATTCAAACAATATGCAGACCATAAACATTAGATCTATCCCATGCCCTGGCATATATCCATAAGCCACTTGGAGACATGCCAGCATCTCTCGGGATAGAGCCTTGTCTCACTCGTGAGTCTGTGCCAAAGCTGCATTATATGAGTGTTGATGGGTAGAGTCCTCTGTCAGCCTGCAGGGCTCCGGTGTCTCTGCGCCGGGCCGTCATGGGTCGCACAATTGGACAGAGAGGGCAAGACGCTGCACCACGGTCCCAGTCTCCACCCCCCCAGACCCGTCATGTTAAATGGGAGCATTGTGACTATACAGACCTGCTCTCATCTTCATGTACACTTTCTTTTTTTCCTCTTCTCCTCCTCACAGTACAATAATGACCCCAGACTATGTGACGACAGGCATTGTATCCGACCAGGGGCCGACGACATAGAAATTAAAGACGAGGATCTGATTCAGAGGCAGCTGCAGGTCGTTTTCTGCCGTGCTGTGTCCAGACATATTCAAGGTGTGTGTGTGTGTGTGTGTTGTGTGTGTGTGTGTGTGTGTGTGTGTGTGTGTGTGTGTGTGTGTGTGTGTGTGTGTGTGTGTGTGTGTGTGTGTGTGTGTGTGTGTGTGTGTGTGTGTGTGTGTGTGTGTGTGTGTGTGTGTGTGTGTGTGTGTGTGTGTGTGTTGTGTGATATTTATTAAATCACATTTCACATGCTCACTCTGTGTGTGGCCTCCCGTGTTGCTGCAACCCTTGAGTCAGGTGGTAACAATTGATCAAATCAAATTTCTGCCCAGAGCAAGAATGCAATTATGACATTAGGTCTGTAATCCGATGCATTCCTTTGTTCCCATGTAGAACTGTGTAAATCGCTATCATGGTAAATCCACAATATTAATCCCTGTGATGTGACTTATTCATATCATTTTAGACATGTGAGGAGGTGGTGCATACATTACACATGTGAAAGGATTTCAACATTAGATTAATGTTGTCAGCGTGCAAGGTTTGAATATGCAGTTTCTCGAACAGGTGCATGGTCCCACATCAATAAAATGTATGGTGGAGACTGCAAAAGGAAAATCTACTTGCATTTATTCAAAGATTAAATGTTTCCAGTAGGCTGTTCAAAAGGAGAAAAAAAAAAAGAGAAAAATCCACTTTTATCTTTTTCTTTTCCCTCCACAGAATTTTCCCTCCATCAGTCTTTGCAGGGAACAATGTGGTCACACTACACCTGGCAGGTATTTAATCTCTTGTAGTCATTTCATCTGGGAATCCCCCCTATTTTTCAAATATGATGTGCAATTTAGAAATCAAACACCGTAACACTGATCGCTGGCAGAGAGGTTAGGAGACAATCTTTTTTCTCTTTCTGCATTTAAACTAAAACGCTTCGAGAACTCACACAGACAACACACAGCTGACTGTGCACTGCAAGATAAGTCCTGAGACATTTCCACAAAGATAGAGATAATGTTTTCTTCTCAAACAGGTGGTCACTGTGCCATCGACTATGATATAAAAAACACACAATAAACAAAATTATAGGGCTTGCAAACTAAAAGTGACCATTGCAATATATTCCAGGATAAATAAATGGACTGCGTTAAGAGTACTGTATCCAAATGTAGTAGGTTTAAATGTGACTGCACCATTGTCATATTTTGGAGCTCTAATTTATAAGTTTACCGTATACACATTTCCCAGAGACTGTAGGAGGATGAATTCAGCACTTTGTACCAGCTTTGGCTGAAAGTCTGACCGACCACAGAGATTACATCTCAGGTCTCGGAGGCCAATTAAAAAGAAATTAACTCAAATTGTGGCTAATTTTGTGTTGTCTGCCATTTTTCCGTGTTTATTTTTGAGCATTTTTTTCGTGGAAACTCCCACCTTTTAATTGCACCTAGTACTTATTTTAGATTTTGTTTTTCTTTTACCAGTCTGCCTCTTTCACTGGTCTGCAAAATGCTTAAGATGCTATCAACAATGATTTCAGTGTGGCTGCTTCTACACACACACACACACACACACACACACACACACACACACACACACACACACACACACACACAATGTTCTTGTGCGTGTATAAATAATTTGCATAGGTCAAGGATTGACACTCTGATATGGCCTCTCGGATTGCTGGTAGTGGCAGGAAAACCAGTAGATTGAAAATGAGGAATGCATCAAGGGGTGTGCTGTTTACTTGTAGCACAGGCAGCTGGTTAGCCACCCCTCTGCCGTTTCACACCCCCCTCCCTCGCTTTTCAATTCCAGCCAGACCCCAGGCTTGGCTACTAACTGGGGGCTGGAATATAGTGTGCTGGGGATCAATGCGGCCCTGAGTGAAATGTCAACTGTGGCCCTGTGATGTGTCAGGCTGTGAGGGAGTTGTAATGGCTATTGATCCACTGTGCGCTTAATGCAGAGCTGCCCCGCCACAATGTGAGCCAGCTGCAGCCGAAAGATATATGTATGAGATGAGCTAAAACTGAGAAAATAGAAAAGAAAGAGGCCACAGTTTTGTCCCCCTCCCTCCATCCCTCCCTCTCTGGCTGCAGATTGATCTTCCTCTTCCTGCTGATTCTAACTGGGGCCTGTCATTATCTTACTCTGTCATTAGGGGCTCCATTGACAGCCTTGGCTTGTCTGTGTCACTCTATTGAGACAGCAACACTTTTCCCATGCAGTGTTCCCTACATTTATTAAAATCTGTGACAGCCATGTCTTAGCTTTCTCCATAGATGGCTGAGCTTCAGGCAGCGGTGCCGCAGTGTAATTGGAACATGAGGCTCCCTTTCCCTGGCTAGTAATATCTGTGAGGTACAGCTGTAGGTCAGACTGGTTTATATCAGCCTGGTGGCTGTAAAGAACAAAGTCAGACCACCTCTGTCTGAGGGTCAGCGTAGTCTGTGCTCCCAGGGGCAACACTGTAGACTCTACATTTATACCTGCATCTGTGCATCACGTGTGTGATCAGGAGTCTTCACACTGTAACTGTAAGGGTTAATATATATATATATATATATATATATATATATATATATATATATATATTTCTGCTGATTTTGAAGAGAGGTTTTCCGGTAGAGCAGGAAAAATACTTTCTTACAGAGCTAGATTTTATATTGTTCTAAAAAATGCACAGGGATCAGACTGCATCAAAATCCACTTGAAGCTTATAGGATGGATGAGCAACTAACGCAAAAGCAAGTAACTTTAGTTATGGGTGACGGAACTCGACGTTGACTCTGTTCTGCATTGTGAACAGAGAGCAGAACAACAGTAAAGTTAAATGTGTCCCAGTGTATCAGTGGCAGCTCTTAGAAAAGCAGATAAATAGGGCCTTTCATTTTGTTATGTTCGCCATAATTCCACTCATAACGTTTGTGCTGCGTGGAAATTATTTTTCCATATAGTTTTAAATCAGAGAACGCCATCTCAGATCCCTTGTCCACCTTTCATTATTATTGATATGGTTAGTTGTAATGATGTCATATTTTTGAGATATCGAGGGGAAGACGTTGTATGTCAAGGGTGTTCGAAGGGGAGGGTCTTACTTTATTAAAAAAATATTTTTGCCATGACCACTACACATTTTGGCTTTAATCAGGCCAGATATTGCAGAATATTAGAACCAATGTAAAAAAACATGTATTTAAATAACCAAAAATCACAGTTTAACATGAGGACAACACAACACACACAGAGCAGCATGTACACATAAATACAGTCTGTGAAAAAATAACCATAGTTACACTTTTTAGGTTTTCACGAGAGACAATATTAACTGACACTGTGCCACTTTTCATTAAAGAAAAAAACCTCCTTTGTGTTTAAAAAATAAAAATAAATTATTTTTCTTGACTTTCCAACATCCATTCTCTAATATCTCAAAATAATACTTGATTGATTATTGGTCAAATTAGTTTAACCATTAAAAACAAACAGTACATTATTAAGCAAAGACGGTGTAGTTCTATTTAAACTGTTGTATGTTAGTGGATCGATAACTATTAAATACGGTGTCTTTCACCTGCCTCGTGTCTGTATGTGTAAGGGATGTGCGTTAATGTGATGATCGGTGCTGTTGCTGCTGTAACACTGCAATAAAAGTAACCCATCCTATCCAATCGACACCGAATCACACAAGAAAAGTGAATTTATTTAAAGCCAAATTTATGGCAAAAAGTGAACTGTTGCATCTTGAACTTTACATCTGTGTAATGTTCAGCTTCTAAATTATCGCTGTTATTTAAAATGACAATAGACTGAGTTGTAGCCAGGTACCTCTCTGAATAAATATAATGAATCATGAATCTGGGATGAGAAAAGTCCCTCCCCTAAAAGTCCAATCATACTCCCTTCAGTAAAAAGAAAAAGTTCATGGCCCCCCCCCCCTAAAAAAAATGTCATACTGTTCCTTAGCACTAAGAAAAAAAAAGTTTAAAAATGATTTCATGCTCAAAAATATCACAACAGCCGCAGCTTCAAACACAAGAGATTTGCAAAGCCTGTTTGGTTCTGTGTCAAAGTGACCAAACAGCAAAAAAAAATATTGAGCCGGATTTCAATGGGAAACTAAATGAAAACAGTAAATGAAAGAGCCTGCGAGAAGCAACACAAACAGTCTCACAGTCCATACATATCCTCAATGTGTGATCACATGATTATAGTTTTGTTGTATTTTTCTGCTCCCGGACCATTACTGGAGGGCCGTGACAACTTGAAAACATTTCTGGAGGCTGTCAGGAAGTGCACAGTGGGGTGTGTGTGTGTGTGTGTGTGTGTGTGTGTGTGTGTGTGTCTTGCTCACTGTTGGCTGGTGGTGGGACCAAGCTGCTTCTCCATGTTACAGGAGGAACAATCAGGTAGGACCAGGGGGTCTCTGGCTTTCTTGGCCTGTAACACACAAGGCTGCTCAATGGGATGGAAGTTTTGGGGGGAGAGGAGGGGGGTGAAACTGATACATGGTGTGTGACAAGAGACTCACCAATTGAGTATGATACAAGAATTTTTGTAATGTTGCTCGGCTGGTGAAGAAGCCAGATTGCAGTGGCCGTTGAGGGTCAGCGGTCATATACATGTGGGATGTTTGTGCACTAAAGCGCTTTTTTAGGGGGAAGCGGTTGTGGTATGGAACTATTTGTAGACCAGTGCTGAAAGTTTTAATGATATTATTCCTAAAACACTGGGAAACAGAGCATGAAGCTCTCCTACAGGACAAGAGTTCATTTGCTTCCTTGCAGATGATGGACACTTCCTCATATACAATGAATTTCTGTGCCCACAACACTTGAATTTATAGCCTCGTTCCCACCTGACAGAGAGCGGCTCCTTTCTCTTTTTTGTTCACAGAGAGGGAAGAAATGTTTAATCCAACACCCACTGTGAAAGGAAAAAGTAATGCATATCTCACTATCTCGCCTGTCGCCCACCGAGACGAAATTGAAATTTTAATGCATTTGAGAGGTTTTTTTCCCTCGAATGGAGAAGCTGATAGACACGGGCATGTCATATTTGCAGTATGAACCAGAACATCCATGGTTTAATGCACTCTGCAATACTACCAACTCCAACTCCTTTGGAACAAAACACGCTCTCGAACATAAAGGAAAAAGGCAAAGAACAAAATTATTCCTCGGGCTTTCTATCAAGCTTCTGCATTCATGGCAAAGTCTAAAGGGCATGTCAGTCCTCCTGCCTCTGAGAGAGGTAATTATCCTTTTCCTGTCAGGGAACAACAAATGATAGCCAACTATGGGGGTGCATTTTCAGGAGCTGAAATTTGTCAATAGGAAGGAGAAGGAGGTTTAATTTTCTGGCAGCTGTGGATCGACTCTTATCTTTTTTCTTTTCTTTTTTACAATGGTCATTCGCTGCATGTTTCTTTTTTTCCCCCACACGAGCATGCATTGGTTTGTTTATGTCTGTGAGCTTCTGAGGGTGTATCTGTGTGCCCCTGCCTTAACATACCTATTTATAGTCCTGCACTTTCTTACAGTCACCTCTTTTTTTTCTGTTGTGACCATTTCACAGATTATATATTGTCCAAGTAATTTCCCTTTCAGCGTCTGTGTTTTTTACCTTTCAGAGAAAGCTGTGAATGGAGGGAAAATTATCACAATTACTCATATAATTGAGCCGTCTTTGTAGCAAGTGCAGCTTCAGTAGCCCTTTTTTTCCATCAGCCAAAATGGTTTCATTATATGGGTTTTTCATATTCCCTGACACAGGGCTCCGCTGAGGGCCTGGCGCGTGGATGAGATGCAGGATGAACAGAGCGAATCATTAAGGTCACAGTGGGAATAATTATCCCAGCTATGGAAAGAGCATCTACAGCCTTTTTTTCTCCCCCGGCACAAATGCAATGTCCACGGCTTTTAGTCACAAAGAACTTTGTTACAAATTGAGCTTCCACCTTCTACTTATACAAAGAAGAGAGGGGGAGAGCAAGACTTGTATCAACATGACAATTTTCCATCATTAAGACTAATGACAGGCACAGACTGTGGGGATCAAGGGGAGCACAATAAAGAGAGGCGCATTCAGGTGTTGGCTGAGTGCTGACCTCCTTCCTGTCTTTGTTGGAGACTTAACTCTTAACAAAAACTAAAAAAAAGGGGTTTTCAGACTAAAGGCGCAGTGGCAGCTGAACGTCAAGCAGTCCGGCTCTCCAAATTTGCATGTTCTCCATTCGCAGGGAAATGAATTCAATTAGTCCGACATGTAAAGATGTGTAATCAGTCGTTGTTTTGGTGTCGGTGAGATAATTCCCCGCCTAACAGTTCAAAGATTTTTACTCCCACAATCCAGCTCTCTCACATCCAAACCATCAGTTTATTTAATTTTCATTTTCTTTCAGAGTGATTTTCTGATTTCGCGGCCAGATCTTCACTTAACAGGTGGGATTCTGTAACATGTGGCAAGTGTGAAGCCTCGATGTAACACTAGTTTCTTTTACAGTTTAGCTGAATTAAGTAAAAGCCATATTTTTCCAGGTCCCTTCTCCCCAGCCTTCACTCAGGTAATTGGTCATTTTGCAGCCAATTTCAGGAAGGTTGGATGCTTGCTGCCATGGCCTGACCCCTGCTGCTGCCGTAATGGGGACAGCATTTCTACCAGTTCGCTGGGGGCTTTTCCACACTGTGACCCCGAGCTTTCTGAGGAGAGAGCTGCTCTGAACACTGGAAGAAGGAAAGAAAGGAGTTGAAATATGACTTCTCCACCCTGCAATGACCAGCATTAAGTCTCACGTGTTAATTATCCTTCTTTCTATTCACAGAAGTTTTTTGCAGTTAGAGATGTCATGTGCAGGGAACCACAGAGTTACTTCATGGGCTAATTTTTCATAAATCTTCTGCTTCTGCATGAAGAAAAACAATGATATAAAAAAAAGAAGCAGACAGAATCTTTAGAGCAACAAGTCCAGTTTGAAGTCCGAGGACCGTTTGATCAGTTCATCTCCAACGGATGTGATGCAGTTTCCTGGCAGGGTCACCGGTGTCTAAAAACAAACAAAACAAACATTACTTTGCTGCATAAATCCACACCCTTTCATTATTTCATTATTCAATAGTTACAGAAAACATTCTACATATTTTTGTAGATGTTGTTTGATGTTGAAACAAGGACTTTATTCTACTTTTTGTGTAGAATTAGCATAATCTGAGATCCTAAATGATATGGTATATTATATATCTACCTAAATGAAAGACTGTCCCCCCAACACAAAAAATTGAAACAACATTTCAAGCTGATATCACTCCCAAACTGACTGACTGACTGACTGACTGACTGACTGGACTTTTATTTAAATGAATAACAACTTTATTACTTTTTATTGAGGTTTATTAATAATAATCACTTGAGAAAGATTTTCTTTTTAATTGAGTAAAAATGTATGATTGGAATCTGAAGAAATAGAAATTATTACTTGTAAATCTGATTATCACACAAACACACACTTGCCAATAAGTTTTTTTTTAAATACATAACATTATTGTGTATTTTATGAAACAAATGGAAAAAAAAACCCAACAACTTCACAAATTGTCTGTTTTTCCTTGTCGCTTCCCCTGGCCCTTATGATAATGCAATCAATTAACCAGTCTAACAATTTCCTTTCTCAGATATTATGGTCCATACTTTGTTTACACATAACTCGGTAAACAAAATCAATTCACATTTTGATGCCACGCTGCACACGAAAATAGACGCTGAATCGAGTTAATTGTGGTGAATCTAGTTCGCGTTCATTGACGCTGCAAATTACAGGATGGCAGCGAGCAGCAGAACCAGACAGGAAGCAGAACAAAAGGCAATTTCACTTGTTTGATCCAGTGCCTTTAAAACCGTGAGACACAACCTTCAGTGGGACACCTCTGTTGGAAGTCACTGAGGTGATGTGTTAATAGTGCCCATAATGGTGCAGATGAGAAAGGATGAGCTTCTATATTAATGTTTTAAAAAAATCATAGTGGGGGGGGAATCATTTATTTAGTTTATGTAGTTTTATTTAGACAGCGAATCAAAGACAATTTCTTTAAATGTAATTTTTTTTTTTAAAAAGGGGGGGAAATATATATTTTCTCCCAGTTAGAGTATTTTGATTAAAATCACCTGAAATGGCCAAATAACATCAGAAATTACATAAAGGCCTGAATAACATATAGGCTACAAGTGCTCGTTTTAAATAGCAGCACGTCTTCTCCGTGAGGAAGGGAAATAAGACCAAAAAACAAAACAAAAAATTCACAGTTCATTATGACAATAATTAATCATTAATCACATGCAGCGTGTATGTGCAGGGAGCCTTCACACAATGTGCAGGATACACACTGCACCGCGGTCCGGATCATATTTGGGGAGCAGTTAAAATGTGGGTTGGCATGGTTGGGGGGGGGGGCTTTCTGTCACCGGACCGAAAAAAAAGTCTGTGACATCTTGGCCCGTTCAATCCCCCCCAAACCCCCCACCCCGCCCTTCTGCATGCACTAACCCTCAGGTGAAGAGCAGCAGGTGTTAAAACACCCTCAGCCACAGAGCTACTCACTCCTAATGAGACCTGCCTCCGCGCTCCATCCATCCATCCATCCATCCATCCGTCCATCCATCCATCCGTCCATTCATCCATCCATCCATCCATCTGTCCATCCGTCCGTCCGTCCATCCATCCATCCGTCCATCCATCCGTCCATCCATCCATCCATCCATCCTTCCGTCCATCCGTCCGTCCATCCATCCATCCATCCATCCATCCGTCCATCCATCCATCCTTCCGTCCATCCGTCCGTCCATCCGTGCACGGGGGAATATACTTTTAGTGTGTGGCCAGTTCGAGCCCCGCTGCAGGAGCGCGGACCTGCCGTGGCCCCTGTGCGCTGCCCTCCTGCCTCCTGTCACATTCCTGGTAAATGTCATCACGAGCCTCTATAATGACACGGGGGCCTGAGAAACACCCTGAAATAAATATCTAATCCTTTAGTTTTGTTAAAATGAATGATTTTGAAAAAAAAGAAGAAAATAAAGGTGTCAATAAAAATTATGAAAATAGCAGCCACACATTATTTACTTCAACAAAAAGCCTCAAATTAATTAGTGGTGTGTTCTTGCGGTGTTATTTTACATTTGCCTGCAAATCCTGCCTCTCCTCTCTAAATGGCTTTGCTCACTGCCGCGTTTCAGTTTGTAGATACTATAATCGTGGGAAAAATAATGACAGTTATCAGTCGCACCCACCAAGTACCCATAAAAATCCGTCCTCTGTTCTGGAAGATGATAATTATTGGTTGTACTACCATTATCATTGTCGTTGTTGATAGGGGAAATCTTGAAGCGTTTTTCGAAAGTAATTCCAGAGGAATCACTTCAAATTGGCCCATTTCAAAGGGGACAAGGGACCAGCTTTCGTTAAAGCCCAATATTTCACAGAAATCTTTAAATCCAGGCATCCGCCGCCGCCTGGCACACCGTGGCACACGCGCCCTGATGTCAGAGCCCGGTTTTTTGGGGGGATATCACATTTTGCAACTTGCTATTTCTTGCTTTTGGGATCAATTATGTCATTACACTGATAATCGCAGTGGCGGAATGTAACTGCCTTTAATTATTTGGGATTCAGGTGGAGATGGGGGGACCGCGGATGGAGCAGCACGGCTGCGCTCCTGCTCGGCACGTTCACCAGAAGAAGAGGAGCAGCAGCAGCCTGCGAATGAATCCTAATAATATGAGGAGCTGCTGGACACTTTCTCTTTCTTCTTCTTCTTCTACGATCATCCGCCAAACGCATCAACCCGTGGAGCCTCCCTGACCCCGGATGGCGCGGATTTATCTTTTTTTCTATCCCATCACATGAATTTAGTTTTTTTTTAAGTAAGTGGACAAACATTGTTTTTTTTGTTTTTTTTGCTGCTGATTCAAATGAAGATATTGTTTTATAGTCTGGGTTAACCTGCCGCATGCAGCAGTGATCCTGCCTGAGCTTTTGGGGTTGTGGGGGTCTGAAGAATTGCAGCTCATGAAAAATGTCTCCTGTTCCGTCAGTCGTCAGGTCAATTAAATCAAATGTCCACGGGTAATTATTCTTGTTCGGATGTGGGAGGCATGGCCCCCCTACCCACCCCCACCCCCTCACTTAGATCCACGCTAATCAAAGGTGCCAGTGTTTAACAAAACCGGGACCATTAAATGATCGCAGACAGAAGAAGGTGCGTAAAGTTGCTCGGAGGCGTTTGAACGTGATAAGGAAAATATAAGCCCACGTGCAGTCCAGGCATGCTTTTGTTGGTACCATATTTTGTCATGAAATGATCCATTATTAATATGGAGTTAGGTGCCTTAAAATATTTAAACAGTCTGTTTATGATCATTTTAATTTAATGACACGTTGATAAATTAAGGCTTAATGGCCAAGCAGTTAATTGAAATATATATTTTAAAGGCTTTCTGCGCTTCTATGTTTCCAAGGTGTTGAATATACATTTATACCTGAACCGGTAAACCACATCTGACATGAGAGCAAACTGTTTTACCATCACACGGCTGCCAGGTGGAGCCGAGAGCTCTGGCCTCTGTGGAAGTGTTAAATACATGACTAATCACACACCTACTTATGAAAATTAAACGCCAGTGTTATGTTAATACACCTTTTCCTCCTGATACAGAGGTAAAGGAGCTTTAATCAGAAGAGCTTTATTAATCAAACCGCATGGCCTGCAGGCAGGGCAGCTTTAACGAGGCTGGAAATATTATTTAACTTTATTAAATGACGTTTAGACGAGAGGAGAGAAAAAATGACAAACGGCAGCTTTCAACGCGACATGACAGACCCGGTTTTACCATATTGTTTGAGACGTGTTTAAATAAATGACCACGTTTGATTAAATATTGCAATTTTTGTACAGTGCTGAGAAAAACGTGCATCAGAAAATATGTTATCACCTCATAACATACAATAATATTATTTTGCGTCAAAAGGTCTTGTAAATGTCTGCGTTTTTAATAATAAATAATAATGATAAATATAATATAATAATAATAATAGTGAATCTTGACATGGCAGAGGAAATCAGAGGTTTTGTGCGTTTCCTTGACTTTATGAGCTTCTTCGGACCCAGCCCCAGCGTCGCCAATCGGCTTCCCTCTTGGAAGGAGTGGACCAATCAGCGACCGTCTTCGATGAATATTCATGAGTCCGAGATTCAAACCTTTGAGCGAGTTTGTCTTGGTCCACAGCATCACACCAAGGACTTTTCACAGGGACAAACTGCATTTTCTTATGAATGGAAAGAGAAAAAATCAGTTCGGCTTAAATTGGGACTCATCCTGCACCGAGATCACAGAAGGAAAACAACAAAAGCGAGACAGGGGGAACCGCCAGAAGAGATGACAATGACTACAATTCCAGAAGGTCTTAATAGCCCTTCCTCAGGAAAAGCCGTTTTCATGGAGTTCGGACCCCCGAGTCAACAAATGTCGCCTTCCTCCATGTCGCACGGACACTATCCCATGCACTGTTTACATTCCGCAGGTCATACCCAGCACGACAGCTACAGTCCGGGCTCCTCGTTCCCCAGATCGCTGGGTTATCCATACGTGAACTCCGTCGGCAGCCATTCCACCAGTCCATATCTGAGCACAGTGCAGCCCTACCAAAACAGCTCGGCGCTCGCGCAGACACGGTTAGAGGACACGGGTAAGTTGTGCGGCAGCTGCGTCTATGCATGTCAAATATTGAACTTTACGCGCACGGCACGGCCGTCTCTTCGACACAGTCCCCACGGAATCGACCTAGACGACGGAATTAGGCTCGGTAATTATTTATTGCGTAACGCTATAAACAATGTATGCAATTAAGGGTAATTATACCTAAAGTACAGCGCCGGAGTATTCATTGCTGCGCAACACCGTTGGCTACAACTGCCTCCTCAAATATTTTCCCTCCTCTCTCTTCTTCCCTTCTTCTTCTCCCCTCAGCGCCAGAAACGGAGAAAAACACGGTGGTCGAAGGCGGAGAAGTTCGGTTCAACGGGAAGGGGAAAAAGATTAGAAAACCAAGGACTATCTATTCCAGTTTACAACTTCAAGCTCTGAACAGGAGATTTCAACAGACTCAATACTTGGCGCTACCGGAGAGAGCTGAGCTCGCGGCGTCGCTGGGTCTCACCCAGACACAGGCAAGTCCACAAGGAGCTTCACTCAGCTGGAACACACACCTTTTCCCACAACATTCACAGCCATATTATTATCATTTTAAAGCTACGGATAATTTGTATATATGTATTTCTCGAACTTGACTTTGATTGCGTGCGTAAACCCATGCGTAATTCTTTTTTTTAAAACCGCCTCTTCTGTCTATTCTTTAACTTATATCCAAGCATCTAACCCTGCTCGTCTCCACTCCCTGTATCTCCCCAGGTGAAGATCTGGTTTCAGAACAAGCGGTCCAAATTCAAGAAACTGATGAAGCAGGGCGGCGGCACGATCGACGCCAACGCATTGGCCACTGGCCGTGGACTTTCGAGCGGCTCTCCCTCGGTGGCACCGGTGTGGAGCTCGCCGACCACCGTGAAGACGTCGGTGGGCACTACCGGATCTTACATTCCCAGCTACACCTCATGGTATCCAACCACACACCAAGAGTCTATGCAACAGTCACAGCTCATGTGAACACGGACCTCAGCCCTCTACTCTGCTCGAGGCTCGTGTGTCAGGAAGGGGACGGGGACGGGGGTGACTGATAATGCGCAACACCGAACCCCGGAATTCGCTGCCGCATGCCGCCGACTGACACCGTGGCCTCCTCATACCGGATGACGGCAAGCAGTGAGGACGAAGAAGAAGGAGAAGAAAGGAGCTGAGAGACTGAATAGGCACCCAAATGCGCCCAGGGGGCAACAAGGCCCTGACAGTCAGCGGAAATCGTAGACAAATGGATTTTTTTTGGGGGGGGGCTGCTGTTTATCACCTTTGTTTTTGTTTTTTTATCATATCTGTGTGAGTTATTCTATTGTTGAGCATGTTAATATGAAACCGCGTGTTTGTTTATACGCCACACTTTGGGCCCATTGGGACCTCAAAATCAATATGCACCCACAAAGTTAAGGGTGAATTAGGCCATATAGAAGTGTAATAACAATTTATTAATCCAACCATCCGACCATCGCGCTACAGGAGCGCATTCAGTCACAGAGCTTCGTCGTTCAAAGCCTCAACTTGCTACTATGTTGTTTATATGTGTTTGTTATTTAAGTTAAATTATTCAGGCTAGTTTTTCTTTTCTTATTCATGTCAGTCTGTGTTCATCCAGTGAGTGTGTTTGAAATAACAACAGTGTGTTGTTAATGCTGCACTAATGCAAGCAGAGCTTTCCTATGCCCCGATGTTATGTGAAAAAATGAAAACGGCCTGACGATTTGCTGCTTTAGAAAAAAAAAAATATCCCGAGGGGTTGAGCGGCTCATGTGTCACTGTATTTTGTACATAATTTCTCAGATTTTTTTCTTTTTGTGCTGTATACTGGATACGCTGTGAAACAGGGTTTTAGGCTTTCTGTATTTGTCGAGATGTGTTTTTTTTTGTCTAAAATAGAAAATATTTAGTTTTGTATTGATCACTTTAATTTATTGATCTGTTTCCGAAGATTGTGTACAGAATGTGCAAAAGTTTCAAAAGCAGTAAAATAATGATTTAAATTATGCCCATGAAAGGTGTCTGATTCAGTCCACCAGCGTGGTGCGGGTCTAATGCGAGCTGACACAAAGCAGTATCATGTTGGTCGTTTTGTTGCAGGCAGCGTGTGTGTGTGTGTGTGTGTGTGTGTCGTTTAGATTTATGGTTATGTTTAGCACTTAGCCTACAAGGGGTTGTGCTGCTGTTGCCGCTGCTGCTGGTTACTGGTTGCAGATGTTGTCAAACCTCTGGAGTGACCTATAAGAATTATAGAAATCTAAAGTTGCAAAAAAATCAACTCCAAGCAATCTACACGTAAATATCCCAACATGTGGTCCAGATACAGTTGAAACATTATAAGTTTGAATGAAGGTTTCTTTGATTAGAAGCCACAGTGTATCGATCCTATCTGGCCTATATATCCCACTCGTGTTGTTGTGATGTAACCTGGCGGTGCGGTGCGGGAGACCTGGATCCATTTGAAAAAAAGGTCTCTTACTTCTTTTCAACTTTCCCTCCAGCCAACGAGATAATCTTCCCGCTATTTGTCTTTGACAAACCCGATTTTTTTTTGTCCGCAGTGAATGTGGAGAGATCAATTGAGTGTGTTAAGTGAATAATTGCGCAAGAGGCAGGTGCTGCAAAAAAAAAAAAAAAAAAAAGACTGGATGAGCACGCGGGCCACGGGGCGGATCGGATGGAGATCAGTGAAAGTGAAAAGTTCAAAGGCCTTCTGGTTTGGGACACACTTTATTAGTCGTTTAGCAATGAGCCTTTTCATTTGTTAAAACTGTTTGGTTAGATATTCATTTTAAGAAAATATTGTTCTAATGATAACCACAATGTTTTAATTTATTTTATTGTAAGACAATTGTATTATTTTATTCTAAGACAATTGTATTATTTGATTCTAAGACAATTTTATTATTTTATCCTAAGACAATACCTACAAAAATACAATCACCAGTCGATTCAAACAACACTTTCAAAAATACTTATATCAAATTATAAATAATGACAAAATATAAAATAAAATAAAAATTAGGACTGAAATTATAAATAAAAAAAAAATAGTCACGATACAAACTACATTTTTTCCCCTGACATTTTACAGTTTGACTGAGAAACGAAGAATAATCAATTGCAAACGCGCGGCTCCTCCTGCTGCCAGATCTACATGAATGTATAAATGTTTTGCATTTCTATTGACACATCTGATGCAGTTCTTTAACGCTCTTGTAACAGCTACACCATCACCTCACATTCTTTTATTTTGTATTTGTTCCATGTTTCATTTCGTAGACATGTTTTAAGGAGTAAATCTATAATCTCAGGATGTATTATCATCATGATTATTACAATATGTAACAGCACTAAAGTAAAAGTAAAAAGCTTTGCTCTTACATCAACCTACACTCTCCTTTGTTATTCTAACACAAAACGCACAACATATAGGCGACAGTACTTTGTGGACAAGCTCACATCTACAATAGGCCCGTGTCTATATCTCGACAGCATTAAATAGAAGAAAAAAAGAAAAAAAGAATATGAATTGTGCTGTAGCTGCTGCAGCGAACATAAATATGCCTACCTAGCCCTAGAAAGGCGCAGCTGCACATCCAAGAGGGTCAGTGTTATTTCGCTGTATTCTCCTCTTGATTATACGAGCTGAGCCCATCAAACCCAGCATAATTACAGTAATTTCGCCCTTATTTATTCTAATGCAGTTTCCTATCTCTGAGGTAATTATGAGCAATTTTTTTTTTCGCATGGCGGATCCTTTTTTTCCTTCTTTTGCTCGCGTTGACAAAGGAGATAGTGCTCTGAAAGAAATGTGCTGCTGCCGTTAAAAAAAGAAAAAGGAAAAAAAATATAGCGAAATAGGTGAGCTGCCATTTCGTCACTGTTCCCCGAGACTTAGCCTACAAGGCTGGCAAATTGCTTGCAGGTGTACATCACCGAGTTATCAATGCGAAGAGGCTTCAGAATTAGCAAGGCACAAAGCAGGAGGAATGAAAGCAGCGACCGAATTAAAGAACAACTTGTGTGTGTGTGTGTGTGTGTGTCTCCTTCCTTATACATCTCCTCTCGGTGTGTGACCTGCTTTCTGAGAAGAGAAGCTCCTTGGTTGCACGTTACATACACTGCAGACTTTTCCCTTTCCCTTAACAGTTATGCTGCAGAAAGTAGGTTTCACTACTAATAAACTAGCATGTGAAATGGTTTCAGATCATCGAATAATCAGCAACATTCACCGATCTGAATAAGAATGAGGAAAAAGAAAAAGTAAACACATGCTATGGCGAGGAGAATCCGCGTTTCCAGTTTTTTTTGTTGTTGTTTTTTTTCTCCTAACACCCGACTCCCATATGCATTCAGGCGTCACGCCACTTCCAGTTATAAAATATGTAAGAGATAAGCGTTTAAATGCTCACCCTTCAGCCTGGGATGTTGAAGAGGCCACGCAGCAGCAGCTCCCCGCGTGGAGGCGGATGAGCCGCAGCATCCTGCAGCACAGACACGCGAGCAGCGCCCAGATCCAGCCAAATGTGTCCCATGTGTCGGTCTAAGCTTATAGCAGCCGAGTTCAGAAAATGACTGAAAATGTCTGCTTTATTTCCCCCTCTTTATAGCCGATGGGGGGGCAAAAATGTAGATTATTAGCATAAATGTTTACTCCTCATTACGCTGATGACATTGTGCACTCGAGATCTTGGTAATCTTTGGGGGGAAATTATGAGTAATTTTTTAAAATTTAAAGCAGCAGTTACCATGCAATTCAGGCTAATTCCGCGTAGGCTCCCACACGGATATAATTATCGTCGAGTCAAGATGTGAGGCTAAAAACTATGCATTGATATTCCCATTTATTATGTACATACAACTTTGACAATGTTGACGCACGGAATTGCGGGAAATTGTCTTGTGTAAAAAAAAAAAAAGAAGAAAAAAAAGCAATCGCATCCCATATTAGGCCATCTCAAATTGCGAAGAATTATATAGTAATTGCAGGCTTTCAGATTTGAAAGCCAGAATGCTCAAACCGGAGCAAATGTGGATGAAATTACTGATCCGGGGATAAATTAGGAGGGGTATGGCATTTACAAGTTGCGCCTATAAAATGCAAAAAGTATAAAAACCATGCACAGCAGCAGATCCATGGTGACTCAAGTCACGTGGGGCAACAGCAAACAACAAGACATGCACTTGTAGTCATTGTCCTAAAGGTGGATATCGATTCAACAATATTTTACTGAACTATCCGTTCTGATTGCTTCACAACTAGTGCACAAGGTACATGCATGGTAGTGAATGGTCTAATGGAGAAAACCAGCTCAAATCGTGTCATCATTTCAGTCTGTGGTGCAGTGATCGTGCAGGCCCGCCATCGTGCATTCGCACTCTCTGTGCAATAACGTTAGAGACAATATATAGAGGTCCATTCAAACGGAGTATAGGCCTGTGCACATGTCGTGTCGGGGCAGGGCACAGAGCTGCTGCATGCCAAGGATGTGACGCTGTCAGCCCCGGGGAGGAGGCTCCATCATGGAGATACAGCAACCGCTGAGAAGTTACGGTCCTAATTGTGTACAAGGAAACGATCCCACTTCATGGCCCGTGGTGGTTTGAAGGGAAGAAGACTGACAGACACGATCATGAATGAGATCTGTATCTCTCTATCTGTCTCTATCCACCAACGTATTAAATAACTGCTCAATTAAAATACATTTGGTTTTCCTGGCTGCACTAAATTACTTTATTACTTTTTTTTTTCTGGACGTGCGCCTGCGTTTTTCCATGTAGCCCTCGGGCCCTCGGAGCCACATAAATAGTAATGTAGGTCAACGTGCTCGTCTTCGCGGATCAGAGACTCGACGTGAGAGACGTGAGACATGTTTCCATGATGCTGTGGTGTAGCTGCGGGCCGTGTTGGACCAAGTTCCCCCTCTCCCCTGCTCTCGTGTTAGGCTGACTTCATAGAACGTCTGGAAAGCGACTCCCTGACTCCAGAGAGTCTGAGGATCCTGTGCTGGTTCATGCCCACCCTCATCTTCCCCTGGGCCTCTGCCCGCCTGTTAGCCTCGGCTCGGCTCGGCTCGGCTAATAACCCCAAATGTAACCCCAGACAGTTGATGGATTATCTTATGCTTGTCCGAACACACTCGTGTAATTACAAACAACAAATTATTACTTAAAAAAATGGCCTTTAATCGGTGTAAACCTTCTTTTTTTTTACGCCTAGCTTAGAGTCGTGGCTAACTTCGCTTGCAAGCTAGTTCTCGGTGGTTGCTAAGCAACTCAAAAGACAGCTAGCTTAACATGCTATAGGCTATTGATTTTGTTATTTGCTATTTCAACGATCTTCTGTAAACCACCACCTAAAATACGTGTAAATTATGATGTGCTAAATACCTGCAGCATGTTTGTTTTTGCTAGCCATTAAAAGATGGAGGAGTTTCATTTAACTGGTTAAATTTGTAAAATTTGTAATATTAAAGTGACACCAATATGACTTCAATGAGCCATTTGATGCCATCAAATCATGCAGCACTCATCAAGCATTGCATTTATGCTTTAAAAAAATCACATGCATAAATTGCTGAGTAAAAAGGGTATAATAATAAAAAAATAGTCCCTGCAGCCATAGGCCTATATTTGTTATTGGGACAAGTGCAGAGGAGATATGAAAGCAAATCCTCCTCAGTCATACAATGCCATTAATGCACGTGCACAGAAAACATTTTGTAATTCAAAAGAAGGATTCATGAGATGTATATGCACAGAAAACATTTTTTTTATTTAAATAACTTCTGGTCATATATGGAACACTGCTAAAATAAATAAGACAAAAATACATTTAAGTGTGGTACAGGTAACTCAAGAGGGTGGGACAATCAGTAGCTTACGGTGATGAATGGATTTGCACCAATAGCCTTTTAAAAAAAAAATCAGTGTCATAAAAAAAAAAGCTGTCGTAAATTATTTACATACGTGGATTCATACACTTACACTTAAATATATTCAAATCAACTAATGACACGAGGAATGGATACAAGGTAAGCTGTGCTTTTTTTTTTGTCTCACAACAAAATGAGGTCATGTTGAAAAAGGCACGATACAGTTCACTTGTGCTACATCTGTGACAGGTTGTCCTGCGATTCAGGTTTTATTTTTGCAGGAATGGCGAAAAAGTGACGTCCGCGTAAAAGTGGGCTTGGCGCCCTGGCTGTGATTGCTTTGGGTAATAGTGGTTCATTCATCCCTCGACATACACATAATAAATAAATACAAAAATAACTGTAGAAATCTCGGTCTACCGTTTGCCAGCGCGAAAACTGGCAAGGTCCACGAACCTGCCTGCATGGCTCCATTCCTAGATGCGTAAAGTTCGCATTGCGCACACGCTAGATCTGTAAAATGAAGGTATTGGCATTTAGTCTTTTTTTCACCAGTATTATCCGATTTAAACCAGATGTTTCTTTTTGTTTTTTTTTTAAATTTCAGAATATCGTCCCAGCGCTTATGGCGGAGTTGTGGTGCATGTGCTGGACCAGGGGAGGCTGCAGATGCGTCGTAGAGTTCGTGGTTGAGTACCAGGAGTAGTTTGCCAAAAACGACGAGGACGCACTCGTGCTGGGAGGGCTGCTGCTCTGAGGTAAACTGGAGTTGACACTGTTCATTCTTTGAGTCTGTGGAAAGTCCCAGGCAGTAGTTGGCGGAGACGTGCAAGGGGGGGATTCACTGGAAGCGACGAGCTCAGGGGGCAGTTCTCCACTCTTCCACAACTTCTTGAACTTGGAGCGACGGTTTTGGAACCAGATTTTGACCTGAAAAAGGAAAGAGATATCAGCATAAAAATGATAACCGATAATTTGCCCATTCAAATTCACATTTTAACAGTTTTGATGCAGTTTCATATCAGACATAAAATGAACATTTGACAGAGTATGACCCCGCGTCTCAAATGTACATCACCTGTGTTTGCGTAAGGCCCAGCGAGGCGGCCAGCTCGGCCCGTTCGGGTAAAGCCAAATACTGCGTCTTTTGAAACCTCCGTTGAAGTGCAGCCAGTTGGAAGCTGGAATAGATGGTCCGCGGTTTCCTGACCTTCTTTGGTTTTCCATTAACCATCCGGATCTCCGGCTCACTCTCTTCTTTCTCTGAAGGAACATTCAAATGGAATCGATGTTATGCATGAAACATGTCAGTGTCACAGACAGAGACAGTTATGCATTTTCAAGTCCACAACTACTATACTAATTTATTGTAACAACATTTAATATTATTGTGTAGAGATCAAATTATAGAATTCATGTAAATTAACTGAACATTCATTATTCCTATTTTAAAACATTTTTGATTTCATCCTGCAGTAATTCGCAACTTGCTCCGCAGAAATTCCATGCCATGAGCCAATTTAAGAAATTTGGTCTCAAACAAAAAGCATGCATGATGCATTAAAATCAATCTGAGAGCTTCCTCACCTGTGTCGGCTGGAGTAGGAGACGAGCTGGGGCCATAGGAGCTGTATGCACCGTAGGATGAGTTGAAACCAAGGTCGTAGGATTTGGCGTTGTACGGCACGGTGCTCGCGGCGCCGCCGTGGTACTGGTAGGAGCCGAGTTGGCCAAAGGGAGAGCCCGCGCAGTGGCCGGGCTGCTGGCTGTTGTAGTAGCTGCTGTCCGTCGCCGTGGATACCGGCAGAGTCGGGGACTCCTGCGATTTGTGCAAACTGTGGTAATTGCTTGAGGTAATCTGGTTCGAATGCATATCGGTATTTAAGCTCTCAAAAACCCCGGTCATTTTTCGTGGTTGAAGTGGAGCAGTCTCTGTAAAACCCTAAGCGCCCAACAACACACTACAACAAAAACAAAAAAAAACAATGATTGCAGAAGTGCAAGTTAAAACACGACTCGAATCGTGGACTGAGGACCGCTCTTCTTGAATCAAAGCGCATTCCCTTGTAAACTGTGGCAACAACAAAAAAAGAAAGAATCAGCGGAAGGTGTGTCCCTCTGTCAGTGGCCTGTGATTATCTGCTCCAGTCGGCGGTGGGAGCGCATTTATGAGCGAGTGAGAGGGAGAGAGCTACTGTGTCTGAGGCAACCAATGGGCAGGGGCCGCACCACTGACTACTCCCCACCGCGTCCACCCTCCATTATTTGTCCAGGTCTGCCTGCCTGCCTGCAGAGAGTTTCCATCTGAGCGTCTCCAAAGAATCAGAGAAGAAGGCACCGTGACCAAAGACCTGCAGGCCCAACAGGTCCGACCTCGATCCAGTGACACACGCGGAGTAATTCATCCCTCTGCGCAATCATGCATACCCGATCAAATATGACTTCAGCATGTGGACATATGTAATACACATCAGCAAATTAGTTTTCAATGGCTCTGTGGTTTTGTGGCTGCCATTTTTCCTTTTGAATTTTACGCTTGTCAGCGTGGCAAATTTATATCAGTTTTAAAGTGCGTGGAACCACAAGGCCTTCGTGAAGCTACATCTGATTCAGAATTAGTCTCAAAAAGTCAGAAAAATTGTGTGACGCGAACAGAACGAGGCAGAACCGCACAGGGAGTTCGGTTAGTGAGGATCCAAGGGTGTGGATGCAGAGTCAAACCCTGGGGATGAGACTGGAGGTTGCGTTAGGTGACTCGATGAGAAGGCTACAGCGCCTCCAGGTGTTGGGAATCGGACTTGCAGACCTTTATTTCACACTTTTCACTGTATTTAATTTTTTTCTGCAATCGGTGCATAAGAGCAGGTAGGACGAACCGTTGTGGCAAATAGCTTCCTTCGAATCACCACGTGGAGAGGTTTAACAGAAGTGTGTTTTATCACCGCAACTGCAAAGTGTTGGTCGTTTCACGTTTTGTCAGAGATGCTGGGGTTCGTGCGTCCATCACCACAAGGTGGCAGCATAGTTCCTTTTATTAACACGGCACAGACGTACTCAGTTTATTGTAATGCCACAGAGCACCACTTGGCACCTCAGCAATGTCATTAATATATACTATATAATTGATTTTCAGTCTGTCAGCTGAATCTTGAAGATGAATGATGCTGATCTCTCATTCTCACTTTCTACAAAACAACACACTTACATCTACAGAAATCACTAGTCCTAAATCGACACCCAGAATAAAATTCTATATTAGAACCTTCCCAAAGCTTCGACAAATAATCGTCTTGCTATGTGTTGACAGGCTGTTGTACCAGGTAATGTAAAACCCCCATCTTGGTGGCTAGAAGTACCACATCTCTTATTAAATTTGTATATAACTACACTCACATTCAATACAATGGGACCTTACTCCTTTCAAGCAAATACACAAACAAGTTGATGGAATCTCTCTCATTGGGGAACTTAAGTGAGTTAGCTACAACAAGCTGGGACTCTCCCAAGAGGCAGACTGAATGTTGTGGTCAGAAACAAAGCAGCGGAGCTATCGTGACCTAAGCTTTACTAACAAGTTGTAATCTTACAACTGCCATGATACAACTATTTAGTGTCCATTAGTGGACCATCCTTGTCATGCAATGTGATCCATGTCATGTTCCACGATTAGTCACTTTTTATATTTTGCTTGTTTTGTCAGGCATGATGAGTTTTCTCTGGCTGCTGCACAGCAGGGCCCCTAGAACCAGTACAGTACTGACTGCCCATTGTTTTTCTGAAAAGCGAGCAATCCTCTCCCACCATGGGCCGTCGGGTCTTTATGTCACTGCTCATTAGTGGAGCATTGTCTCTGCATTCAGATGCCCGGCAGAAATTCTGCTGCCGGAGTCACGTAGTCGAAGTTAACAATGGAAGTCATGCAAGTAATTATCTTCTCTAATCAGGATTCTTGTCGTCCGAGGTTCAGTTCATGTGGCTGTTTGACGGCTGGTGAAGAATAAGAATATCAGAAGAATATTTTTTGATATTGGTCAGAGAGGAATTCACGTCATATGATGAACATCAACCGATGTGCCAAGGCTCTCATAACAACACAGACAGTATTACTGTAGGCTAATTTTCTTGCTGCGTTATGCTCAAGGTTTCCTGTTGTCATGGCGGTCATGTCCAGTTAGTTGATTATAGTTTTAATTTTTAATGTTAATGTTTTTACACTCTGTTGCAGTGTAAGAGCAGCTGGTTTCATAATCATCAGTGCTCAGAGACATGGAAATGATGCCAAATGACAGGACACAGATGTAAGGAGCCTTTATCATGCATTCCAAATGACCATGTACACAGCAACTTAGCCTGAATCATGTGTACATATTCAATATCTATCCTTTCAGTTCCTATCGTCTCATCTTTGTTTGCTGTGAGAAAAAAAACACACAAACAAGGACAAAGCTAAAATGCCCTGTCGTTAATATAATTATTTCTCTTTGTTTTTATGCTATTTAAATTGTTAATTGTTAAATTGTTTTTATGCTATTTAAACAACCACCCATTATTTAACTTTTCATGAATGCCATGGAAGTTGCCTCGCATTATTAAAGAAGATGTAAAACTGACACTTGCACATAATCAGTTTTGGATTGAGCACAGAATTCAAAATGTTAATCCCTCATGTAATGAAATTTCCATAACCTTTTAAAAGATTAACCGTTGGCCTCAGGGTTAACGTAATAACGTATTTTCTTGTTCGTCTTTTGTAATCTAAACAAAAAGAATATTATTTTGTGTTTTCATTAAGAAAATTCACAGTGAGTTATAACAACATAGTGTTATGTTCACATATTCAATGAGAAGTTTGCAAACAGACCAAAGAAAGAAGAAAGTAAACAACACCTGAGATTAGAGACTTCTCTTGTTATGTACAGTATATATGGTCTGTATAATTATACTGTTCCCTATTTCAAGCAACACTTAATTACAGCCTATACACCGCTGCCATAAGAAAGGTTGCGAGGAGAAAACATGCTCACAAAATGTCACTATACCGACTGATATTGACATTTTGTCTTGACGAATGCAAAGTGCACAAAACAGGAAGTTACAATGAAAAATGACAACCCTGACAACCCTTTGTGGCAGTATTGATCTCTTACCTGCCGTTATCTTGTTTATATATTTTTCTTTTTGTTGCAGAATCTCAAAAGACAAACAACAGCCAACATCTTTCCGATGAAACACCATGAGGTGAGAGTTGAGAATCATTAAATCAAAGTCAGGGCTCAATAGAGTAGAAGAAATCAACCTTGCACTCCATGACCACAGTGTGTCTACTGTCTGTTTATGCTGGCAATGACTCAGTACAAAACTTATGGCAACTGGCAGTAAAAGAAGACAGGCAGACGGTGGAACAGATGTTACACCGAATATTAACCTATCTATGAAGCAACTCGCTGCAATTAGTTTCAGGACATAGTCTGAAATCCTAAATTAACAAGAAATGATGTCAATTATAGTGTATGTGCAGAAACATGATAATGATTATGATGTTTTGATGTTCTCTGCAGGAAAATTGACAGACTTTGTCACAGTGCATACACTACAAATTCACAGTCCTCAAAGATTTAATGCAAATCCTATTCTTGTTCGCTCCTGTTCTGCATGTGTGGCCAGATGGAAGGAGTACACTGGTCCCAAATTTCAAATATCATATGTTCATAAATTTGATATCATTATATTCAAGGATATCTTAAGTACAACTTAAGTTGTTTGAATTTCATACAACTCAAGGCCTACCATTTTTTTTTAATAAACATAAAATTTTTAAATATACCTTTAGAAATAATATGTCAATGTTTTAACCTGGGTATAGAGCAGATGTGAGATGTTTTTTTATTATGTACTGTACTGTGGGTCAACAGGTGCAGTAATGGTCGTGCTGTGTTTAGCGCAGGCAGGTTTCTGGCTCAGTAGAGTGATTAGGCTGTCGGTGGATTCTCTTCCCTGATTTCCTGCTGGGTCTATTGGAGCATTCATCACCTTGGCAACTCACCCTTTTAGTCAAATCACATGAAGTTTTTCAGCTTTTGGCTTAAAAGTTGAAAAGGTTTTTAGAGCAAACCAATGTACCGGTGGGTGGTTTATTCGCTCTTCCCTTGTTTGACACAGAGTCCGTAAATAAAAACTTCTGCAGTGTCTGTATACATTCACCTCGTGCACTTCTTGCAAAACATGGAAATGATCTACTAACTGTTTCTTGACCTCTCACTTGGAAAGGTTGAGCCGGGCTCCGGACACGAGCTGGAGTTGAAGTTGGAAACCTTCAGCCGGGTGTTCATGATTGAGCATGTGTTTCCTAAGAATTAGTCACGGCGGCTTTTCCCCTGATGAGAAGTTATTTTTATCAACAAAGGCTTTAATGGCGAGTGCTGCTAGACAATAACAATTGGAAGGAAGTTTTCAGTTTGGTGCTCGTAACAGATGTAAGGTTAATGTTTGATGCTCCACAATGGGCCCGATCTGTGTTAAAGATCACCGTACTGGGTGATTTTTATGTTTTCAGTTGGAGCATTGCATTGGCTAATGAGTTGAGAAAGTTCTAAAGCTTCATCTGCTCATAAAAAAAAAAAAACATTAAACCAATAACTAAATAATTTGAAACCTAAAATGATACGTGGTTCTTCATGAAAATCCGAAAGTCCCATTTTAATTTAAAATCCTGTTCTACTGTATAACATAAATGCCATGATATGATAACAGGTCCCATAGGCCTTTTTTTCTACTAAAACAAAAATGATTTTGCACTTTGCAGGCCCAATAAAGGAATCCCCAGAATTCCCTGTGTCATCTGCACGGCCCGCCTGAGAAAGAATTCAGAGGGGTCTGCGAGGTCCCCGCTCCCTTCATTGTTGATTCAGCGGCACACCCCCCACCCAGGACCCATAAATGGATGAGGTCCTTTGTGCGAGGGGAGTGGAGCAGATTTACTGCGGATGGTCTCTCTACAAAGGGCCACGCCACTGTCACAACAGGACCGGGATCAGCTGCTCACCGCTTTCACACAGTATGATTTAACGCCGTGCTAAACACGGCCACTGATGCAGACACAGCCTATCCAGCCACTCAGCATCCATGCACCTCAATGTGAAAACAGTGAGAGCTTGAGAAGATGATCAGATAAGATGACAGACATTCATTTTAGTTTTACCATGGTGCTTTAGGTTCACAAGTCCAAAATTTACCAATATATAAATCATACATCTCTTTAGTTATCAGTTAGACTGATAACGACATTTGATCTGTGGTCATCAATATGGCTTATTTTCTGGGCAATAAAATTAGAAGACTTGTTTTTAATGTTTTAACACTCGCACTCATGCTCATTTAGCTTCGCCACATGTACATTTTGAGCACGCTTCATTGCCTCTCTGATAACTTGTGGGTTTGGTTTCCTCTGACAGCGCTTCCCTTGTGGCTCACTGTCCAGCTTCAACAAGTTCTGCGTGAAGGTGGCAAATTGGTGAAATCCGACCATCAACTTCAACTGACGACATGTAATTTTATTTGTCGGGGGAAATTTGTTTTGCAGCAAGACATACACATAAACCAGAGGACACAAAACAACACAGCACAGGACGCTCATGTCAAAACACTTGTGCTACTGCTCTCAGCATCTCTCTCAAGAATGGCGTGAGTTGTCTAGATTTCAAAACAGACAAAAATCCATCAGCCTGAAATGTAATCAATGTTACAATCTTTTATAAATGCCATTAGAAATCTGATTGGACCTACATTGAGGTGTTAAAAAAAGTCTTATTTTTAAAGTAAACAGCATCCACTGCTTGCACTGCATTGTTGTCATCATTATGGTTTCATGCCCTGGCACATTAGCAAATTGCTTATGCCAACTGCGCATTTTGGACATGTTTCCTCGCCTCTCTAATAACTCTTGGGTTTGGTTTCCGCCACCAGTCTCTGTTATGGTGACTGTGAAATTTAAGGAGCTGGCCCTTCTGTCCGAACAGGCTTTGAGTTTCAGACCTCCCAAAACCATGATCCGTGATTCAACACATACACGGGACATATGCCTCTCTGACCAAACCTGCATGGACACCAACAGTATGAAATGAAAAGATTTAACTTGGGTAGTGTGGAGATACCTGCAATTATGTTTATTTGCAACTATAAAACAATGATTAGAAGAACCTCTTTACAAATGTGGCGTAGGTGGTAAGGTGGTTATTTCCACATTTCTTAAACTTCAGAATCATGTTGAATTCTCAGATTAAGAGAGTTAACGCATTGACTTCTTCCAATGATCAAACCAGTCCAGTGAAGGTAGCATTTGAAACAGGCTCAAATTCCCTACCCACAAGTGAAACTTAATATCCTCACCGCTGATTTTACTGGGGGGCCAAACAGACCTTTTCTCAAGTCAGTGTTCGCACAAAAGTGCAGCTAATCTGTGGAGAAAGGCCTCGTCACCTGCAGGGGTCCACCTGTTCGACCTGCAACGTCTCTCCAGTTTCCCCGTTCCCACTGACCCGAGACAATACGAGGCCGGGCAGGTTCACCTCCTCTCTCAGCTCATGTTACGTGGCCGCCCAGGGCAGAAGTGGACATGAAAGTGCTGTTTACGTGGCTGATTGAGCTTGGGTAAAGGCAGTCACACACCTTTTCACTCACAAGGACGCGCACACAAGCAAGCGACTTAACCTCTTTCCATTATTTAGCATGAACTGATTTATCCGAGACCTGCTCCGTGTCGCAGCATCGCTCTAACTTGACAAAAGTCTCACAGAGCCGATTTACAGTTTTGCAAGCACACGCTGATGAAATTACATAGGTGTTTTTTCTCTGTTTCTGTAAAACATATAGATGTGCTGCTTATTATCTTAGGGTATATGTGCCATAGTAATTAGTGTCAAATTAATATTGAATAAGATTGCAGGATACAATTTCAACAGGTCATAACATGTTATTTAACCGTTATAAAACTGCTGATTCTATTTGGGTAAGTACCAGCATTACATGTAGGCTTCCAGAGCCTGACTGTATGTGTCTCACTTTTTCAAATGAGGTCAGAACGAACACATTGGTGTCCAACAGATTGGTGTCCATTCAGTCTGGACTAACTAGCACTGACCGTTTTCCACTGGAGAATCTGGTTGACATCAGTGAGGAGGCTCGTGATGCATCTGTTACCGAACCCACAGCAACAGAGATTCCATTCACATATCTTACACTAGAACCTCCCAAGTCATTTGCTGCAATTAGGAATGTGGTAAGGACACCCCCACCACCACCATCCCATCCCCACCAGTCCCTGCCGACACACACACACACACACACACACACACACACACACACACACACACACACACACACACACACACACACACACACACACACACACACACACACACACACACACACACACACACACACACACACACACACACACACACACACACACACACACACGCACACAGAGGGCTTTCTAACTTCAACAATGCCCACATTGTGCTGTATTCTGATGTGCGATAGTGGCCCATGCTGGCTCAAACTACACACCAACATCAAACACCAGCAGCCACGATGTGATACAATGAACATGAATGTTTCTTGCAGGTTTGGAAGATGACACACACTCGCGGCTCCCATCACTGCATCCGGTCGGTGGAAACCTCTTTAAGTAGTTTAGTCAGCTGTTTGTGAATTTCTTAAACCTGGAGGATCACAAAAAGTCCTAATTTCTCAAGAGAGCTTAATCGTTCAAACAAGAACATTATCAAAAGTGGAATGATAACTAAAGTTTTGATTTAAAATCGGTGTTGGGACATCCTGCATTTAATGAACACACAATCTTTCCTGTACAGTGATTATTTATTTATGAACCTGGTCCTCAGCAGGTGTTACTAATGTGAGCAAACATTAATATTTGATTAAATATTTCTATGGAAAGATGATCAACCCCGAACCCAGAATATACAGTGTGTGTGTGTGTGTGTGTATATATATATATATTTGTTTGTTTGTTTGTTGTTAAATCAGACAAATAAAGACTGAAATTGCAGTTATTTTAAAGACCTCACAGCCTTCTAGTGACCTACAGGAGCTGGTCTTCTTGCCCGTCTGAATTTGGGAGGTTAACAGTGTTTGTCCAGCTGACTGACACCTGACTTCATGTTTATCTGCCTTGCACCCAACTAAAATAGCCTAAAAACCTTCACTAATATGTACTTGGATGTTCCATTTATTTTCTTGTTCTTACTCATCTACAAATTAACCAATGGGAAAATTAGAATATGGTATTTGTACAACTGAGTAAGATACACGTAAGATTAAAATATATATTTCAACACATCTTAGTTTAGTCCAATAGTGGCATTATTGTTTGTGTTTTGTCTTTTTAAATGTGAAGAAGAAATCTTCTAAAAGATTATGGGAACCTAATTGAAAGTTGATTTTACCAAACCAGCTGTCCCATGGCTTTTCAGTCTCTGACACCATTTTTCAAGGTTCGCAATATTTGACCTTACCAGCGATAAAAGTTCACTCCTGAGCCAACTTCATCGAGTGAGAGCGAAGAAAGGACTGATAAGACTGGGTGATGTATGGTTGTCAGGTGATTTTGTTTTGGCCTAGTAGTTAGTATTTTCAACATGGAGGAATGTTGAGGAAGAACCACTGGGACATCTAGCTTTGCTGTGAGGCATTGTTCTAGATTAACATAGAACTGATTTTACTGAATTACATTCACTGCAGGAGAACCGCAGCAGTAAACCACTATCAAGAATCCAAATGCAAGATCGACACTAATTTCTCTACAAGAGTCAAATTTTAAAGGTATCCTGAGCTGAGGCAGACATTAAATTTAGATGGTACATTGTTGACAACCTTATCAAGTATGTAAACTATTTCTTGTAAATGCTACATTGGGATTTTTGTCTCGGTGCAGTTCGTACCGGCGGGCGGAGGGGGCGCTGTGGAGCGGCTGGGGAGAGCCGGGGGAGGTAAGAGACCGCGGCCGCTTCAGTCCAACGCCACCGGCTGAGCGGTGCAGAGCAGCGGGGTCTGCGGCTCTCAACTTCGGACTAACTGGGTTCATCTGGACCGCGTCGCAATGCTGCTGCTGCTGCTGCTGCTGCTGCAGGGGAGACGCTCTCCGCCGCGAGCTGCACTTTTACTAATGTTTCACCTCCTGGAGCCGAGCGTGGTGCTCGCCTTCAACCTGGACACCGGCCATGTCATCAGGAAAGGCGGAGAGCCGGGCAGTCTGTTCGGCTTCTCTCTCGCCATGCACCGGCAACTCAACCCGGATAAAAGAATGTAAGTGATGGAGCCTTCCTCTCTGCTGCTCTCCACTTTAGTGTGACTGCTGAATTAAAGTGCAGCTCAGTTAACAGAGACACCTGACGACATGATTTCTCTCCGACTAAAGTTTCATCCGACTCATCCTGTGCAGGGGACATTTATCCAACATGAGGATTCCACCTAAGACGAATAAACCGATTTTTCCAGCAACGTATAAAAGTTACTCTGACAATCCTCCAAAGTGTTTCTTGTCAGATGATGAGACTTTTTGTACTTTATCTTCAATAGATTTCTTTACTGTCCCCCCCCTGATGCTTTGAATATGAAATGGGGAGAAGCCCAAGAACAACAAGTGAATCAACAATGGTCATAACTGTCATGCAAATGCGTCTGTCAGGTCAAACCGAGGCAGGAGATAATAGTCTCAGGCTGCAACTCTTACTCGATTTACTGCTCGGTTTTTTAAGCTTTTCTAACTGTTGATTTATGTTAAAAATCATTTGCTGAAAATGTCACAGATTCTCAGATTGAAGTCAAAGTGCAAATGTGACGACCTGCTACTTTTCCCAATTTATAACTTTTCAAATACAACATTTTGGGGCTTTTTGTAAATTAAAACAGGTAGATTCCACATTGCACAATCTTTCAATATTTAATTGACTAAACTAATTGATTGATTAACGTATGGTGAACATAATTGTTACCAGTAGCACTAGTTAAGCGGTTAATATTAACTATGTGGTATTCACAGTTTTTTCTAAAAGAAAAAATTGGATTTTTCGGGTTCAGTTCCGCCGTATTTGGATTTATTTTTGTTAATATCAGCAGTTTCTTTCATCAATCGCTGGGCAGCTCTATTAACAGTTCTTTTGATGACATAGCAGGTGCTTTTTCACTCAGTGGTTTAACCTGTAAACGTTTATATGTAAGCAGCACTGAGCATGAGTTGAAAACAAAAAAAAGGACGAATATTTATACTTGTTTTGAATGAATGTAAATGACTAGTTGACTGATGCGCCCAGTGGTCAGCTGTCACATGATTCTGTAATTTCAGACATGTGCACAAATAAGGTTAGGTCAGAGAGGTTCTGAGCTCGCGCCAGAATAAAAGTAAACAGTATTTCAAGAATGCCAGCTGAAGCTATACCATGCACACACTACTGTAACCCGTATCCTTTGGCTAGCCCCGAGGTTGCGGAAAAAAAATGTCTGTGTGGTGAGCCTGATCATCCTGCCACACAAAGAGCAAGGGGGGTGAAAGTGAGGAGAGGGGGTGGCGTGTCAAAGCCTGCACACAGGGTAGGGCTGCCTGTAAGCTCCTGTTAGACACTGGTGAGTAGCCACAGGTCCCTGCAGCAGCACGTTGAGAAGCAGGAATTAGGAGCCCTGATAACAAGGCTTATTTCCCAAAGATCACACAGATTAGCCTTAACTTGTGGAATTTTTATCTAACTGCTGTTTGGTCTACTGTGGAAAGGCAGCTCAGGGAGAAATGGAATGTAACAGCTACAAAAATTTGGAAGATGTCTTTCATCTTTTTTTAATTTTTATTTTGTTGATCACATAAAATCAAGGGTTAACCACCTTAATATTTGTCAGCATTGACAAGTGTAAAGAGAGCGTGAGTCACGAAACTGAAAGTAATATTTCTTGTGCAAACAGGGTGGGTTCGAAATGTGACACTGGCCTGATAGTTTGTTTTTCAGCCGATAAAAGTAAGATGAAAGTGAAGATTGGCCTCCTTTACATGCCGAGCTTTGCGGGAGCTCGCCCCAGTTTTCTTCAAAGATGCTACACACATTCTCCTCAAGTGTGTAAAACCAGATTGTAGCCAAATCAGTTTCCGTTCCATCGGAAGTCAATAATCGCTATCTGTGAACTCTTCAATTGCACGATTGGAGCGGCTCGCCAACACGTCGCCTCCACCGTCGAATTTCTAGTAGAAAAAATATCTCGAAGAATCAACGACAGCAGCCAATCAATCAGTCAATCAACCACGGGACTACAGAGTAGTTGGGGGTTTCTCGTGGTGAAGGACTGTGTAGTGTGTGTGACCCCCCTCTCACCAGACAGTTGTGTAGTATGAACTCACAACAAGACTCCCGATCACAAGACAACAAGTCGTGTAGTGTGAACTGCACAGTGATCTGATGACTGTGAAAGTCGTGTAGTCTGAATTTGGATTATAAAAAAACTAGACGCTGCTTGGTGACAGCTTTCAAACTATCATGGCTACAATAGAGGGGCCGATCGAATTAAAAACATTTTTAAAAAAAGGATGTGGGGAAAATGTATAGCAGGACAATTATTTTCTCAATCATTAGGTCTACGAAATATTTTTATTACAACAATTAAGAGGAAAGTAAGAATTAAACAGCAGCTCCCCCGGCCGGGCCATGATGTCTGCTCCAAATCCTCGTGACCCTGGGATAATCAGCCAGACGAGTCAAGTGAAAGCTCAGTAGAGCACATAGAATAAGGTAATGAACAGCCCTGCCTAATTTAAAGTGGTGAGGCACACTGACCACTCATGAAAACACGAGTCAGCAATGAATCACAGACTCCACATCCGTCTCTCTTGTTCTCTTACAAATGTGTTTGATCATGATCACGAGCAGCTGTGAAATTCCACTGGCATAACTGCTTACATTAATCTGATTATTATAAATTGTATACGAAAAGAGCAACTTTTGTTCTCAAACTCCTTTCTAAACAAAATTTGGCGAGCATCACGTGACTACTAGATTGATTAAAATGAATTTAATGTCAAACTTGAACTGGCCTTTCATCCCCTCTTTGCTGCAATTGAAAAGGTTGTTTTATTTATAATGCATGAAACTATTTGTGCAACCATTCTCACGGGTGAAAGGCACAGCTTGGATTCTCACATTGTTCATGGTGTCATTATGCCTTACGTCTCATATTGGTTTTCTGGTGCGTGGAAGAAGCACAGAGATCCAGGTTTGAACAGGAGACTGAACATAATGTGGCATCTTGCAGAGAAGCAACTGGATGCCTCTCCCATGAATAATGTGTTGAGTTAATGATGTGGATATAACGTCCTCTCAATGAAACCAGAGAAAAAGGCCATTTGACGGGACATGCGTGGCCATCTGTGCACATGTAACCTGAGAGAGGAAACGCATCAGCGAGTCATCAGTCAAACTTTATTCTCAACTTTGGCAAGTTTGATATGGATCGTGTAGCTTAGAAATGGGTTCATAAAATGCAGTGAACACAGAGGACTTTTTCCAAGTATTTGTTTTTTTTAGTTGATCTTGGTTTCTCCTCTGATGTGTGCTAAGCCAATCACAGGTCAGCACCAAACCAATCTGTGTGTGTGTGTGTGTGTGTGTGTGTGTGTGTGTGTGTGTGTGTGTGTGTGTTTGTGTGTGTTTGTGTGTGTGTGTGTGTGTGTGTGTGTGTGTGTGTGTGTGTAAACTGAAACAGTTAGAACAGCTGCACCAGTTCATGTGGCTCTGAGTGCACAGCTGTGGAGCACTGCAGCACATCTGTTAACAAAGACCAGTGAGATCACTGTGTAAAGCCACACCATTCACTACGTATTCACATTTACACTACAGTGAAAGGCATGATGGGATGTGGTTTCACACTGTAGCCTGGCTGATCCTGGATTTTGGAGGCAATACGATATTTACATTCGAAAATTAAAAAAAATAAAAACTCCAATAAACAGACAGATTTAACAGTGGAAGGTTTAATAACCAACTATCGATTTCCAAAATTACCTCAGATAAGCTAGTAAGTGGACCTTGAGTCAGGATTCTTTTGTTAGTACTGAAACATCCATGGTGAGCAAATATCTCTGCCCTGAATTATCGAGTGGACCTGCATTTCGCTTCATGTTTTTTTGGTTTTAATAGAAGTTACACGTTATACCATCTTTCAAGCAAAAAATTTATTATTTGCTAAACTTCTTAAAAAAAACCTAAAATCTAGCCTTTTAGAAAATCTAGTTCATGTGTCCACTGCACTGGTGTGTAGCACGTCAATGTCAGTGTTGCCCTTCAGCTACTTGCTAAATTCTACAACTGTCACTTTCCTGAGTAGCTCTGCTGTTAAGTTGGAGGTGTGTTGTCTTTACCTGTGTAACAAGCCTTTCAGATATGGGATGTTTTCCTGCGTGTCCCCTCATGGATTTGAGTTGACCGACTATCACAGTGCTGCAAAGACACATTTAGGCACATTTAGTAAATGATAACGCCGTCAGTCTGAATATAACACTTGGCACTGCTTGGCACTGGGTGTAAGATAGGGCCCTCTGTCCTTAAAAGCACAGAGGGCAGTGAATAAATCTTTAATATACAGCCCCATGTATGTATTACTACATTCTTTGTGTCAACATATATCACAACTTCTTTGTTCTCTCTCATATTTTGAACTGTGTGTAGGAATAGAGTGGTGAACGCATCAATATCAACCAAATGAAATTCACTTTAATGCGTTCAACTCTCAACACTTTGAGGCTGTAGATATGGTATTGTTGTGTTGCATTATATTTAAAGGTATTTCTAATACACACTTATACAGGTTTTTTGACTCGACTCTTCTCGCATGTTGGGCTCAACCACCTTGAAGCTGAAATGTCAAACTGGAGCCAACTTCTGTAAAGGCTGTTGTTTGTATTTGCATTTCACTGGGCTTTGTTTGGGGAGTGGGTTTGCAGTTTTGTCCTCGCTCTTACGTCAGACCTCCTCTGGAGAGTCCTTGTTTAGCAAATAACGAGCCACTGTGCCGTGTCATAGATTAAAAGGTGGGCGACAGAAGGAACTGCAGAGTCATTGGGAGGAGAAAAGTGTGGAGAGGATTTCCTCTTAGTCCTTTGACAAATTTCCTACACAGCAAGCAGGCTGGTCATTTCCTACTATAGTGTGGTTTGCTTTGTGAAATGAACCTTTGTAGGGTTGCTGTGACCTGAATCTTATCTGTCACTGTTTATTTTATTCAAAACAGCTGAAAATATTGAAAAGTCTGTTTTCAACTAACTCATGGATCTATAAAATTAGCTTTATAACTAGTTTCTCCTGGTAAGTTAAAGTGAGTGAAAGTTACAAACCATCTATTAGTTTTTATTCTGTCTGAAATCCATCCACAGTTTCAAAAATTTATGAGGTTTGAATAGTAAATACTGTATGTCTCCATTATCCCTGTAACTGCGCATCATTGGACTATGAACTAATTCCTGATGAGACTGACTGTGTCAATTCAGAGCTTAACTACTCAACCAGGAACTAACTTGTAATAAACTTTACTTTTAATTGTAACACATTTGAAGGAAATAAGCTTCTGGATCTTTTTTTCTCAATATGACTTCTGTACAGGATGAACTGAGGCTATCACCACCACTGACAGGAAATATGCCCAAGTCTTCTATAGCTTAGCGGAGTCTGAGTGTGTAAAAGGTCTCAAACGCAGTCGTCAGCAAGTCACCACATTTCAGAGGTGTCAAGAACAGTGAATAACTCAGAAAGCACAGCACATTTTTATCAGTACAGCTCAATTAATTTCCTCAATTACAATATTCCACTTGTTCCAATAGGCGAATTATAAGTGATGTGAAAAGGCATGCGATTATGAATATATACAATGTCACCAGTCTCGAATGCATAATCTGCTACAGACTAAACTCACATTATCCTTGACAGACATGATGCTAGTAGTTCATGGTTTTCTCTCCAACTTCCATCTCCAGTGAGTCTGCAGCAGTGATATTAATACTGTTCACAAAAGTGAATTAAAATAGCAGTTGACAAAATGACTATTTTTTGTATTTCCTTAACCTGTAGATCTAAGGCATCTTGCAGATATTTTACTCCAGGGCCAAATTTTGTGACAAAAGCTAATCTGAGAGATTTGTTTTATATATCTAATCTTGAAATGAATGTGAAAAACAAAGGTTAACAAACTTTTAAAAATAAGTGTCATCTCAGTAGCTGCTGACATCAGTGACCCTTGAAACACATCCTCTATTCATGCCCTGAGAATGTGGGTTTTTGTGAAAAGCCGTGGTCAGTTTGCGAAAATTGGGCCGAACAAATACATTACTGAACACGCTCCAGATTAGATTGTCTGCTTCAGTGCTCCTTTGCCCTCTGAAGAATGTCCTGACAGTAGTCCACTGTCGTGTACGGCAGTTTTCTATTTTCTATTTCTTATCACAAAATACAGAAGCTCTTTGAGAGACTGATTGAACACTGACTGCTTTTCATAGGCTCAACCTAAATCAAAGTAAATCTGGCTGAAACTTAATCCTTTTAAAACTTCATAGAAATTGTCCTACTATTACTTTTATAAATGTCATTTTCAATCTCAGTCAATCTGTCTCTTTGTTAGTCTGTCGATCAGTCCACCACTTCAGGCATGAATCTTAATCACTATAGGACGGATTGTCATGGAATTGTGACATTCATGGTTTCAAGTAGATTCATTTAAATAAACTTGGTAATCTCTCCTTTGCTGTAGCGCCACCACGAGGTCGACATTTGTGGCTTTACATCAAATGTCTTGAAAACTATTGGATGGATTGCCAGGAAAGTTGTTGCACATGTTGCCCCCCATATTTAATTGTCATAACTTATAATTGAGATCTAAGCCAACCTTTTACTGAGTACAAGAGTCTCTCAACCATAGATTGAAGCACTTTTTTGTATTGATTCAACAGATCCTTCACTGATTTTTCTTTCCAATTTGTCAGCCATCTATATCACTATATCTATAGCGCCAGTGTAGATACAGGCAGGAAACATGGGGAGGAAGTGGTGGGTATGGCATCAAACTAATGGCCCCCAGCAGGAAATGAAACAAGGATGTTGTAGTATATGGTACACGTCTTAAACATTTGGCCAACAGGATGCCCCCATTGTTCACAAGTCTTGCAGATAATGAAAATTGTTAGCAATGAGACTTTTGCCACACAGCTTCATTGTAAATTAGTAAAATCTTTTCCCATTTAGAGAGGGGGCACATTTCTAGACCTTGTTTTCATTTGACATTCAGTCGAAGAAAAGAACAAGTAGAACCTCGGCAACAGTAGCCACAATATTTGAATTGCATGAAGGCAGCCAGATGACGTGCTCTTATTTCTCTCTTGCAACAGTAAAACTTGTATTCTTCCTGTTGCAATGCTTTCACTGTCACTCTCGCTGTAGATCTTTTCACATGCTTGTACTAAATTCAACAAGCGGCTGCCCTGGAGCTTGTTGAAGGCTCCTTTTTAAAATGTAGAAGCTGTAGCTGGTCAGACTGATGACAGGTGACTGCAACAAAAACCAAATGTCAATACTAATCCTGAAAAGCATATTTTCTGTCTTTTTTCTTCAGGCTGTTGATCGGGGCTCCCAGAGCCAGAGCTTTAGGAAAACAGACAGCCAACATCACCGGAGGGCTTTATAAATGTGAAATCTCCCAGTCTAATGATTGTGAACGCATTGAATTTGATAATGAAGGTAAGAAATCCATCTATCCATCTAATCTAGATCTGCCTTTAGCGTGCACTGAGGTCCTGACATTTTTACGGAACTTTTTGGAAAATGTCAGACAGAGCCCATGTGAGAATACGGCTGCAAAATCTCTGTAAGATTCATGGCGAGCATGTGAGCGCTCTACCCAGGCGCCAACCCTCGCCTGAATTTTCCGGAAATTCTCCTTCTTGCGTTCATCTCTGAAAACAGCTTAGATAACAGTTTAGTTTTAAGTTGTAAAATGTAACACAACAAAGTCCAAGACGCAAAAGAAAAACACGCATTTGTACTGGTGCCTCAGTGTGTATATCAGTTTTCACATCATTGTCTTATGTTGCTACATCTTGAAAGAGGACATACGTGTCGAGAACAAGGAGAATCAGTGGATGGGGGTGACGGTTCAGAGCCAGGGACCTGGGGGGAAGATTGTGGTGAGTCAAACTGCAGCGCCTGAACCATCGTTCCCCGAGACCTTGAGCTGTGCTGTCATCTTATCTGTCGTCTGAACTAAAACACAGCTGCGCTTTGCAATTTCAGACGTGTGCTCACCGCTATCAGAGGCGCTTGTTTGTGAACACCCCTCAGGAGTCCCGGGACATCACTGGGCGCTGCTATGTCCTGAGTCAGGACCTGACCATCGACACGTCCTCCGATGAGGACGGAGGTAGCTGGAACTTCTGTGAGGGCAGAGCCAGAGGCCATGAGATGTTTGGGTCGTGTCAGCAGGGCTTGGCTGCCACTTTCACCAAGGACTACCATTACGTAGTGTTTGGAGCACCGGGAGCGTACAACTGGAAAGGTCATTAACCAAACTGAACTGCACAGTGCTTTGCAGCGTTTACTGAGAGAATCAGGTTACACAGTCTGTTAAAACAAGTTGTATGATTTAATCTTGTCTTGATAAAAAGAAAAGGTGTTTACACCTGATAACATCTTCTGCGTTGCTCACTAACGTCCTCTGCAGGCATAGTGCGAGTGGAGCAAAAAAACAACACACTGCTAGAGATGGGGGTGTATGATGACGGCCCGTATGAAGTTGGAGATGAGCATCTCTTGAACCCCGAACTGGTGCCTGTACCAGCCAACAGTTACCTCGGTGAGTACCTGCCCACAAAACTGATAAAGCCATTTTTGTGTGCCACTTGTATCCTCTTGCTTTTTTATGAGCTATGTTTTAGTGTGTGGACTCTCCCCCCTTTTGCAGCTTTTCAATTCAACAAATTCATAATATTGGTTACTAGTCGCTCGTTGTGTGTTCCAGTGAATCAGGGGCGACATCCACATAACTACGTTTTTGTTTTAAAACGCATCGCTGCTGCTAAGTTTAGGCCACAGTTTTCAAGCACCTATAACAGAGAAGTTAATCACGACTCGACTACCAGTGGTGAGGGCAAAGTGTTGCTAACACATACGGCCCGTAACACTTCCACCTCATCGTCGCTACAAGAGAAGAAATCCCTGCTCTTACATTTCACCATTGTTGTTTTCTCGTGCCTAGTATCTTCTGTAACTAAGTTACCAAATGCTGAGTAGACAACCTGCCTCCCGTCGTCACATGCTTAGTGCACGTCACGTGACATATACGTTTTTAGGTGTGTTAGTACGGGCGGGGATTAATACTGAAACAAAACCAAAATGCTGGTGTGGAGGGAGGTTGTTTCTGGAGTATGGATGAAGCCAGTGTTTCCCTAATTGTGGGACAGGTCCCATGAGACGCTGCAGAACAACAGTAGGGTGCCATTGCTAAATGTCACCGAAGGAGAATAAAACTAAACCAAGTTGAGAACTTTTTCACATCAGACTTTTTGACTCGTCAGGCACAGGTGTAACTAAAAACCCAATCAATAGCTGTTTAAGCTAATAAATAATGTTATTAGTTGCACCTGTGTTTTCCTGCTATGACAAATCCAAAAGTCTGCTGTGAAAAATACCTTTTTCATTTGGGAACAATAAAGAAAAGCAACCGTAATGAAGATTTACGTTGTGAAGAGTTATTCTTTAAAAAAAAGGACATTTAAAAGGAGACTTGTCTCGCATTTTTTAAAATTTGCTTTTAAATGGATGAGCAACATGCAGGTTGTGTTTTTTTTTTTCTTTCTTTCTTCTTTCTTTCTAAATTAAATTGAACTCCTTTTGTTATCGGCTTCCCCAGTACAGTATAGTTACCATAGGCCGTATATGAAGAGTTACCAGATGACAGAAATCTAATCAGTTTATGTTTTGGTGGCAATGAAAAGATTCGTCTGTCCATCAGGGGAAGTTGATATTCAAAATTAGGGAGAAAACAGGTGTGTTTTTCAGTATGACATACGTTTTTTATTTTATGTCCTACAACAACTCTCACTTTAGGATTCTCCCTTGATTCGGGACACAGCATTACCAGGAGTCGTGGCCTGACGGTGGTAGCTGGAGCACCCAGAGCCAATCACAACGGAGCTGTGGTCCTGTTGAAGAAAGAGAGGGAAGCCTCTGCCAGACTCTCTGTGGAGCATGCGCTGCACGGACCAGGTCTGGCATCCTCCTTTGGATACGACGTGGCTGTCGTTGACCTGAATGGTGATGGGTGGGTAAACATTTCTCTCGCTCTTTATTCAGCCTTAGTATATGTATGATTTAATCTTTTACTGGCGGACAAGTTCATACAAGTCAAAAAATTAGGAAAAAGGAAGCATTTGATCTGTATAGCTGTGAGATGTTGACTTACATTCTGTATGATACTGATAAATTTTACCTCCCTTCTTTGATCTAGATGGCAGGACATAGTCGTAGGAGCCCCTCAGTTCTACATGAAGGACGGGGATGTAGGAGGGGCTGTTTACGTTTACATCAACAAGGCAGGGAGGTGGGATAAGATCACTCCCATCCGCCTGAATGGAACCAAAGACTCCATGTTTGGGCTGGCAGTGGAGAACATTGGAGACATCAATCAAGACTCATATGAAGGTAATTTAGATTTCATGTTGTGGCTCATTTTTGTTCTATCAGCTGCTGTCATGTTACAGCAAACGATTACTTTCCGATTCAGATATTGCCGTCGGTGCTCCTTATGACGACGGCGGGGCAGGAAAAGTCTACATTTACCATGGCTCTGCACAAGGAATCAACACCAGCCCTGCACAGGTCTGCCTCTTTAAGCTTAGCATGAATCCTTTTAGATTGTCATTGATCTGTCTGGTCATTTTTCTCTAGCAAAAGAGCTTTTACCCTTGAGCATCAGTAAAATATGTCTTTAATAGTAAAACATATTAATACATAGCGCTGGCTACTAAAGAACACAAAATGTCATTGTTGTGGTATTTTTCAAATTTGCTGCCCAAGTTTCCCTGAATTTTTTTTTTTAAATTCCTTGTTAATTTTTTCTTCTTCTTTCTCTCCTCTACAGATCCTTTCAGGAAAAGACCACGAGCTCCGGTTATTTGGTTATTCCCTTGCAGGGAACATGGACCTGGACAGTAATTCTTATCCCGACTTGGCTGTGGGCTCTCTGTCTGACACAGCTCTAATTTACAGGTACTTATTTCCCAACCCATTATAAGTAAAATGAAACCCTACTGATTTCCATCACAACTTCATTTAACAACCGTTCTTTCAGGGCACGGCCGGTCATTAGCCTCAGGAGAGATGTCAAAATATCTCCGCAGGAAATTGACCTCACAGTCAAAGCCTGTGGTAACAGCATTTGGTAGGTACTTTACACTGCTTGTAATTAAATAGACGGTCAAAACTTCCTCTGTTAAAATTGATTTAAAAAAAAAAAAATCTATTTCTTATCCATAGCTTCACCGTGGACGCATGTTTCTCCTATATTGCAAACCCTGCATCTTATAGCCCAAGACTAAGTGAGTAAAAAAAAAGAGATTTATTATCCTGACACAATTGTTCAGCTATTGTTTCTTACACGTGCTTTTCCTCTACACTGCAGCCATCAGCTATTCTGTGGAGGCAGACGGAGATCGCAGGAAACAGGGGCTGCCCTCCAGAGTGACGTTCATGAACAAATCTCGCGCCGACACGGACTACCACTTTAACGGCACCATAGACCTGCGGGGCCAAAACCAGGAAATGTGCATCAAGATAAAAGCCAACCTTAAGGTAAAACATATCGATCAAGGAGGTGAACCGCATTGGCAGGTTTATCATCCACTTGACGAAGAACTGTGAGGAACAACTTGAGTTAGTCTGTGCTTTTTGGAGGAAGGTACTGAAAGGTATAATCAGACTCAACCAAGAGGTGCGCGCAAAATATTTTGGAGTTGCAAAATCACATCTTACAAGCAATTAGGGTTTATTAAAACATTTGGTCCTCTAAAGAAAATTAATTGGGCTATATTTCAAGTAAAGATGCCAGACGTGATCTGGTTCTGGTTTCTTTTCAGTTTTGGACAGTTGGTCTGATTTAATGAGATGAAAAAATGTGATCTTGCAATATTTCCTGACATTTACAGGCCAAATTACGAATCAATTAATTGAGAAATAATCAGCTACTTAATGTATTACATCACAAACTGTATTTCAAAAATGCCTTCAGCAAAGGATAGACCTTCAGAAAAGTATATTGAGTTTGATTTAAAAATACTGTGCAATCAAAGTTGTTATAAAAACCCATTATTATTGAATAAAATCATACTACAGCAGTGGTTTCTGATTTCCACAGGACAATATCAAGGACAAGATGCGTAGTATTCCTATCGAGGTGTCTGCAGAAATTTTGGGCACAAAGCGACAGAAGTCAAGGAACGGCCTCCCTCAGCTTATGCCAATATTAGACTCCTCTCAACTGAGCAAAGAAACCATTGAGGTAAACATGCAAACTGCAACATTAATTATTTAGTTGACGTCAAAATGTTTGAAGTGGAGAAAAATTTGTTTATGACAACTGCCGTTGTTACAGGTCAACTTTGTAAAAGAAGGATGTGGAAGTGATCATGTTTGTCGCAGTAACCTGAAGATGGAGTACAAACTATACTACAAACAAAACAACATGCACGACCTACTAATCATGTAAGTTCTGCTGTCAGATCTTCTAAATTACAGGTTAAAAACTTGCTAAGCCAATTGTGATGTGTGAAAACATACCACAAGCCTGACGTGAGTTTTCATGTTTTCGGATCTGCAGCAGGAACAACATCCCTGTGTTTCATTTGAACTACGAGAGGAAGGACTTGGCTCTGCAGGTGACGGTGAACAACATGAATGGAGACGACGCTTATGAGGCAAAGCTGGTGGGGACTTTCCCAGATACACTGTCGTATTCTGGAGTCCGCTCAAATCAAACAGTGGTGAGGCGACAGAATGTACTGACTACCAGCATCAAGAAGTTAAACTTCAAATATTGCTGCTGTACCGGAACTGTGCTTTAATGACATAGTCTAAGATTTAACATGTTTGTGTTCAAATCGCAAATGATCTGATGAGATGACATAAGTACGAATGCTTTGACTGTTTTCAGTACTCGGTGCTACAGACAGAGTTGGCTGGTGCTAGACAGTAATGAGGTTTAATAGCAGCTTTATTTATGCTACATAATATTTCCGTTATTACAATGTTAACATGTGTACAGCTGTGGCTCAGTACAGTGCATGTTAGGATCAACATCTGAGCTACAATAATTTAGTCTTCTGTTTTCACGTGTCCACGACTACTGGGCTGGATGAATGAACTATTTGTGACCTATTTGTGGCACTAGATGAAAAGTCAGGTCGTCACCAAAGTCATTGGACTCTTCCTCTTTTGTACAAAATTTCAAAGAAAACAGCTGTGGAGACAAATCAGCCAACAGAAAACCATTGCCATACCCAGTGAAAAAGTTGTGGTTTAATGTTAACCATCCAGATGCTCATATTTCACAATTTGTCCTTTCCAGCCGATCATCTGTACTGCCAATCAGAACGGCTCTCAAGCCGACTGCGAGCTGGGAAATCCTTTTAAGAGAGACTCGGAGGTACAGACTTGTCATGTTCACCTGCAAATCCTTACTTTGACATTTTGTCGTTCAAATGTGAAAGGTGTTTTCTTTTTTCCAAAGACTACATTTTACATCATCCTGAGCACTGTGGGCATGAGTCTCGACACGACAGAGATCGACATTGACCTGCAGCTCCACACGTAAGTACTTCTGGTGCAGATGCTGTGTAAGTTGCTCATTCTACATATCAATGCCTTGCACTATACTATTGTGTTTTTTTTCTTTCAGGACCAGTGTGCAAAAAAATATAGCCACTGTTAAAATAAAGGCTCAAGTAGTGATTGAATTGCCGCTGTCAGTCAGTGGGTAAGTGGGTTGATGTAAATCGTGTTGTGTGAAACTACTGTCGCAGTAAAATACACAGCACCTCTTGACAGTGTGTGAGATAAATAATATTTGCTTGTTTTCCTCAGGGAGGCCAGTCCTAATCAGGTTTCCTTTGGAGGTGTTGTGAAAGGAGAAAGTGCCATGAAAAAGGAGGAAGAGATCGGAAGCTTGATTAACTACACGTTCAGAGTAAGTTTATCCTTCTCACCTGTGTCTGCATATTATTATTAAAGCATGTCGACAGAAACGTGTATGTATGAAAAATATGAAAGCTACTGTATTAATTATTCCTGCAGATAAACAACTTGTGGAAGTCTTTGAAGCCTTCTATTAAAGCCTCACTACACATCCAGTGGCCAAAATTGAACAAAGATGGGAAATGGCTCTTGTACCTGGTGAGGATCACCGCTAAAGGACAGGAGGACATCCGCTGCTCTCCTGAGTCGGAGATCAACTCTCTAAAACACATCCAGGTAGGACTTTTTAATTTATTTTATTGGCCAGAGGTTAGTCATTACAGTCATCCTTCCCTGCTTCAATCTGCCTTGTATCGATGAGAATAAATGTGCTTTCAGGAGTCCGCTGTGTCCCGGACAAAACGAGAAATTGAGAGAAAAGAAAGAAAATCTGGAGGAAAAAGGTCTTCTCTGTCAGACAAAAATAAAGTGTTGGTGAGTGCGTGTATGGGTGTGTTCACGTTCTTTTAGGAAGGTGTAGATTTGAAGTGTAATCGGCTTTTTCTTTTCTAGACGTGTGAGAGGGAGATCGCATGTGTGGTGCTCAAGTGCCCCCTGCAGGGCCTGGACGGTACAACAATTGAGCTGAGGTCTCGTCTGTGGAACTCAACCTTCATTGAGGTGACATGTTGTATTTTAATGCGTCTCATCAGCGTTTGGTGATTTGCTATGACAGCTTTCCCTGAGCAGGTGCTTCTCTTTTTACGCAGGATTATGCCTCCGTTTCGACCTTGCATATAGTTGTGAAGGCCTCGCTCGTGCTGCACTCTCAGACCGAAAACATGATCCTGAAAACTACCGACATTGATGTAAGCAACTAAACAGCTACACTTAATTATAAACTGTGTTCTACCTTGATCTTGACTCACTCGATCGCTTGGTTTGCATCACGTTGACGTGTTATCGCAGGTGACTGTAGCAGTCTCCCCGGAGAGTGCCGTAGCGCAGTATGGCGGAGTTCCCTGGTGGATCATACTGGTGGCTGTTCTCGCCGGCATCATGATTCTGGCTTTGCTGGTGTTTCTGCTCTGGAAGGTGAGTCTTCGTATTAATGTTTGCTAAAATAGGATATAAAGGATTCAAATGAGCGATAGAACATTAACTTCAACAGTAAAATAAACTTTTGCTGTTAAAAAGTAACTTGAAAATAGAGTTTTGTTTCACTTTCCCTGCCTATTTTTCATTTTGCTGGTTACAAGGGGCTGTAGTCACGAGATACTGTAAGGAGAACCGTGGTGCGAAGAAATCTGTCTGCATTTACTCTGTTTTCTTGTTTTTAAACCAACTATGTCGGAAGACACAGTGACAAGCTCTGCGCTGTTTGTCTACAATTCAAGAAAAGTTTCCTGAAAAGATGTTTTCAGAGGGAATATTTAACCATCAGTCACTCACAGCAAGTAACAGAACTGAAATCGTTGAACATAAAAACAAAACAAACAGGACTGAACTGTTGAAATAATATAATAACATATACAAGTAGAGACGGTTGAGCCATTAGGGGACAGAGTAAATAATATTAAGACATAGGCATATATAGATTTTCCTGGCATGGTGCTTTTTTATATACATACACAACATTACAGAAATAATAAGTGAAGAAGCCACAGACTTTTTTTTTTTACGAATTCGGAGTGGAGGAATGGCACGTTGAGTAAATAGGCCACAATGAACCAAGTGCACTTTATTCGTTAGCCTTATTAATCTACATACAATATGAATAAACATCAAAATCCCGTTTTGCAGCATATTTATTGCTTTTTGCCGCATTTACTATAGTTTACTTGATGAAATATGGCGCTTCTTGTGGTACAGTCAAGTCATTTAACGTGCAGCATCCGAACACACGTTAGCTTACCGCTTTCAGATGACGTCATGTCGGTCGTTGAACTGTGTGATGCAAACGACTGTTTGTGAAGTTTACACTCGTGAAGTTTACTTTTTGTGGTTATTATCTAACAACTTTTTAAAAAGAATTCAGACACACCGCCACACACCGGCGACTTCATGTTGTCAATTTGTTTGTGTTCTTCTTCTATTGAACTGTTCAGCAGTTGACAAACAACTTGGCGCATTACTGCCACCTTCCGGTCACTTTGTAAAATGTGTACATAAATACACATACATATATGTATGTTTGTGTATAAATATATATATAAATATATGTGTATATATATTTATACATAAACATACATATATGTATGTATTTACATATATGTACACACATATATATGTATTTATATATACACACATATATATAAACACATATATACATTTCTCTTATTTATTTTTTAAAACCTTGTGAAAATGTTTAAAGCATTTATCAGTTTATATTAATCATTTTTAAATACCACTGAATTCCTTAAACAACAACAACTACTGTATCTTCAAGTTGTCTAAATTCAACAGGGTATTTCCTGAAAAGTCAAGTAAAGATTAGTTTAAAATAATTAGATTGGTTAGAAGAGTAAGGGAACGATAGGACTATAGAAAAGTAATCAATCAATCAGACCTCTGTTTGGACAGGTTATATTCTGTGTTATATTATATATGGTCTATATATAAGAGAGAGAGAGAGAGAGATAGAGAGAGAGAGAGAGAGAGAATGAGAGAGAGAGAGAGGGAGGGAGAGAGAGAGAGAGAGAGAGACATTAGAAATTTTTATTTGGAGTGGTGAATTTTAAATAAATAAATAAATGGCAAAACTTGAAATGACCACATGAACTAAGATAGGCATATACTTACTAGTGAAGTGACTATTATACGTATATTAAACTATGTAAAAGATCACGTGTGTACATCTGTGAGAATCATCTCTGAGATACTCAGGGAATGTGTCTGAGGCTGATATAAAGAATGGTTCTGGAATTAATTTAGATTTCAGGTTTTAAAAAGGAATCAGTCAGAATGTTCTATTGATGAGAAGCAAACAAGCCAGAAACAGCTGGTTGTTGTGCAGTCCAGATGAAGTGGTTTCCTGAACAAAATGTATTATATCTGTTGTTTTGCTGAAAGAACTCATATTAGCTCAGGACTATTATCACTGATTCACCTTGTCGCTCTTAACCAGTCATAACCCTTACTCCCCCCTCAGTGTGGTTTCTTCAGGAGAGCAACAAAAGACCAATATGATGCTGCATATCACAAGGCAGAGATCCATGTTCAACCCTCTGACAAAGACAAACTCACTGCTGAGGCCTGATTTATCCTGTGAACAGGGGTAAAAACAAGCTGTCAGCATGGAGTGTGATTACTGCCGCCACTAACGAACGCACTTTCCAGCCAAATCAGCTGATTTCATGCAGAAAAAATTCAATCAGACGCATATTGTACTAAGACAAAAGGAAGCTGGTTATTTTGGAACATTGCCATCACACAAACACGTTTAGGCTCAACTATAACATGAACAAATGTTGAATATATTCCAAATTAGAAAAGTATAATTCATCACAAATATTCTCTTATTTGTACAATATGTGTCTCTGAATTTCGCCTAAAAAAATAACGTATTTTCTTACCAGCAAGCTTAGTATTTTCTACTTTTTGTAACAGTGCTTTGCAGGTGCTTTTTGCTGACTTCGCTTTTGCTGCTTGAAATGACCTACTGAAATTTGCAATCGCATGCTTAACATTCCTGCACTGTTGTTTACAATGGTCATAAATATTTATTATATGAATCCGTTTTTTTGGATAATGTACTATTTTTGAAACATTGTGTATTTGAAATCTTCCCCCTCTCAGTGTGGATTCTTCCAACGCTCCAAACAAGACAGCAGCGTCCCGCGTTACCACGCAGTGCGGATCAGGAGGGAAGCTCCTGAGTATAAAGATGGAAAAGTCAGGCTTGATGCTTTTGATAAAAAGCAGTGGATGACGACTTGGATCGACAATGAAAGCTACTCATGAATCATTGTTTCTGTTTAAATGATTTTGGCAGATGGGAATAAGCTGTTTTTCTTAAATAGTGTCATGGCACAAATACACTGAACTTTTTCTTTCCATTTTGAACATGATGCTCAGTGATTTAACCTAGTTGGTTTGACGTCTTTGAATTTTTACACTGTATTGATGATGAGCTTTTTTCGTACTGTAAGTTTTGTATATATTTAAATACTTACACACACACACAAACACTGTATATTTATTTTTTGATAAAAAAAGAATTATGCAGCCAAAGAGTTTTTGTAGTCTTATGTCGGCCCTGGAGTAGAACAACAAAGGGCAAAGTTTACTGTTTTAAAAGAAGTTGTACTGTCTTCAATGTCTATGCAAGGAAGGTACAGCTAGCTCAGTGTAATATGAATGTAAATAAGTACACTTTTTTTTTAAGTTTGCCTTTTATCAGCTAGTTTCAGTTTCCAAAAAATGTCCTTCAATCCTCTTTGGAAAGACATCTAGGTACATTATCATGTCAGTGATTCATAGTGTACAAATGGCCACAACTGGCTCTAAATGCAAGTGGAGGTTTCTCTTTCAAATGTGTTCATCACCTCTTCTCACCACTGTGGCTTTCAGGTAGCATCCACTGTGCTGTAGGTTATCACTGAAGTATGATGTTGTTGTTGTATATAAGGAATCCAAAGGGAAGCTGGTGCAAAGCAATTTATCTGTATAGATTTAATTCAATTGATACTTGTCTTATTTGTTGAATTGCCAAGTATAATAAAATGCTTAAATCTGATTGCTACTGTTGAAGTTCCTTACTATAAATATACCTGATATAAACTCATTATCATTTAAATTCATTTCTTTCGTTTTTTAAACCGACCCATTGGTTTGTACATTATCTGAAAATAGTGAAACATTTTCATCACATTTCCTATACCCAGAGTCATTATTTACAAATAGCTTGTTTTATAATTTAAATCTTGCAGGTACATTACCTGAGTGCACAAAGGTCTCCCTCTGTGCCACACAAATGACAGTAGTGTTTCTATTTTATTCCTGTTTTACAAACCAATCAAACAAAGCTATAATCCAAAGGTTTATTTAATCATTCTTTTAAGAACACACAAAGCATTTACACGGGAAGAAATTATCACTTCCACTATTCTATATAAAAGCTATTGCATTGAAAATATCTTGAAAATATGTAATATCTTTATGTAACCCACAAGAGGGGGAAAGCAGTTTAACAGTCATGAAAGCAAAACACTTTGACACAGAAAAAACTAGTGAAAAATTATCACTATGTCACTATACAGGCCTGTATGTTTATTTCAGATCAGTCAAACGTTAAACGAAAGGTTTTCTCCTGATCCTTGCGCTGGTTGTCACACAGTTTGGACACTTCCTCCACTCGTCTCTGCAGGAGGACTGAATTCTGGTCGATCCACTGAAGAGAATCCATGTGGGCGTTGAGGATTTTACAGATCTGCTGAAGCTAAGAAAAGAAAAAGGAAGGTAGATGTTAAATCATCATCATGCAACCACGCCAAAGCATCACAATGTGTCGGGCCGAAACCTGATATCTCATCTTACTGGATCACTGGTGTCTGCTGGGCCACTGGACGTGTTGAGGTGCTCGATGATCTCCTTCAAGTCCTGCGACATCCTCTTCAGCTGTGCATCCACGTTCTCCGCAAGCTTGTACGTTCTTTCACGCTCCTCGTCGGCGTTCTGCATGTAGATGGTTCCACTCTGCTCTTTCACGGACTCCTCGAGTGGGCACAGTAAGTCCTCCAGCTCCTTCTGTTGGGACAGGATGAAATCCAGCTCCTGGTTCAGCCTCCTCTGGTCCAGCTTCACCTTCTCCATCTCCTTGTGCAGGGACGTGATCTTCTCCCCGTTCTCCACCAGCATGCGGTCCCAGGCGTTCACCTGGGTGGCCTGCTGCAAGAAGTGTCGCTCTTGGTCCTCGAGCTCCAGACTCCACTTGTTGATGAGACCCTCCAGCTGGGCGTAGGTCATCACCGGTGGAGCTGTGGTTGTAGTGATTGTCGCGGCTGTGGCAGTTGCTGTGGTACCTGCGATGGATGCAGATTTGAGTCCCAGTGTAAAGCCTGATGCAACACCTGCCGTGGCAGCTGCAGTCGTGGCAGTAGAGGCAGGCGCAGGGACGGAGGTGGCGGTAGCTGCCCCCAGAGGTTTGAGCATGAAGGACAGACCTCCACTGGCTGCTGTGGTTGTTGCAGGAGCAATGCTTGCTATCGAAGTTGGAGCTGCACCCAAAGTAAATCCTGTGCCTGTTGCAGTGGCTGGAGCAAGAGCAGCTGTAGTGATGGGTAATGCAAAGAGAGAGGGACCGAGAGCTGGAGCTGGAACTGTGGCGGGAGCAGGGGCTGGCTGGGTCGATGCAGGGGGAGCTGGGGTTGATGAAGGTTTAATCCCAAAGGCAAATCCTCCGCCCTGACCGGTCGGGGCTGCGGCAGCGGAGACCGGCTGGGGCTGGGTGCCCAGGGTGAGGTTGGAAGGGGCACTGGTGCCAAAGCCGAAGCCTCCTCCTGCTGCTGGGGCAGTGGGGGCTGCAGCTGTGGTCGCCTGGACCTTAGTAGCCCCAAAGCTGAACCCTCCGAACGAGAGGCCACCAGCTGCAGTCGTTGCTGCCGCTGCTGCCGCGGCCGCCGCTGCTGCTGCCGCCGGTGGTGGTGCGACTGCTGCTGCTGGTGCAGCAAGTTGGGGCTGATGCTGAGGAGCAGTCCCAAAGGAGAAGCCGCCTCCTGCAGGCGCGGCAGCGGTGGTCTGTGCGGACATCCCGCCGCCCAGTGTGAACCCTGACCCCGGAGCTGGAGCTGCCGTAGAGCCCAAAGTCATCCCTGCCGGTGCCGCTAATGTGGGTTGAGGAGTCGTACCGAGAAACGTGTTGGGGGTCGGGGTCCCAAAAGGAAATCCTCCACCGGCTGGAGTGCTCTTCGCTGGGGTGCCAAAACTAAAACCGCCGGTGTTGGCGGTGCTGGCCGGGTTGGGGGTGCCGAAGCTGAAGCCATCCCCGGGGGCTGCAGGTGTGGAGCCTGTCATTCCGAAGCCCGTGGCGGTGGCGGGGGCTGCGGGCTTCTGAGCTCCGAACGAGAAGCCCGAAGAGGGCTGCCCGAAGTTAAACCCGCCACTCATTCTCTTCCCAAAAAAATAACGTTAAGGAAATCAGATATGGTACAAAATGGTCACTTCCTCGCTGAACCTTTGCGGCTTTTGGCGGGCCGCAACTACGAGCCTGTTCCGCTCAAGTTACCGAGGAAACCTTCCTCCAACGATGACTTTGAAGACGTAAGCAGTTATTAAAATGAATCGAACCTTTGTTGGCGTTACCTTGACCGAGACGGGCCCAAAAACTAAAAGCACATCTTTCACAAAAAAACGTGGCTCACAGCTCTCGGCGCTCTTTCACGCAGGCATGTCTGTGGACGACTACAGGAAATGACGCTGGTTAGGACCGCAGCTGATGTTTTGTCTGCCCCGAGTTCTGACTGTCGGCGCACAATCCCCGCCTATTTTCAGAAGATTGACAGATTCAGTGTCCAATCACGGCCCTGTCTGGAACCAAACTCACGTTGGATTTGTACAGCTTTCTGCCGCCTGACAAACACGACTCAGGGATCTTTAGCCAAGCTTTACAAAGAGTACACAGTATAGGACAATAATTCACTGTAAGTAACTCGAGCGCATTTTATGCTGTTTTATACAGGTACAAACATATTTTAAAACGCGCCATTACCGCGACTAATAAAAAAAGATCAACACGGAAAAAAAAATCTGTACTAATGAAAAAAGACGATACTGAGGATAAGATTTAAATATATCCTAAATGTTCTACGTTTTTAAACAATTACAACAAACACAACGAAAGTACGTCATGGTAAATAAAGCTCGTTTCCTGAAACACACCAGGCAGTGAACTATCTTGACACTGTTGTGACGCTCTGGATGAGCTGGCTGCATCACTGAAGCGCGTCTATGGTCTGCACCCAAATGTCCAGTCACGTTGACATTCCTGCCTTCAAGGTTTGAGCAACACGTTTGACTTGGCGGGACAATTTACGAAATGCGTTTTACGTTAGCGGCGATTATGGATGCACACGTTTCCCCAAACCGCCTGAAGACGGGACGATCCTAACGAGTGCGCCTGCGGGCCGGCTGGAGTTAGCCGACTGAGCTAATGTCGACACTGATTTACCAGCTGTAACTGTCAGATCATTTTTATTAGCTAAGCTAATAATCAACAACAACAACAACAACAACAACAACAACAACGTGTGAGCGAGAGCGCAGTTGCCGGCGCCATGAGGATTCTGAGGTTTCTGAGGAGCAGCGTGTCCATAGGAAAGGACATTGACTATTACTCAAAATTTTCACCTTCCCCCCTCTCAATGAAGCAATTTCTGGATTTTGGTGAGACACACACACACACACACACACACACACACACACACACAACATGTACAGTCACTGTCACCCATATATGCTGTACATCAGCCCTGCACACAATGTTGTCTTTTTGTGAGGCAGTGGTTGTATATGCATGAGTTATGGAGTTATGAGCCTTTAAATATTAATAATATATTTTTCTTTAGAGGAAACTATCATGTCTTTCATAACGAGAGTGCAAAGATATCAGACAAGGGAGTTAGCCAGCATGACTGTTGACCCCTTGTCTGGTGCAGAATCCCAGGTTGGGGACCCCTGGTGTACAGTCAGCTAGAACTACAACTTCAATACAGGTGTTATGGTTTTGACTTGTTTAAAAAAGATTCAAGATTGTTTGCCTGTGAAAGACAGGGCTGAATGAATCCAGTAAGTGTGACGAACACTTACTGGACCATTTGAACATGGAAGCACACACAAGGTCAAGATCCACTTCACCTGACATCCTGCTTTAGAGTTGAGCTGCAACAAATGCGTTTATTAATTGATTAGTTAGTCAACATAACAATGAATTGGCAGCTATTTGGATAATCGAGGTTTCATTTTAGTCACGTTGAAGGATCTTGGACAGTTTTCATTTTGGCCAGGTTTGTATTCTAACATGAAAGGTTGAAGGAAATGGATCCAATTCTTTATCATGGTGCACAAATTGTATATCACATTACTCACCTTATATCATGATGTGGTACAGTTACTGGAAAATTGATTGTTATAACATTTTTGCGTGTGGAAATAATCAGAGAAAAATGTCTTCTAAATTGCTGCAAAAAATACTTTCATTAATGTAAAAAAAAGTTTTAAATAATTTTAAAATAAATACCGAATATGTTTGTTTTATTTAATTTTTAAAAATTTTCATGGTTCAAATCGCCTTTTTCTAGAGGCAGCACAGACACAAAACACACCACCATCGATAACAAACCATTTGTGACAACTTTGCCTCCTATATTGTATATATATTAATAACAATAATAATACAAGAGCATTCTGATATTTTCTGATTTTCACCCACCAGGTTCAGAAAATGCGTGTGAGAAAACGTCATTCGCCTTCCTCAGGCAGGAGTTGCCGGTGCGGTTGGCAAACATCATGAAAGAGATCAACTTATTGCCGGACAACTTGCTGAGGACTCCATCAGTCAGCTTGGTCCAGAGCTGGTATGTGGCTTTTACCCATGTCATCTCTCAAACTACAGTCATACCACTGGCTGCAAATAAACAGTGATACATGTTTTTCCTACTCAGGTACATGCAAAGTCTTCAGGAGATTCTGGAGTTCAAAGACAAAAATGCAGATGATGAGAAAGTCACATACGAGTAAGTGAAGTAAAACGGGCAGTTTTGTTTTTTTATTTATGATGTTTTATTCAGTGGAATTTCATCTATTCCTTGTTGTAATTGTCGCGTCTTCATTTAGTTTCACAGACGCTGTGATAAAAGTCAGAAATCGACACAACGATGTGATTCCCACCATGGCTCAGGGAGTCGTGGAGTACAAAGAGACGTACGGCACCGACCCAGTCGTCAGCCAGAATGTCCAGTACTTCCTGGATCGTTTCTACATGAGCCGGATATCCATCAGGATGCTGCTCAACCAGCACAGTGAGCACATTCTCTCTTCCTCTTAGAAATGTTAAGTCTTCTGTTAGTCATGAATAATATCCCTTGTTATCAATATGCTATGGTTGTTGTACGTGCCCCTCAACAGCAGAACCATTTCTGTGTAGACTTAGTAGAAAATCTACAGAAAATCACATGACCCTGCAAAGTAAGTCATCCAGAAACAAGACGGACAGGGTTGTGGTTACACTGTGAAACTATATTATGTGTAGTATTTATATATAGTGTAGCATGTTTCAAAATTGATGTTTTACAGCAGACAGATTGCCACTAATATTTTATTTTAAATAGTGTGAAAGACAAAAGATAAACAACGTAAACTCACATTACCATGTGCTTTGTTGAAATACAAAATTTAATTTGGAATAATTAACATTAAGAGGAACTCTTTTGCATGTTGCGCTGCCTGTGCGTTTTTCCTCCCAGCGCTCCTCTTCGGTGGGAAGGTGAGGGTGAACCCGGCACATCCCAAACAGATTGGCAGTATTGATCCAAACTGTCGTGTCAGTGAGGTGATCAAAGGTGAGAACTTCTTTTTAAGATCACAAATGTGTGAGGAGCAACTGACCGTGATGGCGATTCAATGGGATGTGATCGAAAATGAGTGTCCTTTCCTGTTCTTCCCTGAAAACAAACTTTGTCTTTCTTCATAGATGCCTACGAAAATGCACGAAACCTTTGTGACCGCTATTACATGAACTCCCCTGAGCTGAAGCTGGAGGAATTCAACCGTGAGTTGTTTGGATATCAGACAGAAAAGCTAAATACAGTCACACAGGCACATTTAATTATGTACGTTACAAGCATACACATCAGCGTATGGGTCACATTTGATGTTTTAGCTGTTATCTGAATTAAAATTGCATTTCACATAGATAAATATAAATAGTGTCATGAAACCATTGTCTGATGAAGATTAATTGAACCTTTCTGATCGGTTTGTCCTGACAGTCAAAGAGCAGGGAAATCCCACCACCGTGGTCTACGTTCCATCTCATCTGTATCACATGGTGTTTGAACTCTTTAAGGTGAGATTTGCTTTTTGGACGCTTCCCCTCATGAAATTATTACTGAGCATCAGATTCATTTAAAAGATTTCTTTATTTTAAAAGATTAATCCTGTACTTTGGTCACATCAAATGAAAGAAGGTGATATTTTGGAACTCTCTGCTGTGCTGTCCTTGTTGCAGAACGCCATGCGGGCCACCATGGAGTTATATGGTGATTCGATGGAGTATCCTCCTGTCCACGCACAGGTCGCTCTGGGGTCTGAGGATCTGACCGTCAAGGTAAATCTGCAGGATTCATCTCTGATTCACTCCCACTCTCTCTCTCACTCCTTGCCCGTTCGAACTGCAGGTATGGATATGAAAATCTATTCTGTAGATTGTCGGATATGAGCCACGTGTTCTTCTTCAGGTGAGCGATCGCGGTGGAGGCGTGCCGCTGCGGAAGATTGACAGGCTGTTCACCTACACGTACTCCACCGCTCCTCGGCCCAGCCTCGACGGGTCACACGCTGCTCCTCTGGTCAGTGTTCTTGATGTGGATGATCCATCGATCGATCGATTTAGATTGTGGTTCTTGTGTCTGCGTTGTGTTGAGTCATAAACCCTGTGTTGTGTGTATGTCTAGGCTGGTTACGGTTACGGCCTACCCATCTCTCGACTGTACGCGCGCTACTTTCAAGGGGACCTGAAGCTCTACTCTCTGGAGGGTTATGGGACCGATGCTGTGATCTATATTCGGGTAATTCTGAGTTTGTTTGTTTCTTTGACCCGTGTCTCACAAAGGAACGCGGACTGGGTGCAAATGTTTGAACTTTCTCGAAATTCTTTCTGTCAGGCACTGTCCACAGAGTCCATCGAGCGGCTCCCCGTGTACAACAAGAAAGCGTGGAAACACTACAAGACGATGCACGAGGCCGACGACTGGTGCGTTCCGAGCAAAGAGCCCAAGGATATGACGACGTTTCGTAGTTTCTAACTTCAAACGACAAACGGTCTCGTGGACGAAGTATGCGAGAGAGGAGGTAAATGAGGGGTTTGCGTGTGTGTTAAGGTAGTTTATCAGTTTTTGTACAGAGCGTCAATAGACTTAGTGCCATGTATTTCATAAAGAACAAGTTTTTGCCATGGAGATTATGGATTATGTCAATTTAAACTCTTCCTGGTTTTCACCTATAATGGTTATAACTGGAAATAAACAGCACCAAGTTTCTAAAAAGGCACTGAAATTAAAAACACCAACCAATACTGGATTTGTGAGGTCAATACAGATATGGATATTTTAGTTTGTAAAAAAAAGTCTTGATTGATTGCTATATTATAAACATATGAAATAGTAAGCAAACTTTTTTTTGCTTAAAATTGGTTTTAAGCAAGCCCTTAAAATTGGTTAGTTAGGAATTGTTTCCGAGACTTGTTCTGAGCAGGACACCGAACGCTGCGGACACACTGCATGTAATCCAATCAGAAGCATTTGCATAATGACATCATCATGACATCACCGATTGGTTAATCCAGATAAACTGTAGATCATCTCTAATCTCTAATGTTATTTGTTGCAACAGTTAATGCACTACTTCTCGGTGTGATGTCATGATGATGTCATCCCTACCATATGATCAAAAAGAGTTTAAGATGGATTGTGTCTGTTGTTCTTTGCACTGATGCATTTTTAAAATATATCATGATTTAATTTTCTGACGTCTTTGCGACTTCTTCATGACGTCACTTATCATATGATGGGGAATCATTTTTTGATCAACATAAGCTTTATATATTGTCTCAATTATTTGGGGAGGTATCTTGGAAAATGTGTTTTTCGGTCCATATTTTTCATGACCTAATATTCATATTGCTATATATAATATTGGTGAAAATCCATCCATGTGTTGGTATTTTTCTCGCACACAACTATATCTGTGAAAAGCTATCAGCTGTATAAGATAAGTCATTGTTCAGCAGACAATCCCTCCACCTGAAACCCACATTGTTTGTGATGATTTTATGAAATTAATTTCAGGTTTGAACTGAACAACTTCAGTTCTTTTTTTATTGTACATTTCTATTAGTTTACAGTTTGATACTCTGGCAGAAAAGGAAACTTGTTACACAAGTAGCTTATTTTAAAATTTGTTGGAAGTTTCTGCTGGTGAGTCCTTGTGTTTCAAATTTCATTTCATTCCTTTGCATCTACCGTAATGTTACATGAAATATTTTTAATGTTTAGTCATTCAATTCATCACAGCTGAAGGTCAAATATGCATGTTGTTGTGTTTAATTGGGTTTTTCCAACACATTTAGCTCTTCTCTTGAGTTCTGCGTTCATTTGCAAATAACGTGCTGCAAACTGGAAGATCGGTTGATCTTATATTTTTGTTTCACTCGGTGTTAGAGCAAAACACAGTATTCTGGGTTTCTGTGGTTGTATTTTTAGGTCTCTGATAAATAAGCTACACTTCAGATTTTCATTGTTAAACAACAACAGCTACACTGTATGGATCATATTCAGTAAAAAAATAAATACTTCAAACAGATACTTTTTTTGTTTTTAACTATACACGTGGAGTCAGGGTGAATAAAAGTGACGGCATGACGTTAATCTGATGTGCTGCTAGATTCATTTTTTAAAATATGCATCAGAACAGTGGACTGACTTAAAATGGTACGGTGACTAACATCAGTCACATTAAAACAAACTTTGGAAACAATTATTTTGCATCCTGATTAATAGTATTGAACTTTGAATATTTCGTTTAGTGTTATACAACACTGCAGAATTTACACAAAACTTTTTTGGCACATTGTTGGAGGAAGGCTCCTGAAAAGATGTTATTACTGACTAACAGTGACAAAGCTCACTACCTTTATTTTGTCATCTGTAAAGAATGTGCGTAAAAGCTGCAAAAACACACGTTGCTTCCTGTCTGATGACAAATGAATATTGTCACAGAAGAAAGGGCGAATGTGGGAGGAATGACATTAACAGGGAAAAAAATCCCAGAGAGCAGCAGATAATTTCCAAGACTGCGGATCGGGCTCACTGGCATTGTAGAATACACACTGATCCAACCAGTAAAGTCAGGACAAAGCGCTGCGAGTGCTACAAAACAAACGCATCACAGAAAGTGAAAATTAGTTTATTGATGCTCTATGTACCAAGAAACCTTTCTCCGTTTCAGAAGACGTGGAAAACAGAGTTTTCCTGCGGTCCAACATGTCGTATTCTATACAGCTCAAGGAGTCATGCTCGAGAAGAAAAACAAAAAACAGGAAGCACTTCGGTTTGGCTGTCGACACTCTTCCTTCGGCCTCACATTCGTACGTGAAGCTGTGCTCCCGACTCACACAAGTCCTTGTCATAGGCTCGTCTCACCATCTAACGGACCAGCGAGGTGCACATGTAGTAGACCTGCACGCTGTGTGTGTGTTTTTACACGGAGCATCGTGGTACCGTGTCAGCGACACACAGTCAGAGTCGGGGACAGCAGAAGTAGCATTCACCTCGTCCCTACTTGATTTTTTTTTTTGCTTTCCATTCAGCAAAATTGACGGCGTAACTATTCTACTTAGTAGAAAAATCATGATATTATAAAATGAACAATTAAGTAAAAGAAAAAGATGTGCAGTTAAATAGGCACATGTATAAAACGGATTTATACATTTAAAACCTTGTCGCCCATTGAAGCTTAAAAGACAAATATAGTGCTTTTATCTGAACTGTACAATAATGATTCCTGCAGCAGAGGTGTACGTGGAAACAGGTACATTATACTAGCAAAAATATAAAATGCGTAAAAAAGCAGTATACATTTCTTTTCAAACTTGTGCATGATCTGCAACAAACTATACTATTATATCTGACTTCTTTAGAATTAGAGCTTCTAGATTTTTAGTGGTAAAAAAATGTTAGGATTCCTTTTTTGGTCACATACCCAACATGATGTGGTTGGTTGGTTAAAATGGTTTTAGGTGAAGTTTGTGAAAACATTTGGGAGAAAAACAGTGATGAGGAAAGAAACAGGAGCTACAGTAAGAACATCGATCACTACTGGCGCCTCAGTCAGGTACAGTCACGGTGGTGTGGTTGTCGGCATTAACAGCACGGGACACGAAGAGCGTGGCACTGTCAGTATAAAAAAAAAGGTTCTTTACAAGTTGTGCGTGGTGGTGAACTTCACGCTGCCACCTCAGCAGACAGAGTCAGTACTGACGGGCAGTTTCCCGCTGCGTCGAACCTCCTTCTCTCTTTTCTCCCTCTGCTTCTCCAGCTTCTCCTGGGCTTTGCGCATGTCCTTCAGCTTCTTCTTGATAGTCGAACGGTCGCTCTGACTCGACACACCGAGCGCCTGAGGGACAAAGTGCACAGATTTAACACCAAGGGAGGGCTGCAACTTCAATTTTCATCATTTATTAACATATGTATCTTCACCATCCGTTTATTTGGTTTTCACTTTAAGAAAATAGTGAAAAATATCTAAAAAATCACAAGTTGACGTCTTCAGTGAGCTTGTTCTGTTCAAACAACAGCGCAAACCCCTAAAAAAAAAAAAATTCCTGTCACAAATGGAAATATTCACATTTTAGAGGCCTGACTCAACTTAGTATAACAAAATTTGATCAGCTAATCAGTGACCAACTAATCGTTTCATCTCTTGACAAAAGTTATTTTCCCTTTAGATTCACGTGGGTTGTGTGGTTATCAAACTTCCACACACTCCTTTTGGAAATGTTTATAAAGCTGCTGCCAGACATGCACTCACGTTCGGACATCTTCCTGAACTCTCTTTGAGGGGGCTGCATGTGAGAGTGCAAAAATTTTGCAAAAATGTCCCAAATGAGCCCATGTGAGAATACAGCAGGAAAAATCTCGGGATTTGACCCGGACAATCTACTGCTCCGTTCACATGTGAACGGCAAACTCCGAAAAATGTCCAGACCCAATTTTCCGGACATTTTCCAGAGTTCATGGCTGAAAACAGCTATCAGGAATAAAAAAAAGTAATTTGGGGATTTTCCTCTGATTTTACAAAATACTTTGATGGGAAACCATTTAGGTGTGTAGCCGGAATATATGAGACAACACATCACATGTTGTCATATATTCAGACTAAATGTCACACATTGATAATGGTGGTTAGTTCTTTCATCATCCTAGTTCAGTCTTCTTCTCTTGCATTTTCTCTCTTTGTCCTCAACATGCCTATTTAGCCCGGGGGCAGCAGAAATGTAAAAATATAAATTTGGCATCACTGCGTTTTCTCCATCTTAAAAACTTCTGGCCACCAGGGGACAGTCAAAGGCTGACGAGTTACAGTTTAACAAATGAGAGAGGCATCTCTTTGTATGGTGACAATAAAACCATTTATACAATCACTATCCTTACAGCTTCATCACAGCACAGGTAATAAAAGAGTCAATTATGATAATTATTCAAGTGAATGGGAATTTGGTAAGACTGGAGCCCACTGTGTTTTTCTTTTTCTTTTTTTACCTTTAATTTGTCACTGTCCAAGTGCAGGAGCTGCAGTCCATCCACTCCTTTAGCAGTGAATTCAGGTGTGTACTGGTCCATGTTCATGCCCATCAACCAGTGACACACCTGTTGGTTGGTCCATTCAGTAACAGGCCGGTTCTGCCACTGATACTCTTTCCCTGTCGCTACTGGTTCGTCATCCAGAGTCTACAGAGAGACACAGATAACACAGACAGACCTTAGACAGACAAATAGATCATTGCCATTTTTAACTTGTGTCTGTGCACGTCCACAACCTTGTGGTTTAAAGTAACAACTATTATTGTTGTTGTTATGTGTTCATGGCTCGTGCACAACGACCATATACAAAGATATAGAGTTGATGCCTGTAAACAATCTGTAAAAGTGTAAATAATGCAGTTATGAGACAACTGGTGAAAATGCAGACATTGGTCATTCCAGCTCATCAATAAATGTCATTTAAAATTGATTTCATCAGAATGAATGTATTGTTTCAATGAGCGGGGAAGCTGCTGGAGAAAAAAGTTAAAGTTACCGAGGAGGAGGCAGACTGGGGGGTGGGGGCACAAGATTAAAAAATAGTCAAGCCAACAGCAGTATGTATACAACAAACAAAAAGGAAAAACTGTGTGTGATGTTCAAATCCGCCAGGACAGCACTGAGAAAACAAGCGTGCAATGAGAGCGAAATGTCAGCATTATCAGATGCATGTCAGCGTGTGTCTTTGTGTTTTACTGAATTGACTAAAGTTAAAAACAAAACAAAACAGATGGTGAAGTACCAGGGAGGAGGCAGTGGAGCAGTCACCATTGTCCTGTGGTCTGCCAAAGCTTGTAAAGAACACGAAGCGCCCGTTGACAGTTCTTACGGAGGCTAAAGTACAAACCCAACATCACAGCCACAAGACTTGTAGCACTAAACACACATGCAGGTCTCGTCTACCCCCTCGTCAGTCAAGACTGAACCTGGGCTATTTAAAAAGGTGGGAAGCTCAAAGAGCATGCGTGAGAGGATGTCCCCCTCTCCGCTGCATCAAGGCGTCCCCCCCACACACATCATGGCTTTTTGTGACGGCAAAACACAGGAGAACACTCACCTCGCTGGAAGAGAAGATTAAAGTGTGCGAGCGCCCAGACAGATTGGGTTCAGCGACTAACCCAGAGATGTCTGAACTGGGACTGGCAGCGTTAGAATCATCTATGACTGAAAAACTCTGGGGGAACAAGTGGAAACAAGGAACGTATTTTTACTACAGTAACACATTATGACCAAACAGCAGTTCTGCGAGAGGAAAACAAGCATGATGCTACAGGTGTGAGGAGGGGGGGCGGGGTTGTGTGAGAGAGCAGGGCTGAAATTATGACGTGAAATGATTAAAAACCGATTACAGCGGCAGTAATCCAGGTCACTGATTCAGAGCAATGAGTGACATTGATCTTCGACGTGTGGAAAGGAAACAGAAGATCAATGACATCATGTATCTACGACAAAGCACAATATTCAAGGTGATTAAAGCTTCAACCAAATCCACCACCAACTACAACAACAACTTGTAAACTACAGCAAACTAACACTCAGGACACAAACAAGTGCTGTTAGGTGAACTATTCACAGATGTACAGATCTGCAGGCTGTTGCAACAGCAATGTGAAAATTTTATGTGCAAAGTTAGGATTTCACTATTAAAAACAGGCTGCAGAATAAATACAAGTAAATTACAACTAAGCAGTTAGTGTTAATCCCTGGTCACGTTTTGATTTGCTGGTGCAACAAGCCTTCAAATCTACTTTTTTGGCTTCATCAGTTTCTTCTAATAGAAGCCAAAAGCTTTTCTGAATGTGGAGAAGTAAGGAAAATTAGATTACATTAGTTTCCTATAACACTACCACAAACCCAAAACGAAAGAAACTGTGATCATTTTTCCAAAAAAATGCGGCTGAGGTGAGAAATTATGAATTGCATTTGTTAGTAATGCTCTAACGGGCCGACTAAAAATCAAAAGGTTAAACAAAAAGTTGTATACTGTACCAAATCTAATGAGCGACTGAATAAAGAGGACCAGGAGAGATTTGTCTGTTTGAAGGAAACATGGTTCAGTCAGATAAAAACTGCCATCGTGTACACGGCACAAAGTACAACGCAGAGTTACGGTCACTTAAAGGGGAAAAAATATATATTGAGATTTTAGAGAATAACCATGTCATAATATTACCAGAATATAGTCATGATAATATCACGAGAATAAAGATGTTATTTGAAGAATGGAGAGCATCTTGTTTAGTTATACTTTAGTAGCTTTCACAAATAATGAAATACTTTTGGCACATCGGCACCACGAGTATCAGGAATGAAGTCTATTCCGAAGGAAGAACCACTCAGACTTGGAGGAAATTGCTTCTTTTTTGGAGGAGGAACTTGCTGGTAAAAGTATGTTTTTCTTTTTAAATTAAAAATATTTTTAGTATTATAAAATACCTTTTTTCTCATTAAGTTACGACTTTAATCTCGTCTTTTCTTTTCAATGATGAAATCTTAGAGTTTGTTTTCCCCTTTAAGTGGCCCTAATTCTCCGTCGTACAGACGAACCAAAACCTTTCCCTTCGTGATAATTTCACTTTGGTTCAGCTCAAGTCTTGAACTCATTAAAAAGAACTGTGGGAATATCAGCCCGACCACAGCCTGTGTGACAATGAGCCAGCAGTTTTATTGGATGCGTTTCATGTGTCCGTTTTTTAAAAAACTTATTGAAAAGCCACCAAATCTTTCCCCCTGCTCTCTGAAAGGCTGACATACGGATCTAGTTATTGAAGCTTCTGCATTGGGAAACCGGAAAGTGGCGGCACACGTCTGTAGTTTTACACTTTCAGTGATGCCAGAAATATATTGTAATGATGGACGATATAAAATTTCTAACTTGGTGAGAGCTGGACGGCTTAAGAGGCGTCAAGTTCTTGACCCAAATGATTTAATATCACTCCTACATATATATCTGAATGCTGTGCTTGAAACAAATACTCTCTATATCCCACGATTACTTTTAAATTAATCTAGTGAAAAGCTACATACTTTATTCTTGCGGTCGTGGCTTTGCTCACTGCCAGTCTCAGTTGCTGTGTACGGCAGGCTGCTGCTGGAGGAGGAGGGTTCCCGGTCTCTATCCCGCTCCTTGTCTCCAAACCAGGTGAAGGGCATACAGGTCGGGATGGAGGTCATGGACTCCGCAGGAGACAGGTTCCCTCCAGGTTCGTCCAGTAACTCAGCCGACCCCCTGGGAAAAAGGAGAAAAAGGAAAAACCGTTATAGACACACAGACTTACACATGTGAGGGTTTAATATATCATATGTAAGATTTTTTTTTAAATGGATCAATAAATAATAAGTTTGAGATATAGAAGGAAAATTATACAACTGAAGCTCAATGTTTATATCCACAGACCAACAGAAATACTGTTGTTTTGGTCTTTTTGCAGTTAAGCACTTAACATGAGCCTTTGTTTTCCAACGAATATCCGGGAACACAAAGAAAGTGTCACAACTCTGTGACACTTTTAGAAATGTCTTCAGCCCTGCAACTATTCTGTGTGTAGCAATGTACAACTTTGCTTTACATTAGTATCATAAAAATAGCTTATATTAGTCACACAGTACCTGCTGTCCAGAGATGCTCTCATCGCCTCCTTGTCATGTTGCTTTTTCCCTTTGCCACCGGACTTCCGCAGGCCACTGTTTGTAACATCGATAACATTTGTTCAGTTCGCCAAAAATGGTGAAAACCAAAAAAAAGGGGTGTGGGAAAGTAATTTCTGTGGAGACCTACCCAAAGTCTGGAAATCGTCTTTTAGGTTTTCCTGCTGATAAAGGCTCATTTAACTCCTCTGGAATGAAACCATAAGTATCAGGATCATTAACAATGTAAGCAAAAGCTAAAGCAGCCATTGTATTTGGGCCTCACATACCTTTGGACCCTTTGCTCTTGCCTTTGGACTCTCTCTTCTTGACATTGCGCATGAATCCTGAGGGGGAGTGCGGTGAGGAGCCGTGCTTCGGAGGAGACAAAGGCGGACTTCCACTGCTTTCTATGCTGTCTCCCTGTGATGGCGAAAGAGACGGGCTGCTGCAGAGATCCACCTTACTCTTGGATCCCTCTCTGGCCTCTCCTGGCTTATCTCTCTGTCCGTTCCCAGGGTAGCAGACGGTCACTGGGAGGGACAGGCTCTCCTCAATAGACCTCCTCCTCCTGGGAGATTCCTGCTCCTCCTCCTCTTCTTCAGTTTCCTGTGGAGACAAAGATAATTATTTACAAGGACGAGGCAAGGAAGAGGGGATAAAGGCTAAATATCCCAAAAATTCCTGGAGCATCTAATTATTTCTATACAAGTACTTTAAATTTATCAAACATTTCCTTTTCCTCATGAAGGCGTATTATTATTTTGCAAAGGCAAAACATTTTTTGTTTTCTGCAACAGCTCTTGGTGAGTTCAGACAACGGATCACACCTGCTAACGTTGTTTCCTGGCAGATTTGAGATTTTTTAAATTTTATTTTGCTTGCAAGACAGCAGATGAGCAGCAGAATAAGTGGCAGTAAAAGTTGAAGCTACCGTCAAGCCATAAAATAAAAATAAATTAAAAAAATAGTGATCTGGTCAGCTTATTTACATTCATCTACAGAATTAAATATTATTCAAGTGAAAAAGTGCACTCCTATTAGCCGGAAGCACACGAAGTGTCCTGATGGATGAAGTGAAGTTGCTGGCGTCTGACCTGAGAGTGACTCAAAGCCACCGTGAGGCTCTCCTTCAGTTTGTTCCGAGATGGAGGCTGACGCTTGGCCTTCTGAGCCAGCAGGCCTTTGGCTCTGTGGGCACTGGTGTCCAAGCGCTCCGTTTCAGGGACCAACTCGCCCCAGTCTTGTTCTACAAGCAGAAAAAAATACAAATGCAAAACAAATAACTCATTTTCCAGTGTTCACAGGAGTTAATTGTGTGTTTGTGAATATTTGACAGATTACAAGATGTGGCACATGCACTTCCATTTTAAACTGAATTGAAGTCAAATAACACTTTGTACCTGACAGTGAGTCAACAGATTGCGTGTTGGCGACGGAGCCTTGGCTGCTGAGTCTCTCCTCTGCAGCAGAGTCCAGGCCACCCGAGGCCCCTCTCAACTCCAGGACAGAAATCTGTGGACAAACGAGCAACACCTCGGCTCATGAGTGTCTCTAGAAAGTCAACTGTGGTGTGTGTGTGTATATGCGCACTTTTCTCCTGACCTGGGCTCTTACCCTGTTCTGTAAGATCTCCAGCTGCTCCTTGTACCACTTGTCTTTGTCGTCTAAAATCTTTTTCAGCTCCTCCTCTTTCTTCACAAAATCTATCTCTCTGGGGAAAAAACAAGGAAATGTGGTTTCCCATCAGTCCTTTCGCTTGTAAACACGTTCCATTTCATGTGATCACGACCAAACCACTTTAATCCACTAGCTGAATCACAAGAAGTAAAATAAAAGTGTGGCCTTGGTTTAATTAAATCACTTGAGCTGTCCAGAGACTGTACAGATACTGTATGTCTGTACTGTGTTCGGACAGTGAGAACAAGACATATTTCATTTATATGAAGCTCATGTTCAGTCAGGAGGACGACTCTTTTGTTTGCCTCTAGTTGTTTAATTGTCGTGATTCATCCTGCCTCTCCTCTCCTCACACATGCACACTCAGTTTCATGCCGTCATTTCCCTGGGCTGTCATTTCAGCGATCAGCTGTTCATCAGCTGCTCTTATTTATCCAATAGCATTGCAGCACACCTGGGTTGTTAGCCTATCAGCTGTCTTTTTAAATATGATTTCTCTTCTAGTTCGTCCATGTTGCTGTTGCGCACGTCCTCCACCCTCCCCAACACTGCCCGTTCTTCGTCAAATCGATCTCTTCATCAGTCATCAACCACCATCAACACAATCAGGTCAACTAACCAATCAAGTTTAAGTGATCAAGCATTTTCCAACTTTGTCCAGAGTCTGTTGTTAAGATCATCTTTAAATCACATCTTCATATATAACCAAGTAAACAAATGTTTATTTATCATCCGTTGAATTCTGTTTATCTAGTTCAATGTGTTTCTGTGCACTTTGCCTATTGTATTTTTTTCATGTAATTATTTACTTAATCATTCATGAAGCCATTTACTATAACTATCCAGGTTTTTTTCTTCAACGTTTGTTGTTTTGTACATGTGTCCTATGAAAACAGGTATTTTGGGGAAACCACTAAACCTCTCCGACAGTGAAGTGTTGTGTAACCCAGAGGAAACTCACTTCTGCTGGTAGTCCTTGAGCAGCTTCTTGGCTTTGTTGTACTTCTTGTCCAGCGTCTCATACTGGTTCTGAGTCTCGGCTAATTGTTCGTTCACATTCTTACACAGAGCCTGGGATTCCAGCCAGTAACTCTCCAGCTCTAGGATCTTGTCGTCGCCATCCTCCATCTTTTGCTCCAGCGCAGACTCCCTGGCTTCCCACAACGATTTGTCCTCCTCTGATGCCCTCAGCTGTACAGAGGTGGAATGTTGACCATGGTGACGTGTTAAGAGTTAGGGTTTATTAAACAGGTGGCTTAAGACGGCCTGCATGCTATTTATTGAATTAAAATAGCAATTCAAAAGAACTAGGTCACGCATTTTGACTCTGGTTTCATGACACAATTTTATAAATCAAGGCTGTGATCTAATGAATTTAAGTGTGCGGCCTGCCAAAAAGCTAGCAAAACTAATTTGCATTAAGTATCAGTATCACCGGTCACTGTGAAGTCCTAAGAGTAAAAAGTTATCCACTATTACTAAACTCATAATTCCATATACACAGTATAAATAATAATGTTTATGGTACTACATTAATGTGTATGTAGCTTTAATGTGTACAGTGTATTTATTTCACTTGTATGTTGTGTTTATATCCTAATTTATTTTTTAAAAGTAGATTTAATATCATCATACCTTTTCCTTTAGTTGATTTATTTCGGCTGTGGCAATGCTGTGTTTGAGCTGCAGCTATGGGACAAAAAAAGGGAAAATGAATGTGGTTACACCCATTACTGCATGTTGCTGAATCTGTGTTGGCTCAACAGAGATTACAGAAGACTGATAGTCCTTGTGCGGGTTATACCTCTTTGAACTTGAAGGCCATCTGAGAGCCGTCCATGTTAGTTGGCAAAAAAAAGGTCTCGGAATCAGGCAGCTCAAACACCTCCACGTTCCGCCCCGGAGAGAAATTGGAGCCCAAAATCCTCTCGTCCGTTCCATCCTGGTCCTCGTAGCGCTCCTCCTGAAATATGATATCACGTGTGACATCACATATTGCAAACACTAACACACCCCACATGGCCAGGAGCATGCTCGCCGTGTGTCAACAACACTCCCAGAGGGAGGCACAGGTCACCACGGTCCGGAGAGAACATTTTAAATCGATACATCATAACCAAACATCAGTGGGCTGGCTCACAGTGAGGAACTGCAGGTTTTTTTCATCAGTAAATCCCAGATATACAGTCCAGACTGTATTTTTACAGTTACACAGAGCAATTAAATTTGAAATCAAACAATAGAACACTACATTAAAGTGCCATGTCTCAGCTTTAAATTGAGTAGATACACATTGATATAGAAAGAACAGTGTTGAAGATATAGCCCTATAAACACATGAAAACGTTTCAAGGGGTTCAAAAGTAATTGGACACTTGGTAACTAGATGTTTCTTGGGCATCTATGTGTCATTTAACCATTTGCTCAGAGGTGAATGAGAGTCATGTAAGTGAAGAACTGAGGCTATCAGAGAGATTTGAAAGGGAGTTGTTTAGTTGGATATATTCTAAAAATTAAGGTGCTCACTGGAAAACTGGAATATAGCAAACCAAACAGCAAAGTAGCAAAGGTCTTGTGGGTGAGCAGGAAATAAATTGCATGGTGAAGAAAACCCTGTTATGACTGTTACTTAGCAAGCCAAGAATGATCATGACCATAACTTCAGGGAGCAACCACAAGATGCAAAATCCTGGTAAATATCAAAAACAAAAAGAGACTGGTAGAGACCAGAAAACTAAATTCTATAGGCTGACAAAAATCAGCCTCTTTCGTGGAAAAATAATGTAAAGAGGAAAGTGTATGCAGAAAAAAACAGTGCGCATGACCCAATGACACAACCTTATCTGTCAAACACACTGCTGGTGCTGTTGTGGCTACGGCTGCCAATAGAATTGGCACACTGGCATTTATTGACGATTTCGCTGCTGCCGACAGAAGCAACAGGACGAGTGCAGAGTTAAACAGGAGAATTCTGGGTCCTCGGGTTTGGCCAAATGCATCAAAACACAATGGACAACATTTCATCATTCAGCAACAAAGATCTCAACATACAAACAAAAAGGTTCTCATGGTGAAGAGGTAAAATTACCCTTCTCTGCTCAAGTTGATCACTTGATCTCGAACCCACAAAAACCAAGAGATGGAAATGGCTGCAGTCGAGCTCTAGAATGTGGGCATTACAATTTTAAATGGCTGCATTTCCCTCACACTCCTTTCCATATCAAATCTAAACTTATTCAGATTATGAGACTTGGCATTTTAATGAAGTACCCATTGTTATATTTGGTATATTGTTTTAAATGTGTTGAAACAGAGACTGAGAAGAAACAAATTACGTGTTACAGTCAAAATACTTCTGGACTGCAGTCTCAGCTCTATCTCTCTAAGACGGGAGCTTTTTTGCTACTTGAACTTCACAAAATAAACATTTCACAACTCTTGCAGACAGGCGGCACTTGAATAAACACTTTTCAACACACATGATGGTGACATCAATTACTAACAGCCAGCTGGTGGGATCAGGCAGGGCGTGGCAGAGGGGAGTTACTGTAAAAAGCTTTCACGTCCACGTCCAAGTAGTAATTACAACAAGAAAAATATGTCAGATTTAATCATGAGGACTGGCTTGAAATGCAGACAAATATGGATGCCATTGCCTCACACATCGCCCATTAACAGATGTGTTATTTTGTCAATGTACATTATTTCAATACTCATAACAAGCTCTGTGATCATATAACAGCCCTGATGAAGTGAACACTCACAGCACGTAAACATAGGAAACGAACCGTTGCATGTAACATGAACATTGCATTCGCCCGAGCAGCATCCGTCCAGTGAACTCACCTCCTCTGTGGAGTGTTCGTAGGGATCATCATCCAGATGTTGTTGCTGCTCCAGCTGATTTTTCTCCTGCTCCAGTGTCTCACTTATGAGGCGCGCTACCTCGCTTTGTGCCCCTGGCTTCTCCCGTCCAATCAGGAAGCTGTTTTTTTTAAAGAACACAATGTGGTAGTGCCCAATTTAATGGGATATTTTACATGTTGCCTGGAAATACCATAATGCAGATTCTGTCATGTCTTTCTTGTTATGTCTTGATACAGGGAAATGCACATTTTGGGATGCAGCTCAGGCCTGACCCCGTCATGTGGGCTTATGTTATTTTTCCCGATCATAAATCATTAACATGCCACTATACTTCAAATCATTCATGGCCTCTGGACTCGCAGGAAACAAACAGATTCAACTGTGAGATAACATGTGGCTCATTTTCATCAACAGTGAAAGCTTATTTTTTCCTGGGTGAAGAAGATGTCGGGCTGTAAACTGACCTCACGGTGCCTTTGGTGTTCTTCAGGACCGTAGCAGCAAACAGTTGGGTCACGCCCACTAGACTGATACCATCCACCTCCACTATCTGGTCATTCACCTGTATGCTGGAAAGACAGAAGATAGTGGTACAAAGGAGTTGTTGTTGTCAAAGCATTTCCACCTGAGAGTGACACACCACTGTCATCATAGAAGCAGAGATTTTTAATACCTTAAGAAAAGACATATTGAGAATATTTCCTTGAGGAATCCGATTGTGTCTTGTGAAGGAGGAAGAATTCCAGTGTGACAAATTGTTGTGGTGCTGCATACAATGAGTGTGTTCCATTTGTATACAAAATATTAGTAGTGTGACAGTACAGTAAGTGTGAGGTTGGGAAAAGGTGTTTCACCACTAACTCACCGTCCATCTTTCTCAGCTGCTCCTCGCTCTGTGATGGTTTTCACAAAAATGCCCAGCTTTTCCAGACCCTGGTCAGCTCCCACTCCCATTCCTATGATACTGATACCAAGCCCGTTGTCTCCTACAAGCAGAGGATTTATGAAGGACTGGTTGAGAAAACTGAGGCTTAAGTTCAGACCATTACACCTCAGACAATCTCGACAGATCAAGATTTATAACAGTATGCGTAAAACTACTTTTATGTAGACTACATCATTCGATAGCACTGATCAACATAAATACTACTGATGCAAAATCTAAACCAGAGTCACAACCCTAAATGGTTCAAATACACAAAACTAAGTCACAAGTTTTTAGTGAAAAAAAGGTTTCTCCCACTGAAATCTTCCTCTCCAGTTGCTCATGGCACCTCCGGCCTTACTAAACTCACCTTTCTCAATCTCCACAGGGAACACATCCATCTTTTCCACTCTCTTCTCCAGCTCATACTCTGCAGACGCTGCGACTGGGTCCACGTCATCGTTCCGCCGATCATATTCCTCATTGGAGAAGGTACTGAAAACCTGTATTGGTCAAAAATATCAAATGCATTAGCTTCAACAGAACAACCTGCTATGTCCTTGGCAAGTAGTTAGAGCTTCAGACAGATTTATGTTGATGAGTATCAGCAACATCTGCACTGGCAGAGGCAAGGCACTTTCATTTCCAAGGTATTCTTATTTATCTAGGCAAACTGAACAAGGACACATTCTTCATGTGGCAGAAATTGCATGGTGAGGGAGAATTACACTCATACCTTGGACGTTTACTTGGGAAAAAAAGACAATTTAACAGCTGAAAGGACAGTATAGCCCTTTGTTGATGATTTCCTTTCCAGCTCCAGAAGAGCGTCTGACAGGGATTACTGACACGAATACTGTAATCTTTAGTTGAGCAGCTACAGTGGAAAGAAAAAGAATGTGAACCCAGTGGAAGTATCTGGTTTTCTGCATTGAACTGGTCACAAAATGTGATCTGATCTTCATCTAAGTCAGAGGCATTGACGATCACAATGTGTTAAAGCTCATACTGCAGAAACAATTACAATCTTTTTTTTTTAAAACATTCCTTCAAAGTTCACAGAGCTGTTGGAAAAAAAAAGTGACGCCTCTAATTAAATAACTGGTCAAAACCTCTTTTGGCAGTATTCTGGGCCCTTCTTGGCTGATTCAGCTCAGTCGTATTATTACGATGTCTGGTGTGAACTGCTCCCTTGAGGTCATTCTACAGCATTTCTACTAGGTCAAGGTCTGGTCCAACTCCAAATGGTGGATTTTTATTCTTTTTCTTTTTTTTTTGAAGCCACCAAACTTCTAATGAGCTGAGTCACACTAACATTTCCCCGTTTTTGATGCCTTGATAAACGTAGGAATTATTTTTCTCGGCAATGATTGCGAGCTGTCCTGGCGCAGAGGCAGCAAAGTATATACATTCACCGTAGTGATGATGTTTATAATATCGGTATGCAGTGATCTTTTTCACACCATATGTGATGCTGTATGTTCTTCCCAAACAATCCAGCCTTTGTCTCATCTGTCCATAAACATTTGTTCAGTAGTGTTGGACAGTGTGTGTGTGTGTGTGTCCTCTGGAAAACCTAAGCCCTCAGTAATGTTTGTTGCAGCTTCCTCTGTGGTGTCCTGGACACCATGCTCCATGGTTTGCATATGATACACCCTTGACATATAGGTTAACCAGCTCTAAGGATTCCTTTAAGCATTTGGCTGCTACTCTGTTTTGTTTTTAAATGAAAGTAACTCTAATCCACAACTCCTATCTTGAACGTTGTCTGGAGGTTTATTCATTTCTGACTCCGCTTGGATATTGTTGACATCATTAGCTTTCACATATTTTTCCAACCTACACTGAATGTTTGAATGATGTGCCTAATGTGCTATTAGTAAAATAGATTGTGTTTGTTCATAAATGTATCATTTCAAAGGGCTCACTTTTTCTTGCCACTGTACACAGACTGCGTATCTAACTGTTGCTGTGGGCTTTTGCATCTTTAATGAAAGATTCATCAATCATTTTGGAACAGATGTAAATCAAGTGTCGGTGACGGACGACACATTCCCAAGACATACCCCAGAGGAGAACCGAGAGTTTCAAGAAGCTGTGAACTTTGCAGGCAGGCCTCACAAAGCACTGGATGCGTCCCAGGGACTGTTTTCTGGTTAAAATTATAACACACACGCAGCACATGAGCAGCGTGGAAAGTAGGGCACAGCTGGGGAGAACTGAGCAGTCCATGGAGAAAAGATCAATGATTAGAGGAGACGGGGGATGTCATCAGCACAGTAAAAAGAAATAAAATCAGAAGCAATGCAAAAGAAAAACCACCAGCCTAAAGGGTTATTATAACACTTAGCTCCATTGTGTGCCCCCCTTGAATACCACTGATACTACCAAGTAGAAATGGTATTTATAATCCACTCTGACAAACACTTCGGGGGTCAAGCTAAAGTGAGCGCTACAATATTTAGTCTATAATGGCTTGGAGACGACCATCTGTTGTGACTACAATGTAGTGAGAATATACAGTTCAATATGTTTTGAGATAAAGTTACCAGCAGGGCTGCAGCCAATGATAATTGTCATAGTGATTTTACTCAGTTTATTTCAGTTTTATTATTTTGATTGATTATATAATTTTCTTTCTTTTTCAACAAAAATGTAGTTAAATGTAAAAAATATCCATCAAAGTTTTCGAAGAGTCCAAAGTTATATCTTCACAACTCCCCTTTTTGACCAAAAAGAGAAAAAAAATTCCACATTTCTACCCCATTTGATTTTTTTGTGTTATCAAAACAGTAGCCAAAAATGTTTCTATCAAAAAGTAAATTTTTGCAGCTGTAGTTAGTAGCAAAGCAATGTCTTCTCATTCTTTTTGAAACCAGCGAGATGATTTCCAAGCAAAGTCTGACCGATCTTACAAGGTCCTCTCAAGTCTACGTGGTCACTTATGAAGAGTCAAATAAACGAGCCATCGGATCCGACACTGTCCCAAGAGTACAAGGAGTTTTGAGAAGAGTCCATCCGGGCTCAATGCCAGATTAAAGTTTGGAAACCTAAACCCCCTGCTTGGACATTGTTAGTCTTAATCTGGGTGGAGTCAAGACAGGATGTTGGCAACAAAGTCAAAAGGTGTAGCTGTCTGAGCTGATAATGAGCAACCTGATAATTTGGGCTTAACTGTGCATGTAAGAGGGGAATGGTAGTTTTATGGCTCTTGGAATTTAAACAGGGGTTAATGGAGAAAGTAAGTGAATAGGAAAGTATGAGCTGTTGGTAGAATATGAGAGAAAGAATGAAGGAGTCTTTGTATTGAACTTAAGCTGAGCTTCAGTCTATTGCCCTAAATTAATTACATTAATTAAATTACAATATTTATTTTTTAACTATTTTCTACAATTATCAGGTTTCCCTTTTATTTATTTTAAATGCTTGATTTTCTAAGGATGAAGTGATCAAGTTAACTCTAGTTAGGGAGCAAGTACAGAGCAGTACTTTCAAGAGCAAGGAGCTTTAATGGGGTAATGATATGAGGAGTTTCGGAACAACAGGAGAATGAACCTTTACCAAACAAAAAGTAAAATTACAGGATTATTGGAATGATTGAGACATTTGGCATGAGGCCGTGTGATGTAAGCACATCAATATTTTCAGCCTGGGCAATCAGGGTCTCAGGTCTGGATCCTGCAGCATGTCGAGACATGAGGAATTAACCACGAACAATGATTTTCTCCCCCCCGTCCCTCCGTGTCCTCTCCATGCAGCCTTTGGATGAAGCCCAAAACAGTGCTGAGAGTACATTTCCAAAATAACTCAATAGACTCTCTGTCCAAAGCGAATTACTGCATCTACATCGGTTTTACAACATCTTTGCTGATTCTTACACACATGTATCCAAAGGGAATCAAAACGTGTTTTCTTGGAATGACAACATACATGTAGTGACTTGGTAGAAGTGCAGGTCACTACCCAAAACACACGAAAGAAGAGTAGAAACTGGCAGATTATTCACATTACTGATGTTCTGTGGTGCAGGCAGGAATGCTATTCATGGGGCCACAAACCTCCATCAACCCAAGTGAGTTTGTCACCTCCTGGATCGTCCTACTTCCTTTAACACTTGAACAAGCTTAATGCCAAAGGTTTGCACTCTATGATCCAAATGTTTTTTTTCCCCATTAAGAACTAACTTCCAAATAAACAATGAGCTTCTCGAGACATTTTTGTCCTGATTGCTGTCTCTGAAAAACAAGCTTGAAAGCATTTCTATAAATAGGACTGACAAAGCTTATCACCTTCTAATTTAGACAGTTAAAAATGGATTCACAGAACTAGAGCAGGCAGAAATTTCATTAAGGATGAAAGATGCTTTTTAGTTTAGACTTTGGAGACTTTAGTAATTAAGGGTTGAAAATGTAGGCTAATAGAATATAGGGAAAACAGCTGTATCCTGAGCCGGGCCGACGTTAGCCGAGTGGCAGCTTGGCTTCTCCGTGGTATCTCCCCCTCGACATTAGTGTCTGACTTTTCTGTTGCCATGGACTCCCAGGCCGTTTACAAACTATGTTCTGTTCTTTGCTAAAACCTAATCACTCAACCGCCACCTTCTTTACAAGAAAGACAGATATCAATGTCTTGTAAAAAAAAAAAAAAAAAAAAAAAGCCTTTCACATCTCTTACTGTCTCCAGCTATCAGACTAAACACCCATTTTCCTTTGTGGTTAAGCAAATGCACAGTCCAACGATTGGCAAAAAGCAAAACCACCACTGTTGATCAGGCAGACTGACTCCAACAAGTATGAGGTCGAAGAAGAACTAACAATTTCTCTTTGGGTTTATACAGAACAAGGTATTTCATGTGTTTTAATGCCAATTCATTCCCTTAAATCATTGTTGCGGTCAGCAGGGTTGTGTTGTGGGTCAGACAACTTATGCCACACTGTAATTTTCTTCCAAAGACCCAGCCTTCAGCAGTATGTGCGGGCCTTTCATCCGTCGTCAACAACTGCAGTGGTCTGTCCTCACTACGTGTGTTCACACGCACAGATGTTCACATGCCCACACCCAAGCTGAAACCCTTTCCATCTTTCCCTCATTCCCCTCCCCACAACAGAATGCCAATGTGGGAAATGAGTCAGCAGCTGCGAGGAAAAGCAAACCAGAGAAACTTCTTGCCAGCGCAAAACGAGGGCTGACCACTGGATCGGGGAGCTCGTAATGTAAGCGGGCCTACAGAAAGTCGACAAATCAAAACATGCTGTGAGAGTGAGTTGGGGAAGGGGCGGTGGCCTGGCACAGATCTTAGAGCAATTAGGAAAGAAGGCATGGGGCCCAGCTTTTAGATCCTGTGTAAACACAAAAGGAAAAAAGAAAAAAATATGAATCTGGTACTTCCTGTAAGTAAAGCCTTCGAGTTTTCCACAAGCACCAGCTACCAACCAAACAGCTGACAACTTCTATCAAGTTTGATTGTAATAAAATGGCTTTAATCAGAATCAGAATCAGCTTATTGGCCAAGCATGTAAGAACATACAAGGGGACATCCACATTAGATGGACTGATACGAAAAATGACACCAGTGGCAGGAACTTGACCACAGCTGAGCACAGTAAGGTCCGCTGAAGGTGCTGCATTCTCCATATAAATCACACAGACAGAGGTTTACAGGCTTAATGAATGAAGGCATTAATCATCTTTATTTACATTGTGCTTTTTACAGCAGAGCCATCTCTAAGACGTGCTGCAAACACACACTGAAACAGGCATGTTGTCATGGCAACCGCCCTCGGAAAAGGTAGCTATGCTTCAGCCTCACTATGTCGTTTAATAGTATAAATGTCCTGTAAAGACATTTGTATTTTTTTTTACATTGAACAAATATGTAAACTAATGTTAAATGCCCCAAATAATGTTTAAAAATATAATATAATATGACGAAACTTCCCTCAGTAGTTTTTACAAGCGTTTTTCCACAATACATTTTAACCATGTTTTACATCATTAGTAACCCTGTCATTGACTAACATATGCCTGCTTTGTAGGTAAGTAAATATTGATTCATAAAATCATACATGCCTAATGCCCATAGGTGTGGAGTATATCCGCAAGGAGATGAATGATGCCACCACAATGGAAGCTAGAGTGAACTGGAAATCAACAGACTCTGACAATAGTTTGTCAGTTAATGAAGAATATTAGAATGAATACCTTTCTAATTAAAGTTTTTAACTGGTCTTAATTTCAATTGTTTAGAAGCATATTTAAATTTGCAACCAATAATTCACCACTTGTTTAAAGTCTGGTAGATATGCAGGATATGCAATAATCAAGGCTTAGTGCATTTGATGGAATAGTGGCATTTGAATGCACCAGTGGATGCAAATTTGGGTTTAAATGGCAATTTTGTTTCTCTGGCATACCCTTTAAGACTTCCCTGCCTGGCTAATCCGTAGCCATGTGTGAATCCCGACTGCCCTTGCAATTATAAACACTTTGTAGAGTTCCAATTGACTGAAAATAACTGAAACAATGTTTATGTCTACCTGTCTTGAGCTGAAGGTGTTAATGTATGACCAGAGGTGAAGTCTGAGAGGAGCAGAATGCCATGATGGAATCACATTTCCAAAAGGAGCGCAAACATGAACAGGTTGAACAGGTCTGTCTATGAATGGCCCACAAAAGCTACTTTTGTCCCGCACGGACTGCCGAAAAGTTTAACACACATTTTACGGCGAACTTTCAGCGGAAACACACAGCCTGCGCTAATGTGTTGGTCCGTAATCACATAATGAAACCCTTTCAGGCAATCACAATCAGCCCAGAGTCTCATTCCATGCCAAGCTGTTTAATGGACAGCATTGAGCTGACTGCATTAGTATTCTGCCCCCATCTTGTCAGAGAGTCACCCGCGAGCCCAGGTGGCTGGCGAGAACTTGGATAGGAGGGGGGCTCTCTGCTGGTTGGATGAGGGTGGGGTCTTGCCAGACACATTCCTCTGGCCGGAAGAAGACACATTTCAGATAGGAAATGGAAAGCATAACACTATGGGATGGGTTGGTCTGAGTCCAGACATGTAGTATGCCCCCTTTTTTGCTTTTCACTAATCACATGACATACAAAGTAAATAGCAAGACATTCTTCCGGAAATAAATCTCCACTTTCCAGCCTTAATAAATAATAATAAAAACCTTCTGGCTTGGCAGGACTTGCGCAGAAACACCACAGGGCACCAATGACAATCTTATCTGGTTCCACATGAATGGTTCCACATGAATGTCTACAAACTACCTGACACGTGGTGAAATGTCTTCAGATACTAAACAAAACCTGTACTGCAGACTATAGGGAAGTCAACTGACAAAAGGATGTGGATGTTTGGGCAGTGGCCGATGTGGACAGTTTAATTTGCTGTGAACAAAGAAAGAAATGTTGGAATTTTTTCCTTGTACCACAGACTGTAAAACTCTTCACCACGCCCTGTGCGATCGAGTGAGGGACAATGTGTTTACTTGACGTATAACTGCAGGTGGTACTTCCTGTGACTCTCCGGGGGTGGGGCTAAGCAACAGGTGCAGATCACGGTTTTGGACATTTTCTTTACTGATTTGTTTTAAACTACTGTAACAAATGTTCTCATGTGCTACATGACACACCAAACCGAAAAGTCAACCTCTCTATTGGTCCAATATAACTACCCTGAAAATGACTCTTTGTCCCAGAGCAGATAACACACCTACAACAGGAAGCGTTAATCATTCATAACTCTTGGCTTTTTGCCACACTTCAGAGTACAAGTGAAGTACAGCAGAGGGAAACATGTTAACTGCTAAACCGAAGTGACTCGAGGTTGAAAAGTTTCTCTTGACAAAGAGATGCCTGGACACTCAGATCCAATGTTACAGGCCTGTGTTAAATTGGCAGCTATAGAGGAAAAGATCAACTTTAAAGCAGTGCTTCAATATTTATGCAGCTCATACAGCCGGAGGGTGCAGCAAACTTGCAAACTAATACACTGACACAGCAGCGATGGGACTGCCGCACTCCCATGTCCTACTAAAGTGTGACTCTGCATTAACAAGCATGAAGAAGAATCTTCTCTTGAAACATAAGAGATTAAACAAATCCAGTGCATAAGTGCAGCCCTCATCATTTAAGTTTCCTTTTCAGCCACGATAGGGGTGACATGCTGAAACTGGACATAAAGAGGACCTTTCTCCTCCACTCAGGACACCTCCAATGTCAAAAAGACTTGGGTTACACAGGGGGATTCTGTTGTGAGCCAGGAACACAAGGCACTTCTCTCCTAGTTTGCTACGACTCTAGTGTGCTCGATCACAATGTCAGCTCAGACAAGCAAAGAATGACCCTGTGCTAGTGGGAGTGTTCTGTTGGCCGGAGCACAGGTAGACACGTTGGCTGAGGGACATTTGTGTGACTTAACTGGCTTACACACATAATGGGCGACAGTGGCCTCTTGGTTTTAAACATATATACGTCACCGTTTTTACATATATCTCGGTCTTATTTCCAGCCTAGTTCAAACCAGGTTTAAGGGTTTTTGGGGCCAGTTTGATCACCGGGAGCATAAAAACATTTGGGTCATGATGCAAGTACCATCAAACTTCTCACATACTAAACAACAAACAACATACTATTATGTGGGAAGAAATGACTGGGTACAACCGGGGCCATTCAACCAGCGCCAGCTCAGTCACTGTGAGAGAAAACATCACACCACTGATTTGTTACAATCACACTGAGCATGCAATAAGACAAACTTCGTCGTTTATCATAGAACATCTTTCAGGTTAATTATGTGGATGTAAAGCCCACATATCAACAACTACAACCTAGTAACAGCTATTTCTCTTTTACATATAATTTCTGTTGTGAAGACTGTGAGCTGCTCCAGACAGTAGACCCAGTCTAGTTTATTGTTGTGAACTACAAAGCTGTGTTTATCTCTGTCATAGCTCCAGTTTGGATGGAGGATGCGCTGTTGCTTGTGTCCCCCCCACTCCAGGTCAGCTTCTGGTCCCCTCTCCCAGGACCCCCTGCCAGGATGACTGGAACGAGGAGGGGGGGTCCACACCCTGAGATAACAGCACATTTTAAGGCCTGGATAAATAAAGAGCTATTCACAAGCGGAGTGGAGTTGTTTTACCCTGATTTGGCAACATGTTGATAAGGAATGGGGATAGTGGAATATCCATGGTGGAAGATATTACCTCCACACCCTTAAAATACCCACAGGCGATGTTTACAGTGCATGGTGTTTGGCAATACCAGTAGAGATTACATTGGCTGGAAAATCTGTTGGACTACATGTACAAAATATGGATACCATGATGTGGATACTACAGGGTTTTTTTATTAATGTACGAAAACATTGTTTAATGCATTTCCTCAAACTTGACTGTTCTAGGAAGGTAAAATAACGAATATATAAAGGGTGATGACTTTTTGCACAGAGGCCATTAGAGATGCAACTTGCTGAGATAATGTATGAATGCACCATCTGTCTGATTCAAAATATAGGGAGTCAAAAATATTGTAAAATTTACCATTCAATGACAAACTAGCAAAATGAGAAAATTCAGAGAAATTGAAAAAAATGCAGAATGTGCATCTCTGCTTTTCTCAGAAGATTTAGATCCTTACAAATAACTTGACAATAAAAACCAGGAATCCTCCCTGCAGTAATAAGATAAGTTTTCCATCATCTGTAAAAGAGATCATATATGGATGAACAAAATCCCTGAATTCCTCATATCCATATTGGACAGGAGTAAAAAGTCCCTCATGATTCACAGACAGGAACCACTCGGAATGAGTAAAAAAAGCCAAACCAGTGCAGTGACTCAGGGGGTGACCACGACTTCTTACTTCTACTGTACAGCCTATAGCTTCACATCTCCGTCTCACTCGTGCCCCAGTTCAGCCGTGGCCCAAATCTCACATCTCTGCTGCTTTTATGCAAATTATATTTCCTAAAAATAACACAAACAATGTTGCCACCTCACATGCCCAAACATCCCCCAATCTCTGCTGCTCTTTTCTGAACTCTTGCAAGATAAGGGGGATACGGTTGTCACTTGTCAAAACTATCCGCCTCCCTGGTCACTGAGATTAAATAAACCACAGTTGAGATCTTCTGAACAAACATGTCTGATGATACAGTGCAGTAGATGAGACATCAATATCTCAGAAAAAAAGAAAAAAAAATGCACTCACAGCCTCCACTAATCTGTGTTGCGTCTGCAGGGAAACGCCTGGTTCACACATGGTTGCTGAGTCAGTGAGACGGTGGTTTGTGATGACAGTTCTGTGTGATGTGCTTCTGGGGTGTTTCAGGTGAGCACCACTGATTCAGATGTAAACAACACAAAAAAACTTACCAGAATTGGATCAGTGGAGAACATGATTTTCCTCTTCTGGGGAGGCTCCTCCTCGTCTGACAGACCAGGGGTTTCGTAACAGTCGTCACACTCTGTATACATTTGATCCGCCGCCTCCTCCTCCTCTTCCTCCTCTTCCTCCTCTTCCCTGAGGACCTGGTCTACATCCCTGTCATCAACAAAGGCTGCGTTCTCAATACCGTACACCACTGGAGAGGCTCGATCCAGGGGGCTCTGGTCCACCTGCTCCTCCACCTCAGTCTCGCCCTCTGCTACCTCTTCATCTTCCTCACGATTATCAACACAATCTTGACTCATAACTGAACCATCTTCTCGTCTGTCCTCATTCAACTCGTATCTCTCCATGTCCTCGAGGAGTCTACCTTCACCCACGGTCTCCGCTAACTTGTGTGTGTCCTTTGCGACATCTCTGACCAAGACCTGATGAGAAGGGATACAGTTCAGTATTTCTGGTGAAACGGTTCTTCTCAGGTCTGTTGGTTGGTCGTTAAGGTTTTGCACCATCTCCTCCTCAAACACACCATCTTCAACGTTCTCGTCTTCATTCTCCTCACTCTCCGAAGATTCATTCTGAACAACTACCAGTTCTGCCCGCACCATGCCCACCCCCCTGGAGTCCAAGGATGAGTTCTGGCTGGGCGGGTTCTCCCTGGTAGGACTGCGTTCCACATTGTCATTACTCTTGGTTTTGGCCCTGTTGGCGTTTTGAAAGCCACCAGCTGATGGAAGAGGCTGCTTCACGTCCCTTGGGGGTGGACTATGCGGCTTGTCTTCATCCCCGCCGACAGATGTCCTGCTAAATCCATCACCGGATGACGAGGAGCGCTTGTAGCCGTGGCTAATCGGAGTCGTTTGCTCTGGTGAGAGGGGTCTGTGAGCGGCGTCGGTTGCTGGAGAAACAGACTTGTAAGCTGCGTTACTAACTGGCATTGTTGCTTTGGGCCCACTATTAGACCCAGGGGTTGACCGTTTGTTGACGACACCGGTGATTTGGAATGTATTTTTGTTAGTGGCATTGGTTACAGGCGAAGAGTTAGTGGCTTCTTTGACAGGAGAAGTAGGTTTATGTGAGCTGTCCCTTGTTGGAGAGGTAGGCAGTATGTGTTCAGTGGTACTGTGTTGTTTAGCAGACGCCGTTGCCTCTTTCGCAGCAGCTGTGCTGTTGTTTTCCGAGCCAATTTCAGGCATGTAATTCTCCAGCCTCTTTGACATCGGTCCTGCATTCAGTGACGCTCGAGACGCGTGCTTCTTCTCACCATCAGCCTTCTCGTCTGGTCGACTTTTAACTGGGGATGTGGGAGTTTGCTCCGGTTTGATGGTGGCCTCAGAAGACCCCGACACTCTCCTCGGGCTTTTCCCCTCATCAGAAGCACTTCCGAGGGACAAACGGCTCACCACTCTGTTCGGAGACTGCTTTTCAGCTGCGGGCGGCTCTTTGATGCCCCTTTCAAAGAGTTTTCTGGTCACAGAGAACTTCTCAGCCAAAGCCACTTTGTCGATCTCAACAACATCCTCCCCCTTGGGTGTTTTATCTAAATTGTGCGCCTCGGGGCTCGTGGCAGTGTTGAAGTTAACTCTGTGCGCCGTGGCTGGAACTTGCTGCTTCGGCGGGGAAACCTGCGCCACTTCGGACTTTACGGCCACCTTCGCTTCTTGGCACTCCTGCTGCTGGCCGTCCATCTGCAGGAAAATGTTCTTTATCTTGTTCACCCTGGTGCCGAAGGGCCTCCCCCGCGAGTCCTCCCGGGTGTCACTGGAGCCATTCGTGTAGGACCTGGCGGCGCCCTCCGATTTGGGCCCGTCGAAGGTGCATTTGATGGCGTGGAAGTCAGACTTGTAGGCGTTTCTGTGAGGGGACGCGCTCCGCAGGGTCCTCTCGCCCACTTTGCTTTCGGCTTTGATCATTTTTCTGTCGTTGTTGTTGTTCGTTGATCACAGAAAGAAAAGGCGGTAATGGAGACACTGGTTGGTGAACACGTATCCCTCCACTTTAAGCAAGCGGTGCCATGGTCCCGGAGGATGGGGGGTGGGGGGGCTGCTCTGGATCCCTGTTGTCTCAGCTACAAGGTCACAGCGAAGTCATCTTCACAGAGAGAGAGAGAGAGAGACACACACACACACACACACACACACACACACACAGTAAAGTCTGTTGTTACAGTGAGAGGACACCATTACCTGACTAGCTCTACAGGTGAAAGCAGATTATTAGACGACTGTCTCCAGCCAACATTTAAAACACGAAGGGAACACTAGCTCAAAGCAGTGAACTGTAACCGCTGCTTAGCGTTTGCATGCATTTCGATCGTTGTCGGACTTCTTCGGCCGCGGCTAACCCCCGAAACTAACTTCGACTAGCTGCCAACTTTAACCTCCTCTTCTTCTTCTTCTTCTTCGGCCGAGGCGGTGAACGCGCGCCAGTGCAGTTGGTCAGAGAAGCGTGCCGACAGAGTTCGACTCAGCGGGCCGACAGCTCCACACTGGGCGAACATGAACCGCCTCGCTCCGAACTATCCAGTGTGGTATTTCAAGTGGGAAGAAGAAAAGACAAAATGTAAGCGCAACACGCAAACAGCGCACCGAGGGAAACGACTCACCTCCGACTCGCTCCATCGTGTTCGGCACCGAAAGGTCGACGTCCCGGTTCTCTTCTTCTTTTCTTTTTTCTTTTTTTCCTTTTGCAGTGATCAAACTTGCCACTTCTCCTCGCTCACCGCCATCATTCCCCCCGCTCGCTCCCGCCGCAGCAGCGTGTCCCTGCCTCCTCCTCCTCCTCCTCCTCCCCCCTCCACTTCCAGGACCTGTGCCGGGCTGCGCGCGCACGCTGGAGCGACCGACTGAGCGGCCGCGAGCGCCGAGGGAGAGCGTCGGGGGCGCGCGCACATTCCAGAGCAGTAACCCACCACTCCGCTGCTCACCACTGACTCCTCTGTCTTTCTCCACCGCTGACTCCTCTGTCTGTCTTTCTGCGCCGCGCCGGGCCGAGACACTGGAGCTGCAGTGAGGCGTGGGAAAGGAAAGAGCCCCACCGGTCAATCGGAGCTCCCTCGGACCCCCTGCACGGGCTAAAGTCCACACTTTTTACAAGTGCAACGCCATAACGACCATGGCTGTAAAAAGCCATGGAAACGAGGCTCTCCAAAAACTTTGTGCAACGCTTTCACCATGCAAATATTGGCATTAAATATAAAACTCCGCAGCATTGGCACGTCAAGTCCAGTTTACTTGTCATGCGGGGAGTATTACTTTAGACTTTAGTAGACTTTGCCTGTACCTTTAGATCTGGAAGTTTGTTCCAGCCATGTGGTGCAAAGAAACAAGAAAAGACACATACACAATAGAAACAGCTCACTGCTTCTCTAAGTCTAACTGCTGAAGTTTCAGTCCTAGTAGTGATTGTGGCTCAGTATTCCTCCACATAAAACACAGTGGGTCAGCTTTATCTACTAAGAGTATATATGGCCTAAATAAAACTAGGTCACCAGCAGATATTCTAAAAACCTCATACGAGGACGCAGAAACCTTTGGTCGACGAAGATGGCCACATACCCGGATATCGGCCGATCAATGCTGGAAGCACAGAGGCAGTGGCCCTGCAGGTGGGAGATGTTGTCATGATCGTTGACAACCAGTTGCCTCGTCACGTGCCCTGTGGCCTGTAGGAAAGGTCACTCAAGTAAGTCTTCCCTGGAGCCGACAACCGTGTCCGGTAAGCAGAGGTGTTGGTGAAGGACAGAACGTACACCCGGGCCTGTGGCCTGCTCTTCCTGAGGAGGAGTGATCATCATCCAATGGCCTTTTCAGAAGTTCAAATTCAAAGCTGACTGCTAGCCTGTCATTGTATTTTTTTAGTTGTGTTACAGAATTGTGCTTTTTACTTGCTTGATTTGTGTTGTTTATGCCTCTTGTTGTTTACCAAATGCTTGTTGATAAGTGAGTAACTGTCATATGTTGCACAGTTTGAATGTTCATTCCAATTCTTGATTATCGTTAATCGAAATCCTATCGTGCGATCCCCGATGATGCAAGGATAAAAGGTACGCACACTCCTGTGACCGGTGATCTCATTGCATATAACAGGTAGTGAATCCTCCCACAAACCCATCTTTTGAATTATAGCAGACACAGAGGCAAGACACTGAGTTACTTGACCACATTTGAAAATACAAAACCAGGCCGAGACCACTACCTGGAAAGACAAGCATAATTTCTGAGAAACTACACACAGACACCTATAGGAATAAAGGAACTCTTCATGGTTATTGGAACCATTCTCTGTAAGGGCAAACTACCGGACAACTCGTGCACTATTTATCACCTTTGCTCTATGGCTGCGCATGGTGCTTTGGGACATAATCTCATAATTTTGATAGTCAGTTTCTAAAAAAATATGCTGCCATAAGAACAGAACTAGATTCAGCAGGATTTAATGTCATTCATATTTAAAATCAGGTCCCTTCCCCAGAGAGCGATACTGTGTATTTCAACTAATGTGTTGTAAAGTTGATCTGCTACATTACATCTGTTGTCATTGAGATCGGCCACATAGATACTGATTGAGAGTGTACTCAGATTTCCTTGGTGGCTGAGGACCTACATTCCAAATTTACCATCCAATCACAGTAATCCGAAGCCAGATCAAGAGGAAGAAGATATTCTTTGAACTCGACTTGTGTGGATATCAACTAAATCTTTAAACATTTACATTTAAACATTTAATGACACATTTTCTCAGGTAATGTTTATGAAATATTGAGTTTTACATACATTTAAATTATATTTTCCTATTTTAAAACAGTTTTGTTAGGTTTGAGCAGATCTACATGCATTTAGGTACAGTATGTCACATATATGGAACTAAATATGAGGCGCATTATGAAACAAGACTGTAGTAATTATTGATAAATATGAGACTGCAGCAAGAGGCTAAAGCAGATGGTGATCTATTTATCAAGCATTTTTTGTTAGCATGGTCATATATTTTTCAGTTGCCTAAAGTGTAATCCCATCTACATTTTTAATTGTACAGAATATGAAATATTGAACCCGAATCCCTGCGTTTTTCTTGCGGAGAGCATTACCTTTGGCCCTCGATTATCAAAGGTTCTTATATAAAAGCACATTATGAAATGAGTGTCACCTTAGCCCATCTTATCAAAGTTGTAAATTAGTGCTTTAAAACATTCAGAGAAATGTCATGGGAAAAGTATCCAGTCCTCAGGCATTTCCTCTGGAGTCCATCTGAGACATGGCTATCTGATATGTGAAGTTTAATGTGGCTTCTAATAACTACTCACATGTACACAGTTTATGTAGGTTCTTAGTTGCTCTGCACATTATGGCTTTCTATTCATTCTGTTTTATGTTATTGCACCATTTGGCCGACATGGGGTTGTGAGCTCTCAGACTGGAGGTCAAAAGTCTGAGAAGTGTTCATTTTAAACAATATTGTCTTTCAGTGTGTGGGTTCTAACCCTAACCCGTTGCTCTCTTCAGTAAGACTCTAAATGTTACATCTCACAATTATAATTTTTTACTCAAGAGAAGTTTGATTGTGAACATTCACTGTTTGATTGCTGTGGCATTCTGATTCCTGTCTGTGTGTGAGTGAGCACATACGGTTTGCATGTGTCTGTGTGTTTAAAAGATGTTTCAATTCTAGCTTCCTGGATCATCTCCTAGCAACTGTGGGTCTGAAAAGCCATACTGTATATACACAGCCAGGGGTCTTTCCCCCAGGAGTAACATGGCACACCGCAACCAAGCCAGTGGTCCCTACAGCAACCCTTTAACCCTCCGACTGAACGAGACAAACCAAATGGAAGATATGTGGTCTGAGTGGCCAGTGGAACAACTGAGACGATGTCTCAAACTCTATCCAAACCTTCCGCTACACCTGGACCTTTTCTTCTGTCAGGGTTTTTCAGTATCATTTTCAGCATATGGAGTTGTTTTCACATTCATCCTGGCATAGAAACAATATTAATACCCACTTCTTTGGTCATCTTCACATTTTCTAAAAGAGTTCAATCACATATGAGATTTAGTTTGAGATTGAAACATGAAGTTGCAGTGGTTTTTGACCTGAAGTAACAACACAGGCGTAGTGGTTAAGCGGTACTGCAGTGCATGTTGACATCCTCACACATTGTTGTGTGTCTGTCTGCTGCCGCTCTGAGTTGGTGGTATGCAGTGTTACAGGAATGTGTGTTTTGTATTGTGCATGCCACAGCCTGAGCTCAGCTATGCATATCTGCTATTTACATAAGTCAGTGAAGTAAAAGGGTGGGCAGTGGTTGGGATGGTGGGGTATTTTTTAAAATATATAATGGGAATCAGGATTATGAAATAATCCTGTATCCTAAGTTAATTTATTAAAAGTGAAAGGCTTGTAATTGGACCTCCATTTAAGTTTTTCTTTTCAGGTGAAGAACATGGTAGCTCATGCAGACGATAAAAATTTATAAAGTGTTTGGAACATTCTGCCTGATGCTAAATATTTCTGAGCAACCACGCAATTTTGTGGACATTTTTGTTAATGGCATACAACCCTATATGTACTCATTGCAGTCCTTAACTAGCTTCTTTCTTTTTTTTTAATACCCAAGACAAGGCTAAGAATTCTTCCTTCTTCTCTGTTTACAGTGACTTGAGTCACTTTCTGGTCTGATGACCTTGTACAGAGAGGATGCTGCCATCTTGTGGCAGGTAGAAGTACATGATGTTTACATATTGGCTCCAAAAATGTGGGAAACGTTAAATAATAACTGGCAACCCCACCCCCCAACACTCCAAAATGAAATAAAACATAACAAAAAAGCAAATGAAATAAAAAATTGAATCATTTAATTATTAATCTATGAAATATCCAAGTAATCTAATGCTGTACTTGCACTACACATGACAGTTTGGGATTGAGTAATGTTTGTGATCATAAGATGAAATGGGCCCATACTTTTTATTATCACCAGATGAGAAAAGAGACCCCCCCCATTTTTTTATTTGCAGCAAACTTGATAATTATCTATGTGATTGGTTTTTGTAACTCTAATGGTTAAAAAACAAAACAAAACAGCTGTTTGGGTCTGAAATCAAACTTTCAAACAAAAGGCTTGATTTGACTTTGTATCTTAGATACAGTGGACAACAATCTTCTAGCCCTACACGATACACATTTGATCTTTTCTGTTTTGCAGAAATGAATTTTAACAATGACTTTTTGACATAAGTAATTATGTCCCCCCCCCCCCCACACACACACATACACACACAAGAAGAAGAAGCATGCAAACAGACAAACAACCCAAACCGCTTGTACTTCTGTCTCTGTTGCAGTTTGTTGCCTTGGTAACCGAGAGACACCAGTGACCCTTTCATTATATGGCCTCTCGTTACAAAGCATCAATTTCTCAGGGCCATAAGGGAAAAGCTCCCACTTTGATTGCAGACAAGACAACAGTCCCTATACAACAGAAGCAGTTGCAGTGAGTTACAAGCGGCCATTTGCTACACTGTCGACATGGTGTGCAGGTTTGAGTTATTTGCCTGAGTCGTCGCATTGCTCCTTCACATTCCTGAAGCGCTATCTTGTGACTGGTCAGTGTGATAATATGGACAGGCGACCCACAAGTTTACCACCAAGCCCTCTCTGTCTGTCTGGCCTTTGCAACAGAAGCCTATTCTAAAATCCTGCAGAGAAGTCTCTCATTGTGCTGAAGGGACACTGCATCATGTTCCCATGTCCTCGTCCTGAAGGCAGCTGCAGTTGCTTCATGGTCACTGTTTGCAGTCATGCACCTTTAAATCTACAATTCTTCTTCTTTAACTCACCAACCAGTTCCCTATATGTATCCTTGTTTATGTTTTTTTACATTCTTCTATGCAGTGTCATATGAAAGGAAAAATGTGCCATATTTTTAACGCCATGATTTAATTACCAATCTGAATATGATATTTCTGCTACAATGAGGGAATTATTAGACAATTCCCCCCCTCAAGTTTTGATAATTTCAACTTCACAGCCACTTTTTCCAGATCCGCGACCTGTGGGGATGAGGAGAAAGTTTTTGGTGGTGACAAAAGCAGATTAGCTGGTGTGAGCTTCTGCAGTGTGTGGGCTACATTTCACACATCTGAGATGAATTGTTGAAAATCACAGTTATCATTCTACAACTTGTGTTGTTTACAGGAGAAAGGGTGGGACATTCTTTCTCAAGAATAGCATTTTATACACATTTTGTGTCAAATCTATGTTATTTTAAATGGATGGATATTTCACATGCAATGAAAACACATAAATCCTAAATATTAGGCCTAAATACTTCAGTGAGTGCAGGTGAACAGCAGCAGTATCAGAGACTTTTACCTGCCAGGAGTGAGTGAGTGAGTGGAGGCAGATGAAGTGCTGCTGCTGCTGCTGCAGGTTCATCCCTCTCCTCCTCCTCTTCCTCCTCCGCAGAAGCAGCAGCAGCAGCTGCAGTAGCAGGAGGATCGCAAGATGGTAGCAGCGCACACTTCTTCGCACACTTCGGAATCTGCCCAGTGGATTATTTGTCTGGACAAGAGGTATTTCATTTTATAAACTGTCATTGTCTTTTATAAACTGTTTAAAAAAAAAAGGAGTGACAGATGTCTGGGTATTGGAGATTTTCCACCATCTCTCGGGCGCCGTGCTTCAGTGGCTGAATGAAAACATTGATGTCGACTCTTTGATAGTTTTAATTTCCCAGGGGAATTGGGACTCGCTGCTTCTCGTCTCCAGTTAGATCTTTCATGAAATCATCATGTGAGAGTTTATACGCCTGCTGTTTGTATCACGAGTTCATTTGTTCCACATTTACCTGTGCTGCCAGCTAAGCGTTTATAACAATATTAGTCAAGTCAATATTAATTCTGGGGAAGAAGCTACATGGCCACAGAAATGTTGGAGAGCAAAATTGAGAACAATAATCACTTCATCAGGACTGTTGACCTCAGGCAGGTGGTCGATGTGGAGTTAAATGTTTGTTTGCACCACTGACCACATTCATGTGTGATTCTTGAACGCAGCCTGAATAACAATTGCTCAGCTGAAACGGTTTATTAAACTGAATGTGTCAAGTCTGTGCTGTGCATGGATCAATAAATCTGGACATCAAGTGAAAACTTTTGTGTCTCTGAGGTTTTGATGAAACTCATTTTGGAGGTTACTGGTGCAGTGCTCTCTTCAGTCAGATGTCTGCATTTGAATGTTTCCCAAGAATTATGAGACCAAAGAATTAAAAAATTAAAATGCCATGTGGTTGGCTCATCATCAACATCATCATCATCATCATCCCAGAGTATGCTTTGTAACCTTGGCCTGTTTATTCCGAATTTACCTTCTGACTAAATTCTGCCACAAATGACTGTGGAAATCTTGACCTGAATAAACAAACAGAAAAAAAGCTACTGTATGCACACCTGCCCTGTACTGAACCAGGAAGTGCTTTAGTGATGTGAGCTGACTTTGACTTTTAAAAGCTGTAAGCAGTGTTGTCTGAAGAGAGCACCACACTTGCACATGATGCAGGTGTAATGTGCAAATCTGTGATCTACAGCAAAGAACGGCAAAGTGTGTACCTGTGTAAAATGATATGCACATTGAATATTATGTCAATATATTCTGGTGAGGCATTTCAAAGGCACTATGTAGTGTATAGTTTAAATTTTTTTTTTTTTTTTTACACTTTTAGGCTGAAAATTGGGATGCTGGTCTCAACTCAGATGGAAATTGGCCACACACAGGATGAAAGGGAGGGAACAAGGGGGCAAATCACGAACAAAGGTCCAAAGTACATCATCTATAAACAGCAAAGTGACGCAGTGTGACAGACGTGTTTGCACAGTAATATCCTCTGGTCAGGTGTGGGCCTCAGGTTTTTCCAGCAAATAGCATTTGTGCCATACCTACCCTAGGCTTCCCCCTCATCCTTCTGTTGCAATGAAATGTTGCATTGTAACGCGAAAGGCTGATGAACGTGCATGTTTCCCTGACCCTCTCATCTGAAAACCTGGTGAACTTTACTCCATCTGCGCTATAAGTTATAAAGAAAAGAGAACAAAAAAACTGTGGGTGTTATTTGCTTAACTGTCCATATTAATGAAAATGAAAACACTCTATCCTCACTTTGACTCAGCACTTTTTCAAAGGTTTGTTGTTGTTGTTGTTGTTCACTTGGTTTGTCTCCAAACAGACATCATGGCTTCATGTCATAAAACTCAGCCTCCCACACTCTGCTCTGCCTCGTTGTCTTCACTTTGCAGCGCAGGCGATAAAATACACTGTGCTGGAAAAAGAGAGAAGGCTCGTCCCTTTACTTCGAACAGGCTCTCACACATTACATGTGGACACAGTATATGGAGATGATGTGACTGCTGTCAGTTAACTGGTTGCCAGGGAATACGTGATGAAGAGTCATTTGCTTGCAAGCTGTTGCTCTAACACTTTCATTATATGATGACAGAGCAGATGATATCGTACAATAAAAAATAGTTTCCAGAGGATTGTTGGCAGCGATGAAAGCAAAAGTGTGTTTCCCTTTTTTGAATTATTGATACTGTGTGGCTTCATTTTTTTTTTTTCAAGATTGGAAATGGATTCAAGGTGTCGTGAGCTGAACCACCCACATGTTGCATCACAGTGTATGCATAGTGTAACCAATGAGGGACAGTGTAACACGGGAGTTAGAGGGATGAAGACAATGACACACCTGTGGTGGTGATGTGAAGGTGATTCGCATTTTCTGCCACAGTTTGTCTCTCGCATTTAAAGGGCAACAATGAATAGAAACCCAACTCTCTTTGTGTATTCACTTTCATATCAAGCATATTAAACTCTGATTCTAAAATCGTCTAATCTCAATCTTCCCAAAATAGATAAAAGGACTAAAGGAAATACATTTCCCTGCAAGGCTCTGTGTGACTTTTCATAGTAACTTTAAATTGTTAATTACTATTTTTATTGACTCCGAAACACTGAAACAAATGTTTTATTTAAAGCGTCAGACATGCTATGTGGACTACTTTCCTCCGACATGGAGATTATGTTTTGTTTGTTTGTTTGCCAGCAGGAATACGCAAAAAACCTACTGAACTAATTTCCATGAAACTTGGTGGAATGGTGGGACATTGACCATTGATGAATCTTTTTTGACTTTCTTTAACATTGCGAGAGGGTGTGTGTGTTTTTTTAATGGCATTTTCATGTATTTCCCAGAGAATAATTAATGGCTCTTGATGAAAAAATATCTGGCATATTTAGGAGACTGAAATCTATGAGTGTGTACAATTTACTGCTATGATTTGCGAGGAGAGGGCCGTGGGAGAGTATATACATTTTATTTTTTAGCTGTTACCTGTAACATTGTCATTTTCTTCCAGACCAGCAGAGCGTTCTGGAGAAGATGTCGACATAATCCTTGAACGTCTGAGAAACGTGAAGGCCTTCGAGAGATTCCACCCCAGTTTGCTGCAGCAGATTTGCCTGTGTGGATTCTACGAGTGCTTAGAGAAAGGCATCACCTGTAGGTCAAGACCCAAGCTGTGAAACTCTCACATATCCGAGCACAAAAAAGTTCATTAATAAAGAATAAAGAAGGATACTTCCCTCACTCGGCATGTTGATTTTTTCCAAACTGTGCTGTGTCTTTCCAGTGTATCGCCAAGGAGACATTGGCACCAGCTGGTATGCCGTCCTCTCTGGTTCACTGGATGTTAAAGTATCTGAGACATCAAGTTATCAGGTATGATGAAGTATTACATGATACCCCAGTTTTAAGTGAAATAAGATTTAAAAAGGGGAGGGATTTAAAGGTGGAAATCGTTTAGCCTTTTGGCATGTGTCATATCAAGCATGCTCAAATGTTCATATCATTTTTTTAGTTTAATTAAATGATAGCTGTGTGTGAATTCTCTACATTTACACCATCTCCTTCCATCCGTCTGTAAAGATTTGAACTGTTTTTATCAGTAAAGCCCCAGTTGAAATTCCTCACACATACAGTACAACAGAATTGCATAGTGTTCTTGTCTACTGCCACGTGTTTATTCTAAAGAAGGAATGACCCACATCGGGGACTGCTGCTGTTTCTGTTGCAGGATGCTGTTGTTATCTGCACGCTGGGGACTGGCACGGCATTTGGGGAGTCGATCCTGGATAACACCCCCCGACATGCCACCATTGTTACACGGGAGCTCAGTGAGCTCCTGCGCATTGAGCAGAGGGAGTTCAGGTCTCTGTGGGAGGTGAGAACCTCTCCTGGCTTCATCCGTACATTTACCAGACTACAGGCTACTGGCTGCACTGCGGTGGTTGGTGACACATCAGAGAGATTCACATTCATATCATTGATGTGTTTGTTTAGTTCCTTTTTAGTCAGAGGACAAAGAATAGAAACTTTACATAAAGTATACACACGTTTCCTAATACAGAAAATGTAATGGAATTAATTGCCTGGCCCAGACCTCCGATGCTGGATCCACTTTTACTGAAGCAAGTCATGAAAATTCACCAAAATTCAGCTTGATTATGGAGCCAGGAATCCTGTCTGTAGAATCATCCTCAATAACAGGTTAAAAATACATATTATTTTGACATATTTAAAAACACAACTTACTCTTTTTTTACATTGATTTGCAGATGCAAAGCAGATCCTTAAAAGCTAAGTGGGTCACTTGTGGGCAGCACCGATCACTGTACATTTATCCTTTAATTTATTTTCTGAACTTCTGAGGAGGCAGAACTTGGCGTTGGAGGCCGCCTGTCTCAGCCTGCTCTCGTTGGATATAATAAATGTTGAATGTGAAAAACTTTGACGAATCGAGCTGAGCTCACGCCAGAGTGTGGGTGGTGTTCTGTGGATGAGTGGACGGAAGGCTGTGAATTTATTGTTTGGCCCAACTGCATGAGTAATGTGAGCTGTCCACTTCTAATACTGCCACCTTCTGCTCCCAAGTTTGTGTGTCAACGGTCCATAAATACCAAGTGGCAACCCACGGTGACCTCACCATATGGTTTGTGAACTGCCTTAAGTTGAGCATTTTGACTGGCACCATCTTGTTTTTAAAAAAACAACAATCAGAAGTAACCATATTTGGAGGAGTGGGTGGTGGACCTGACTGAGAGCTCGTCCACAGCACATCCTCCTACACCTATTGGACGGTACTGGCCGTCATTCACACTGTATCCATGTCCCAGTCTACTTCATCAAATATTTTACTCTAAATGGGACCATAATTCACCAAATGAGCATCATGCTGTATTGAAGAAGACTTGAAACTAGTGATTGAGATCATAAACTATAAATCAAGTGAGAAGGGAGAGAATCATTTTCTCATAGACTTCTATAGAAAAACACTTATTTTTTTCGCAAACAGTGGAGTCGCCCTCTGCTGGTGGTTCAAGAGAATACAGGTTTGGGGCACATCCTCATTGGTTTCACTTACCACATGGTGACTGCATCCATTTTAATATACAGTCTATTATGAATACTGTTTTTACTGGGGCATAGGTTTTGACCACTAGATGGAAGTACAGTGCTGAGGAGAAACAATCATTCTGGTCTTGTGTGTTTGTCCATATCTTTTTCAGTAGTGTCCCAACACAAGTGTGAGTCAGATGCATTATACGACAACAACACTCATAAGTTAACATGATAGTATAGAAGTCAATCTCGCCGCGTCAGGACAAACATGAAACTCTGCATAATAAATGTGACAGCAAATTCATTGTGACAAGATATCGGAAAAGCAGTTATGTGTAAGGACAAATTAAAGTAGCTGCTCTTCCTGAGTCAGGATCACCTCTACATCTCCTGTTGGCTGTTTGGTGTCACGCTGTGTAGAAGCCCCTCATCTCTCTCTCAGCTCCCCCCTCTGTAATGGGCTGGTTTCCTGAGAGTCAAAGCCCAGTTCCTCTGGGACCGCAGGGCACTGGTCAGCTGCAGTGTGTGATGGGTCACTTGACCCTGGCTGGATGTGTGTGCAGGATCACTTGGGAATCCTACAAGCCTGCACATTTCACCTCTGCCCTGGGGCAGCCTCTTCAATAAGGTTTGTTCCAGATGCGATTTTTTTCTCTGATTCTGGTGCCCTGAATGTTGTATGCTGTCTCCTCAGATCTCAGGGGATTTGGTTGTTATGTAATATAATACATTTAGATGTATTTTGGTGCATAATGTTTAAGAATAGTTGGATTTAAAAGGATGGGATAAATATTTTTATCACCTTTCTTTTGAGCACCATCTTTACACAAGTGTGATGTGGAAACCAGAAACATCCAGTGCTCATACACTGAGAATGCACTTGTCATGAATCATGATCTTCTAAACCTTTGAAATGAACAATATTTGCATATTAATTAATACCGTTTTTATAAGGGAGGAGAGGAGATGCAATTTTAAGATTTCAGAGCAATGTAATTATTTTTTTGTGTGGAAAAAAACATCAACAAGTTATTATTCCAAACAGTACTTTTTTTGGGGGGAGGGGTGGATCTTATGGTTCTGCTTTAAAATGGATGCATCACAGGTGTATTTAGACATTATCTGACTGAGATATTCACCATGACAACAGTTTTCAGCAATAGCATCGATACATCCTCTGCTGTTAGATGTGCCGAGCTTGCTTTGTCTCACACGTTTGCAAAAAACTGTGACTGACGGGCTACCGAGTCAGAATTCACATGCTCAGCTTGTTGACAGATAATCGTTACACCAGCTCCCACTATTTCTCAATTAGTTGTTCTTACAGCCATTTTGCCAAATTATTCTGGCAACGGTGCTTATTTATTCCTCTCCGTTTTGCTGCAATGCAGAAAAACTGCTGATGTATGTTGTTACTGGTGGAATTAGACTTCAGACTGTTTCTTGCCAATTCTGATGCACTGTGGAGACAAACTGCCTCCAACTTCCCCCTGTCCTTCCCTTCCCTGCACCACTCGCTGGCTGTTTAAATAGTGTAAATGAAGTTCAGCTACTTCACACTGGCTTTATTAAATCTGAATTACATTTTGTGACGCATGAAGACGCCAAGCTGCGTGAGGTCGGTATTCTCAGTGCTTACTGCCCTGAATACCAGGGTGAACAGAGACATTTTCCATGATGCCGGCTGGAAAGAGATTGTTGTGGAAGGATTTCAAGGGAAATGTACCACTTACCCTGCGTCGCTGAAGAATCAGCCTGAGGAACCAAACTTACTCACCTCCCCCTTCAACACAGATCTGTCCTCCCTGTGGCCAAGCTCTTTCACAAAACTATGCCAGAGTGAGCAAAGCGATGCCCCAATGAACCAACGGATACAATTTTTTATTCATGGATGTCCATGTACATTATTCAGCGAATATCTTTCTCCTGTATGTGCTTTTTCTCCTTTTGTGCAGTGTAGAACTAATGCATTTTTACAGCTTTCCCTTTTCCTAATTTGCCCCAATATTTCTTACATGTGAGTTTGTTATAGTGTTCATGTAAAGGCCATCCATGGATGAGTGGTCCATGGGCATCACTCATGCGTGCAAGTTCATTTTTTTTTCTTTTGCTGCTGCCCGCTACAACCGCTGTGATAACGACTCGCATGTAACAGAACCTGGATTCTGTCACTGGGAACGAACCAGACAAGTGCGCCTGTTTGTTTAACACAGCAGACATGAGCTAACCTCAGCATGCGTACACACACACACACACACACACACACACACACACACACACACACACACACACACGCACACACACACACACACACACACACACACTGGCACGCTGACTGAAGCCTGATCATCAATTCGCTCTTCGCTTTGTTTCCTGCTTCCGATGGCCACTGTGATTGAAACAACACAAGTGTAATTTGTTTTTTTAAGGTTGTAAGTACAGTCACATCAGCGTGCATGGGGCCTGGACAGGATGCTTTGTTATCGTGCACACATCACAGGGGGGGGCCGTTGCTGCACACGTGTACTGCACACGCTTTGAATACCATCGCTTTACAGATGCATATGGTTGCATGTATTCTGCATTATGTGTTTGTGCTTGGAGCACATCTGCTGGGGGGCTGAGCTGAGTGCACGGGAGGGCGATCGGTGTGTCATTACCATCAGTGCATAGAAGCAGCCTGGTGGGCAGCCAGTGGAGAAAAGCTGATGAACAGGAAGTGGCAGGGACGCAGCGTGCCCTCTGGTGTCTGAGGATTGGGTTGGAAAACGGGACCACATGAGTTCTCTGGGTGTTGGAGCCAGAGTCCCTCCCAGTGTGTGCAGCGGATATGAGAACAGAAAGAACGGGGAGATTGAATCAAAAAACATTTGTGTTGTATCCCCTTATCTCTGTTCCCAGAGCTGTTCCTTCATGAAAAGCCTGCGTTGCAACCTGTAACCGGTCTTAAAAACACTGTATCTGGCATAATGTTGGTCCACCACTCTGATCCAGACTGGAATATCTCTGTAGCTATTCAACAGTTTGCCATACAATTTTGTAAAGACACTCATGGTCCCCAGAGGACAATTCCTGCATATTTTAGGATCCAAAAACTTTTCCTCTAGCACCACCACGATGCAAACATAAACAGTTCAGAGTCAAGTTTTTCAAATCAAATTTGTGAGTGACAGGAGGAGAGAATAAGGAAGATGGAATATGTTCTCTCTCCAGTGCCTCGATTTGTTACAGTCCCTCATAAAATCTAATTTTAAATTGGTGCCTGTTCAATACAAACCCTCATTCTAACTAATTCATGATGACAAATGTCAAATCATAAAAAGGCCGCTAGTTCCTATCAGAAGCTTGTCTTAAAATCATAGAAGCTGATCTGTTTAGCTGTGTTCTGTCAGTCAGGAGTGTTAAGTGAATAAGATTTCACACATTTACACCTGCTCTGTCTTTGTTCCCGCCCCATGTCTGGGTCTTAGTCACATATCTTAATTGAATAAGTGAGTATAGAGGAAATATTATTGTGTTGATTATAATGATAGTGATGATTAGAAATATGCATCACTAATAGCTAAATATCCGTTTTAGAAATGCTTGATTTGTGTTTTTTTTTGCTGGAAAATGCTCCAGGAGTTGAATGTAGCCGTCTTCTGTCTTTGATAAGTAACAAGGTCAAAGATAAGACACCGTCTTGTCTCTGTCCTTGGAGAGGAAGTGGCTCAGCGATAGGAGCAGGATACGGGATGGTGCTGCCTGTACATTGAAGGGTTGGACTCATGCGTTCAGAAAGGACAACGTCCCCATGTCTTACTCAATTCTGCTGGTACACGTCGAACTTCCCTGAAGAGTTGTAAGCCGGTTGAAGCGGCAGGGAGATTTTTGCAATACATTTTGGCATTTTGTGCTCACCAGTCTTCCCATCATGTGAGAAAGGTGGCCGTGCTGAAGATGAGTGACTACTCCTGTGTGTGTTTAGTATTAGCTATGGCTTGTGTGGTAGAGAGAGAGAGAGAGAGAGAGCGATAGATAGACAGAGGGAGAGAGAGAAAGAGAGAGAGAGAGCAAGAGAGAGCAAGGAGAGAGCAAGGAGAGAGCATGCTCTCCTGTGTGCTCCCTGACTGGAGTTGAGTAATCACCTAGCAACTGCTGCTCAGAAGAAGTCGGCAGCTGCCTGGCACTCTGCTGCTCTGACACCGTGACTTGCAGGCTGTGGTGACTGCTCCTGGTTCATCTCGGGACCACGCTGCACATGACCCACCACGACTATTGTGACACCCTCAGGAATCTTGGAATTGGATTTACATGCTGGGAGTGTCTGTTAACGCCTGGATTAAGAGGGCGTGGAGGATCTGCCGGTCATTCACAACAACAGTGGGCTGCATGGGACGCTGGTAGGATCTCTGGGTAATCTTTCTCAAACTTTTGAACAGTGTGACGCATTTGATTCATGAGAAGTGCTGTAACAGATTTGGGGCAAGTGAAAAAAAATATATGCTGGATTAAAATTACAGCAGTATTGTTCTTGCTGATTTAGCAGAACTATTTGGAAAGTCAGAATTTGCATAAAAAAAAAATGTAGCTTCTAAATTTATATAAAAATGCAGAAATGTTGAATTTCTATTGTAACTGGACCAGTGTGGGTGGAAATGGAATATTGAAGAAGTACAGTAGTTTCCCCGAGTTGTGCTTGCACGAGTTAAGAACTCTGCTTTGAAAACAGTTTGCACCATGTCACTTATGTAATCTGGTGTGAATTATTCAAAATACAAGAGTGCATTCATGCACATTGATGCTCACAATGCCATAATGTGCTCTAGCATGAAAGACCGATGAGGAGCCTGAGCTGAAAATGCACTGACACGACTTGGGTAATATCTTCACTGATCTGTCGTTATGACTGAGATAAGACTGAATTTATCTGGGTTAGATACTCTCTGACACATAAACACTTAAAGCACAAAAATCACATAGAGGTAAGGCTGTATGATCAGCTGTTTAGCCACCTCGTGTTGGGAGTCTACGATGTTTATATACACAAGAAGCATGGGTGAACATGACACGGGGATAGTAGTACAAGACGGGGTTATGGGATATGTGAGCGTTGTCCTGCTACAGTGAACAGTGGAGTCAGTGTGCGAGAGCAAATTAGCACAACAGTTGACCAAGTTCCTCTGTGGTAAAACAGAATGGGTCATCTGTTATTGCAGATATATCAAAATATCTATTTTACATTATTGTATTATGATTTTGTGTAAAGAAAGCTGTCTGGTGAATACAAGCAGAATAAAATTAGTAACCAAGTAAAAAGTCGAGTAAATAAAAAATGATTTGTGAACATTTTTGGTTTCAGAAAATTGTCAATGATCACTTAATTTGTCAATTCAAAGTTCAAAGCAAAAATATCATTGGCCATTTGTTCAGTATTTGTCAGGAAATGCTCTCCCTCTGAGTCAAGTTCAAATCCTTATTATTATTCTATATAATATTTATAATATATAATATATATAATATTTATTATTATATTATCCAATCCTAAGTAATGTTTTTTTCATCTGGCGGATTGAGCAGCTTTTAGATGGGCATGATCTTTCCTACTTGAATCATCATTATGAAAGACGAGCGTCTGTCTTTTTGATAAAAGTCAAAGGTCCATGGAGAGAAGTCAGTCAGGACTGTAAAAGAGAAAAGTAAGAAACATCCAGCCACCAAGCCGACAGCAAAGTCAAGGCTCTGTCGAACCATGAAAATAAGCCAGACAGTCATTATCCACCTGATTCTTTGAGCTTCGAAAGATCTAAAATGATTTCTTAATCCTCCAACCTTTGCGATACCTTTAACAAGTAAGGAAATGCATCTTGTTAAACCACTGAGCACATCTCAGTTACTCAGAGTAAATCCCTTTGAAGCAACAGGTCATAATCTTTTAATGTGGTGAAATCAGTTAACAATACTTTATTGAAGTACATTCAGATTTGATAATCTGTCAGACTACAGCGTTGTGATTGCTGTCTGGGTGTGGGATTGTGACAGATTATTTGACACAGTAGAATAGCCCTAAAGGACCATCTCACCCATGCTTCACTCATTGTATGTGTTCAGAAACATTAAACACCAGTCATACAACCGTCGGCCGTTATGCACAGAGATGTCTCTGTGGAGCCTGTTTCGGACTCTCGTCGCACAATTTGTCAGTAAATGTCGATGTGCAGCAAAAAAATTGCAATCCTGAAAAGCCCCCAAAAAGTGATTTACTGGTCTGTCCTGACTCTACAGCTGCAGATAATAGATGATGGGGAAACCTCTGTCAGTATGATGGTTATAAATGACAAACTATAGGGAAGTAGCTGCACAAATCACACCCAGTGGGTGTTATATTGTGACAAAGTGTAGTCATGCATATATGAATTTGATGTCTTTATAAACAAGCTAATAAAACCTAGTCAGGATGTCAACAGTATCTTTTATGTATTCATGATACCATTTTAAAAAACCTTTTTCCCACACATCTGCAGTATTATTCTATCTAGCTGATGTGTGAACTGATCTGATGCTCTAGTGGAATTGAATTAATAATGGCCAATGTGTGAATAGCAGGACTGATCCGTTTAAAGGAATGGTTTTACATTGTGGGAAGTGCGTGAGAGTTAGATAAGAAGGCTGACACCACACGGATGTATGAGAGTCACTCATGCAAGTAGGTCGGAGAGCACAAATCCCAAAGTATTGAACTAATTTAATTGTTATGAAGAGCCTAGCATTATTTAAATTTCTTCACCGGAGATGCATCAATATCATAACTGTCAACCCCTTAAAGCAGTACATGGTAATATGAGTCTGACATGGTGCATGATGTAAATTCATTTTTCCAAGTAATTTTTAATTCAACGATAATCCACAATACAGCTTCATATGTCTTATTTGTCCAACAGTACAAAACCAAATGATCTGCAATACAAAATGCCTTTTTGCAACTTAGAAACTGAATTAAAATATAGCTTGGCATGTTTGCCTAAAGCGTGAATGGAAAACTTCTCGGCTTGGACTTGTCATTATGATGTTAAAACTGATTGCACAGTATAATTGCGAAAGAAAAATGACACCATCATCAACACACCATCTGCCTTTATTTATGTCCACCAAACAAAGTTCAGCGTCTTTTACGACAGCGAACAAACAATAATACCACCTGGATCCACACACAAAAGTCGTCTGTTGCCTCTTGAAAAAATTACCCAAACAATTAGATTGATTATCAATCACCTTTTGATTTACTGTCCGACTAATCAGTTAATTGACTAATGGTTTTCGACAAAGAGACAATGATAAATAAAGTATAAGATAAAACATAGGTAAACGGAAATCCCTCCTAAAAAGGACGACGGTCGGCAGTGAGGCGGTTGAACGGTCCCTCAGGGAAACGGGTGTATTATGTGTCTACTGAGTCAGAGACATCATTGCCAACCAACTGAGTGCTTTTTACACACCTGACAATCCTCCCTCTGAAACAACATCCCACCATGTGCACCAGAGTCGACCCCTCAGGGAGCCCAGCTTTGTTGGTTCAGAGCGGATGAGTTCATTTGTTCATGTGCGGCTCAGTTGAAGTGCTCCTCCCTAATCCTGCGTCCTTAGATCGTTGACAGATACAGATTCAGATGCTCCTCGGGTCTACTGCATCGATTAACTGTAAATAATTACTTAATCTGATGTTTACGTTCGTAATCTGAGTATAGTTGTTTTATAGTATTTTAAAACCCTCACAAAGAACCCTTAATTGAGGGGGAAAAGCTGTGTAGCCCAGGAGAGTTGCTAAAGTGATTAGCTGACTTCAGAGGGTGGAATTGGATTAAAAAACCATGACCTCTGACAATACATTACCATCCAGGAACGAATGGCTGGAGAGTTCTAGCTTTCATTCAGTCTCATCTGACCTGGAGGCCACTTAGTGGTCCTCAATCAGCTTTTTATTGACCTAGAACAAAGCCTCTGTGGCACATTATCTGATTTGGGGTTTCTTTTAGTTCAAAATACTTTTGTACCATTACATATGACAGCGTGTTTAAAAACCAAGTTAGAAAAATCGGATACAAAATGCAATTTAAAGAAATCAGCTTGCAGTACATTACAGTAAAATGTAGTGTGACCATTTGCAATGGTTTGTTATCACCAACATTCAAGGTTTGACTTCCCAACCATGTCACACGGTGCGTGAGACAACATTTCTTTATGGCTGGATTTACCTCTTCGCCATGGACGAAAACATGACATTTGTACGAGAGCATGGGTGAAATATGATGTTCATTGCACAACATCAGCGATGCTGGAGGGCACAGTATTGGTATAAGACACATACAGTTGCACTGCTCTGCTCTGTTTGCTCTGTGCTTGGTTCTCTGCAGCTTGTACAATGTTAAGAAGTAAGTACTTGAAACAAGTAGAAATATGTAAATGTCTTAAAGAGTCTTATCTTTAATGTTCACCAAAATGTTTGTTTTTGTTTCCTAATTTACCAGCTTTATTGCCTTCACATTTTCAGTTTGCACGATGAATCATAACGACCGCCCGTTTGGGATTCTTCCACCTTTGTGATTATTTCTCACTGAACCCTACTTACATTTGCATGTTGGGACTAATGAGGACGAAATATCAACCAACACCCCGAACTCTCATTGACCTTTTTCTCATCTTCACATACTGGAGGCAAATGATGACTGAAGGGATGAATGTTCTGTTTTCTTATGCTGCGTTCCATTATACCTCGGAACTCGGAGTTCAAAAGTCGGGGTTATCGTTCCATTATAACCTTGGAACTCGGAATTACTGACCTCCGAGTCGGATGTTGCAATTGATAATTCACCAACCCGACGTCCGACCTTGAAACTCCGACTTGTACGTATAATGTGAAATGGAACGCAGCATTATGACTGACATAACATCTTTTGAAGTTCTAATCAAAAAATGTGTTGGCATTCAGCTCAAAGCACTGCTGCGCCTGATGACCTTAAAAAGAGCCGCAAACATTGCTGTTCATGCACCAACTGCCAATCGCTATGTCTGATTTGTTCTTGTATTTTCTTTTTTGTTGTTGTAGAAATATCATCAGTGCATGGCTGGACTCCTCGCCCCACCCTACGGTGTGATGGAAAGCAGTTGTAGTGCTGACAGTAAGTAGTCCGGCATCACTCTTTCTGAGTGCTTTAGACTTACTTGACATTTTATTCCCAATCCCCATTTGTCACATCAATGATTTCACCCAACTGGGTCTATTTGTAACGAATCACAGATTTGGACTATTTTTGACGCTCACTTGATTTGTTGGGAACATTTAGATTGCATTATTATTATTTATGCCAAAAATAGAAGTTGATGTTGTTTTTTTCAAAGTGGTTTCCATATCAGTTACTTGAGAAATAAAGGTACAGATGAGAAAAAGCTACTTTTTCTTCGATGTAAGAATTGGTCAAGATGAAGAACTCCTAATACTGTTTACAGTAAATGACTTCATACTCCTTGTCTATGTGACTCCATTACTGTCCGACCCCTAATTTTTATCTTCTTCATTGTGATAAAGGCTGATTCTTTTATTTCTGCTTTTCTGTTTTCTGCAAGTAAACTCGATTCTGACTCAGCTTTGCTCAAACAGAGCACTTGAAATGCTTCAAAGTCATATACCATAAAAATGACGAGCTGCAGGGTGCAGTGAGAGAATCCACAGCCCGGTGGCTTACTGGCAGTGGGTATGTGTGATAAGGACAGTTCATAAATGATGGACAGATTTAGTTAAAAATATTGTTTTATGTACCAAACAAAGATGACTTTTAAACAAGTCCCAATTTAATTCCCCACTCACCATAAACATAGGATTTGATTAATGTGTTGGGTTGCTTTTAAAAGTGGATTTGTCTGCATCAGTATTCCTCACAGTTATATGCTTTGGTGCATTACTCTAACAGCAGAGCTCTGCACGTTTTTGCAACATACAGTAGTGGGGGGGTTTACAGTGTATGCACTCCATACATGAATACACCAAGACAGAAATCACATGGGCATCAAGCAGCTGGAGCCTGATGCACTTTCCTGTACAGCACATCCACAGCAGCTCGGTGGTTTTGTAACTGTGGCGGCAGAGTGAAATGAATTAATCATGTTTTAAATACTTTTCTTAGTCAAAGAAACACTAGGCTTTTACAGCACTTTGGTCGTGAACAGGTGAAGCTTTTAAAGACAGCATTGTGTCGTTCACTCCAGTCATGCGTTCGGTTTACAACTATTGCTGTACCTGAGCACCTTTCAAAGCACGAGCACACTTGTTTGTCACACTTCGCCAACTGCATCTCTTAATCGTTCAGCTTTGAAATGCTCAGACCAACAACAACTTTTCTTCCCCCAGGAAATTCAACTTTTTATTTTGTTAAGTCTAGTCATGGATTCTGCTCTCACGTGCACACTATATGCTGCATCCACACTGATGTTTGATCTTGCATGATCTCACATGGACCGGCGTGACAGCTTCACAAATACAATGATGGACAGCCGCGCTAACTTCTCAATGCAACAATAGACAAACGCAAATTCTGCACAGATGCACGTCATATAAACAGAAATATATTCTAATTGTACAAGAAGATGGCTGTCACCAAATATTTATGTGAGCATTTTCTGATCTGGTGCCCTTGTTGGAACAGCACCACAAAAATGAATTGATGTGAGTGCTTTCGGATCAGCCAGGTCAAAAGGTTAAGGTTTAGTTTAGTTAAGTTTAGTTGACTAAAGATACTTTAATATCTTAATATCACTGAATATGTGAGATTTTACTCCTTTTTAGTATTTCTGATGTAGAACTTTTACAAGCATGAAAAGTTTAAGCATAAACTCCACGCAGAAATATAAATTAGTCCCTGTACCAGAAAAAAAAAACTGACCCATTTTATTTTTCAGCTTTTCTGTGAATGTTTTCCTTGAAGGATGTTTGGTTTTCCCAGTGGGCACTTGGTCTAAATGCCAACACATATTAAGCAACATGATGGTGAAATATAGAAAAATTCTCACATGACCAGGAATTACACGGAGCACTGTCAACAAAGATCCTGGCTGTTTAGCCCCAAGTCTAAAGTTACATATCTTGCTTTGCACCACTTTCCCTGTATTGTGTGGGATTCTGTATCTGCTCTGTGGTATCAGCAGTCTGAAAGGCCCGTCTAAGAATAGCTGAGGTTTTTTTTTCCCTCCCTGCAGATATAGTACAGTTGTGACTGAGCAACCTTGACTATACATGATTATACTATGCTATTTGTCCTGGAGGGGAACAGCACAGTGCAGGCTCAAAGCTCTGATAGAGCCACTGATAGAAAACCACACACCTCTCACAAACGCTCTGCATGACTGTGACATGAAGTATAAACACCCACAACCACATGTTAAGCAGAAGACTCTAATGTACTGTATGTTTGGAACTAGTTTCCTCCTCAAGGTAAACCCATGGAAGCCCAAATTACTTAAGACGTCGAGACGATGAATGAAAATGAAGTGGGGTAGTCGCTGTGAGCAAAAAAAAGTGGATGAAAACACAGATATAGTAAAAAAAACCAAAACCCTGGCTCACAGAAAACAAAATAACACTTGTGGATCGTGAGCTCACATGATGTGACATTGAAACCATAGAGATAATTGATTTAAAGACTCAAACAGTGGATCTATGGAAGAACCTGACTGTTTGGAAGTGAAAAATGACAGAGGAGAATTAAACTTTGTTAAGTACCAGGAATAAGGAATAATAATACTAGGTAGTTGAATACATTTTGCATCTCTGTTGTTGTTCTAAAGTCATATCAAATATATATATATTTTTATTTATTTACGTGCAGTAAAACAGGATTTTTCGGGGTCAAGTCGTCATGGCAAGTCAGATTTTCTTGTTAATGTGTTTGCTGGAAACCCTACTTGAAACTGTGTGAAGCATTTTTTCTTTCTTCAACACGTGAGCCTGCAGGGGATCTCTCGTACAATATCTTGGAGTTGGATAGAGGAGGATTGAACAAAAATGGGACATGCTCCTCGTCACTGATCCGTGTGTTCTTCCTTTAAGTAACTTCACATACAGAATATCCTCACACATGTCGTCTGTTTCTCATCATCCAGGGATGCCGGACAAAGAGAACATAAGCAGCAACTCGTTTGTTTCAGTCTCCAAACATCAGAAAAAGGTAAATCCTTCGATTTTATTTTGCTTTAGACAATCTGACACTCATTTATTATTTAATGCACATCTTCCTTTTTCACCACACCTTATGGACGACGCAGAGGGGCTACGGGTTTGAGACCTTTTTGGTTGGAAATCAGCGTGGAATGTGAAGTTTGTTTCAAGTTGGTCTAAATATAAATAAGGTGACCGGAGTTCTTGTCTCCATCCTGTGCAGTTCCTGTCCCACCTTTCTCCCGTTGTCTATTTTTCCCGGCCACTGGGCCGATAGCGTGGCATTGCCGTAGATTTATGGTGCCCTGCGCTTTGTTCCTATAAAGTTTTAGCCACAACATGGCTGCAAGAATGTTCTGTTGTGTACAAAAAAGAGAATTCCATAACATGTTTTCCTGTTATGTAACTCACAAACAGCTTTAATTTACTCTAACATGCAGTATATAAATAATAACTCTAAAAGCTCAGCCTCTTTGGCTACTGAGTGGACTAATTCTCTTGTGAATAAATGATGAGGCTTTAAAGCGTTCACATAAATGCATGAGTTACTGCCGCTCTCTGAAGCGTGCAGAATGCATTTTAAATGTCATAACCCCGCAGCCGGCCCCCCGAACAGTCCCAGTGGGGAAAAAAGAAAACAGCACAATATCCATGTCCCATTTCGGCAATTGAATGCATCAGTCAAGACTGTGGGAACACACTACTATTTAAACTCAGAAGCAATAAAGAAAGCAATAATTTCAATTAAAATTGACAGCTAATAAACACTTAATATCAACTGTGAGTCATACGGGAGCAGTGTGGAAGCCATCCTTTGGCCCACAGTCAGAGGAAAATCACCTGTTATTTAACTTGACTTCTTGTTTTTTCCCTGATGTCTCCTACAGCTAATTCCTAGACTGTTGTATTTCACAACAACAAACCTTTAATTCCAGCCGGCTTCTTGTGAGTGTGTGTGCACTGTGTTTTTTGTCATCCATGATGTCTTTCATTTCATTTCCACTTAATTTTTTGTTTTTATTTTATTTTGCAGAAGTCATTCATTGAAAGCCCAGCCAAAACCCATCCTAAATACATTTATCAGGTAGTAAACTCAACCGCCTTCTTCTACCTGTACATGTGGCAGGTAATCAGCAGGACTCTGTTGTGCTGTTATTTGACTTTCTTCTTTGATTTTCTCTAGGTGCCCTCGGAGAAGATCTTACGGGCTGGGAAGATTCTCCGTAACGCCATCCTCTCTAGGGCGCCTCACATGATCAGAGACAGGAAGTACCATCTGAAAACATACAGGTTGGTTGACATATGAATACATTTTAATACAAATAGTTTGTGAAAGACTGCATTAGACTAGCAATAAAAACAGCTATGAATAAATTTACGAGGTACAACACAAAATAAACCAATTTAAGATGGTAAAAGATCAATAAAGTCAAATATAGTCAAACAAATAGTTTGACTATATCAACACTACATTTTTAGTTTTACAAAATAGAATAAAGTAAATAATATCAGATTCATAAGGAACTGATATTATATGATGATCATATATGACTTTGTCGTATTCTATGGACTGTGTAAAGTTTTTTTTTAAACTATTAGTAGCTCTTAGTAGCAGGCTTTGGTGAGTTTCTTTGAAAATGTGTCCCGTTATGATTTCTCATTGTGTGATTAAAAAAATGAATTGAAAATGATTTTCTATTATTTGGATGAAGAAACAATACATTTGGTTTGTTGTGACAGAGTAACACAGACATAGACATAACAGACAATAAACCAAAATCAGACAATAGACTGGTTACATCATTTCCCAGCCATGAACTCTCACATTGACTTTCCTAGGCAGTGTTGTGTGGGGACAGAGTTGGTCGACTGGCAAATGCAGCAGAGCTCATGCATCCACTCTCGCATTCAGGCTGTGGGCATGTGGCAGGTGCTGCTGGAGGAAGGTGTCCTCAACCATGGTGAGACTCTGCGTGACGCCCGCGTCTGCGCACATGTACGCGAGGGGGGTTGGTCGATTTTTAAAATTGAAGGCCTGTTGTCTGTGTTGTGTTGTTGTGACGCAGTGGACCAGGAGCTGAGCTTCCAGGACAAGTACCTCTTCTACCGCTTCCTGGACGATGAACAGGAAGGAGCCCCTTTGCCCAGTGAGGAGGAGAGGCAGGAGAGCCAGGAGGAGCTGCAGGACACCCTGCTCCTCCTCTCGCAGGTCGGACCTGACGCCCACATGAGGATGATTCTGAGGAAACAGTATGTCTTCAAGACAGCAACCTCTAATCAAATATGAAATGAATAATGAATCATTGTGGTGATTTTACACGTTCGTTGACACAAGTTCTGTTTTCCAGTCCATCTGAAAGGACAGCGGATGATTTAGAGATCATTTATGAAGAGCTGCTCCATATAAAGGCCTTATCTCATCTGTCCACCACTGTGAGTAGAAAATTCTCCGTGTTAAGTGGCCGTATGAATCCTGCTGTCACTGTGTGGACGCTGAAATTGTTTCTGTCTCCTGTGGGGATAAAACATGCTCAGCTCCTCAGACCGTTAGGACCAGAGGGGTGGCAGTGAGGGAAAAGATGCAAATATGCAATGTATAAATCTCATGTTAGAGCCTATACGGATGTTTGGATACATTAGCTGCAGGTAAAATAATCAATTTGTGTTGCTAATAATTAGGGCAAATTGAGTGAGAATTTCCGCATTTCTGTTTGCACTGTTTGTCATCTTTTGGTTGCTCCCTGTTGCACCATCAGTAAGTAGAATGAATGTGTTTTAATATTGATCTTCCTCCATTATGAATCTAATTGTCCTGCTTGCACAGGTGAAAAGAGAACTGGCAGGAGTGCTGATCTTCGAGTCCCATGCGAAGACGGGAACAGTGTGTAAGTATTTCGACAAAATAACTGATGAGGTTCATGAATTCATAACTGCGTTACTGAGTAAATATTAATCCAATACATCCCAGATTAGTCTTTATTTCAGCAACAAGCCTTTCTCTATCTCTCTAATACAACTTCTTTTCTCTCCCAGTGTTCAGTCAAGGGGAGGAGGGCACATCATGGTACATTATTCTGAAGGGCTCCGTCAACGTTGTCATCTATGGAAAAGTAGGCATTTCCTCGAATAAGATAGATAGAAACTGTGTAAACATCAAGGCGATTATGTTAAGCGTGCTCTGTGCTCCTCAGGGTGTTGTCTGCACCCTTCACGAGGGAGACGACTTTGGGAAGCTGGCTCTCGTCAACGACGCCCCCCGCGCCGCTTCCATTGTCCTGCGAGAGGACAACTGTCACTTCCTGAGAGTGGACAAGGAGGACTTCAACACGATTTTGAGGGCAAGTGTCTGTTTGACATCTATTGATGCTATTATAGCAACAGTGACGAAAACAACAACACTATTGCCCTCTGTTGGCAAAAACTCAGCAGTGCAGCCCTCAGAGAGTGAGCTCAGCAGCCCACTACACCCAGCGGCTTAGTCATGCCACTAAATATGAAATGTGGTGATAATGACTCGTGTTTACTTTGAGCTAGAGATAACAGGCAGACTTGGGGTTAAGTAGCTGTGGATGAGAACTTGTTGTGTGGCGAACTTCCATCTGGGAGCTCTGACGCCATCATAAATTGATGGAGCAGCCTCCAGCATTACTTTTTATGTTGTGACATGGTGAAGGACAGAGGGCTCTGTATGATGCTCCAGCAGGTCTGGACAGATTGTAAAACCACACAACAGGTGACTGATTACCCAACAACTTGGTTATCTAGTTATTAACTGAATTGTTAATGTGCCCTCTAAATACTTAATAGCATTAATAAGAAGATTTGTTGTTGTCAATGAAGTGTTGGACGCTACAATGACATCTATTTTTCATTAACCCCCAATGTAGCATTAATGTGATTAAAAGGGCCTCATTGTCAAATGGTGTAATATATATTCCCCCCATCTTAATTGCAGCCAAATGATATTCACATCCAAATTTTTATGGCTGCATCATCTGCACTAATGCAACCACCCGATATGTCACCAAAATTTGTCCTGATGTTGTTGGTATCTATGGAAACATTTGGATCTCCACCTCCAGGTCACTGTGAGAAATAATTCAATGATCATCTATTAAATTTAAAGTTTTTCAAATTTCGCATTAGTCATGAGGTCACAATAACCATATCACACTAGAAAACTGCAAAACATCCAATCAGTGGTTGTTTTAAACTTACTTGTTGGACTTGGAATGCATTGATTCCCGTCACTATATGTTTTTTCTGTCTGAATCTCTACTCAAAACAATCCAGTCCAGGAACTTGTTAGGAACTTTCATATAAACCTCCTGCCTGCTATGGTTAGTGCGGTTGTGCAGTGACTGTACACTGGAAAAAGCATCTAATCCACTTTGCTCTGCGGCCTGGGCCCGGTGTTACGCCACGGTCTCTGCAGCAGGAACAATTGCGGCTATAGTTGCGGTTCACAGAGCAGAGAGTCAAACCTCACTGCAGATTTACAAGATGATCGTGTGATGGGGTAAACACTGTGCTCAGTTTACGACATGCTGTTTTCACTTGGCTGTGGAGGAGACGGCTCGTATTCACTGAGCACAATCGCACAGAACTTACACACAAACCTTTCAGCGCACCGCACATTATCGTGGCTGAATGTCTTCATCAGCTCAAAGACTATCGACACAGATCTCTAGTCTTCAAATTAGAATGCTCAATATTCATGTATTTACTGTGTGTGTGTGTGTGTGTGTGTGTGTGTCTGTGTGTGTGTGTGTGTGTGTGTGTGTGTGAAGGACATGGAGGCCAACACGGTGCGTCTGAAGGAGCACGGTGAGGATGTTCTGGTGTTAGAGAAGAGTCTCAGCAGCAGTCGGACCTCCGTCCACGGAGCCTCGTCCTCCAACTACAAGTAAATGTACCCGACGTTACACGGCATGCACTGAATAGTGCTGTATTCACAGACAGAAGATATGAAGATCTTACACATAACATGTTCACCACCGTAAACCAACAAGTAAACTGCAGGTGGTTGTAGTATTTGGAGATATTTTTGCAGTCTGATGTGATGTAACCATCTGATGTGATGTAACCATCAAGACCACGACAATCAATGAACTGGGCGGTGGCTCAGTGCACCATGTAGCTTGTCCGTGACACAAATCCTATTCTTTCCTACTGAAGACTCACAAATATATATTTATAAAGTGTCTTAAAAAAGAGCCTAGGAGTATTCTTAGCAAACATTACTCAAACAAGACTAAACATTGCATTTGCACAGATTTTTCATATTGTTGGTTTTAGTTTTATTTAATTGGATTTACAGACAGTGTGAAAAAATAGAATATCACCAGCCTTCTTCTAAAATGAATTGGAAATCCCTGGACAATACTGGATTCTATCCGTCAGTGTGACCAGCGAATGAAAAGGCTTCCTGGTCACACAGGCAGCACAAGCACAGAGCAATCCTGTGCACTGCACCCGGCCAGAGTCACTGTGCCACAGACGGCGTAATAGAGAGACACATTAATGGTAATGACAGACGAGCTCCCCTGGGGGTAAAAGAAGGCCTGGCAAGTCACAATTACTTGTTCAGGGTCTAATCAGCTGCGCCCCTCATACACAAGAGTGTTCTCGCCCATGAGTGGGGAAGACACAGGATTGCTTGTGTTGCTCGCTCTTTTGCTGCCGATAGCAAGTAATGAAAACAAACGAGGCTGGATTTTGTTCATTGTCCTTCACAGAGAAGATTCCCCCTTCATTTAAAAAATTATTTTTTTTGGGACTTCACTGAAAGCTCTCTGCCCAGACTCCTCTTAATCTTTAGCCGGCCCAAGAACTCTTTGATTGTAAATAGGATTGTTATGAAATGAAGCAATCACCGACACAAGTTGAAGTAAATCGGCGGAGGGCCACGGTTGCGTCATTAAGCATGAAGAGCCAGGGTTTCTTGATTGGTGAAGGGTGTGTTTTATTCTGTCTCGCTCCAGATACAAGGTAATGTCGGGGACGCCGGAGAAGATTTTGGAGCACCTCCTTGAAATGATGCGATTGGATTCTCAATTCACAGAGTCAGGTAGCCCCAGTACTCAGCATGAAACATTCAGTGTGGCAGATTAGAGCCATTTGATATAATCTGTCAATATCATGATCATTTCCTATGAAGGGTTTTCTGCCGTGCAGTGTATTTATTCTCTCTCTGGCTCAGTGTCTCTCTCCTCTCTCCTCCCTTCTGCTCTGCACTGACCTGGTTGCTCTCATCTATAATTATCCACACATCACAGAGCTGATCTAATTACTCTCGCTTGTGTGGATACATATGGTTTTCATTTGCCTGCAGAGGTGACAGAGACGGGGGCCATGTGGATCACGGCCTGATGGCTCTGGACGCTGTCGATTTGTTCTTACACTGGCATCACAGGTGTTTGACATGAGCGTCTCTACCGTTTTTTTGTCACAGACGCAGCCTTAGAGGACTTTGTGCTCATGCACTGTGTCTTCATTCCAAACAGTCAACTATGTCCAGTGTTGATGGCCCAATATCCTTTCAGCCCTCTGTTACCCAATGTTCTTGTCTCATGCTGGGAAACAAAAACTGCACTGTAATCCGTGGTTTGGATCTTTAACTGCTGTGCACCTACCATGCCCAGGCCTTGCAGGGCTCTGAGCAGGAGAAGCTTGATTACACACTGAACAACAAGCGCAGGGTGATCCGCCTGGTGACGCAATGGGCAGCTGTACACGGATATCAGCTGCAGGAGGAGGACGCCTCGGTGGCCTTCCTGCAGGTCAGCCTATAGATATGAGCGCATATACAACCACTGTATAGAGCAGAAGCATCAGCAATACACTTTGATAATCAATTTAAAATAAATCAATGTCTCTTTTGGAATCTCATTGCATTTTAGATTGTATGTGAGAGTTCATAATGTTGCAGGAGGAGAAATGTTTGTGTAACTGTTTTGCAGGAGTTCTTCATGGCCGCCTCTGATGATGCCAAAGCGATTCCAGCCATCAGGGATCAGCTGACAGAGCTGGGGAGAATCGTAAAGCACAAGTAAGTTGCCACCCTTGTGACATTTCTTGTTCGACGGGCAGCCCCGGAGCCCTCGGTTTGACTTACTGTTTTCATGTTGCAGCACTGAAGGTGCCAGAGTCTCACAGAAAAAGGTACGTTAAAGACTGACCCTTTCACCGTCACATGCAGATTTTGATTTATTGTGCATACTTGTGGACCCAAACTTGTTGAATTTTTGTCACAGCACAAAGTCCTTCTGCGGCAGTTCAGCATGGGAAATGAGAAGCTTCACAAGCGTCAGCCCATCAAGGGCAATGATGAAAGTGAGTACAGGACACATGGGTCACTGTTACATGACATCCACTATTTGAAATGTTTATGTTACATAGTCTTAACCCCAACTGATTTTCATTAGACAAACATTTTGAATTGAGGGGGTTTAAAGCAGCAGCAGAAAATACCACTCCCCTTTCATATATATTTTTCCTTCTTTCTTCTCTTGTGAATCATCCCATGATCCCTCAGATTCGTCTCGTGACCCCTTGGTTGGCAAATATCCAAACATTAACCTGCTTGTTTTACTGCTCCTTCGCGCTCTCTCGCCGACAATCCCACATTCCCTCTGATTCATTTCTCCAGTTCTGTTCAAAGTCTACTGCTGTGACCATACCTACACCACAATCCGGGTCCCTGTGGCCACCTCAGTCACGGAGGTCACCGGTGCTGTGGCCGACAAGTTGGGGTCAGCAGAGGACCTGCTCCTGGTCAACCTCAGTTCGGCAGGAGGTGAGAGCAGTGGCGGCTACACGTTAACCAAGACGGAGCAAATGGCGAGCCCGGGCTTTGTGTTACACTAATTAATCCCCGGCTGATTTAGTGAGAATTGAGCTGCCTTTTGCCGAGAGTCTGCTGAGTGTGAATGGGCTGTGACAGTAGGTGCTAAAAGAACGCCCTTTTGAAGCAGCTTGAGAAAAAAACAACCTGAGCCTCTCAAGACATTTAGCGTGAGGCTGTTGGAGTTGCTGGCTGCTCCTCACTGCAGTCATGTTCCTTTGTCTCTGCCAGAGACGTCGTATGCAGCTTCATTGCACTTTGTTCACACTTGACCTGCACCCCTTCCTTATCAGCGGCGAGTAAAAAACAAAAACAGAGCAGAAACTGATTCAGAGGTCAAATGTCTCTGACCAATGAACTTTAGCTTTGCAAGGAAAAACTGAATAATTCCCAATGAAAGAGCTCTTATAGGCTCTGTAGCTTGTAACCACGCCCAGCACGAAGTTCATGCTCTCTCCAAACTTGCTGAACGCGCTGAATATAACTCGACAGGCTCTGTAATTCAGCTTAGTGTTTTAACTCCCGCAAGAGTTCAATTTTAACTCTTGAAAGCTGTTAAAATATGGTTTGATGGTCTCTCATCTACACTCGACTGGAGTCGATTTTAACCCTCACAGATGATGGCCAAATTTCATGGCAGTCCATCTAGCAGTTGTCAAGACATTTCACTGCAAACCGCAAAAATCAAGTAAAAGTCCAGGATTCACCAGAGTCAGTCGTCTTCTAAAAAAACGTCAAGTTGATCGATGAAATATTTGTTTAGATATTTCAGTCCCACAGAGGTGGGGCGTGGAGTGACCATATCACAGTCATGATTCAGAGAGGCCTCCGTTTATTTTCTTAACCCATGTGCGTTATGTTTTCATTTTAAAGAGAAATTGATCTTCAAGCCCAACGATGTGTCGGTGTTCTCCACTCTCAGCCCAAATGGACGGCTGTTTGCCTGCCGAAGGGACCAGTTGGATTCTTTGGTATGTTAAGGCCTCTCAGAAAACACACACTGCACACGACACGCTCGTCACAAACACATATTTAACAGCAAGTGTGTTAACATTTGCTATATCTTGGTCTACTATATAGATATCATATGATATATGATATGTTTGATTTGGCGTCATCAGCATGGATTCCTGATACAGTAGATGACGTGATAATCAAATATAAAAGACATGTTTTTCCTGTTTTCCAGACTCCTTTACCCGAGCAGGAGGGTCCCTCCACAGGGTCACTGGCCAGCTTTGAGTTGATTAGCTCAAAGGATGTGGCTTATCATATGACCGCATATGACTGGGAGCTTTTCCACTGTGTGCACGAGGTACAACTGGGAGGCCGGGTACCTTTAGCAGAACTGATCTTTGTACGATGTCCTCCAGAAGGCTGGCAACATTCATGGTGTTGTTCTTGTGTTTTTCCTGTGTCTATCTTACAGCTTGAACTTCTCTACCACACATTTGGGAGGCAAAATGTCAAGAAAACCACGGTGAACCTGGATCTGTTCCTGAGGAGGTTTAATGAAATCCAGTTTTGGGTGATCTCCGAGGTGTGTCTGTGCTCTCAGCTCAGCAAGCGCGTTCAGCTTCTCAAGAAGTTCATCAAGATTGCTGCCCAGTGAGTGGACTATACATCATTTGACTCTCAGTGCAGCATTGTTTTTTCCCTACCCTGTCTTACCTTTTTTTCGTGTTTCCTGTCACAGCTGTAAGGAGTACAGGAACCTGAACGCCTTCTTTGCCGTCATTATGGGCCTGAGTAATCCTGCAGTGAGCCGGCTGAGCCAGACCTGGGAGGTGGGTTATACAGATTTTAATCCGTCTGGTTAGAATTACTAATATCTTAACTGTAAGCCGACCTCCCTTTGTCATTTGTGTTCACAGAAACTTCCCAGCAAATTCAAGAAGTTTTACAGTGAATTTGAAAACTTGATGGTAAGAGGCAACAAGTCCTTTTTTTCTTCACACACACACAGTGTGTCCATCTTTGAGTGGTTTTGCTTCTATTCTAGACAAATACTGAGTAGAACATCATCAGGATTATTGCGCCGTCAGATGCTCACTGTGGGTTTAGCAGCGTCACCCTTGGCCGGGACTGTGATGGATCCGTTTGACACGGTGACGGTAGAGCTCACAACAGTGTGACTGTTTCCACAGGACCCGTCCAGGAACCACAGAGCTTACCGACTGACAGTTGCCAAGCTGGAGCCTCCCATCATTCCCTTCATGCCGCTGCTGATCAAAGGTAATTGACATTTATTTGTTGACCATTTATCTTAACATCGTTTTGACCAGTGCATCATTGTTGAGTTGCTTCTCCTACAGAAAGATCTGGTGGCATCTTTGCTCCTTCAATGCTCACTGCTTTTCATTGTTTCTTCCAGACATGACTTTCACTCATGAGGGCAACAGGACATTTATTGACAGTTTGGTCAATTTCGAAAAAATGGTGAGGCTCTGGAAGTGCAGATTAGTGTCCAGCAGTTGGTGTAGATCTTTTATTCATCGGTCAATTCCTGATATCTGTTGCTGATTGTAACTCTTTGTCTTGCAGCGAATGATAGCTAATACGGTGAAGACCATGAGACACTGTAGGAGCCAGCCGTTCAGTAAGTCCAAAATCATCATTACATAATAATGAATCAGTGGAAATACAGTATGTGCAAAGAAATTATTTTACACAGACCTCAGAGATCTCTTTTGATTTTATTTTCAAGAGACTGTAGTTGAGCATTTGTCTCACAGTTTTTCATGTTCTTCTCCAACACCTCCTTATTGTCAATATATTCAGGCCCAGATTCACCTCTGGCCAGCAAGACCCACCCAGAAGTTCGGACTTATGTTCGTCAGCTCAACGTGATCGACAACCAACGGACGCTTACTCAGCTCTCTCATGAACTCGAGCCTCGCAGGTCTTGAAACCAGTCAGGGACAGAAGTGTTCCATTCTGATGCTGCTTTATGAAAAGTCCTTAAAGTGGGACGATCGTTCTCCAGTACAGGCAAACACATGGAGGACCCAATGATGTTATCACATAATAAGATGTTGTTTCAGATGCCGTTGCCTGACTTGTTTAAGCCTTTTAATTTTGCAGTTATTTGTACTTTGGCAGGTGAACAACCTCTCATATCACTGTGCTGCCGATACTGTACCACCTTCATCTCCAACTCAAACAAGGGGGACAGTTGAAGAAATCAAAGATTTTCATGGGATCTAAACTTCAGACGTTAACACAACAATAATTGATGCTGATGCTTTAAAAATACAAAAAGGCCAATTATATTCCTGATATCATGTTATTTCATAACTTTTGTATCAAACCATATTTATACATATTTAACATTTGTGAGATTCCTGTGTTGTAAATTGTGTACAAATATTTATTTTGACATCAGCATGCGAAGGATTATGACTGTTCGACTTTTTATTGATGTGAGCACATTTCTCGTGTCTGAATGTCTGAAAACCTTGCGTGTGCTGTAAATATTAAATATTTTAGATGTATTTGCGTGGGATATTGTTGTTCCTGTTTTGCTCTGCCATCCAATTAATTAGCTGATTTTAACCATGGTATATAAAAAATGCAGTTTATGATTTGTCATACAATAAAACTGGATTTAAACAATTAAATAACAATAATAAGTGAAATATAATCATGATTTTAAATTTAACAGCCAATTCTTTTTTGTCTTCAGTTTTCTCTGAGGAGCAACACTCCACATAAGACATTGTGGGAAGATTCAAAATGTAAAATTGTCTAATATTAAGAGGGAAAAGAGGGTAAAGTTACACATTATCTACCACTTGTGAACAGAATCTGTGATCCAGATTGAGCAAATTTAAACTACTTTATAGACATGTAGTTTTATGTAAAACAATACATCATATTTATGATCTTTAAAATCTGTGCAAAAAAAGTATAGCAGGTCTACAAATATCTTAAAATTATCTACTTGAGATGATGTATTTAGTTAACCAAATGTGTATTTATGTCTAAATACACATTATGGTTAACACATACAAAAGAAATCAAATGCATTTAAATCACAATGACAAGTGAATTACATCAAGATTAAGAATAGATAGAAAATACAACATGAACGTTTATGATTTGCAAATTTATGAACTTCTATACAAATGTAAAAACGTTGGCAGTTTCATTTTTGTTTACGCCACCAAGGAGAATTTGTTAACGGTTGCAAAAATAAAGACGAATGCACGAGGTGACATTCGGGACCTCGACTGGTCCGCCGAGCACATGTTGAACACCACCGTCCCAGGACAGGCAACACGAGGGCACCACGGAGGAGGCTGTTTGTCCCGCTTGCATCCAGCGGGGGGCGCTGTTGTCATCAGTATGGTGAGTGTACAGCAGCCGGGCGGCGGAGTCGGTGTTGGTCGCAGTTGGAGGAAGTTGTGCAACCGGTGAAACCACCGCGGAGAGAGTTGAGGAATCAAGGAAGGGTCACATGAGCCTTCCCGGAAACTTCTCCGGGATTTTATTAGTGCAACTTTTGTCTCCCGCCCGGTGAAACCTGCACCGACGACGAGTTGCTCCGAAGCCTGAAACTGCACTTGATGTCGGTAAGTTTTCTACCGTCAGAAGTTTAGATACAGTGTTTACAGTAGATGCTGGTCGGAGGCGGGCACCGAGGTTTCCTGTAGACCAGGACTTTGTTTATAATAAACAGTATTGATATTTGTACAGGTTCACAGTCGTTTTGGCGGGTTGGCACATACAAACCTGTTTATTATTAAATGTTGTCTGTCAAAGTGTAATTATAACAGCTCCTGTCATAATAATAATAATAATAATAATAATAATAATAATAATAATAATAATACTAGTTAGCATAGTAACATTCCTTTTCTACTGGTTTGATTAATGATGCAGTGAACTGTGGCCTGTATGGTTCTTTCAGGTTTGAATCAATGTTTTCAGAGCATTATTCCTTTTTCTGCAAATTTACCCCAGTGATCTAAGTCACTGAAGGCATCATGCACTGCAAAGTCAAGAGGTATTTAAGATGAAATCGTCATCAACATCTGGATTTCTGCACTCAGGCCTATTGCCACTGACTGTTGGAGCTGACCGGTCACCTACATGCAGTTTGACATATGGCTATCAGGCCCTTGTTGTTGCAGGGCGTAAAGCAGTGTTTGCTATCAAGTGAGAAACGGTCAGGAATGAGTGAAGAGTGCTACCATATCCCAGTAACGCTGGCTTCTTGAGTGCACAGACAATACAAGAGGGGGGGGGGGGGGGGGTGGTGGTCCACTGAGCAGATTGCTGTGAGGCTAAGTATAGCTTGAATACAAGTAAATCAGCAGAAAGCGGAGTGAAGCAGAATGGCTCCCCTCTGTGACAATGGAGGCATTCCCCGCTGGGATGGATAGCAATCCCAATGAAGGCTCAGGTAACGGGCTTTTAAAAGCTGTAATTGCGCAGCTGTAAATGGGGAAACCTATGGACAATAACAGAGCTACAATTTCCTGTAATGAATTATTTCTTTTACAAGATGCTTTTATGCTGTTATGGACACACAAAACCACACAATAAATCCGTCTGTGGGGACAGTTTGGCAGCATTATGCCCCTCCTCACCCTGATGTACACTAATGCAGCATGCGTGGCCTTTGCACAGTCAGGAAGAGCTCGTTCTCTCAGTTGAAACGATAAAGAGAACATGAGGGACTCTCCAGGCGTTTGTTTTGAAACAATCACAGACAGTTTATCGTCACGTTTGTGTTTTGGTATTCTGCTCTCCCTCTCTTGGCCTTACTTGTACCGAACACAGTAGACAGAGGCGGAGCAGTCTTTGGCTTTGGCTGCATGATCACCAGCATACCAGGCATGCCATCCTCCTTATAACAAACAGAGTCTTGGGACCCTGAGCTCAGTGTTTACTGCTGATGATGAGGACGTGTGTGGAAAAGAGACGGAGGCGCAGGATGCTCAGTAAATCACAGAGCTCAAATCTATGATATCACACTGACACTGCATGTAGAACCAGCCGACTGCACAGCGGCCTCTTTCAGGTCACGTTGTCGGACCTGCAGTGATTCTCCCTCACTTTGGTTCGGAGTGGAGCTATTCATTGAAGTGCCACGCACTGGAGGAACAAGTTTGTTTTACCATAGAGGACTTTGTTTATTGAACCAGACATCCTTCCTTTTCCTGTGCATCCCCCCCCCCCCTTCCAGACGCTGAGTTGGAGCTGAGTGTCATTATGAGATGTTGTCTCCAAGTGCCTCCTTCGTGCAAGTCAAGTTCGATGACATCATTTTCTACGAGAACTGCGGCGGTGGCAGCTTCGGAAGTGTGTACCGAGCCAGGTGGATCTCCCAGGACAAAGAGGTGGCGGTGAAGAAACTGCTCAAGATCGAAAACGAGGTGGGAGTCATAATTGCCGGGGCTTTTCATATACTTTTTAATTGTCAGTGTAGTAATCATTTTAATTGCTATCCCATTTAGTGGGATGTGGTGACTTCCCTACCTATCACTCATGGTCATTATACTCCCTCACTCCTGGAAACGTGCCGCAAAAGAAACATTATCGCCCAACGAACAAATGTGTTTTGGCCCAATTACAGAAGAGACTGTTCTTGAAATCCCTTTGAAAGCTCGGGCTGATTGTATTCAAGACAAAAAAAAAAGAATTATCTTTGAAATCTTTTCATGGAAATTGTTTTACATTTATATGCTCGTGGTGGGATATTCAAAAAATGATTTGTCATGTCTTTTATAAAACTGTAAAAGATCACAGATATCCTTTCAGCTTCACTCAAGTGATGGAGAGATGATTGTTCAATGAAAATAAGAACTAATCCTTTCACATGGAACCAATTGTTCCTTTAATTACAGTGTTTGACTACAATTAAATTAATTGGTTTTGTCAAGTTTTCTGTTCATTCTTTGAATGGTGACTCATGAGGCTTTCTGGACCTGTGTATTATATCAATATGTCTTTTATATACGCTCTCCTTTGTTTAAAACCATGCCAGCCACATGGCTCCTGTTTGGTCGGTCCATCACTTTGGATTCAAGGAAGGATCCGACTGTAGTTTTGTGCTCATTAGCAAATGATAACACTCTAAGATGGAAAACATGGTAAACGTTATACCTCTTTAACAACGGCGTGTTGGCTCAATGGCTGTAGATTAGGCTTGTTTTTCTGACACATATAATGGTTTGCACTTGTATTTATAGGAACCTTCATAATGAAAAGATGGAGTTCATGTTTTCTCCTTGTTTGTTCTTTGTTCTCTCCCAGGCTGAAATCCTCAGCGTCCTCAGTCACCGGAACATCATTCAGTTTTATGGTGCAATTATTGAGGCTCCAAACTATGGAATCGTGACTGGTAAGTTTTTTTTTTTCCAATGATAAAGATGCATACAGTGCAGTGTGTCTCAATAATAAGCAGAATACAACAGTGCTGCTGGACAACCTCGTGTTAGAAAAGGCGGTAGCTGAATACTTTTGCACCACTTGCACAGTTTATTCAACATTGAAGGCTGCAGACTTTTCTATGGAAGCATTGGTGAATTGCAGAGGGTTCAGGAAGTGCACACATTGATGCAGCGGCTGTGGGCCCATGTGTTCTTTTTTGTGTGATTTAGAGGCTGAGAAGAATAATGCACCCTGTAAAACTCACATAGCTGTGGACTGTACAAAACAAGGGGCCCTCGGTGCCTCCAACCCCTCACTGTGTGTTTTCACTGGGCAGAATGATGTACAGTATATATGCACTGACAGTAGACATCTGTGGTCTCATTCATCTGTTGGGGGGGGGGGTCTCTTTGCTCACCTTGAATCTGAGTTTAAGAGGCGAGCAGAATTTAGTGACATCATCATTTGGAAGCCATTCATCATCCATTATGCAACTCACATTAGTGCAATGTGGAAAATTGAAAACTTCAGCGCACATGGGTGACATCTTGAGTCCAGAAGTTAAACGAACAATAATTGAAAACTATAGATTTTCTGAATTTTTCAGTATTTGAGAGGAAGGAAGAAATTTGAACGAATCAATTTTTTTTTCTCTGTTGTCAAAACACGTATCTGACAATTCAAATGTTTTTTTGTCATATAGAATGGTCAATGCTTATTGTGATTCATATTCTCTCCTCTGCTGCTGCTGGTGTTTGAGCTCAGCCCCATTATATAATAACCATTAGTATTTCGATTTTAGACCTTCAGCTGGATTGTTTGGTGGCAGGTTTTTAATTTTCTCTTCCACATAATTTTGATTATAATGTTATTGCACATCTTGGCTCTGACGTGCAGTCTGCTGTTCATGTGAGGCCCAAACCAAAGATGAATGATTATAATCTTACTAACGATAAATTACATTGTTGATGAATCATTGTTATTTTTTTAATTACCTGAATAATTGAATTCATGTCAGAAAACAGCTTAAAAATACTACGATCATATTTACTGAATCCCAATCTGATTTTTCAGATTGTTTGAAAACAGGATTTTTAAAAAACTTGAATTGATTAATCAGTTAATTGATTCATTTACTATCAAAAATAGCTGGCGATTCATTTTTTATCAATCAGGTTATCAATGAATCAACAGATTTTCTCACTTACAGACTATTCCCACATTCTGATAAGCAAAACAAAACAGGCTCTTTATCTTGAAACAACAACAGATGACCAGCATCTGAAAGTGCACGAGTCAGCCCTCGAGCAGCAGTTCAGTTGAAACAACTTAGCCTACATTAGGAGCTGTGTTATATGCTCTATATGCTCACCCACCCGACGTCAAAGGCCGACCTATTGAACAAGCATTTTCTGTTCTACTGTGTCTTTCATGAAAAGGGTCTGTGACGTTCACGGATTACCGCCTGTTTTGGGAAACCGAGTGACTGCGCACAGGTATAATGGCCCCCTTAAATTTTCTCCATACTTCTACAAAAACCTCTCCCCTGCCAGAAAAAACTGTGAAACACACTGTGAATGAAAATCATTCACATCACCTCCTTTCATCAAGTGGACAATGCACAATACAGCATCTCAAACGAATGAAATGAAATGAAAGTGATCCAAACTAACCCACAGCTCACATCTGCCCTCACTAAATCAGATGTGTTTTGGGCGTGTAATTGAGGACAGTAAACTGTGATCTGTTTCTTTCCCATGACTTTGGGAATTTAGTGAGAGTTACTGTTTCTCCTGCTTTTTTGTTTGCCTATACTGACAGACTCTTGTTTATGTAGATGTTAGAGAAAGACCAGGGGCTTTATGTTTTTGTGTTTTCGCTCTGTCCCAATCTAGAGAACCTGATGTCTCGGTAAGGCATTGAGGGATTTCTTAAAATCTGTTGCAAAACGTCCCCTTGAACTCGAGGATAAACTGATTAGGATTCAGTAATTATGACAAAATTCCACACAAGTATAATAGGATAGAATGATTGACATTTTGTGTGCAAAAGGTCAAGAAGGGTCAACTTCCCTGTGACATCCTAATGTTCTGCAGAAACACTTTTCTGGCGTTTATCACAAATACAGTGTATAACACCATGACTCAGGAACAGATGGGCAAATTGTGACCACACTTCCTGCAGAGTGACTGGTTGGTGAAGGCATACAACCGTGATAATTAGAGAATAAGTGACAGAAATGCCAGAACTGTGTTTCCGCGTGCAAAACGATAAATATATCCTCAAAATGTGTGTCATCTAAAAAGAAAATGCTGCAATATTGAAGACCTTTCACATTTTATTAGAGATACGACAATAAATCAATTCGTAAACGACTACTAAATGAATCACCAACTATTATGATAATCGATTAATAAGTTGAAGTCATTTTTATGAAAGAAATAAAATCAAAACTCCTCTGATTTCCTTATTAATTTATTTTTTGTGCTTTTTTTCCTTGATTTTCTGTGACAGTAAACTGAATGTCTTCGGTTTGTGGTCAAAACAAAACACCATCACTGGGTTTGGGAAACACGATGGACACTTTCCAACATTTTATGGACCAAACAACTAATCAATTAAGCAAGAAAATAATCAACAGATTAATCAATATTGAATTTTTTTTTAGTTACAGTTGACTTTACACACATGATGGAATCAAGGGTTTTCTCTCTCTGTATATTCTCATGCAGTAAATAAGACAATACAACCAAAACAGATCATTTCTGTGTGTAAAAAAGTGAACAGGAGTCTAATTAAAAAAATTAACAGTTAAATGAATGTGTCTGAAGTTATGACGCAGTTGTAGTGCAAGACTTGCAGAATTGCATCTCAACAAACCTCACAGTGCGTGGCTCCTTAGCAGCAGCTGTGAAAGAGCACAGTCATGTTGTCAAGGAGCCGGTTGGTGTTTTTCATTATCAAAGCAGAATCTAATTAGCACCAGATACATGAAAAATGTTTTATGGTCACATTCATCAGCTCTGTTATAAATTGCCCCTGTCTGTTGACACACTGTACAGCGTCGAGCCGGCCAGGTCTCTCCAACGCCCAGAATCTGCAGCCTATTTGAGAAGCCTGTTTGTCTCTGTTGACCTGCAGGAGTTTAACAGTATCTGCTGTCACTCAGCACATGCACAAACATGAGCGGTAGTTGTTGTTTTGAAGTAAAGGCAATTAAAACTCAGTTTTAACGCTGTGGCAATTACAATAAGTCCGAGGAGACTAAAGTGCAGTTTACAGCAGAGCCACAAATCATATCATCTCTGGAATGTGGATGAACGTACTAAAGTACAAAGGACAGACGCAAGTGAAGTGAGGGGAACTTTACATTTAAAACACTTCCTACATCGGCTCTCAGTCGGCTTATGCTACAACACAAGTAAAAAAAGAAAAGAAAGGGGGCCATAAAACATTTGGACTGATTAGAATAAAATTGGTGGGTGTATTTCATAATTGTTATTTACACTCCTGTCTAGGTGGCTGTGCATGTTTACGTTACTGTGTTTGGATATGATTGGCTTATTATGCACAAACAGAGGTTCCCTGCTGCGTTAGTTGTTATGATAGCGCTTGTTGATAGTTATTGAAGCACTTTAACTCCACATGTCTACTGACAGCGAAAAAAAGGTTGATTCGCCGGTCCTATATATTTTCAATTTGACATATTTCATTTTGGGTTTTTTGCAAAAGGCTCGCCAAAGCATGTGTCCCGCTAGAAGTGTATATGAGACCTTTGGAAACAGACGATTATTCCTTTGTGTCGTAGAATCACAGAATTTGACAACACATCCTGTCTGATGAGAGAACAGGAGCGTGTTATGTTCAGTTTCACTTTGCTAGATAGAGCTCAGCCACACCAACAAGAACTATCTGCTAATAGGACACTGTCAGTTGACATCAAGGAGCTGTCTAGCAGGATTTCAACTATCTATTGTTTTCTTCTACTGTTCTCTCATCCTGCACTAAAATGTGTAATCCCTCAAGAGACATGTTTTGTCACGGAAAGACATTTTACCGGCACAAACTTTCTTCTTTTGTACCTGTTCCAGACAATCTTTATCTACTTTTATGTGTGTAATTCACAGAAAAACAATATAATCATATTTCTTTGCAGATTATGCGCCCGGTGGGTCATTGTATGATTACCTGTCCAGTGATGAGAGTGACGACATGGACATGGGGCAGATCATGACATGGTCTGCAGACATTGCCAGAGGTAAATGTGGGATAAGTATTTATCATCTTAATAACTGTATATTGAGAACAAGCTGTTTTTTGTTTGCAGAAGTTGCATTTTTATAGATTTAACAGATCACAGTGATGTTTCCATCTGTTTTGAGTTTTCCTCAATTTTCTTTTAGGGATGCACTATTTACATTCGGAGGCACCAGTTAAGGTGATCCACAGAGACCTGAAGTCCAGGAATGGTAACGGATTCAATTAAACAGCATCATTTTTTTTTACCATGTCCAAAATTAATAATAATTTGTTTTTACATCAATGCTGGATATCCTGCGTGAATACCTGCTTTCTATTTTTCCTTTCAGTTGTGTTAGCTGCAGACAAAGTTCTCAAGGTAGGTTTTTGATGCGATATATATGTAGCGTCGCACCGTGAGTCACAGGTGAAAATTTAATTTATTTATCAACATCTATTAGACAGGAATATGAGCATGAAATACTGGTATGTTACTTACCTACAGTATATGGACACAAGAGGGCAGTGACTAACTTGACAGCCTTATCGCTGTGCCTTTCTGTTAAGGGAAAGAACATTCATCAAATCTCATACATGATACATGGGACTCTCAATAATCTGTCTCCTTTTATTTGAAAGATGGTTTGCACACAGTATTCTGGAGAACTGTTCAATTTATCCATACATATGTTGAAGGGACATTCTGTACCTGTTGTGTCATAGAGCCACACTTCATGAAATGAACCAAGACCATAGCGTTTCAAAGTGCATTTGCTTTGAGTCCAGGCCTGAATGACGTGATTAAACTACAGTAGTACAGTGTCACTTCTGTTCTTATCTCCTCAGATTTGTGATTTTGGGGCGTCTAAGTTCTTGACCCACACGACACACATGTCCTTGGTTGGCACATTTCCCTGGATGGCGCCAGAAGTCATCCAGAGCCTGCCTGTGTCTGAGACCTGTGACACTTTTTCTTATGGTGTGGTGAGTGATACGAAGGAAAAGAGGGAAAAGCTTCCCACTCAACACATGACTTTGCAGTTGCATTGTTTATTGTTTGGAACATTTTTCCTTCTTACAGGATAAAAACCAGCGGGACACAGGCTTTCATTCATAAGAATAGGTTCCCTGTTAGCTAAGAGTTGGTCTCAGCCCCAGGTTATTAAAGAAAACTGAGTTAAAGTCAGTTAGGAGTCACCATGAGTGCTCAGAGGTGGAGGACACACACTTTGCAACAAGGAAAACCTATTTTTGAATGTCCTTCCATCCATTCACTAGCTATACCGTTTATCCTATGAGTATTACGGGGAGGAGCATCAGCCAATGCCAGGTGACATTTGGCAAGAGGCGGGGTACACCCGGGGCTGACATATAGATATATACAGACAGACAACCATTCATGCTCACATTTACACCTATGGGTAATTCAGAGTCACCAGTTAACATAACCCGCTTGTCTTTGGAATGTGGGAGGAGGCCGGTGCAAAGTGCAACACCGTGAACGTCCCAGCTCTATCTCAAAAATCGGGACATGATGGATTTAGAACGAAAACAATGAAATGCTCACATGTTAGAATGATTCTTTCTAATGCACATAATAACAATATAAGTAAACATTGATCTTAAAAGTTTTGGAAACTCTGAAAAATGAGACGATACATCTCAAGGCATATATACTGATACAGTAAAAGGGAAATAATTACTATGATTGCCAGGCAGTGGAATACTACAATTGTGAAGACTTTGAAAAAGCAAAAATCATCAAGAAAAAAAAAATGTGTCTCACTATATACAATAAGTGGTAATTGAGAAGGTCGTGATGGGATGCACCGGAGCTGTGTGATGGGTGACTGAAGCGAGGAGGTGGCTGTCAGGAGCACTGGGACTCCAAGGGGGTTCTGCAGGATGTAGAGTCGACAGGCCGACTAGGAATCTAGAGAGTTGGCGTCTGCCCCTGAATCAATGAAGACTGACAGTGTATGTGGCCAGTTCATGCATTAAAGGTCAGGGGGGCATTTCAGGGCCCACTAGGGCCCTCCGGATTACTGTTGAGTCCTTCCTTGTACTGGACAGGAAGTGACAAAGTTCCTATGTTGGCCGCAGTACATGCAGTGATTTTCCATGCGACGTTGATTGCGTTCCTTTGGAGAGAGATGGGTCCTTCCCAGCTGCATGGGCACAAAGTTGTTCAGGGTGGTCAGGTACAGAGCAAGTGGCTGCATGACTGGCTCCTTGGGGACTGAAGAAGAGAAGATGGGGAAGTGTGGAAGGAAATCTTCCTCTTTCTCGTACAGTTATCAATAGGTCAAGTCAATTCAACAAGAGCGTCCAGCTCGCTGGGTAATACTCGAGCAGCTTGTTTTTTCTTTGATAGACAAGCCATGGTAAAAAGGCATCATAACAGAGAGGGAGAGTTCCAATTACTGTTTGTGGTTATTGTCTGGACTGCCTCTTTGCTTAGGAATAAAAAAAACCAAGCAGGCAAACAAAGTATAACGGGTCGGGCTTACACTGGGACATGTGTCCATGTGACAGGCTTTCCTATTACTATTAGACTTGCAATATGATGAAAAAGTCAAGTGTCTATAGAATAACTTCTAAATGCCAGTTACTTTGGCATATCTGGCACTCAAGGCCCCAAAAATCATATATTTAGGACAAGCCCCGCTTGGGAACTGATGTGGGGATGGGGAATAGGTGAGTGGTGAGGAGTGAGTCCTGGAAAAAATCTTGTGAAGTTTTCAGTCTAAAGACATTTGAAAGTACTTGGAAATCATTACCATTATCCTCAACCAGCTTAAAGCACAAACTTCAGACCCTTTTATACAAGAACAAATTGAGGAGTAAAACAGACAATGTTTATGATTGCAATAAGTGCTGTTTCTGCCAGAGTTACTGCAACATGATTGCAGATTTAAGTGTGCAGTTGTCTGCCTCAGACATGTTAACGAAGACTTGATTTCTATAGTAACATGCATATGTGTAATGAGAGCCAGCTGGCAAGTGCAGAAATGCAGATATAAGGTACACATACTGTATACAGTGTCTGTTTTTCACCTTCTCATGATCTCACTCTCAGCCTTTAATTGGTGTTAGAAATCTAAAATGAATGTTTTTGTGTATGTTGTATATTGAATGTTTTGTTTATTTCTAGAATATATGAATTCGCATACTATATTAACAGATAAAACATACTTCACTGCTCGGCAGTACTTAGGCATCTCAATTTTTTTCTGAGAAGTCCTCCCATGCAGATCCTTGGCTGTTATGACAGCGCACTGTACATGTATGTGTAATATTTTACTAATCATTTGTAAATATGCTTGTTTACTAACCTCGACTTCTTGACTCATGTGCAGGTGCTTTGGGAAATGCTCACCCGTGAGATACCCTTCAAAGGCTTGGAAGGCTTACAAGTGGCCTGGCTCGTGGTGGAGAAAAATGAGGTAGTACAGTGTGTGATTATATATATTTATATATATATTACATCAAGTAAAAGTGTGTTTTTGTGTGGAACTGTTTCTCAACTGGGAGCAATGACTTCCTGTAATCTTGTTGTCGTTATGTGGAAACCAGTAGTGACTCAAGGATAGAGCTGAGCTTTTTCCAGTCTTTGTGCTAAGCTAAACTAACTTATTTAGAATTCATTTGCCAGACAGACTTGTGAGCGATAGTGATCCTTTCAACAAACAATCTGTAAGAGAGTGAAGAAGCATTTTTTGTCCCAAAATGTCAAGCTCATTTAAATCATCAGCTCACTTTGCCGCCTCACTTTGCTCGTTTCAGAGGTTAACCATCCCGAGTGGCTGTCCTGCCAGCTTCGCCGAGCTCATGAGCAACTGCTGGGCGACCGAGTCAAAAGTGAGTTATGCACAGAGTTACATTGGCATGTGTACGAACAACATATGTGTGTTTTCACGAATCACACGCGGATCAAATGTTTTTTATGTTCATCCAGGAAAGGCCGATCTTCAAACAGATCCTCTATACTTTGGAGTCCATGTCTAAAGACAGCCAACTTCCTGAACAGTGCAACTCTTTCCTTCACAACAAGGCTGAATGGAGGTAATGTGATCATCCATTCTCCAGCCCCAGTCAATGTATTTATAACCCTCCTTTTTGCACTAATATACTGCCTCAGCCTAAGGAAATGTGCAACTGTTTTCAAAGAATGATGTGGAAATGTAGCTGACGGGGGCCATGAAATACAAAAAAGAACTTGAGATCGTGCATATAGATCTTTAATAATTACACTGATGGCTACATAAAGGCATGAAAACCTCCGAAGAATCCTCCATCTGGATATACTTCCTCTCTTTACCCATAAGGCCCTAAAATAATCACCATCTTTTTCAAGTAGAAGTGTTTAATTGGCCTGTATGAGCAGCTGGAGGTTTGGTGATGTTCAGCACAGCCTGAGTCTCAGCTGTTACTTTATTCTCTGTCTGCCTCTCGGTGGGGCTTGTCTGCGCTCTGAGGTTTTTCCTCAGAAGTTGTCGCTGGTGGCATCGTGTCCGGGCAGCCATCTGCAGGTGGAGCAGGTTGGAGTGAGTCTCGGTGCTGGAAACTGCGAATGTGTAACACAGATAATCTCGACTGGCTGAACGTGAAAGGAGAGGCTTGTGGTTCGATCGGAGCGGGAGGTGGCTCTATCAGAAATGGCAGAGAGATTTATTGTGTTTAGTTTGCTCAGGTAGCTGATGCACATCACCCAGAAATAGACAGCATATAGTTCAGACAGTAGGTATTGGAACAGTGCCTTTTTGTCATTGTTTGTGGCTCTGCACTTCAGCAGAGTCTCACTATGAGGTTAAAGTTCTGATTTTGTTTTATGCTTAAAAAAACCCAACCAATTAAAGCAGAGTCAAAAACTTTAGCCACTTAGTTATTATTTCATGTCATGTCATACTGTACATTTTACTTAACAGAGGTCAAATGCCAAACAGTAGCTCTGATACAGTTTCAGCATATTTCAGTGGCTGTTAAGTCCTGTTGTGGTAATATTGCTATTGTATAACATCCTACATCCTGTTTATGTCAGATTAAAATAAATAGAGGTGTATTTAGTTAAAAATCAAACTAATCAAACAAAATCAGTTTGCACACAGCCCTGAAGATGGTTATTATTTCTTTCCTCACACGCAACTGTCAGACAACAAATCTGATTTCTGAGATAGTGAAACCATGGTCAGGTACAGGGTGATGTGAAATACTGAGAGAGTTTAACAAGAAAGTGGGATGCAAGGGAACTAATTATTTGGGAAGTCGAGTACTAGTGGAAATTGTCTGAGGTGGGAAGTGTCAGGTTGGAGGAGCCGGCGGAGTGAGGATGGGCCTTCCTGTCTGGGCTGCACAGGATTTATGACTGTTGGACTGAAGCTCAGCACGTGTTCCACAACACAATGTGCAGCGCCACCTGCTGGGGGAAAACTAAATTTCACACAGCGCGACGACAACATGAGAGACACTGTCCTTGGCATTCAAGGCTTCAGACACAGTCTAAGCCTTCTGACTGCAGGGCGTCACGTGGATGTTCACAGAAGAGTTTGATTTAGTTTTGTTTGCACTATGTGTCACCACTGACTGTCACAGTACTCCAACTGTGTCACCTACGTGGTGATATACCTAGTACATTATTATTACTCTTAACAAATTCCATGGAAAAAAACTAAATAAAAGATGTATTGATCCTATCAGGTATTATCAACAGTTTTTAAACCTACATGACGGCACCTGAAATTCTAGTGACAATTATAGTTTTCAAAGAGGCCACATTTATTTTAATGGAATGACGCAGCCATAAAAAGTCCCACATGCTTTAACACAGTTTGATTCAGAATATATGCTGCATGAATATGTGACAGGTCAAACTTCATTTTTACATGTTAAAAACACATGAATGATTAAATGAAGTGTCGTACATTTGGAGTCGGTGCAGCAAAATATGTATTAATCTGTGACTGAAAATAGTCCCCAACAGCACTTTTCACTTTTGCTGCAATTACTTTGCTTGACATGTCATCGCCGAGCGGTTTTAGGACACAAGTCGGCCTTTTTTTAAAGATATAATTATATTTGCGACCAGTAAAGATGTACCTCTTTACAGTATGTGTTTGGGGCAGAGTAAGCTCAGGAAAGGTGGAAGGTACCGAGAGACAGACTAACATTCCATCGGCGGCTGTGGTCTTCCCTGCTGAATACTATAGGTGTGAGATTGAAGCGACACTCGAGAGGCTCAAGAAGCTGGAGAGAGACCTGAGCACCAAAGAACAGGAGCTGAAGGAGCGAGAGCGTCGCCTGAAGATGTGGGAGCGCAAACTCGTCGAACAGTCCAACACCCCGGTGAGTTCCTCACCATCCCCTCTTCACCTTGGCTCTCCTTGGTTCGTCTTCACTTAGCACAGCAGCCGCACACTGTCAATAGGTCACATGCAGCAGCAGCAGCGCTTCACTTTTACAATGCTGCTCACGTGTGTATCTCCTGGTTTCCTCTATTGAATTAAAGAGAAGGACAGAATCTTCCTGACGTTTCTCGGGGGGGGGGGGGGGGGGGGGGGGGTGAAGGCTGAGAGAAAGAGGGGGGAAGCACATCATGAGAACATCATGGGCAGCAGACACCACTGGCAATACTGCATTCATATGCAGTGTAGTGCATGGTAGCTGCACAAGAACATTTGCACCATGACGCACAGAGAATTTCTTCATGGTTTTGCTGTTTTCTGCATTGTTTTTTTTTTTTTTGCATGTAAGAAGGTTTGATGTGCAGCATCTCTAACTTCACTCACAATACTAAAGATTATAATATAACTGATTTTATTATGACGTCCAAAACCAATATATATATATATATATATATATATATATATATATATATATATATATATATATATATATATATATATTTATTTTTTTACCACTGTAAAAGACAGAGAGAAGCATCCAGTCCTCACTTTGAAGAACTAAAACCAAGAGATATTTGGCACTTTGGCTTGAGAAACGAAAAACCCTATCAATCAATATTTCAGCAATATTTGCAAATATTTAAATTTCTATCAATCAATCATTGCAGAACTGATCTATTTTTCTTTTCACTGGTGTTTCTGTGATGTGATAACCAACGGTTTATCGGAAACTGCATGGCACAATGGTGTGTGGCGCAGATATCTTGGAAGATGCCACTCAACAATTTCAGTAGTTTGAAATTGTCTGCAAAACCGTTGAATCATTCACACTGGAATCGTTCACTGTGTTTCCTTTCTTGTTCAAGCCTGCCATTACTGCACTCCTCTTCTTTGTTCCCTTCACCATCTTGTTTTCTTAAATCACATCTTGTGTTGAACTCAAAATTGTCCACTTTTCTTATTTACACGTTATTTTGTGGGTTGAAGCTGATTACTTACTTCCTTTTCTTTTCTATCCCCTCTTTCTTTCCCCCCCTCTTTTCGCCCTCTCTGTCCCCGCTCTTCTCTCGTCTCTGCCTCTCAGCTCTTCTCACCTGTGGCAAAAAAGATAAGCGCTAAGTCCTTCTATCAGTCAAAGACGGAGGAATCAAACAGTTCGCAGGTGGCGTGCGAGATCACGTCCTCGAGTAACGAGGAGGTGAACCTGCAGTCTGTGGTGAAGGGCTTTAAGGACATGTTTTCCGTGGACTTCGGTTGGCCCGTCCTGCACTCTGGCATGCAGCTCAACATGCAGGCCAAGCAGAACTCGTCCAAGTCGAGCTGTGTCAGAGAGGGACGCAAAATCAACATGACTCTGGGGGCTGGATGCTTCACTTGGTCTGACAGCAGTGAATGAGCCTCCCCCCACGTTTGGTGTTGCCACATCTCACTCAGTACATTATCAGTGTTGTGGAAGCAGGATTTTCTAAACAAACCGCTTGTTAAGTCATGTTGATCATTTCGTAATTGTAATTATCCTAAACACTACCTAAAACATGTCCGGGTATGCTACTTCTTCTGCTTTGTTCAGGTTGTGTTCATGATCCAAATTCAGTCATAGCCCAATGTAGCACAGAGGCATATTATAGAATATGTTTAAAACCCCTCCACCTATGTATATTATGGATGTCATTTACCGTGTGCCTAATGTACTGGTTGTATAGTGCCATGCTGTGAAGAAAGAGCCACATGAGCCAGTTGCTTAGAGAAGGCCAGGCTTTTATGATGAAGTGACATTTTGCTGACATTAAGATTGGCCAATTTGTTCTGGATGTGGTGGAGTGCAGTTGTTGAGATGCACTCTCTTACCGGGATGAGAAAGTACATGTTTTTTCTTCTTTTCCCCTCTGACTGACCTAGGTTCAAAACAGCAGGAGAGGGACTGTACTGTGCAACTGTCAGTTTCATTTTCTAATTTTACATTTCAACTTTCATCAAGACTTTGTCCCTCAGGCCACAAAGAGATTTATAAAATGTAAAGGAAATTATTTTTTGCACTTGTGACTCAGTCAGAAGTCACAGTCCATACCAAAGAGCAATGTCAATTTTGATAGAATAATTTCCTTTGATAGACTCATTAAAATACAGAACAATCTGACTGAATATTAGCCTCAGGACCTACACCTTGCTGTAGAGCCGATGCCGATATTGATATTAGGGAGTACAAGATATCCGATACATCGACAGATATATATATATTGTAACCTGTCAATTATTCCAAAGATCTTAAATCAAACCTTTATGACAAAGAAATGTATTTTTGGCTTGATATTTTAGTTTAACAATGAACTTTAACTTGCATTAAGAAAATAAACATAATTTATTTGACGTCAAACAATAAACATAACCACACATTTTTTTTCTGCATTGTTTATTTTTATACAACAAAAGATCGATAAACATGAACGCTGATATCGATATGTCTGGGAAAGGCTCATATCGGCCAATATTATCGGCCAACCGATATATCTACTATCTACTACAGTAGAGAACATTGCATTAGCATTAGTGTTCAACTAGGTATTATGCTCCATCCGGGCTAAGGACATGCTTCCCTGAGCACAGCCCATTAATTTGTCCCCTTCACTTGTTATCATCAGTCAGTCTCATGAGGATGTAATCCTCTGTACTCCTGTGTTGTTGCTTGTTACCTCGCTGCCATGTGCTAATATTCCTATTCAAACATCTCCTGTACTCCTGTGTGGCACCAGGCCCTAGACGTATGATTAACACAGACTTTCAGCAACATTTACATTTCCCTGTGCGAAATCTACACACACACGTACACACACACACATACACACACACACCCCCCCACCCACACACACACACACACACACACACAGACACCCACACACACACACACACACACACACACACACACACACAGACACACACGCACACACACACACACACACACACACACACACACACACACATACGCACACAGCTTGATGTGATTTTTTTTCCTGCATCCTTCATTATTTTGTCAATAAATGTGTGTTTCCACTTTCTCTGCTGACCTGTCTGTCTTAGATTGATTTTATTTTTCCCAAGTCTGTGAACAATTAGTGATACGAATGTCTCGTGAGAATTATTTTGCACTACCCAGGGTTTCCACAGGTCCTTGAAATCCTTGAGTGTTTGTGAATTTGAGGGAAAAAAGGGCTAAAAAAAATAGAAAATAGAAATAAATATACATGGGTGATTGAAAAACTGAATTTTTTTAGCTTAATGTTAATAAATAGGTTACATGCCGCTGTCTGGATGCGTCTCTCCCACTGTCTCTCACCTCTTGTGAATAAGTCTCAACTTACACAATACTGTTTATTGTTCAAGCCTCTCACTTTTTAATTGTTGTCTGTGAGCTTCAGTAAAGCCTGTGAGTTTTAATAAAAACTCATGTAACCGTTTTAACCATAGACTGAATATAAAGAACCTTCATCTGATGTTCAAACCATGTCATTTCGGGTCCTTGAATTTGAGGGATTTGGGCCTTGAAGTCCTTGAAGTTTGATGTTTAAAAAGGATTGGGAACCCCGGTATTAATACCAAAGTAAAATCTTTTTTCATAAGATTATAAAATATTGTTTCTTCACAAGGGATTATTGTGGAACCTTTGTTGACCCCAGTATTCATGGCCCCATGGTTACCCAACATCCATTAGTCCACATGGGGGCAGAGTTGTGTGAACTAAACCGAATTCAAAGTCTTTTTCTTTCCCCTGCAGATTCCACACATGTATCATGAACCTGTTGTTCCCATTATAGATTAGAATTTTTGGCACCTTTTCTCAACAGCACGTCGTGGATCTTAATGCTTAATAAAAGAAGCATTGGCAGCGCATTTGTGAAACACAATAACACAACAATAAAACCAAAAAGTTCTGTCGCGTCCCTCCAGTGAGACATTGGAAGTGTGATTCTGAATCTGTTTACTTCCGAACTGCAGCGGAGGTGGAGGAGGCGGAAAATGCTGCAGGGCTGAGTCGCTTTACGAGGCGGCAGCCTGCACCGAAATGTATGGCAGCGACTGTCTATTGAGACCTGCCATTCACTTCATAGGCTGAGCTGTTTTCATATGTCGTGGGAAGAAGACGGTGAATGGGGACCAGTCATTCATTTAGTCATCTTTCACTCCAATTTTCCATTGCATTATTTCTGTCATTACACACCAGTCTCATGATCACAGCGGTGAAATCTTTATTTTGGCTGGCAGGTTTCTGCCCGATTACATTTAATGAGCAATAAATAACTTATCATTCAAATAGATCACATCGGATCAGTCAGACAGACTCTGCTGTTCAGTATAGACCATTAGAGGCAAGTCGTCTTAATCACACAGCACAATAACCAGAAAAGTAATGGCTTTGAAGACATGAAAAATATGGCTATTTACCATTTTAATCATAGTTACTTTACATATTTAAGTGTTGTGCTCTTCACTTTAAGATTGTGTGATAAATACACAATATCTGTTTCTATCCATGTTCTTTTGCTGTTACATTTATTAGTTTTGTGTTTCTCTGCAGTTGCTGCCCACCCTTGACATCTATGCCTGGACTGAGGAGCATGTGGTCAGTATCTGTGAATTTTTCTATATTTATGTCTTAATATAATACAGTGATCAAAAACTAACCAGTGACTATTTTATTTATTCAGTTTTTCTGGATGCAGCAAATATTTTGTGCAGGTTTGTAATTTACTTTCTAATGTTTTACTTTATAAGATCATCTTTTTAATCTGACTTTGGCACCTCTAAAAACTTTACTACCATACTATTGTCTAAAATGGATTGTTTTTATTTTCCATCTCAGGGGAAGGTGACTTGCAGCTGTACGCTGACTTATTCAGAGAAAATCACATCACTGGGAAGAGTTTACTATTGCTCACAGAAAACGACATGCGGGACATGGGGGTCAAGTCCAAGGGTCATGTCATGTATCTGAAGGCAAGGAATTAACTGTCAACTTATTTTTTTTCAACCCACATAGAATTTATGGAGCGAGATCTGTGCTTTGTTGATGTTTGGAATCACAGTTGACCTAACGTTTTCTCTGTTGCAGGGTGAAATTGAAAAGCTAACTAATGATTACCTCGGGCTCGTCCACTTCCCACCGCTATTCAAGGTAAGTTTGAGTTTCTTCTTCATCATCAGGAAGCTGTTTCTGGTTTTCTGTGCATATACTTCTCAGCCCGCACCTTTTCCTCCCAGGATGAGCTGGAAAAGCAGGTGGAACAGAGTAAAACGGTCAATCTGGAGCTGGTGTTTGGGTACCACTGGAAACCAGGAACTGGGAAATCTGTAAGTTTGCAGGAAAACACACACAAACACAGGATGTGAGTGTTGGATGAAGCTCATCACTGCCTCTGTGGACTATTATTAAATATTAACAATTTTGAATTTAACTGTTGCTCTGTAAATAGGTGCACAGAATCAGGTTTTCGCCATGATTGATTTGAGCCTCCTTGTTCTGAAACTGCTTGTTCTGAGGTTTCAAAACGACGTCTTTTGTGCTGACCACTGAAGGCATCACCAGCCATGTATAACAAACCAGACAAATAAACATTTCATTCTCAGCCATGCACCGCCGCCACCTCAACTTGCTCACAGCCCTTTGTTAGGCTCTCAAACTGTGGAGAAAGGGTGGCTCTTCACTTGCTGTTTGAATTTAATCAAAAATAGCCCATTTAGCCAGAAGTCATTTTCTTTTTAAAAGGCAAACGTTATTTAATCTTTCAGCTGTTCATTGTCCCATCATAAATAGTCCTCTTTCAGTGTGTTCGGCAGGGCTGAAACGAGCCTGCTAATTGCCTCCCATTTCTTCTGACATGTGGTGGTTTAGTGGGTAGAAAACACAGCAGGGAGAAGGAAACAGGAGGTTGAGAAAATGAGAGCTAATTATTTTCCCCTGCCTGGTGTCAGGTTCCGTGTCAGCCTTGTTTTTACAAACTGGAAGGTTTTTTGCACTAAATAAAACAAACCCGCACTGCATTTTTTTTTTTCTTCGCCCCTCTTTGCTGGCGATGTCATGGAAGCAGCTGCACTTCTCAAAGACAAAATGAGGGCCTGCGATTGTGCGGCCACCATCTGACAGCCACTGAGGGTCCCCTACTAATGAGGATATCACCGTGCAGCCAAGTGAAAGGTGCTGAATTATGTATGAGTTGTCATTAGACGCACTCGGGTCCTAGGCATCATTACCAGACATTGTTTCTGCTGGAGTGATTAGACTAGCATGGACCTGGGAGCCCCGGTGCGACCGTCCAGGGCCGACACCAGGCCAGCGCGGGGCCAGCGGTGTGTTTCTGAGCCAGAGGCTTGCTGAAGCTTCGCCTTTGGAGCCGCTGCCAGTCCCCGGGGACGATGCAGGAGAGGGCGAAAGGCTCCTCAGACGAGTGTGTTAGTGCCACTCCTCTGATGTCTTTCTCTGTGATCACCACACAATGGATTGGCCTGCGCCGTGAACCCTGTGTGGTTAAGCAGTGACCTGTGGATTTGTGGCAGGCTTCTGGGGGATTGTCAGAATCATTAGTGCTACGTCAGCGTTGGTTATGCAGGAGAAGAGTGGATGGGGAATTGTTCCGATTTGTGCCTCCGAGTGAGGATTTGATGTGTGCCGCAGGCAGGAACTCATGAGAAAAAAAAATATTAAGGTTTTCACCCTTATCAACTAAGTCCGGTACCGAAAACTCAATCATTCACCCCACTTTTAATATCAAAATTAACATAGAATTTTAAAAAGGACTGTTACAATGTCTTTACAAAATGAATTGCCATTTTTGTCACTTTCTTTTTCTCTGCTAAAATAATTTGTTGTTTTCTGAATGAGATGGTATCCAGTACAGATATTGCACACAAATTCCATTTAATATAGTTTCTGATATTTTTGTAGACTTGAAACTATAATATTTTTACGTTTAAAATTCATTTCGTCACCCACAGTGCGAGGTCCTGTGGCCAGTAACCTGCCACTGCTGTTAAAATACCTCTAGGCTGTGCTGTTGGTTTATGTACACGAGCAGCCGAGTTCTCCACACAGAGGAGTGCAGTTATTTGCTTTTCCATATAATCCGGTGTGGTTTCTGAATGCACCAGAGTATCTACATAATGCCTCTTTTCTTTAAGGACTGCAAATGGAAAATGTACATGGAACTTGACGGAGATGACGTCGCAGTAACCTACATCAAAGATGTCATCTTTAATGCCAACCAACAGGATGCGGAAGTCCTGCGGATGACTAAGGTGTCATCAGAAAAGATATTACCACTCATGTTTTAATCAGTGTTGTCTGATTCCAAGTGACTGCATTTTACCCGCAGGATTGTTGAAGTGTGGTTCCATGTGTCCAATTCTTTAATGATATCATATTATTACAATGCAGCCACCTTTTGTGATGGACAAATGGATCGTTGGAATAAAGCAGAACCAGAGAGTGGACTACATAGTCAATTATGAGGTGAGTTAATTCAGCTGCTGTGGGAGGGGCCTCAGCAAAATATGAAAATCTATTCCCCTCCAAAGAAAAATAATAATTCAGTTGAAATCTAAAATCTAAGGCAATCACAGAAACCAAACCAGTTCAACTAGTATAAACATTTTTGAAACTTAATATCCTCATATTACCTTTTTTTTCTTTCTTTTTTTTTAAACTTTAGAATGATGTCAAGTCACCAAAGTGTACCCGACACAGCTTTCTGGTGACGTGGAGCGTCAGTGGTGGACAAGACGAGATAAAGACTGTGGAGCTGGTCATCGAAACAGCACCGGTTAACATCGACTGCAACCCCAGGGACAGGTCCAGCTTCGGTAATTGTTTTACTCATAGTTTTGTTGTCTTTGTTCAGGGCCCACGCAACAGTTTTCACCGCTGGTCAAATAACGCTTGGTGCCCTTAAATTCTCAGTAAATTTAAGTCAAGTTTATTCATGTAGCACTACAGGTGACATTACAGGTGTAGACTCAAATGTGCTTCAATATAAAAAATCATACATGACAAAAACAGAAGAATACATTCAAACAAAAAGGGAATAGGACAGGAAGGAACATTTGTTATTAAAGAAGAATATTCATAATATTATATTTGTTGCAATGTACTTTCAGTCTAACTAAAAGCCCACAGGTAAATATAAATATATCATAACTGTTGTAGCACCTCAACCTGATATAGAATTTATTTTAGGTATAGATGAGATGTGAGGAATATATCTATCAATACAAAACACAAAATGTACTCTTATTTTATCAATGCGTATCTTCTGTTTCAGATATTGATCCTATATGGATGTACAACGTAAGGTTGAGGCAGATGATCTCCCAAAAATCGCCGCAGCGGACGACTGCTCGTCCTGCCTTCACGAGCTCCGATGCCCGCACTCTGCCTCAGTTCCTGTCTGCACATGAAAGCCAAGAGTCCTCTTACGCCGCAGCTGTGCGTCGCTCTCCAAACCGCCTCCAAGTATCGCGCTGGATAGACTCGCGCAGCTCCTCGCCAACTGCCAGCCTGTCGGCCAAACTGTCATCGCTCCATCTGGGGTCAAAGGGCAGCAGTCCTTCCAGCACCACGTCAGAGAGCACCTCGGAGAGGGAGCGAGAGCGCCCGCTCAGTGCCGGAGTGGTGCACGACCACAGCAGAAGCTACCACTTTGGCAGCACATTAACTGTGGGAACGGTTCAGACAAGGGGCCATTCGGGGACCAACACTAGAGGCTACGTTCATAATAAAACCAGCAAAACCTCACATCAGCCAGGGAGGCCACGGTCCAACAGTTACAGTGTCACATCGTTGAACCGCCCACCCATGATACCAGGTATAGTGTCCGTGACAGAAAACCCCAGTGAGGATAAAGAAGGGGCCAAAGCCAGTGACGGAGGGTGGATCAAAGTGGAGCGACAGAAAAGATTACCACGTCAGGACAATAAACAAGTCAGAGGTCGACAGAGGAGAGGCGGCAGGGGAGGGCGTGGTGCTGGTGGGAGAACTTAATGTGGGCCACACATGAACCGACAGCTTTGTGTATGATGAACATGTCGTGCACTGAAATGGTTTTACATATGGATTATGTCTACATGCATGCTAAAAAAATGAATTGCTTGTTGTAAGAGAATCAAACTGATGCTTTTGATATGTATGCATGATCAAATAATGGTTTTATTATACACACTGGCTCTTGTCTGGTTAATATAATAAGGATATGCTGTAATTATTTTTTTGAAAAAATTGACAATTCAGTCCCTGTTCTTTCTTCCAGCAAATGGCAGACGGCGTCCAGTGATTAATATGTACATAAAAATACGTCTAATTATTGCCCAGTTTCTCACAAGTAACTAAATATGATGTTATAATGCCATGACTCAAGGGATAAATTAAATTTTCAGATTCATTTCTTCCAAACTATTGTTTCTGAGTTGTCTCTTTATTGTGTCTGTTTTTGTAGAGAATATGTGGCACGGATATATTACATGATCTACTGATTCAACTATTTGGCAATCCTCATAAAAATTCATAAACTTTTGTCCGGTCTGGTGTGCCCCAACTCAACCTTGTAGTGATGTTATCCTCAGTGCTTCAAGCAGGTCCACTCCACTGCTGCTCACAAATACATGATTATCAGATGAATTGTGTTGCCTGCCTTCACATCTATGGTCTATTATTAATTTACATATCTTTCTGCTCCAGTGCTTTCTTTGGCAATAATTCCCCTTTATTCCATTCATTTATAAATCTTGTCACCCACTTAAAGTGCAGCTGAAACATCCATATTTTGATGTCTGAGCAGAGCCGGCCCTTGGCATAAGCAAAGTTAGTCCAAAGACGTGCAGATTGGGGTTGGATCAATTTGAGACCGTGCGATACACTGGCAACCTGTCCAGGGTGAACTCTGCCTCTCGCCAAATGTCAGCTGGGATTGGCTCCAGCCCCCTCCTGACCCTTTATGGATAAAGCGGTATAGATAATGGATGGATGGTTATCATACAGCAACACATTATTGTGTCGGAGGGTTGGTTGCCTCATATTACTGTTTCAATCTCTCTGTCAGAGCAACAAAGCTGCAACTATTAAAATTGATAATAAATGTGTTACATTCACAGTATGTGTGTGAATGGTCAGGCATTAGTCAATAGTATTGTTGGTGCCTTCAAATCAGACTCTTCTTATGGCCCCGTCACGTGCAGGTGACTGCTCAAATTGAACGTGAACTTAAAATTCAGAGTCAGATTTTGCATCTGTTCGACAGTTCCTGGATTAAAGAGTCAACATTTTTACGCGCCTTGTATGCAAATTGACACGTAAAAGATTCGCGCCACGGCGAAGGACATGGAAGACACAAACACAGACGCACGCGAATCAAATCGTTTGTTCAGTTTGATCGTTTAGGAAAAATCCGAAGATGTTCATACATGCCGACCACGCGTCTTTCATATTGATTCGACCCCTCGTTTCTTACAGAACATTTGTTGCGTTGTCAAACTGCCCAATTGTGTTTTATGCATCTTCCGGGACTTTCCGGTGGCGCGGGAAATGAACCGAGCGCGCGCTGCGTGCAGCTGCAACGCGCGCATTGTTTCCCTGCACATCCGCCGAGAGACGTGTCGGTGTGTGCACCTCCGAGTCTGCGTCTGTCTGCGTCTGCAGGAAGATTGAAGAAAGAAAAATGACCCTGACACGCTCCAAGGTAAGAACAGTAACAACATTTAAAAGTCAAAGATTATCAGACATGTGGACTGTTCTGGTATGACCACCTTGTGATAGTGAAGCGTATCAGTTGTAACGTTAAAGCAGCGCGTCCTCACAGTGAACTTCCAGAAGTCAAGAAACAGCAATAGCTTTAAATAAATATTCCAATAATCATAATGTAAATTGATTGATGACCCAGTTATGAACATTTGGCTCGTTCAGCCACACAGGGGTGTGTCCCACGAGCCAACCTGAACAACTAAGTCTGTCCTTCGATTGAGTTAGTCCTTCGACTTAGTATTATTCTAATGATCAGCAGTTTCTTTACATGTTTAAGCAAAAATCCAAATACTATGCAATGCCACTGATGCACCTACTGGTTTCAAACAATCTATGTTACACTGAAAATTTTCAATTATTTTTGGTCTAAAGTTGTAGTTGGAACATTTTCACTGGGCTTCTGGCATTTTATCGACTAACTTATTTAGAAAGTCGATTATTGATCACGAAAGCATTAGATACTTGCAGCCCTCCCACGAAAAAGTGTTGATTCATTAGTTGGAGTCTAAACAACCGGATGACATCCTCGGCCGTCCATCGAGGCCAATTCACCATGTTGTCTGATTTAAACGTCCTCCTTCGAGAGTGACTGAGTTAAGACAGAAACCTTCCCGACTGTATGGAGTAACACTTCTGTCAGTGGCTTTTAAAAGACTCTAAACTCGTCTGTTATCATTTATAGAAACTGGCAGCTCCTCCACCTCCGTCCACCAGGATGAGTTTGAGGAGCTTCCGCAGCGTCCCGCTGGTTCCCATGGAGACCTCCTCCTCCTCTTCCTCCGATGACAGCTGCGATAGCTTCGGCTCCGATGGGGGCTTCGCCAATACGGTAACGTTGAATAAGCACGTCTCATCGTAGATGTAATAGTGGTCGATAATAGTGGTGGATGTGAAGCTGATGTCCCGTGTGTCTGTGTTCAGAAGAGCATCTTAAGACGGACGAGGAGGACGGCAGAGAAACCAGTGGTGTTTGAAGCTGCGTCAGAGGAGGACACGAACAGCGAGTTTGAGGAGAGTGTGATCAACAGGCAGATGAAATCAATGGTAATCTTTTTCTTTTGCAATATATTTCATGACTTCATTAGACACATGAAAGTTTCTTCTAACTCCAAATTGTATTTCCCTCTACAGAAAGTAGACTCTGAGCCTCCGAGGCGTGGCCGCAGGTCCACCGTGCTGAAGGTTGCCATGACATTCCCCTCAAAGAAGCAGGCGACAAAGAGGCCTGTGTCCGAACCGCTCCCCCAGCCCGAAGCACAGGACTCCAACTGTGAAGAGGAGGAGAACTTCATGAACAAGAGAGCCATGAACATAAAGGAGAACAAAGAAATGGTACAATTTACAGATTTTTTTTTTATAGAATTGTTACAGAAGTTTCGGTCATAAATCCTTAAAATTCCTTTCTTTTGTATCATTCATTGATTTGACCTTTTAATTCATATGTATTTATAGCTTGCGAAGCTCATGGCAGAACTGAACAAAGTACCTGGACTCTTTCCGAGACGAACGGCAATGTCGGCGTCCTCTACGGTAATTTCACTGAAAGAGAAAACTCTTCAGATTTGCATTTTTTCACATTCACTGCAAAAGCAGAGCATGTCTTCACCAGTGCTGATGATGCTATTTGAACCTTTTCAGCCCAGACAGGCACCTCGGCGGTCCGTGGGAACCCCGGGAGGTCGCAGGAGAAACCCGGAGCGTGTTTCCCGACCCCACACACGATCCCGTACACAGGTGGACGGACCCCCCAGCCCGACTCCAGAGGAGGAGCCCGAGGACAAGTTCAGCCTGGTCCGCAAAAGTCGCTACTACGAGGAAGACGACGAGCCAGTAAGTCATTTGGCAAACGATCTGTCTCCTAATACGTCGCCCTAAATTCTTATATACGGGCATTAATCACATTCTAATTGACGACATTTATTTTCTCGCACAGCCCCGTCGCCGTTTCTGCAATGGCGCCAAGGCCCTCCCTCATGTGGTGCGGCCTGTGGAGGACGTCACGGAGGCAGAGCTGCAGGGAATCTGCTTCAACGTGCGGGAGAAAGTCTACAACAGCTCCACCGTAGGTCCCACGCGCACTCTGGAGGTTTTGAGCAGCTGCGTTCTGTCGTAAAGCTCTGTTGCTGACGCCGGTCAAACGTTCTCTCCCTCAGGGATCCACCTGCCACCAGTGTCGCCAGAAAACGGTCGACACCAAAACTAACTGCCGCAATCCAGAGTGCGTGGGGGTGAGGGGTCAGTTCTGTGGCCCCTGTCTCCGTAACCGCTACGGAGAGGAGGTCGGAGACGCTCTGCTCAATCCCGTGAGTTCTTAACCGTAAAAGACTTTGTTTGCATTTAACCTTTTGTGTGTGTGTGTGTGTGAGACAAGCAAGTCTGACTGATTCTTTCTCACTGGTCCTGGTAGGAGTGGCATTGTCCGCCGTGCAGAGGCATCTGCAACTGCAGCTTCTGTCGAGCCCGAGAGGGTCGATGTGCCACGGGAGTGTTGGTTTACTTGGCTAAATACCAAGGCTATGACAACGTGCACGCCTATCTGAGGAGGTGACTTGAGCGTTTGTGGAAATGTGATATTTTAATTATAATTTTTTTTTTTGTATCACCTGGTTAACACTGAAGGTTTTGTTTTCTCTCCCCTCCACAGCTTGAAAAAGGAGCTGGAAGAGAGTAAAGAATGAAGTGTGGAGGAAGAATTGCTCCTGGACCAGACTGACGACACCTGTGACCGTTCTGACATGCCCACAGTTCAAATACTGTTAAAGCTTTCAACCCCAGAATCACAATACTTACTGATTATATTGATACTTATTGATTATATGGATACTTGTGAAATTTCACGTTTTTTTGTTTGGGGATTTTCCAACTCCTAAAGGAGGCAGACGTCCAGTCCCTCATCGTTCTATGATGTACATATTCCTGAAAAAAAAATCCAGTTTTCTAGCTGAATCATCCGAAAAACATGCAAAAAAAATGCTGCAAAAACACTTTAAGTCTTGTTTGAACGATCTACTTTATTTTACATTGTTTTAAATGTATAGGTTTTACTGTACACAGCCCACATGGACGTTAATTGGCCTCCATGGGATCTGTCCTTGTGCCTTTCTTTTACAAATCGGCTTGTGTTTTTACAAGTCATTTTTCCTTTTGGAGAAGTTTAAATGTAAAAAGGGAAACATTTTTTTGTGTGTTGCTTAGGACGTCCTGTAGAAACAGCCCAATGATCTGCGAGCCACTGAGGTGGTGCAGGTGGAAAAGGGCATCGACCGGGGTCCACTGCCTCTTCCCTCTGAGCCGCGAGCAACTGTGTGATATACTACAGCGCCTGCTTAACGCTCCTTCATTAGATAACTGTCACTAATGGTGTGGAAACAATTAGCACACTCTAATGGGGGAGTCTTCTACCTGTAAATCATTTTATCCTGCTAAAGCACGGTTTCTCGCTCTGCTTCAGTCTCTCTGGCTCATTTTCTGCCGTCCACTGTTAAGTAGAAATGGTGGAAAGGGGCACTCGAGTGGCGACGGAGTTATGGCCCTGCGTTTCCTGCTCAGAAGTGCCACGCTCTACACCGAATGACACGGAATTGACCTCTGTGACGTTCGTCTTTGAAAATGTGCTTCATTTGTGCAAAACCTGCAGCAGGATATACTCTGAGTAATCAGTTGGTTTCTTTACTGTAATAACGTGGAGGTTGTGTTCGAGGCGCTGTGTCCCTAACGGGAAGAGCGATGCTCAACTCTTGATGGGGATATCCGTCACCGTGACGCTCGCTTTGTGCTTATTGGGTTAACTGTACATTTTCATTAAAGCGTTAATCACTGCACAATCATGTTATCACTTTTCTTTGAATTGACCATCGCTCCATCCAGAACAGTGGCAGCTGTAATTACTGTTATTGAAAACGTGGGGGAGAGAAGCTGAATGCTGCTGGTGATTGAAGATCTTGAGGACCACGGAGGCCGGAGGTTATCTCTTAATCCTGGTGAAAAAGTTGACGCCGTCCTTTTTGCTGGTCACCACAGCCCCCTGCCGCCTGAGGGGGTTCGGGTTGTAGCTGAACTGAGTGCGTGAGGTAATCACCGTGTGCCACTGCCCCGAGCTGTATCAATTGTCGTGCACTAATGAAACTTGATCAGGTGGTCACTTTAATGTGTGAGGGGAAACGTCGAGTGGGAACTGCCCTTGCACAGCGCAGATTCAAAATCGGGGCTGCTGCCAACACTTTCAATTAATCTGTCAGGGCTTGTGCAATATCAAAACATTGAAAAATGTGTCATAACAATTTTCCAAAGACCAAGATGGCGTCTGAGAGACGATCCAAAACCCAAAGGAATTAAATTTAAAATGCCATCAAAAAAATCCTCGTTTTCAGGAATAGGTCGATATTTAGCTGTTTTGTATGATAAAACAATAAATCAACTATCAAAGTTGTTTCACTAATCAACTCATTGTACCAAAACACTCATACAAATCAGGGGTATATATTCCTTTAGATTACAAATGAGACTCTGCTAATGCATCAGTGTTCAGAAGAAGAAGAAAAAAACTCGCAAGCAAACAATAGTTGGTGCCCTTGTAGTCTTGGACTCACTGTGGCTCTGAGGAGGATTTACTAAAAGAGTGAAGGTCCCGTCTGCTTCTGGCCTCACTGTCCTAAGACTGTGGCCATTATGGCAGAAAATGTGTTAGAAAAGTTTGTGGCGCTGGAGGAAGATGGAACTCAGCCTTTCAGCGTTATTGTCCAATAGAATGGTTCCGTTTATATGATGACGAGGAGGAAGATTTCACACATGAAACATCTGATGATCCACAACTGTTCCTCTCCTCTTCTGGAAGAACAATAGATTCATTCATTTACCTTATTTACATTTTTTTTTTTACATTGCATTTCTCGTGTAGTGCAGAAAATCATATTTGACAACCCATGTCTTTGAGGAATGGCTGGAGTTATATTTAAAAAGTATGAAGCTAATATGCCTCATTTGAAGAAAAATAAATCATGACACTGTTGTTTTATTTACCTTGGGAATATTATTACAATATAATACTCTCCTCTTCAAAAGGAATGAATTCAATTGAATTGGATTTGTATGGTGCCAAATCACAACACACTGTATATGTCAAGGCACTTTACGAAGTAAGGTCGAGACCTCAGACAGTATCACAGAGAAACCCAACGGTTTCTGAATGAGACGTTTATACGGTGGCAACAACAATATGTTTGGAAACAAACTCAAGTTCCTGCTCACTGAAAATTCCACGTTTCTAATGGATGAATAAAGTGAACCTCTGACATCTCTATCTCACGGTCTATAGCTTCGAGCTGAAGATGCACTAACTAAAGGTCAAGTGTGTGTGTTTTACGCGATGAACGGGTCCAGCAGAATGATGCTGAATGGTTGAGCCATTTAATGGTACGAATGTAGTCACACTTCCAAGAGACCTCGTGTGTGTGCGTGACTAAAGCAACACTGAAGCCGTCACTGGCTCGTACGCTTTTGTAATAAAATAATTGTGTTGATTTACAAAACAAGGCTTCTGTTGTTACAGTACAGCCCCAATAAAGTCTGTAAATCTAGTGTTTATCTATCGGCACAACAATAAAATAAATCAAATTAAACTGACAGAGCAATGAACAACAATAAATAAAAACACCTGGTCCTATTTTACCAGCCTATAACAAAAATACACTGAATAACAATTGAATTTATATTTTGTCCAATCCTATATTCAGGATATAAGGGAAACAGAATAATGGGAATACCTCATGATGCAAGTCAGTGGAACTAATTCTGGTCAGTGGTTAAAACCTGCAGTTGACACAAAAACATAAACTTAATGAATATAATCCTCATACTTTTTAGGTCACATAAATAAAACTTCCAACACAACATCTCTTCTTTTTTCCCCGTCTTTCTTCCTCCAAAAGGAACATTTCAAAAAACATTATTAGTATAATAAAGATGCACTTGAAAATGCTAGTCCTGTATTAAATACCAATGATCATCCACTTTGGGGTGATGAATATTTAGGGCAGTAATTGTTTACAACGCTCAAGCATTGAGCTGATCTGGTAATCAGGCTATGAAATACAATATTTATTCATTAGAGCAGATTTAATGAGGCCTTGCGGCGCTAATTATGAAAACCAGTGTAGCAGTAAATGAGTAGCGCGCGGTGGCGGGCTGCGGGGTACCTGTGAGGAGGGACTGGGGGTTGAAATGCCCTGAGTGCCATGGCACAGTGAGCAGCAGCACACAGCCCACGACTGTGGCCGTCCAGCCCACAGCAATAGATCACCGGACCTGCAGACAGGTCGCAGATGGGCCCCACATCCCAGCATGCACTGCTCTCCCACCTCCCGGAATTAAGGCCGGATTTCCCCAAAGACTCTTTTGTCAACATTCTGCGAGTCAACATTCAACACTGTAGAAAATCTCAGACACACGCGGTGCTTCAGGTGGACGTGCTCAGCGCAGCAAGGCTTTTCACGTACACACCGTCAGTCATAAAGCGGAGACAGGCTGAGCACTTATTCTGCATTTTCTATTTGTATGCAGGTCTGCGGATATGGGGCAGGATTTCACAGCATAATATGGGTTTTGATTGACTGATATTTTCATTATGGCTGCAGGGTAGCATGAAGACTGTTAATTTGCTCGAGAGTCCTGCAGGTCGACGGTGATTGTAGTAGAGCCAGAAGAAAAGCTGAATAAATGAAACTCACAGGGCACAATCACAATCTGTGGGTCAAAATCAACTGATTAATTATAATTTAGAATCCGTCTGTCAAGCCTCTGTAATAAACACCCTTTCAGGCTTGCTGCTTATTAACCAGCTTCAGCTGGTGCAAGTTTAACATGCGACACATTGGTACGCCATGTATGGACAAGTTCAAACATGTTTCTGAAAATAAAATCAGGAGAAACATATTGATTGTTCCAAATTCCTGATGCGGCACGACAACTTCCTATACTCGAGCGTCTCTGACCTCCACTTCCTGGAAAGTGTGGCGAGGAGAGTGCACAGTTAAATGCACAGTGAGTGACTCTGGGTGGCAGGAGGCTTATGACATGTTCCTTTCCGCTCGTTCCAGCCGGCAAAGTGATGGAAACAGCAGCCTGGTCCAGGTGTCAGGGACATTATCAAAGAAAAGGGCTGCCTGCAGTAGCTCCATCTCACAGGAAATTGCCAACTCACCCTAACAAAGGAAGGCATAAGTGCACTTGCTGCTGCCTTCAAGGGGAGCGTGATAAGATGACATTATAAATACAGAATTGTTCCTGGAGGTGGAGGGGAAGCCAGCGGAAACTTGACAATCCTGTTTTCCGCGTGCACGTCTCGAGCCCGTGCAGGTTCATCCAAAAACAAAATCCATTTCTTATCCCCTTGTGTTTCCATACATTTTCATAAACTTGTCAACCTGTAGTCGTGGACATGCATAGTTTGAACGACTCGAGGCAGCAGGTTCGCATATAGTTCACAACTTCAGTCGCAGGATGATTGACAAACCAGCAGAAGAAGAGAAAGAATGATAGAGAGCAGATGAAAATTATGCAGATGATGCCCAATACACTCTTTATATGTGGTGAGTGTACGGTTTATAATAAGCAAACAGCAGGGACTATTTAACTCAGAACATGTTCAGGATTGCTCCTACACTTTTTGCATAATAAATAATGGGTTATTTTAATTGGCATTTTTGTGTTTCACACAAAATATTTCCTTTGTACTTTGTGTAAAAAATATCATTGTAAATATGGAATAATCTCTCAAAACAGATTTCACTCTTCATTAATGCCTCTGATAGATATTTGGGCTGTCCTCTCGTGCAACGCTTCTGCTCCTCTTCCCATCATGTGGAGGAGTTCAGCCTCCTGGTACACACTGCTCCATGACACCTGAGGGGGGAGCTCTAATACAGGCAGCTCCAAGTTAATCTCACTTTAACTTTCAGTAAAGTCTTCTGGATTGGAGGAGAGAGTGAAAGGATGCCAGAGCTTCACCTCACATTTCCCCGTACCTTCAATAAAATGGAGAAAAAAAGAATGTACAAATATGCTGCTCTGCAAACCCGGAGAAGAGCTGGAGTCTGGCAATGTCGCACAGGAGAATCAGCTCATTTTCATGCACTTTGTGTCTTTAATCCAGAGATCGCAGTCAATTCTCTAAAAGGAGTCCAGCAGCACACTTTGACTGTAGCAGGGGAAGGTGGGTGGGTGGGTGGGTGGAGAGGGTTGTGTGTGGGGGGGGGGGGGGGGGGGGGGGTAATTATGACCAGGGGAACACAGGGCTGTAATCTGTAAATCTATTCTTACCCTAAGTGAGAACTGGTACATTGGATTGATTTTTATTGAGATCATACATTATAAATGGGGCATGGAGGAGCTTACAGCCTTGAGATGGTGGTGCTCACGTGCTTCATTAATTTTTACTTCATTAACTCTCTCCTTCAGACCCTTCAACACACAATTCATTGCCGGCCATGAATCCAGGCTACAGATAAGTGGACAAGCCCGGGTACGACTTTCAGTGGAGTGGATCCACTGAGTAACTCTGTCCAAACAAATCAGTAACACATGAAATATACATAACCCCACATCAATCCGTAGTCGTGCACGAGGTCACTTCTCTCAAACTTGCGGCTTTATAAATAAGTAAATAAACTTTTCATAAAGGATAAAGTAATCGCTCAAGTCACAATAAGATGAAGTGCTTTATCGATATGACCAATCAAAAAGTCTTTAGAGCAAAAACTATTTTCAAGAAGCTGAGGAGAAAGAGCTCACCAGTGTCTCTTTTTCCCCTTAAAAAATATACATATACATTTTGGAATAGGTTATGGTTAAAATCCATATTGATAATTACAGATTATAATCCCTCATCCTCGGCTAGTTACTGTTCTTTCCTGCGGCGTGTGCACACTCACTTCTGCCAAACCAGATGCTGCAGCCGTCACTTTTTGTTTCACAGCAAGGAATTTCTAAAAATCCCCCATGGGCCCTTTAGAATGGGCCATTTGTTTAATATCATAGCCTTAAACCCAACAATATCAATCAGTCATGAAAGCACCTATGCATGCTGCTCTGCCCTGTGTCACCATTAAATCCTGAAAAGTGATGGCCTTCGCTGGTGTGCAAGGCGAGAGAAGGGAGGTAAAGTGGATGAATAAATGGATGGTGTGGACGGCTTGCTTTTGACCTTTTCTTTTTTTTTACTGATTGACCTATTCAGTAAGAATGGGAGTGTGCCTGTGCACCGCAGTGTAAAATCAACAGTGGATGCAGAACTCTTGACAGAAGTTGAGACTTGAAACATGATTGTTTGGTGTTTTCCCCAGGACTGTAGGAGACGTAAAGAGACATTTGAGGTAAAGAGCCCCAACAGACATGCCATCAATTGTTTAAAATGATTTCAATTCAAATTTGTTGTTTTATGTTTTTTTTTTAAAAATTTTATTACAAAAATGGTAATGTTCACGTGCTTAGTAAAAAAAAAAAAATATCCTAATCTACTTCTTCTCTTGCCTTGAAAAATCCAGTCCAATCTAATGTTTTGTAGATTTCTAAAGCTGAGCTGCTGGACACAAGATTTCTTCAACTCCACTAACAGAAATCCATTCTTGTAGGTTTTGAGTTCCCACATCACAGTTGTGATATCACCAAATCTAATGGTCGTACACACACACACACACACACACACACACATCCTAAACCCAGATTTAATGTGAGCACATAGAAGCGAGTCACGAGTTTGCTCATAGGCTAGATGTTATTTTTGAGGATAAAAATGGCTGATGATGACGAAGCCGAGGCGTATTTATGTAAGCTGACTCTATCTGTGTTGAATCTCTCATGGAAGCTGTGAAGTTGCTCATGCCTCAAACCTGTTGTCAGACTCTTTCCCTCGCCGAGCATGAGAACGACACATCAGTGAGCAGCAGCTAAGTGGCTTTCCCTCTGAGGCAGCATAAACTTCTTAACGTTTCAAATCTGTTGCGACAGCTGTCCCGGAGAACATTTTGGAGATCTGTCTCACCACACATGTTGAAATGATGATTCCCTCATTACGTTCGCCATCAAACAATATCTCCAAAGCTAACAGTTCGCAAAATCCAGTTAAAACATTTGGGGCCATCTCTTAAAGGAAGAAATTAATGGGAGCAAAAGAAAAACAGCTCTTAGACAATTAGCACCAGAGACCACTCTATAATCTTACGATTATTTTCACGACTTAAAAGCGGCACACATGGTTCGTATTGTGGTGGGGCAGCATGAACAACACTCGAGTGGATTTGATTTGGTCTCCCTAATCTGCATTTCCTTTAACATGCCTTTCTTCTGTTCCAAAATGTCAGTGTTGATCAACTCCAGCTGGAATAGACCAGTGTGCATCACACCAGTTCAGCAAAATTCTTTGAGAAGATTTTTCCCAGGAGGAAAGAATGAAGGCATTTTGGTCTGAGGCGTGTCTCGAGCTGTCACCCGTGATATTATGCAGATTCCATATTCAGTCATGTTTTTGTGCGTGAATCCTCTTGAACTGAGGATGCATCATTCACGCAGATTAGATTCTCAATTATTTCCTCAAGAAACGAGTCAAATATCACGAACACATAGACACACAGAGACGTTGATGACCCCAAAAAAGGTTCTCACTCTATGAAATAGTGAAATTAATCTAAGATTCATTTTTTTTCTGGAGAACCCCCAGGGCACTGCGACAAGCCCACAGGGGTCCACAGACCTCACTTTGAGAACCACTATATTGGATCTGGTTAACAGAAACATCCCAAAGCTATGATCATTTAAATAACACAGTGCCTTTTTTGTGGATTAAAAAAAAAAAGAGAGAAAAAAAAGCTGTAATTGCAAAATTTGAATTTTAACCCTGGGGCCGGTTGCTTAACCAAACATGCTTTGGCTGGTTAGGCTTAGTCACAGAGGAAATGTCTGGCACACAGATTGAATTTGTTCTCTCTGAAGTCAAAGGCAGGAAAACAATTAAGTGTGCGCCGCACATTTCACTGTGTACCACTTGACACAGTTTTTCACATCACTGGGGCAATTGTCTGCGGAGAGTGACGAGACAAAGCCATTACTTCCAGTGTCTGAAAAAGATGGCATTGTTATTTTATGATTTTGAAACATTTCAATTAAGCCGCTGATGGAGATAATAAATATAATGGCGTGAGACTCGCACTGTTTTCTTTTGTGCTGTCAAGTCCATTTTTTACGGGACGGTGACTGCCGTTAAAACCAGGGGTGCATCCGGTCCCAGAGGCAGGTATGTGTGCGTGAGTGTGTGAGAGCGTGCGTGAGAGTGAGTGTGTGTGTTGCTATCCTCCAGAGCCCCTCAACCCTCTGTCTTTCATTCAACGTCGAGCCCTTTCAAAACAAGGTGAAGTTCAGCAAAGTTTCTCTGCAGAGATGATCAAACAGTCACATCACTAATGGCGACGGGTGACAGGGCCAGTGAATACAGATCAGCTTTAATTGTGGTGGGTCTTACTGCCACTGTCTGTCAATCTGAGCCTTTGAATTGGTGGAAATTTGCTCTGTTCATTCTGGTAAATGATGTATCCAATTAAATGCTTTAGAATTCATGATCTTCAGTCAAGGTTAAATGAAAGCAGTTACTCCTGTCAGTGAGGTGATTAAAAGCGGCCGACATCGGGCACATTCTGTGCAAAAATTTAAATTTGGGACTAAAGTATGAATCTTTATTCATTACGTGCACTCCTGCTATATAAATGTCCAGCGCGGTTGCTCTTAATCACCTTGTTCATTTTAAATCTCCCTTTAATACTTCTTATTAAAATGCATCCAAGTTTTTCAAATGATAGTGTTGCACAAAATTTACTGAACTTTCTAACAGCGACTTAACTCTGTTTTTATAGGAAAAATGTAGCTTGTGACCTTTCAAAAACACTTCTTCTGTTTATTGATGCCTAGTCAGTGTAATATAATGCAAAATAGTATTCATCTCATTATCTCTACAACTATGATTGAAGGGATGCAGCGATTCCTGCTCAGCAAAACAAAGAATCAGGTTTTTGACAATTGGTTTTTAAATGAACAAAGTGCACCGCAGCAAGGAAATTAATTTTCTTCTGGCAAGATGAATGTTGAACCAGGTTATTAATGAGCATATGATGTGCTTGTACAAGTAAGTTTCCCGTGTCGTCGTGATGAATGTGACGATGGAGGTGAAGAGCATGTTGACTAATGAGTATTGTCCAGGGATCTGGTCTCGGTGCCCTCGGGGGAGAAAGCCACCGTCTGGATTTCACACATCACATGATGTTAATACCCTGAGGTCCACCAGTCAAGCTGCTTGTTAAAGAATCTGCTCCATCATTTCCACACTCCCTCTGACCCATCCAGGTTCACGTTCAGTCTCTTATTGTGCCAGATGTAATTGAAAGTCATGTACTCACTAGCTTATTATATATCTGCTTTGAAACAGTATTAATTGTTAATATAGTCAGAATCAAATCTTTCTTCCCCTCAGATGGAGAAACCTTCAGTGTCTGCGGACAACGAATCAAACTCTTGGAAGTAACATTTGACCCTTTTAGGATTAACAGAGCTATAATGAGTCATTACACATCTAACAGTTTTACAAGATGTCCTAATAAATTGGCAATTTTTCAAAATAATCAATTTATCTATCTATATATCTATATCTATAGATATATAGATATATCTATAGATATCTATATATCTATTTATATATGCTTACATTCTCCCTAAAACTTTTCCTTGCTTGCAGATGTTTTGAAGCACATAATGTACAAAATATCCTTTTAACATACATTTCTACATTTGTACAACTCGTATAATCTGTACAATCAATTAGTGCAACATTTTCCATACTAAATGACAAAATGTGTCCAATAGGCATATTTTGTGATATTAATTCATGTAATTTGTTTCTCTTTTTCTTTTCTATGGACCTAAATTATGTGATATCTTCACATGTGTAAAGTTTGTTTATGCATTTTTGTCATAAAAGTTATGAGGGGGAACAAAATGAAACCCTCTTTATCGAGTCCTACAGCTACATAATGGGACACAGGCCTGGGGGCCAAGATGCACATTTGAATGACTGCCAAATACATAAACTGGGCTCACTCAGGGGTTCATGATGAATAAATAAGGCTGTGGATTACCTCAAATCTCTTCTCAAACCACTACTCCTGTGTGCCACTCCCAGTGTAGAGACCATTTAAACTCTAGAAGGGGCCAAACATCAGCAGTTGGTCTCCTTTAAACAAGTCTGACTAAAGTAGAAAAATAAATAAAGCCTCCGGCGCCCTACTTTAATGTATTCAATTAACTGGGGTCCCTCTAGAGAACTCCAGCCCACACTTGGATAAAGAGACAGCATATCGCCTGAAGATGAATACGCTGAATGCACTCATTCTGAAGACCATGATTGGAAATCTTCCTCAACAGGTTCTTACTTAATTAAACTTCCCTTCATCTGACTTTCTGTCGCTTTCAAGGGAAAATCGGGAGAGGCGCGTTGAAAGCCAGGGAAACTTTGTTCACTGTCGCATGTTGTTGACAGGGCAATTCGGGCGACTTTTAGGGCCCGTGATAACCTCCAGCATCACCGCGGAACGTCAACTCAGCCTGAAAGAACAGAAAACTATATGAATTCTCCGATTCAATCATAGACAATTATGTGGTGAAATGAAAGAAATTCTGCAGCCGTCAAGTCTGAGTGGGAGGGATAATTATCTGGCAGTCATTACCGCTCCCATAATAGCATTTAACGACATTCACATACTGTATGAACATATTGCACTTGTTGGAAACATGTAAGCTGAAAATAATCAGAACAGCCGTTTATATATATATATATATATGACACATCCTCTGTACGCTGAGAAGTGTAACATGTTCATCATGTCCTTGAGTGAATGATCTGGTAAAATTTATCTAATTATCTTGGATATGTCTCATGAGAATCCATTCAGCATCCCTTTGTACCTTATTTTCCCTCTGCAGCCCCATTGTGCGGCGAAGCCCCAACAGAGTTTCCTATCTATTAAAATCAATCTCTCATCACGTCGCCTACATCCACCACTTGCCGCACTTTTTCCATAACGAATCGACTCAATCAAGCTCATTAAGTCTCATTATCAGCTATTTATTGTTATCTTCCTCAATGTGGCGCTGACAGGTCCACCCCGCCCACGCGTGTCCCCCTTGATACTGGGACCTTTGCTTGTCACAACGGCTCCGCGCTCACCTCTAATTGGCCTCGATTGTGTTGCTCTAGCATGGAAGAGAAAAAAATGTGCATTGTTTTTCGCGCAACAAATTTCACATCTACATCGGGCATCTCTTTCACTGCTCGTCATTCTTAAGAAGTCGCTAAAAAACAAAATCCAGTTAAAGGGAAATGACGTTCCCTTTAACAGCTGTGAATTTGATGGATGGACGTGGAAAACGGGCACGGGGGGGAAGGTCCGACGGAATTCCTTTTGTGTGGAAGTGTGGTGTTAAATACTGTGGAGGCCCCATAATGCAGCATGGCGAATGTATTTCCACAGCTGTCAGGATGACAGAGGGGCGAGTCTCTCCACAGCAGCGGCGTGCCTCTACCTGCACACAATAGACCCGCAGGATGGGAGCGTAGACAGATGAGAGAGAGGAGGGTGGATATATGTGTGTGTTGCTGTGGGGGAGGCGGGCGCGGGGAAGTTTGTCCCATCGCAGGAGTTATTAAGTTTGTCTCTTGGACACACTCGGTTTCACCAGGGTGCTCATCCCTCATTCATAATAGATGCTAATCTGCTCAGGGCTGACTGGTGACAGAGCTTCCTGCCCTTCATAGAATTAGTCCTCAGTTTTATCAAAGGACCCAAACTGCCTGCTAATTAGACTCATTTCCTCCAGCATGAATTATTTATTTCCATTGTAACTGATCAGAGGCGATTGTGACGCATCACGCTGCCACCAGCTTTCATACAGATGCGCATGCCACCACAAGCTCTTAGCTCAGTGTGGTTAGTGGGAGTAGGCTTTGGTTCAGTTCTGCAGTAAACGATGGGTTTTCATTGTGGTCAAAATGGCACAAAACCAAAAGATGCCTCATATACAATGAGCAATTACACATTGGTATTTCAGAGGTATGTCCCTTTTATGGAAACAATCTTCATGCAATACTTCATATAACCTGAAAATGCAATTTCTGAACAAATTGTGGTGGGATGCAGCTGCTGCACAGCCTGAAGCTAACCCTGAAGATGATAGACCAGGGTAAGTCTGTGGGCCTCCCCTTAGACAAAGCATGGGAAAAAAACTTTGTTTACTTGCCTATTTGTCTCAATTTCTCAATGCCAATTTGACCATAATAACCTCAGTCAAGGAGATTTTGTTTTCATTTCTATCTGTCTGTCTTTCTGTCTGTCTGTCAGCAGGATTACTCAAAAAAATACTTACCCGATTTCCAAGAATTTTTATGGAGGAGTGGGACATGACCCAAGGAAGAACTCTAAATTTAAGGTTAATTCTCTCTTCCTTGTTTTTTTACGCAGTGGGTGAAACTTTCCCTTGTGCCGTACATTGAGTTGTCATTTTTCTGTGAAGAACATATACAGTATATAAAAATGGACCTAGTCAATGGTTCCTGCAAAATGAAGCCGAGGCGGAGGAGCCTGAAGCCTGCATTCTCTGGCATCACCAGCAAAGGGCGACTCACTTGATTTATAACGTCAGTAACCATTATCCTGAGGAGTTTATATTCTCAATCGCTAGTTTCAAGTCTTCTTCAATACAAAGTAAAATATGGTGTGGATACAGTGTGATTGACAGCTGGACTGTCCAATCGGTGCATGGTTACAGGTGTAGGTGGGAGCACAGTGGACGAAAACTCAGTCAGACTCAAGCCCAATTCTACGTCCGGGTTGTCTATTTTTGCTTTGATTGACCATTGTTGACAAAAAAATTTAAGAAAAACTGCTGGCAGTCTGTTGCATTATTTAGTGCTAAAATAATCTGCCTTTAATCTCATTTTTTCAAGAGGAAAAGGAAAAGGACCTTCAACATTTTTAACACATTTAGTCTCATATCGGCTTCAGTTGATGTTTAAAGAGGTTTTTTTTTTTTTACCAGCAACTCACATTGTAAAGTGGAAGAACAATTACAACAAATAACATTTTTAATGCACGTATTTGATGAGCTACTGTATGATATTCCAGACTGAAGGTTTATGGATATATTCCATAAGTTCGGTTCTCCTCATCAAAACATTCACTCCCTAATTACATCTACTTAAGCAATTTTGAGGAGGGGAAAAAAAAAATGTTGTGCTTAATTGCATTACTATCTGGAAGGCAGAAATATGCAGAGCGAAAAAACGTATAGCAACGTGAGGGAATTGCTAATTAGTCAGATATTTGGTTTGCATTACCAAATAGCGAATTACGCCCCACGCAGATAGGAGGCTAAAGGAGTGAGGCTTCTGTTCTTGAAACTGTAATCAAACAAAGACAGATGTACAGATAAACACTAGAGGGAAAGTTTTGAATAATTATTCATCTGCTATCTCTCTGTTCGCAGAGCTGCTACTTCTTCTTCTTCTGTGAGGGATCGGCTCATTGTAGACACTTCCCTCTCTGTCATTTCACATCTGGTGCCAGGTATCAGAGAGTGTGTGGCTGAATAAAACATCTTCGACCACAATACCTTCTGATAAGGCTAATAAAAACAGTCCAAGTATTACAATAGCCTGAAATGTGCAACGGCGGAAATAATCATGATGGAGCATTGTGCTGCATTTCAGAAACTCATATTTACAAATCACCCAGATACACTGTGCTCCGGCAGCCAGCCATTTTCTCTCCCAGCGAGGTTCAATGCTCAATAAGGCTCAGTTTCAATTTGAAAGTTTATTCAGACTTTGAAGCAGTCTTAAATAAAAGATGGCCTTTTCCCTACAATAACACTTAAAATGCTCTTTTGGTTGCCATTTTCACACGAACAATGGGAAATTATGTAGAGGCAAGGAAGGAAAAAAAATCTTTTCTAATGACTACCACCTTTAGTGATTGCAAATAATTGCGTTAAGTGGTTTATTTGCCTTAGGTCGGGGAGGGTGACTCGCATATAACTAATACAAGGATCTGAACCCTCACCCTCACTGATGAGGCCTATTCACAACTCGGCTGCCCTGTGCCCCCTCCCGGCTCCTCACGCTGCATCGGGACGAGGAGTGCGTTGTTAAAGTTTCAAAGCAATGATTTTACACAGCGACATTCATCGCCTTTCTTATGTAGCAGGAAGTAATGGACCGGTGATGTTTCTCTGCTCAGCGCAGAGGAGGACAGTTAGAGGTAAGAGACACATTCGCAATCGTACAATGGAATATTATGCACTGGATTCAAAACCTACATGTTCTGTGCTAAAAATACATCATCAGGTAAGAATATGTTAATGTGGACAGCAACCACTGAATCAGAGATCTCAAATTTGAAAAATACCTAAAAAATCTGACCTTTTGAATCCCAGTATTTGTACTTAGGTGCGTAAGTTAAGACTGTACTTTCTGTTCAATAAATTGCCAGAACATTGGATTGTTACAATAAAAGTTTAAAATGCAAATTGTCAACGTTTTTTTACGTAACACATCATTAAATAAATTCCTCATCTTTAGTCTTACTTTTGGCATAAATAACTCTGAAAGGCATCAAAACATTGATCACAGACTCATAAAAACCTCCTCTGTGGTATTCCTGTTAGTTTTTATATCATTATAAAGAGAGGTGGATGCAATTGTTTTCCAGGTAGTTGTACCTCACACTGAGCTGTGTACATCTGTTTGCTAGTGAAATGAAAACGTTGAAACATAAACTTCATGTACTAAAAGGTTTTCCATCGTTCAGTCAACGTCTGTTTATCTCATCTGAGTAATTACAGCATGATCTTGAAACAGTCTTTGGAAATAAATGGTGCTGTCTATTACTCATGGAAACACGCCATGCAACATGAAGCCTACTCTAAACACAGTCTCGAAACAAAAAAACTTGATCTGTTTTTGTTTCATCGCTGACCCGTTCGGCTGCGCTCAGTTGTAGTTTACCTTTCACAAAAAAAAAGGTCTTCATGGATTATTAAACAGTATTCTGGCTGATGGTGGAAAACAAAAATATAGAAATGATTGCACACATTGTCCTCCAATTGAAAAGAGATACCCAGGGAAATCATCAAGAGAACAAAAAACCCCCCAAAAAATCCTGGATGCTGCAATAATTACTTTAGGGCATCCGGTACTCTCTCATGGAATATATCAGTGGCCACCATGTCTGGGCTTTGACCCACAGTTGCTTTGGATATATCAAGCAAACAAGGGATGAGAAACAAACCTCCCATTATGGACGACTAAAACAGTCCCTGGATAAGAAAACTGACCAGCTGGACGATGACCATCCAGAATGTCAACAAGGCTCACGGTCAAGTGTATTCTCTCTAAGAACATAACAAGTAATCAGAGCAGTAAGGATTTGATTTTACAAAATGCTAATGTGCAAAATCTAACATCAGTTGTTAAATATGGGGACGGTCTTGATGAGTGCAAAGTTTAACATTTTTCTTAGAGTTTTAATCCTGCTGCTACAAAGTTGAAGGAGATTGCACTCATTTTGTTTTTGGGGTTTCATGTTGTGAAAACCAACCAACCACAGTGTCTCAAATCTTATATTAATTTTACTCTGAAATTACTTGAAAAAATGGTGCAATCATTGGGGTAAAATTTAAATATTTGTTGACTGGGAAAAACCCCTCAGTGTTTCAAGATCTTAACAACGCTCCCATGACAATAAAGAACTGTGGGTCCATACATTTTTAACATGGATGTTATGAGCTTACCATGACTGTAATATATAAGTAGAATATTTGCTTTTTATAGAGCACCTCAAATAAACCTTAATGCATTTCAGCTTGACGCTATTATACATTTGCTAAGAATACTGATTCTAACTTTTAGACTGTGCACAAAGGTTCTTTGATTGTACACTTAACTGGAATGAAATAATGATACTTTCTTTAAAAAATATTTAACAATTCCTCAATAGGAACATTTGTGAGAAGAGAATGTTGTTACCTGCAATTTATTGGTGAATTTACACAAACGTAGAGTGATTAGATCAGAAAGTGTGATTTCTTAGATGATTACAATAATGAGAGGTTGGGGGTCACAGGAGGGAGGGAAGTTCTGCAGTTCACACACAGTTCAGGTAGTCGCCGTAGGAGCCGGCACTTAGCCTATTAGGACTAGTGCCTCAGCGCCACGCAATTAAATGTCTCCATGCAAAATGAGCACTCAGGTCATGTTTAATGGGCAGAGAACTAATAAAGGTTGGACTGAGTGGCAGGAGAGGTGACTCACCCTTCCGTGGCAGCACAAAAGGTGTCGCGAAGAAAAGAGCAGGTAGGGTCACTGGTCGCCTCGCGGACACCATCAGGTACCATAGAATCGCCCTGCACAGGCCTGCATCTCTTCTTCCTGGGAAGGAATCACATCAGCAAGATGGAAGCGTAAACGCCTCAGATTCACACGTGTAGACGCAGAGAGAAACAAATGTATCTCCTATGCAGGCACGGAAACATTTTCCCAGCAGCTCTTCTGATGTTATGAATGTGATTTTTGCTTTGGCTGACACATACACTATTACTGTTGCTGCTGTCCTTCATGTCGGATGTTCATCAGCCGCACACTCATGGATCTGCAGCCGCACGGTGCATATTTTCCCTGTAATAGTGTAGACAAAAGACAACATGACACATAACATAAACCCTGGAGTCGATACTTTGCTTTTAATGGAGAAAGATGAAAATATCAATACCAGCTCATTTACACATTTTGTTGCCCAGTTACTTATAGTTAATTGATTTTAACAGCCGCATGGGAGACAAAGCAAGAAATCAATTGCGGGGTCCAAGTTAAGTGACTGCGTGACAGCTCATATTGTGGCCAAACCAACGTGGTCTAATCAGAAAAGACAATATTCCAGAGAGGACAGACAGGAGGAGTGACTGCTGCGGCTGAGTTCGACACGCCACCTCCCTCCACGACAGCAATACCAAGCTGTCTGGCACGAAAACATGAGATGAAGTGGAATAAATTCTCTTGGTAAATGTTATTACAAACAATATGCCTTCATGAAAAAGAAAGAGGGAAGCGCAATCTTCGCAGAATGACCATTCTGCAAACCGTTTATCAACTTGAAATGTTATTTCATGCATTAATACTCCACAAACTGCATTCCCCCCCAGCACTTGCAGCACAAAAGCCCTCCGATTTATGATTACCAGTCAACTAAGCAATAGTCTGTGGCCCCCGCCGACACACCACTTCCTTTTACTTCCCTCACCGCGAGCTTGTCTCGGGGCCCCTGCAGGTTCAGAGACAAGGCTGTCAGGATAATGTGATCAAGGTGGATGCAGGCTGAGAGAAGCTAAATCGTGGCCGGGGGATGACATTCTTTGATTTTTAACCATTACAGAGTTTTCACAGAGCTGCAGTCAATTTATTTTATTTATTCTAATGAAGAGCATTAGGAGTGCCATAGTGTGCTGCACTGCACATTGATCGCCTCGTTAATCACACTTTGCAGACACTCGCAAATCAAGTTCTAACAGCAAGCACTGAATCAAGTGCAATGAAGCATAAGCTCCTTCACAATTTATGATCTTTCAAATTGCATCTTTTCAACCATTAAATTGCAAGATACCATAAATTTTTATCCTCTCTTCTTCGGTCCTTGCATTGATTCTGTCGTGTGAAAAATAGAACAGCAGTAAATTCAGGCAGTTAGACAAAATTTAAGCCTTGTCTTGAGAAAGGAAACTGAATGGCACAAGGAAGGCTGTTAATTTGCCATCGAGAACAAATATCAGGAGTGATAAAAATGTAAAAGTCCAACAGAGGCTCGGATGGGTTCCAGTCCTCTACAACCTTGAGCTCTTTTACTTCACTACCCCTCAAATGCCAGTGCACATCCAGGGTCTTTAACACCGTCCTTTAACATTAGGTATCTGATGTGCTGCAGGATTAGAATTGAGTTCTCACCATATATGAAAATGACAAGGTCCTTTTTTTCCATGTGCCAGACAGTCGCAAAACCGGCAGTTTGCAAAGAAGTTAAAACAAACCACAGTTCACATTACGTACACAATGCCAGTATTTCACTTACTTTTTCTCACCCTCAGCAACAGCAGTCAGGTTTGAGTATAAAAAAAGAAAACCCTCCACAAACTCTGAAACTCAACACTTAAAGGTCATTACATTTAACCTGTGTAAAATGTAAAATGGTTGTTACCTGCCCCATACTGTTCTCAGAAAATGGCATAATTGTTCTCCGATTGCATCTCACCCGCACCAAGCTGTAAGGAACACTTGTCAAACAATACAGTCAAATTAGTTCTCTGTGATTGAGCATGTTGAGGATTTATCCAGTACATTACATGTCTTTGAAAAGAAACAGAAGTGCCGCGGGGGAAAAAAAGGTCTCAATTACTGTGATAAAGAAAAAGGAGAGGCAAGAGAAGCAGTCAGTGGCTTCCAAAGGTGAAGTTTTAACCTCTCCACATCCTGACCAACTCTTAAGTTATGATTGGAGAGTGGGCCTGCTGTTACATGTGGCATGGAAATAACAATACCTGCAATATGAGATTGTGAAAGCACATTTTTTAAGTAAGATACCACTGTATATCAAAACCTCATTTGTGTTACAAGAGAGACACTACTGGAAGATGCAGGTACATGAATATCTCAATGTGAAGTGACGGACAAGAGCAAAGGCTGACTCCTGCAGGTTTCTGCTACACGAGAATTCAGGAAGCAAATGACATTTAAAAACATCTATCCCTAATTTTTACTCCTCAGAGCTCTCCTTCACTAACCCCTGCACAGGCGAAAGCAGGGCAGCAGTAATCACACAGACAGACAACTGTCCCCCGGAAAGGTGAAAAGGGAGACTACGGCGGCGTGGCCAACGGGCGTGGAAGATAATGCTGCTCCAGTCACTTTCATGGGAGGAGCCGCTCGACTCAGACAGCACCGCAGAACGACTCCACATCCCGGGACAAGTAACAGTGGCCAGGCAGCAAAAGTGTTTTTGACACAGACCCTCCCCAAGGGAAGGCAAATCAGCGGAGGAAATAGCATGTAAGGAAAACAAACCATAATAAAAGGCATAAAAGCTCACAAACATTGGATTGATCAGACAATTACAACCCATCTGGCTTGTTAAACGCAATCTGCTATCACACACAGCCTGGCAGTTTGGCTTCCTGCAGTTGGACTGTTCCCAGACATGCAAACGACTGAAGTTCAAGTCTGGTGTTATTCTATAATTTACATTATATTCGACAAATGTCTCAAAGAGACCAAAAACAAATAATGAGTTTATCCAACAAAGCAGCAAATGGCTACAAGGACTTTATTTTCACTCTTTCTTTTAATGTCGACAGCTAACAAGGCACCGACGGGATTATTTCACACATCCATTACGGGATCATTTCACACTATCTCAGAATTTGACGGTATGGGAATTCCAATGTGTGTGGGGAAAAGTGGACAACATTGTAAAGGTATATTAAAATCAACCTGCTTCGTCTGACAGTTTCAGCCAATCACATTGACCCCGCTGAGCACTGGGACCTGAGTCTCAAAAATGTGGTTCTTTTCATGTTTGGAATGACAACAAAGAAACCTGAACCTAAAACCCATCGCAGCAAATCTGCACTTTCCTCTTTTTGAGGAATTGAATCTCCTCTGCTTTGGTCAAATATACAGGTTTTACAGTTTAGGTGCAACATGTTCAACTTTTCATTTATTCCACACGCACAGACACAGGTTACACAGAGGTTAGCACTTTCATCTTATCTAGATTGTTATTGTTGCAGTTCTTTGTTTTCCCAAATCAAATGTGTATCTCTCCACAATTCCTTCCTGTTTAGGGAACCCTGCACTTTCAGCGTCTTTGTAGCTAAAGTCTGATTTTGCTTGAACCTCTCTGTGCTGTAGATCTTCATTGTTGTCGAAAGATTCATCACTGAGCCACGCTTTTGCACTGGAGGACATTTCATCCTTGCTATGGATAAACTATGTACTCGATTCAACATACACTGTTCTGCTGCTGTAAATACTTACTGGAGCCCCAGATATGTATTAATCCACAATTGAAAATAGAAAATAACGTTCACACTGTCCCGCTGTTTAGTCTTCTCTTTTTCTAAATGAAAGTCTTTAGTTTTAAAATACTCAAGTGGGCCACAGAGGTTGTAAAGTAGTAATACTCTACCACTTCTATTGAATTCTAATGCCTTCTTGGATTTCTTTGGATTTGTTGAGAACAATAGATGTATAGAATATCACCAGCCATGTCGATTAAAATGCAAGAATCCAGGGAGAAAGTTTGAGTCTAAATCTGAGGGCACAGCGTGGGGATCATCTCAGCCACGTCACAACACAACAAGCATCGTTCAGGTTTTAAATGTCATGATGATACGTGACTAGGGGATCTTCTGATCTTCTCTGTGCGCATCTGTATTCTCGTCTGAGCTGTACGAAACACACTGCATTGCACTTTCCCCTTGTGATGACTTGTAGATACCTGGACCATAACACATGTTTGACTCTAGAGGCAAGCGCAGATCAACAAGCACACAATGGTGCTCTCAAAAAGACACTTTCCCCGGCCCAACAAAGGGAGATGCTGCGGCGTATGACAACTTCTTGTGAACGACAAAATGCCGCCTGACAAGCTTTCAAGGGATGGGTGAGCTCTGGCAGATTACAGAGATCTTTATCTTTTCATAAAACGGAGTGCAGCATTTAAGTGCCAATGACTGAGAATACAATCTGAATTGTAAAGTGTGTCACAGTCATTACATGGAGATGTAGGGCCAGTAATGGTGAGAGTAATTGTGTGATGACAGTTTCACTGCACAGTGACATTCTCTGGGGCATTGTCATCATCCCTGACAGGTAATATGGGTCCACTGGGAATTGGGTATGTCTTACAGTTGGAGTTTCTTGTCCGTAAACACCCCCCCCCCCCATCCAACCCATCTTTACTTACAGCTTCGTCAAACCCCAGAACTTGCAGTGGCTTTTCAATATAGCTGCGGGTTTGAGTGAGGTAATTAGATGTTAATGTGAAATAATGGAATCATGGCGGGTTGTTACATAGGGAGAAACGCAGGCCCGGGCGAGATCTCGGAGTGAAAAGCACAATTGCTTAAAAATCAAAACATGCTGTCAGCGGCTCACCTAAGCAGCAGAAAATGCCCTGACTCTGGAATACATTACAATGGTAATTGCTCTGACAAAATTACCTTGTCTAAGATGAGCTCGACCAGACATCTGAGATATGCATGTCGATTGGCTCAATTTCATGATCATTGGGAGGCTGAAATCAAGGCCTTTATGTGAGGGAAAATCAACAGGGAAATTGACATAAACATCCGAGGCATTATACTGAAAGGTAGAAATGGCTTCATTTTCACACAGCATTGTGTTGCGAATCTATTTTAACCTGAAGCCGTACGTTTAGAGCAGCCGTTCTTCAGGAGGAAACTGTCGAGCATTTGACACTGCAAAACGTAAATATATGGCAAGTGAAATACTTCAATCATTAATTTGAACGAATAAATAGATGTCGCTCCCTCTAGTGGTTAAATCAGCTTTTGTTTATTAAATAAAATATGTTAAACGTAATGTTTACTGGATGTCAAAGCTACGAGCTGCTGTTCCAGATCAAACATGCCTCTCACTTCCCCGCAGCGATTGTTATCAATTCTGCGATTTTGCGGCTCTGAGAGCAACAAAGGAGGTTGAACAACAGCCAAGACTGACTGTGGGAAATGGCTTAATAAATAAAAACAGAGCGTCACACGCGGACGCCACCTCTGATTGTTAGTCGTGGCTCTTTCTGTCTGGGCTGTTCCTCACGCGTATCAGGACAGGGAGAGCTAAAATGCCTCTCGTGTCTGTGATCTGATGAGGATCACCTTCATCCGTTTGAAAGGTGATTTCTGAGCAAAATTGTTTCCCCCGAACACATGCTGCTTGAGCCGAGAGCACATTTTTCCAGCATGTTAACAAACATGTAATTTCCATAAACACGTCCAGTAATTGACAGCTTGATTTGGGCTCTGCCAGGGAGCTGACAGACAGTTGTTGGCTCCTTTAATGCAGGCAGCACGGGCTTAAGGCCTCACCAGGCTGTAATGAGCTTCTCGGTGCTTTGTCTGGATTAGACCAACAAACACAGACAAAATCTCACACAAATCCCATCCAACAGCCTTTATCTTGTTATATTACATCATGTACTGTAATTCACAATTACTGTCAAATTCCGAAAGAATCAACGTAAAATATCAACAATGACAAATTTTACATTTTAATCTAAATCCACTTTAAACAGAGCGGCGAGTCAGGTCTCACGCAAGGTGCCTGCAGATGTATTGCTTTTAAAACCTAAAGACTAAATCAAAAATAAGTACGGACTTTCAGTCAAATGACGCAAAAATGGTTTATCTGTCATGTTTCTCTTGTTTCAAAAGAAACAGAATTGCAGGTAAATAGAAAATTTGTTTGGGTCCATGCAAACGTGAGCATTAGGGTTTATGGATTTTACTGTGAAAACAGCGAAAAGAAAAATACATAAAATAATCTGAATGATTATCTAAGACAAAATTCAATTATAAGATAATTCAAGATTTTTATAGTCGGATTTTTGTAATTCCGAGTTTAATACATTATTAGGAACTTGCAGAGTTATTTGTGAAATGTTATTAATGTCACATTGCACATTTACTCAGGTTTTGTTAATAGTAAATTCACGTCACGCTCATTTAAGCCCTTACTGTCGCTAAAACGGAATATTTGTTTTTCCGAAGGTGAAGCATGAAAAATGCATTTGAACAAATGAATAATTAAACTTGGACTATGGATTTGGCTTGGTCTGTTTGCTTTAGTTGCTGAATATCAGTGGGGGTCTACATTTGAAGCCTGCAGTATCTCAAGGCAACGGTTTGCCGCTTGAACACCAGCAGCACATTCAGCCTTATTCTCCTTGTGAAAAGCTGTGGTTCAAGAGCAGCCGAGAGACGGTGGCGAGCACAAGAGGAAAAAGAGACTCTGATAAATCTGTATTGAACAGTGTGTGAAGGATGTTAATACATATTAATGGTGACAGGAATATTTGCAAGTGAATACACTGGCAAAGGGGATTAAACATAACTCTCCATAGAAGGGGAGGTATCATCACTCCCATTCTGGCGTGGGACTCGGCCGTATCAGATTCATCCCCATGCACACTGCCAGCAAACACTAAGCCCTTATCTCTCCACTGGGCCTCTCCGGAGAGTTTACAATTTCTCGCTTCGTTGGAGCCTGAGCTGAGCTTGTTACTGGCACAAAGGCTGAGAGGTGGCCTGGTTGAGAGCACAAAGCCACCCTCACCTCTGGACAGACACACATTTCCCTCAGATAACGGACGACTTGTTGGACAGCGGCACCGGGGTCTCCCTGTACATTAGCCACACATTCTCCAAAACTGTGGGACCCACAAAAAAAGTTAAAGGTGGAAAAAAAACCAAACATACATGACACAGTGACATGGCTCCAGTATGTTAATGAGTTGTGTTAGAGGTGGCAGAGGGACGTGAACCCAGCAGATGTGATCTGGTTCCTGGGAGACACCTAACCGTCCCGCCGTTGGACGCTATTCTCCGAGGGCACGGGCATCAACGTTTGCTACTCCGCTGATTATATTAACTCCTGAGGGAATTAATGATAAACCAAGGCATGAAATTTAGGGTAAATGTGCCATTTAACCACACCAAAATCTTTTTTTTCATTAATTTTTAGACTGATAAACCCATTTAGTTAGGTAATCATATATTTTTTATATAGTATATTTATTTAGTTTAACTTTTCATTTACAGTATCCAACCCTCTGAAACCTCTTTATTTAGATGTAACATAAAAAACACATGTAATATAACAAACTAAATATTTTGTGGATGACCACTTTGGCAGTTTAGACAATGTATTTTGAAAAATACTTCATGAAATTACTAATAATGAAGAATAAATGAATCAACAAACAATTCTGACTTTGGATTAAAACATAGAGTAGAAAAGATTCCATTTCATCAGTGGTATAAAGACGCCATGTCGCCTGATTTTAGAGATATAAATCCCTGATGAGTTTAAACTAAAACAAGCTCGAGAGCTTGAACAGGGGAGGACTCTACAATATATTAAATATGATTTCAGTACCTGAGTATATGGCCCGTTTACATTCACTTCCTTTTACACATGAATAGATGTGAATATAGCAAATTATTCATATAAAAGTGACCCAGATAAAACTGTCTGAACATAGAGGTACACTTTAAAGTTTGTGACCGATTCACAATAATTTGACAATTGACCCAGGACAGAATACACAGAGGCTCACAAAAAATAAAAAAGGTTGGGTCAAAACACGACAAAGTACTGATAAGAGCTTTTTGAGTAAAGGTTTGTACTGTGGCTTTTCTTTACTGCAGGGAGGATAATAAAAACACAAAACATGCAAGTTATTTCACTCCATTTTACATCAAATGAAAATGCCAATATGGTTTCAGTCGGGTTTTAAGCTGACAAGTAATATTGGATTGCTGCTCGTCTTACAGTAAGTCTCCCACGTCACGGCACATTCTGCAGACATGTTGCTGAGACAGCTCTGGCATTGTTTTCTGGTACACGGTGAAATTCTATTTTCAGTTTTACTTGGTGCAGTAATTATCTGCATTGTTGGTGAGAATAAAGAAAATAAAGTGCATGAATATGTGCCGGTCAATTGGATTCTGTCAGTTCAAGCAGAATTGGGTACACAAGCGAGCAGCTTGCCAGCTTGTAATAACGATGGTGTTTGCGTGGAACAATTTCCCCTCTAAAACAGCTCATCAACAGCAGAGAGAGTCTGTCACCCAGGGTACGGAGTGACAAGTCTTCTGCATCTTTGTCTGTTATTAACATGTCTCTTACGACAAGCTCAATTATCTGACACTGCCCGTAATTTCCATTCCTTTTTCTGGCACAATGTAAAGTTCCTCTCCTTCATTTTCAAAGCTGGTCTTTTTGGATCCGGCAAATACTGATATAAGACATGTGTGGGAGGAGGACGTGAAAACTGAGGGAAACAACATCTGCAAGTCACAGCAAAGTTGCTGCAGGCCTGCTTCGCTGTGGCCTTGATCATCTCCAATATTTCCCATGTAAAAAGGCTGAATGCTAAACATTTTCATTACAGTAAAGTTGTTTTGTTGGTTTTCTATTGTTGAGCGTGGCTGTTATATGCTGAGCGAGGGGGGGATCGGATAATTTAAAGGCAAAATAATATAAATATTACAATGTGTGAGACCTACAGATTTCATCCACAACCTCCTGCATCTGTTCTGACGTTAGCCGAGGTCAAACCCTGTGTTCAAAGTGCTCAGAAAATGATGGAGGTTTGACGATCAAAAAGACAGCTGAACAAACTCTATCTGCCGATGAAGCTCATATGATACGATGGAAACAGCTACTAAACGGACCCTCATGGTGAAATCAGATATCTTTTCAATTGTTTGTTCAGGATGGTGCAAGTCTTCTGCCTTCATTTTGGAATTATCTATGAGTTCATCAAACCAGATTCCGGATGGCTTTGTTATTAGTAAGCCGTGTTCGTGCGTGCGTGCGTGCGTGTGTGTGTGTGTGTGTGAGACCTTCACAGTACTGACTACTGACCTGTCTGTGGTGTAGCCGCACTCATGTGAATGTACAGTAATTTTCTAAAGAAAGATGGAAAATACAAATTACATTAAAGATTCTTCCAACCAGCGCCACTTGATTAAGTAACACGTAAAAGCCTGCATCCTTTTTTTCATTCACTTTAATGAACCATTTAAGCAGATTCTTTTTTTTCACAGAGCTGCCTAATGATTATTTTCAGACTGCAAAATCTCGCAATCATTTTGAATAACTCCAAATGCCATTCAAACGACTAAACTCACGTTTTGACACAGAGAAAATACGGGTAGACACCTTTTATCTCTAAGACATTTTTTTCTCCTTCTTTTTGGCAAACATGGCTCTCAATCTGAGAAGTTCAAGTCTGAATCATAGCTGGGAGCTATATTCTGGAAACGTTATGTTTAAGTGCAGACCCCAAAGGCCCCGTTGGAGGTTCCCTCACTGCCCCGAATCTCAGAGCCATAGGCCGGATCCACTGGTGAACGGAGGGATGCGTGATAAAAAGTAAAAATGTTCCAGCAAAGTGAAATATCGCTGTAAGTGGGAGTGTCTGGGTTGCTGCGGGTGAACGTTAGAGGAAGTGGTAATGATGACAGCTCTAACTCAGTGCAGGTGCAGTAAAGCATGGCAGGTTGGTCAATTGCCCAGAACCCATTACTTCTCCCCAGAGACCAACCCTGTAATGTGCTAGGTACCTTCTGTAAAGGATTGACCTATTGTCAACAGAGAGATCTCCCAGGTTTTACATAAAGACACAAGTGCACCTCACAAGGTTACGCAGGCAGGTTAAGAGCATGTTAAATGTCTCGGTGCGCTGTTTGCTAACAAAGCATATTATGCAAGAAGAAGAACAAGCCTTGAAACACCAGTTTGCTTCATCATTAAACTAGCGGAGCATTGTTTATACAGAGGACGGTGCAGGGTATTCCAGCTACGGGCAACATATTCTCTGTCTACACTGTGTGGCTGGTCTTGTTGGGACAGGTTTAGTATTGGCCTATTGAGCTGTATTTTGTAGGCGAGCACAAAGCGGGCAAATGTAAAATTCATGATACGGTTTCCCTCTTTGTGAGTGTCTTTCCAGGAGCTGGAAACATTCACAACTGTGGAGATGGGAATAGGATGACCTTGGGTGCCAGATACATCACCGCTCCTGTGTCATCTTCAGACAGCCACTGTTTGACCACTATCTACCAGATGCATTCTATCCGACACTTGTAACAATAGTGTAAATGGGACGAAAATTGAGCTCACCTCAAAGGCAGACTTCAGTCCTCTTGAAGGCTGAAAGCCCTGGATGAGCCCAGTGCCCGGTGGCGGCTCGCAGTCCTTGTTTTGCTCCCTGAGACGTGTGTAATCAGAGAGAAAGTCCAGCACAGATTACAGTCTTCAATCAGTCAGGGAGGAAAATGATATGTACATCATTGTCTCTGCAGCACATCCCAGCCACTGTCATCCTGCATGCATATTACCTGTGTCAAAGCTGCCAGGGACATGACGAGAGAAACTGAGAGCCATCACGGAGCCGCCACTCAGGGGGGTGTCGAGTCGTCGAGCCGCGGCAGCCAGATTCAGTCTGCGCGGGGACTCTTCTCTGACCTCCAGGATGTTGTTGACACCATTTAATGTACATTTTCAAATACAAAACATCCCCTTTCACATCTGAAATCGTTTTCAATGGGCTGAGTAACACTAAAGGCCAGCTCTTATCACCAAAAGAGAATATCGAGAGAACACTCTGCAGTTTTTTTTTTTTTACAGCTTGAGTCCGAGGAAGTTGAAGCTGTTGTCACGTTTGACCTTGAAGTGCACAATGAAGACAGAGTTATTTTGTACAGTGGGACTATATGACTGCTGTAGGGAATGGCTGCAAATTATCCCTCCTAATCTTCTCATGAGATCTTCTTACAAAAAATTCTATCCTCACTAAAAACAGACGCATGGTGTGCGTGAGGGCAAAGGTAAAACACAATGCAGAAAATTTGATGTTGTCATCTCATTGTTGGAGATTCAATTTTCACAGTTTGTTTCAGGAGAACATCCATACGATAAATGCAAAACAGCAGGAGAGCAAAATCTACAATAAAGCTGGCAAAGATGGATTGAAATGGAACATAGCAAGGCCATAATCTCCCTGAAACAAGAGTTTTTAATTTGAAGCTGTGAACGGCACTTTTGCATTTAAAAGGAAGATGGAGGATGATTTGCAGCCACACCAACACACATGGATCTCACTTATATATGTACAGCCTCAAGTGTAACCACCCAACCTGACACCATAAATAACGACAGAAAATATATGACAATGATTCACAGGCGTGCGACTCCTTGCCGTGTCTATCGGGTTTGCATAATAGCCGCCTCTGTCCCACACCAGGTATCTGTTCACCTTGAGATGTCCACACCGAAACGCAATGTCAACACGAGCACGCTACAGCTCGACGATTGTGTTTGTCTCCTCGGGTCCTGCTGGGGCTCCGGAGGGAGGTCACCAAATTGTCTCTGGAATAAAAAAAAAAAGGCGCTGACCTTTGCTAAATTGGCCACATTCAGTAGACAGGGAATATCAGGTTATTGAGTTGATCCATGCTGTGTTTCCTTGCCTGGGGAAAATGATCTGCGCTATTGTCTGCCTTCTGTAGTTGATCAAGGGCAAGAATGTGTCAGGAATGTAGAAACACAAGGCACTTTAAAAAAAAATGTAGTTTGAAATGTCCTGATGGTTTAAGGTGAAAAAACAACAACACCATTAGCTAACATAATATTAAGCAGGAAGGTAAGTGCTTTTCACTTACAGAGAGACTTGCAGTTTGTATCCAAAGGAAAACGAAACAGGCTTTATGCTCTAAATTCTCTGAGATGTTTCACAGAAAAGACATATTGTAAATGAAATGCAGCTGCAGAACCCCAACAATTCATTGCACTGTACTTTCAAGTTGTTGATTCCTTGAGAAAAGTAAATAATAGTCATTTTGCAAAATTGCAGGCCTATCCCTCAACGACTGAGGAAAAACAGTTCAAATTGGGCAGGGATAGGGAAGAAGCAGCCCTCTCGCTGAAGTATTTTGTATATTTGGGGACAGCATAATGCAATAAGTCATTTCTGCCCGCAGTTCGCATTACCTCCCAATGGTTAAGAACCATAATCCCAATAGCATTTCGAATTCTATCACACATACAGTCAGAAATGTTATTGCATGATTATAGTGTTCCTCTGCCTCTGCAGAGTTATTGTATTTATGCATTTTGCACATGAATTGGAAGAGAAGTTGAGCACCGTGTACAATTACACTGCTATTCAAACTGAGCCAGAAGAACCAAATCTATCTGGTACAATAAAAAAACACACACACAAACAACCTGCAGTGTAAGAACTGTTTGAAATGCTACCCGCCAGTGACAAAAAAACACAATATTACGGGCACAAAATTGAAAAAGCTTTCCTTTGACTCTTTCTTTCCCTTTAAAATAAGACTCAAGTCAAATTTGTGTCTCGTTGTTCTTTCACAAAATTGGTGCCAAATTATGCTCAAACCACATAAGTGACGACAAGGAACGAAGACGCGTTTGCCTCAGTGGATCAAAGCCAAGGGAAGCTTTACTTTTCTTGCTTCCGTGTCAGTATATGTATTTTAATCTAACAACTATACACTGACGCAACCTCTCCAGATTCATTAACGTGGCTGTAAATGGCTCTGCTCATCCTAATCTGAGCTGACGCTGACATAAAGATGCAAAAACAGATAAAGTTGGCCTCCGGTCCGGGTGGTCAGTAGAAATGACACTGTGGACACGGTCACGCTCGGCCACACACCATCTCTCTCTCTTCCTCGTGTAACCCACTGATGGCTGCTTTTTATCTGCAGTGGCCAGAAGCACATGCCTCCTCCTTATGTTATGAGGTGATGGCACTTTGTCAAGCAAGACAAAGTTGTCCTGCCACTGACAGCAGACAGTCAGCCTCCATTTCTCTATACATTTCCAACTGTGCATGTGATTTGCACCATAAAAGCTTAAAGCAAGTCATAAAAAAAGAAATCCTGGTGATTCAGAAAAATTTCCTAAATCTCACAACTTAAATTATTTCTAAGGACTCACAAATCCGCCACTCTTCACAACTGGAATCCCCCCAAAAACCTCCTCGATCCTCGGTGCAGATCGTCCCAGAGGTCTGTGTATCACAGATTTCATTCCTGCAGGGAGGCAAAGATTATTACAATATTCAGATTACCGAGCAGGGGAAATTAATTGGACTAATTAACATACAAGTAAATGATGATACCGTTAACACATTTCATTAACTCAAACTGTCATTCTATGTTCCTGGTGCACTTGGTATTGCATTACAATGAATTGGATTCATTAAATTATGCAAATGAAAGGAACGACAGAGTGGACCAGTCCTTTTTTTTTTTTTAAACGTTACAGTCTCATTTTCTGACTCGTTTTCAGCAAATTGACAAGGACTCCAAAAGCATGTGCTGTTCATTCTGATTAACCAGATAACACTTTTCATTGAATACTATTTTAATTATGTTCACATGCACTAAAAAACATGTTGGCTTCAAGAGACTTTTTCTTCCTTGTGCTGCTGCTACAGCCTTACATAAAAGATAAAATAGCAACAGTACCTAATTAGTAAAATGTCCCATTTAATGTAAGAGGTGAAGACAGTGATACAGTATACGCGCAATACCAGGTTACCATGTTAAAAATATATAACACAAAATTACACAATTACTATTTCAGGGCAGAGCAGCTCGTTCACAAGGTTTCCCTTCAATTTCACTCAAACATACATGAATCCAGGTCATACAAGATGAGCGGTTACCTTCCACGCCTCTGTAGGGTTTCTTCAAAGTCATGAGACACTACTTTGTTCTCTGGCGGCAGAATATGTTCCTGACATTTCTGTGTGACATTAACTTGTGGTTAATTGAGGGTCCACACCTCTTGTTGGCCCCGGTGACTTCTGTCTTCATCTCAGCAGCACAACGCGGAGAAGGTCGAGGGGGTCAAACGTATCCCGCGCATCCTGCTCCCTTGGCTGTAGTGACATCTACTGGACTACTAGCCCAGTGTAAAGCCTTGTGGGGGGGGACAAAGGTCCTTGCTGGATGACATGTTCTTGAAACAAAAGGTTTCAAGAACAAGGGGAAAAGAAAAGTTTTCTTACGTTTAGTCATTTGAAATATCAAGCTGCCCTCAGATAGCAGTCATGGCACAACCAAGACGTAGATATTTAAAAAAAAAAAATTATAAGCTGAAAATCAAAGGAAATTCAAGTGTGAAAGAAAAGTTTATAATACAACAGATTTGATTGAAGATAAGTCTTGTGATAATACAGCATCTTCCCATCTGCGCTATCTGACTTAATGGCTCAAGTGTAAACTGCTGAGAAAACCCAAGTGGTCATGGGTAAAATAAAAAACTGAAAACAAATAACATGCAACAGAAGTAAATGGAAAAAAATCAACAAAGACAGAAACAATAGTACATTTACTGACAATGGGTATAAAGTTGCTTCTCGGGAAGAATACAAAACGTCTTTTCATACAAAAGGATCAACAACAAACCAGATGAAAGTGATGAGAACAGTGCTGTTAAAAGAGTACCGCTTTTAGTAATACGCCGACTTTTCTACTGCAGGACAGAACCGATGGAACCGATGGAACGAGATACTGCTGAAGAATTCTGCAAAGCTGTTTCCATAACAGGGGTTGTCCTTATTGTTAAAAAAAAAAAATACATTTGAACAGGCACAGGTAACATGGTGACAGCTTAATTCACCTCTGCTTTTGGTCCATCAAATTACATTTCTCCACAACACCCCCGTTGTCCAAGAAGCTGGAGGGGTTTTTCACTTTACTCATATCACCCTGAGTTTGTGGTCCAATTTGGCAATTTCCTTCAAAGAAATGGCTTTTCTCTTCATATAACAATGCTTTTTTTAAATCCTCCAAAAACATAATGAAAACCATATGAAATATTTTGACTTTTAATATCATAAATGCATTTTCTATGTAAAGCCTGATATAAATAGTGGTTGCTTCAATAAGCAAATAATACGTATCATATCAACAGTTTATGTTCAAGGGGAATTACAATACAAAAATGTGATTGTTTATCATTTTCACCTGCAAAGTGTAGTCTGTGTGAGCAAAGTAAAAAAAAAGACAAAAGAAGGAGGGCTTGCTAATTTGCAGGCAGACTGACTGCAAAGAGGACAGTGAAAAAAACAAAAAACAAGTAACATTAAGAAAATTTCAAGGACATAAGCAATAACGTCACTTCAGCTGGATAAAATGATCTCTGTTGTGAGATTGAGTCTTTGCTGAGAGCAATGTGGAACATACTTTACTTAGCGAGGACATCGTCAGAATATGCCGTCAACAAAAGGCGAGGAGAAAATTGCTCAACTTACCAATCATTTTTCATGAAAAACACATTATTACAATAGAAGTAGATTCAAAACGTGTTGGCATCCTACATTTGCAACTACACAATTGTGTACAAAATAAGGCATTTCCTTGTGTGTGTTTACTGCAATGTATTTTTCCCACCTTAATCTTCTTTTAGCCTCCAACACTAGTTTTTCCTCAGTAAAAACTGAGGATGGACTATTTCTGTTAAAATATATATGTATATATATATATTCATAACTTTAGTTTTTCCTCCAAAACTTGAATAAAAATGCAGGTAGGAGTATACAGTATGCAAGACAGTTTGCACAAGTTCATAAGTGGAGTGTAAATCACTCCATGACTTCACTGGCCGCTACTGTGTTGACGAGCTGGAGAGGGATCTCCGCATTGGCCAGGATCTCCTGGGCGGTGCTGGAGCCCTGCTGGATGTTGGTGAGGATGAGGGTGGTCCCGCCTGCCGTGGTGATGATACTGTCCGAGGACCCCGCCAATTCCATCGAGGCCACCACTGAGCCGCCAGAGTTCACACCTTTTTTGTTCTGATGAGTTTTAATGTGCTTCGCCAGGTGGTCGCTCCGCATGAAGCGCTTGGAACATTCGGGGCAGACAAACTTCTTCTCTCCTGCCGGAGAGAAAATATAGTTGGAGAGATAAATAGTTGAATAAGGAATACAGTCAGATGTCAAACACGTCGTCTGTCAGGAGGATATGTTTTAAAGGGCGGGCGATAAGTTTAAGGCAGTGCAAGTTCAATGTGGGTTGTTTCCAGACTAAAATGAAAGACAGTGAAGATGTAGCATAAGATAATAAAACTGTCACTGATATAAAAATAATTGATTTTTATTGTGAATGCTGTATGACCTACAGCAAAAGTTTAAATCACTGCATTTGCTCTTGAGCGCCAACTTGTCCTCATATAAACAGTAAATAAACATGTTGTGCATTTCATCACATGGCTAACGATTTTAATTACAAAGGAATATTCCATAAAATTCAAAGCAGATCAGGAGAGCTGACGGGAGGCTGTGTCCAGAATCAATAAAGAGCCAAAAATGAAAGCCAAAGCAACAGCTCATTGCTAGCATCTCTTGAAACATTTCTGTTATATAATCTAATGTTGAAAAAAAAATCTTGTAAATTACGGTGCTGAAAAAACTGTTAAAAGATTCTGAACTGGAAAATTACCACGAGGACTCGGTGAGACATTTTACACAGGAATTCAGGGTGTGGGAGGACAAAGGTTGTGATGTCTTAAGTTGTATTAATTTTTCCTGATGTGCAAACACGGAGGGATCAAAAAGAGGGCACCTGTGTGTGTTCTCCTGTGTCTCTGCAGCTCGTCGCTGCGTGTGAACCTCTTCCCACAGAACATCCAGCTGCAGACAAAAGGTCTCTCCCCTGAATGCCAGCGCAGGTGTGCTCGCAGGTGCGACGTCTTTCCATACACTTTCCCACAGCCTGCGATGTGGCAGATGTGCTGCTTCTTTTTCCCCGTGCTAGACCCTCTGAAAAGAAACACAGCAACACATGGACTGATGCTCCGGACATGTTTTATTTCCCGTGCAGAGGCAGTCACGATGCAAATTGCAATTGTACAGTGTGGAGATTTCAGGAGAAAACAACCAGTCGGGGGTTACTCACCTCCCACCTGACTCTTTACAGTTGGGGCATGTACACGCCACCCTGCGCAGCCGCTTGCCCTCCTGACCGAACTGATCGTCCTCGTCCACCAGCCTGACGCGGAGGTGGGACAGGTCGCTTGTGTTCAGGGTGGAGTCGGTGCTCAGCTGCCAGTCTCCAGAGTCTGGCTCCTCCTTTATGTGAATGTCTGAAACGAAATGCATATATTTTTCTTTAATTATTGTGTATTAATGACATCAAAATGGAAAGTAAGAACAAGTAAGCATCCATATAATGCACAGTGATCAAATAAAAAGTGGATTGACAGAAAATGTATCAGTATGTTTGATTCATTAATTAAACCCAGTCTGTGGACTTGGGGCCACATGATTGGCAGAAAAGAGGATGGATGGACTTTGCCACAATCAAAAATTTCATTACAATGTTTTGACACCAACATTTACCACAAACAAAGTGTATCTTGTCAATATCCTGAATGTGCTTTTTAAATGCCGGACGGGCAAATTATGCAGCTGTTGACATGCCTTTGTTATCACTCTATAGACTGTAAACTGTTTTCACAGTACACATTTGAAATTGTTATAGCGGGAAAAGCACTGATGTAATTAATAACATTAAGGATCATTCCTTTCTGTTCAATTGTCTCTGACAGTGAGCCAGCACGACCTACACCAGCACCCCTGAAAACTGAAGCAGATAAATGGAATTCAGCCATTATGGATTTTATTATTTACACTTTGGACATGTCAAAATATGTCCTGTAAAGAAAAGGTGAGGTGGGCATTTCTGAGAGACGTCATAGTGACACGAATGGAAAATACAAGAAAGGAGATTTTCAAAGAATGACATGAGGTCACTTGACTCCACATACTAATGAGATTAATGAAGATCTAATATGTCCCACCTTTACAAGTGCACCAAAGCTAATAAGAGAGTTGTTTACATAATAATGTGTGTATGACAATAAAAAGAGATGCCGCACCTCCGAGGGTTTCTGTGTCACCTTCCTGTTGGGCCACAGAGTTGACCGTCACTGTCTGCAGGTTGGGGATCTGTCCTGTGCTGATGCTGACCGGACTGGAACCCAGAGACAGGGTCTGGACTGGAGCCAGGGTTATCTGCTGGGGTGGTGTGGTTGGCAGCTGGAGGTTCTGCAGGTTCTGCACTCCCTGCACCTGAAAGGTCTGCCATTGTATCTGACCCGACGGCGTGACGGTCTGGGCTTGGATGATGAAGGTTCCCGGGTTGATGAGCTGGACGTTTTGCAGGCTCTGCCCGCCTGTCGCAACAGACTGCATCATCTGACCGTTGGTGGTCTGGACAGGCACCTGCTGCAGCTGGATGATGGGCTGGGCTGAGGACACCTGAATGCCGTGCTCCTGATTTTGTTGGATGAAGCCTTCTTGGAGACCAGAACCTGGGTCGGCTTGTTCTGTAGCCACAGATGACAATGACGAGTCTTGTGTCAGCAGATCTGATTCATTTGCTGGAACGTGGAGCTCAGAGGAAGACGTTGGCACGTAAATGTCAGGATTCGCATTCGAGTCATTGACTGCTATCGTCTGTGAGAGGTGAACATCTGCCTTCAACTGACTCTCTGAGCCATCCACAGGCTGACTTGCCATAATTAGCTGGCCATCAGCAGTGACCCCTGTTGCTATAGTCTGAGCTCCAGACAGGCCCAGGGAGTCCAAGTCCACACTGTTAATAGGAACAAAAGTAATATTCCCGGGCAAACCCACAGGCACATTGGTAACAACCTGACCCTGGTTGTTGAAGGTGGAGCTCCCAATAGAAACCCCCTGGATCTGCTGGATATTACCAGTCTGTGATATGAGGTTCTGGTTGTTATTTAGGATGTTTGCATTTGATGTAACATTGAGACTCTGACTACCATCTTGCAGGATCTGAATCTGCCCAGTGGCATCCTGAGTCAGAGTCGCTCCTTCCAAGCTGGACGTGGAGAAACTCAGTTGTCCGTCTGCAGTCTGAAACTGAGGAATTACTTGGTACTGAATGTTAGGCACTGCATTGGCATTGGAGGTGGCCGTTCCCGACGTCACATATATTGGCTGACTTTGTAAGTTTTGGAGAGGAAGAACATACTGTCCGTTTGATGTTAATATTCCTTGACTTTGGATTTGTATGATTCCAGATTCATCCTTTGCTGCTGATGTGGGTGTTAACACCTCCCATTTATCAGTCCCAGTATGCTGAGCAGAAGAATCAGATGTCTGCGAAAGAAAATGATTGACATTTAGCAAAATAAAGATAAAGCACCTGTTGTAAACTATAGATTAAACAATGCAAAGCACTCGCTGGTGATAAAAAAAAGGATGCTAGCAGTTCACAAAATCAGCATCGGAAATAATGGGGGGCAAAATGTCTAAACTTTTGAAATTTTGAGTTTATTTTTATTTGTGGTTCATCTACAGCGATTGGGTCCCTTGGTCCAGGACAAAGTTAGTCGTAGTATGTTTAAGGTTGACACTAAAGATGTTCCAATACCATTTTTCCCTTGCTGAAAGGAACACTCATACCTGAACTTTGCGCTTATATAACGCATATCAACAGCTGTATGCTACTAGACCTGTATGGAAGTGACAATTGCTATCATTGTTATTTGGTCTGTCTCAGGTTAAACCCTTTGAAAACAGATACATACAGAGAATGAATGTCACATAACTTATTTTATTATCTAGTTTAAGCGGCGAAGAAGAAGTGATTTCTGAGAAAAGAAAATTGCAGTTATCTGGATGAAACTATTTTAAAGACGTGGTATCAGATCGGTGCATAGATTTGTGTACTCGTCTATGCCTGTTCCGGCATTTTCAGCAGTATCAGAGGCATTACCGATACTGGAAATCGGAATTGTGGCATCTCTAGCTAACACTGATTTATTCCAATCCATAACTATTTTTTGTGATATCACAACTGAGGTCTGATAGTATGAGCTCATTTCAATGGACAGTGTCAGTCGCCTGTAATCCTGCAGTGCATCGTGACTGCTACACAGACACACACAAAAAAATGTTCCAGCCTGCAGCAGCTCATGCTACACCCGATTGTGCCAAAGTGTTAATTTATCTTGCATTTGTTTGATCCACATCAGATTCGTAACCAGTCTAAATTACCCGGAGCAACTGGGTAAGCGCAACCAGTGTTAGCGCTGACTGTATCCAACAGGAGATTTGTGAACATAACCTATGAGTTAACAACAAACAGCCTGAGTTTTCTAATACACTCTACACTGCCATTTTACCACTGCTGTAATTAAGTGTTAATTTACTATAAATACAAACTCGACTGCAGCTGCTTTAAAGTGAAAGACCTTAAGTGGGTCTCCATGCATCGTGTCTTAGTCAGATCGGTAGCTATTCAGCAGCATTTTGGTCCGCTTTCGTTTGATGGATAAAGCAACACAATGCACTCAGTCTCAATACACAAATCAAAGAGGAACACAAAGGACTTTTTCAGCAGAATATATTGAATTATATACTTTTCTCCCATCTGATACTGCAATCTTACTCTTCCTGAATAAAACACATGAGCAGCATGAAATACTGTATGTGCTGTTTTATATGGAATTGTCATTACTATTAAAAATTCCTCTTCAATTGGCTCAATTAGCAACTCTCCCTCAAACAAACGCCAACACGGTTGCTGATCAACAATCACATACAGAAGCATTGAAACACAAAACCAAATCTGACGACCACAACAGTCGCCTAAATGTACAACTCTTCACCTCTGTCACTGGACTCGGTTGCATAACACAAATCCCTGCACCTTTGCACCTTCGTCTTGCGCACATTGTTGGCACTGAATTGCACACAAATATATACATTAACTTCCCCCACTTATATTTGTATAGTTCTGCAGGTCTTTTATTTCTATATCTGTATTTCTTATATTTCCTTTTTCATTTGTACAGTGTGCTGTGTGCCTTGCTGCTGTATCACCGGAATTTCCGGTTGGAATCAATAAAGTCCATCTGTCTGTCTATCTATCCATCTGTCTTTCTTCATTCTCATGCTATTGTGGTTCATGGTTGATGTTGCCGTTTTGTCGAACAATAGAATGTGCACTTCTAGTGACGAATGGCGCAGGGAAAGTAGTCCCTGAAGGACCTGTCACGTGACCTGGATGTGTGCGCCCTCACTGGGTCCGTTTCAATTGGTCGAATGGCAGAAACGTTCCGGCTGCAGCACGGAGATATCCCCCGTGTGGCGATGGCAAAACGCCGTGGCTGCACTTCCACGAACGCAAGTGCGAGCTCAGCTTCCCTCCCACCACCAGTTGTGCTCGGCTGTGAATGAGAGGGTTCACTCGTGCAGTCGCACCAAGCAGAGGTGCCGACTTACCACACCGGCGGCAGCACCTCTGTCCACCTCTGACGACGGCGAGCCGACCTCAGTGCAGGTGGTCGCGAGCAGGTCGAGGGGCGATGGCTGACAGTCCTACCCACAAAGCGGACCGTTTTAAAGAAGGAAGAAAGCGGGTGGCCATTAGTCTACGACCACATACAAAGGGCGACTCGCTGCTAAAGAGCAACGTATAAAGTGTGGAGGTGGAGGGGGCTCTCTTGTCCCGTGTTTGAGCCCCTCAGGCAGCACCCAGGCGCACCGCCCGGTGATGTGCAGGATCGGCCTGTCACTTCACCTCCCGGCGGAGGAGGCGGGATTTTGAAAAGCTTCCCGAGACGAGGTGTTTCCTGAGAGGTTCAAACCAAGGTGCAATACCCACCTCCCGAGTGTTGACATGTGTGAACGTCAGTGAGCGGCGCCACGTAAAAAAACAATGAGAGTCATACTGTCGAGGGAGAAACGTTACCTGGCTGCCCCCGCCCTCCTCCTGCAGCAGGAGGTCGCCCTGACCGCCGTCCACGTCCAAGGCAGCCATGTCCCCCGGCTTCATCGGCTGTTCTGGGGCTGCGTAGCAGAAGCATTCGGGTTACACAGAGGGAGCAGCCGATGCTAGCGTTAGCTAAACAGGTCGCATTACCTCAAAAAGAAAACATCTGTAGCATTTGTGCAAAGTCAGTTCACTAGCTAGCATTACAACCACCGCTACTAACCTCCATTGAGACAACAGCGAAGTGGGGGACGCTTAGTCTCAGAGAGAGCAGAGGGGACTCTTGGCGATATGTCCCGGACACGCTAACCTAGCTAGCTGCTACAAGCTAACTTAGCCGGCGGTGATTAGCATGATCACCGACGGACATCCGCGCTAGCGAGCTAATGTAACCGGAGGATGCCTGAGGTAGCCTGTTAGCCTCCGAGGGTGACGAGTGAGACAGATGTTACATACCAGCCATCGCGTGACTTGTCGGCAAACGGAGAGTCCTGATAGTCACAAGCCACCGGACATGATCAGCGAATTACATCGATTGCACGCGCGTAAAGAAAAAATCAGATGATAACTGTCAGATTTCTTTGTATTTTGATTGACGGGCGGTGGGTAGCACAAAGGGTGGGGCCTCCACTGTTGACTAGCAGTGCTTGCGTCACACACAGGAAATCCCGCCGTTCTTCTTCGAGGGGATTGGTCGCTCGCTTCGCACGCCGCGTTATAACTGGTCGGTGGACGTGTCAGTCATTCCATGTCGGACTCTTCCTGTTTATTATGCATGTTCAATTTGTTTTACAGTATCGTGTAGATGGTAGTGCGGGGTTGTAGTCACATCGTCGACTTTTTAGTTGCATTGTCGTCACCGGTGGAACAGAGGCGCAGGGTGGAGGCAGGTTGTGTTGCCTTTGTCGGGTGCAAAACAACAAGTAGAGCCCATATGGGTAGAAGACATGGTATAGAAGATCTAGACACAGAGGTGCAGTTACAATATTTGCCTGACCATCACCAGGAGAATGATGACCAACACTACGAATCCAGATGATGTCCTTTCAGCTGTCACATTAGGTCTTTTGCCAAGAAATACTAATAAAATGGACCTGCGGCCATTAAGTCATAGATTTACCAGTGACACAATTTATATACACCTTTAAAATACACATGTGAATTGTAATATCGGCCAATGAAATATTGCACACTACTGCAATTGTTCCCAAAGTTCGAATGAGAAAAACACAATTCCGCACTATGTGTTTATCATGTCGGGATTAAGTGAAGACCGTGTAATTTCCTAGCAGATTTAATAATATCATTTGATAAAACCAATCCCAACTGTCCTCTCCTGGTAATGATACTTTTTTTCATTTTTTTTTTTTAATCTGTATATGGCATGGTAACATATGGCATGGGATTTCTTTGGCTCTAAAAACTCAAAAGAGTCGGTGGCCATGTTGCTGAATTAAGAGAGGAAACAGTGAACGTTATAATGACATTGATGCAGAAATTCACATATTTGATTTGGATGAGTCAACTCATGGTCGATATCCAGATCAGTGTACCCAATCTCTACGTTTACAAAGCAGACTTACTCTATTGGTGCACAGATACATGAATATCTGACTCTTTGAAGCATCGCATTCCACAGCGCCATTTATCCTTGCCGCCATGTGTTTTTGAAAACTGACTGTGGCATTGTATGACTTTAGAATTAGTAGAATGATCAGTAATTGAAGATGTCATTTGTGATGATTACTTGAACAATCACACACAATCAGGCACAATCGGACTTTGCATTTGGCTGGATTTCTTCCCATCCATCTGATTGTGCACATTACAACATTGTGAAAGTGCATTGAAATGAGAACCTGCATGCTATTGTACCTGATCTGTGCCTGTGATGCTATCAGGACCCCACTTTTGAGTATTATTTGTGGTGTGTCAGTTCCTCACAGTGAGCGACTGCAGTGAGGCTATTTCTCTCAACCTTCAATTCAAACTTGGCCCATTACAGCCAGACTACAAAAGCACTTTCTGTGCACTCAGGAGCTCACAGCATTGAATGGTGGACATTTCCAATCACTCTGCTGTCAATCCAAGTGTCAGGTAAACACAGGCCAATGGAAACAGCTTTAGAAAAACCTTGCAGCTATGTCTGTCTTACTCCAGGAGTCCTTGGACACATATCAACAATTCTACAGAGACCTCCAAGTTAAAGGGAAAAGTCAAATATCCTAAAAGCAACACAAAAAACCCTGCAGGACACAGTGGCCTACACGAGACATGGCATTTGTCTGTGAGTGTTGTCTCCAGTTACAGCTGCAAACAAAGGAAATTAGACCGTATTGACATTGTGTTGTATTCCCCTCATGAGAGGAACCTGTGAAGTCTGTGGAGCAATTACCCAGTGGGAGTTTCAGCACATAAGGATTCAGTGATATATATATAATTGTAAACAAGGGCATCTATGACCTCCTCACAGCATGTACACAGACCTTCTAGCTTTCATTTTCTCTTCAGGATTATGTTGGGGGAAATATGATATGGATGATATGCTCAAATAACAAGTCTGCATGGAATTATGGATGAGAAATTGCAAGAAAAACATTGTTATTTTAACACAAAAGCCTCTTCCCAATAACTTCTAGTGGACATTGTCATTGTGGCACATGTGCAGACACATGAAGGCTGAGAGGAGTAACTGAGTGAGTCGACAATGGCTCAGTGTTTCAGATTAACATATTGACAGTTATTTTCATGAAGGCCAGTCCAAAAGAGAGTGACCCCACGGAGAGAAACTGCCCTGCTGGAGGCACCTTGTGGGACACTGCAAATGGGACCTGTGAGAGAAAATTGCAACTGGTGCTGCATGGAGAAGTGTGGATGGAATATCAAATGCGTGTCATAGAAATCTCTGAAGCTCTTGAGACAGGAACGATCATACTGTTCTTTGTCTGAGGTACAGAGAATTAACTGCTGTACACAACGTTGGACGTCAAAACCAGCTGCATGAACTTTTTTTTTTTCATAGTCATTTTTAATGTGGAAGTTAAACATCTACGTGGTATACAGACGCAGTCAGAATCAGAATTAATAACTCAAAACTCAAAATTTCTAAAAGACCAAAGACCATGAGGTTTAACACAGATAACACATATAAAAGTTATATCAAATAGATACACACAAACAACTAGACAACCAATTTACAGTGTCTATTTAATGAAATGAAATGGGTTGTGGTCTGGTTTGTAGTGTGCAGATTACTGTGTGTAATACAGGAACATGTAGCAGTGTCAAGAACACTGAATAAATATGGCAAACAGATTCCTCTATGTAGAGAGATAGAATATGTATGTGTGTGAGTACACGTGTCAACATCATTGTAGCATATACCACCTGACTGGATTAACAAGTGACAGGAAAAATGTACAAAAAGGTACAAAGTTGTACTAAGGAGTATTTTAAATTGTTATTTGAGTCGGTGTTGCAGGTAATATTTTTGGACAAGAAGCATTTAGAAGCATTTGAACATTTTGCTGCAATTATAGCAAATTAAAAACACTGAACCTATTTTAATAAAAAAAGTCATTTCTGTAGGAATAACAATTGCAAAAGAGGAAGTAAATTTGTCAGCCTAAGTTATGATTAAAATTTCTGCGACTCCTCTGAGCTGTTTATGGCATTCTTTCTTTCAACATTATACCGCTGATATTTTACTATGACAGAGCCAGCAATAAATCAGGGCCCAAAGTTGTGTGATGACAGTACAACACGAATGAGAGGAAATTGTTGCATAAACCCTCACATGTGAGCTTGTGTGTTATTTTTGTCGGATCCAGATTCTATATTGATTTCCTGTCTATTCTGTGTACAGTATATAGCTCAAGAGTCAGACAGACAAGTCACACAATGGCAATAATTACAGCATGGCAACACTTGACTATTGTCATCCAAAATAGAGATAATTTCCACCCTGTGATAATAGGATACAATACGTTTATAATAACCATTGAATTTCTCAAGGCAATCCCTTGTGCATGGTTGCTGTTCTGGAAGAAAAAAAAACTGCACTAATTATTTAGATGTTTATTTGTTATAACTCATACATTCTTTTTTAATTTTCAATTCATAAAAGGCTTTTGGTGTGCACGTGATTTACAACAGCATGGCCGTGGTCTGTTTTGATGGGTTTGTGTGTGTGCGTGTGTGTGTTTAAAGCGAGCCTCAAAGCAAGCTGTGTCCGTTTTGGTTTGATGCCACTGTGGTTTTCCTCAGGGCAGAGTGGCACCGCTTGATTGATGGTGCTGACAGAACATTTGTGCCAACAGAGAACGTGTCACATTCCTGAACTTATTTTATTTCTCAGAGGATCAACCAGTTAGACAGCTTCAACAGTCCACCTAAATTCTTTTATAGTGTTTATGAATATTTATGTGTTTTCATCACTAACTCGCTGGTCATGTTTGCATGTATTCTCTGAAATGTGTTCCATGAAACCAGGACAGAGGACACCCCAATAATCTTAATTACTCACTCTAAAAAAATTTATTGTCACTTTATGAAAAACAAAATACTCCAAGACCCAGACCACGGGGAATAACTTGATAAATTCGCTGAGCTTCAAGACTATACAGCAGATGAATAATCTTCAATGTGGGGTTTGGTTTAGCCAACACCACCACCACCCTGGGAAGAATGCAAAAACAGTTTTATTTCAAGCCCCCAATGTCCTCTCCAGAGGGTTTGTATGGTTTCACTTTAAAAACAGTCATCTTGTTGTTGTACAGAGGGCAGTGCACTGTACTGGTGTACGACTTCCTTGATTTGCTGCATGCAATGTGTACGAGTGATTACATCGGTGTTTAATGCTCAAGCTAAGCAAAGTAAGCTTAATGTTATTTGATGCACATATTGTCGATCGTATTTTGTTCCTTCTAACCTCAGTAAACACTATCCTATATTTTGCCACTGATCTCATACCTTAAAGACTATAATCCACCTTATTTCCATGACAAACACTGTGCTTTGTAGTGCTAGCACAGGCTTGGCTCATAAAAAAAAAATCCTATCCAAAACTTGGATATGCAATACTATCTCTGTAAAATGACCATTTTTATTCAATCGTTTTTTGTTCCCATCAAAAGGCCATTTTGTTCTCTGCAATCTTAATGGTTACAAGATATTCAGCAAAGCACTGCTGATCTGCAGCTCTTTGTTGGGACTCCCATGGAGAATACAATCTTACTTTGGAGCACTGCGGCTACAGCTATACAATTCCATCAGCATAAACGCTTCACAAACACTTACACACAAAGTATAGGGGCGAGAAAAACACTACTTCAAACAACAGGAATCGTTTTCTGGTAGTGCGTTGCAGATTGTGTCAACTTCTATTTTCATACTATACAGAATATCATAAAATGTGGACTTCGTGGTGAAAATATGGTTTGAACGAATATTTCTTTTATTCTTTTTGTAGGTGTGCATTTCGCCTCATTGTTGAAGGATAGGTGTAGGAAGAACTGTAAACATATAACAAAGATGATATTTTTGTCAATATTTGGAGATTTTTAGCGGAGAACTGTAGGAACAGTGAAGGGGAGGACACATATGCATCGATCATAAATCCCAAATTGATGAACATAAAATTAAAGTGTAAACAAAAGATTTCCTCAGCAGGTATAAGTTACAAATAATAATTTAAACTGACCGATTCTTTTGGCGGCAACACCTGCATCCTGCATGTGACCTTCTAAAATCAGCATCACTTAACAGATTTAATTATAATTGTCCCCTTCTGTGCTACAGTCAATGTCAGCTGTGTCTTTTAATTCTCTAATCAGTAGTCGGCAGGACCGCTATCACCGTCCCCATGCAGCTTCCCACTCAATACAGACATCCCAAAACACACACAGGCTGGTTTTGTCGAATGTTTTATTGAGTGTAGACATCTGGGCTACTGTAAAACATGTATTATCTGCAGAAAGGGGAGAGGAGCAGGTGGCATTGTCCCCGCTGTCAGCTGTGTCAGGGCTGGCACCCGTGATGGAGATTAATGAAGTATCTGGAGAGTAATATGCTCCTTCAAATGCTGCTACAATTTGGAGTGGGGGCCGATCCTGATCTTAAATAGCAAAGCTGTCAGAGTTTAAGGAACCTGTGCTTTGGCACATGAGGGGGGGATTTGATCCTACTGGATGGGTAAAAGAATTGTCAGTGTGTATTGGGGGGGATAAAGAAGAAGGTCACAATAGAGTCAGTTATGTAAACAAACATATTGTTCTTTTGTCACTTTTTCTTTGGTGCATTTGGTGCGTTGAATTTGAAAAAGATGATGTCTCCATCCTCAACGGTGTAGTTTCTTCCCTGTTGTCGGTATTTCCCAGCTGCCTGTAAGAAAGAAGAAAGAAGAAAAGAAAAGAAAAAAACTAAATCAAAATCTGAAAATCATAAAACAAACAAAACATTTTATGATGTACAGGTTATAGACTGCTACATACTTTAGCTCGTGGACAATATAGAGCCCATAATAATAGTTTATATTGTTAATCAATAATAGCGAAATCTTAGTTTCCAATATATTTCACTCCCTTCAATAACTTCAGCTGCTAACGCCATTTGCTATCCCTCCTCAAAAAATACACACACACACACACACGCACTTTCCCATGTTTTGTACCAAGGGGTGCCTGAATTCCCACTGAGTGAATAATCCTCTCTTCTGCTCATTTCAGTTTCATGTACACAAGCTCAAAATGTTAATAAGTCTTTGATTACAGCACTATCAAACTTCTCGAGGAAACAAAATAAGTTCTAACATTTCTTTTGTATACAGTAAGTGTTTGTTCTCCTTCCCGGCAAGCTCAAAATAATTGACTTGAAGTGCTAATACGGACAGGTTTATGCATTCTGGTTCTGCACAGCGCACAATTAATTAGAAGAATCAATGTCCCTTTAAAGGCTCAGGAGACCATTTAATCCAAGCTCAATACCACCAGAAACACTGGATGGAGAGGGAGTCAGGGAAGAAAATCAATGGCTATTTGTGATTCCTGAGTATGTATTAAACCAGACATGTCTAACTGGTTCATTTGCACTTGAAAGCAGCCATCTGGAGCAGCAAGCTTGGCTTAAGCAGATATGATTACTAATAATGTGATATCCTCGTACACTGGCCCTATTCAGACAGCCTATTCCCACAACTGGCATTAAATAGCATGGACCCTAATGCCGCAGTCAGAAATGCTCCATGTTCTTATGAGGCTCAAAAAGGGATTAGTGAGAGGGCATGCAGTAAGGACCCGACACTCAGATCTCAACCTCGGATAACAATGGTGAAACTCCCGAGGGACCGGCAGATTTCACCCTCTGTTTGCCGCTTATGAGGGGTGTGGACAATACACTGCTGCTGCATTAAATATTAAATGCTTATTAAAAAAAAAAGGAAAAAAAAGACGTGAATAGCAGAGAGAGTTGAATGTTTTCATAGTGCTTCCTGCCACACAGGTCGCCGCAGGTCCCTGTGTGTCACCATGATTACATTAGTGGAGCCTGTAAGTGGGCACATGGAGTAGATGGTGGTGATAGTGGGATTATAACAGCATGGCTTACAGCTGCTGCTCACACATAGCAAGGTTAAGTTATGCTTTAATTCAGTCAATTAAGAATTAAGTAAAAAAAATATGGCTATACAGAAAATACACTTAAATTATCACAAAAAAACCCTAATTGATGAGAAAGGCATCTTAAAGTGTTGATCAGCCGATTATGACAGGTCATAACATTATATGACACCAGATTGATGCAAAACCTAAAACAACACAAAAAAACAAAGTTTGAATCAAACTTACAATAACTGGCTGCAGAAGGCGCCCGGTTATTGTCTTCGCAAATTAACCATGAAATCAGTTATTACATTTGACAGCAGTGTGCACATGAACAACCCACACAACAGTTAAAAGGTCGAAACAAACACTGGCTATCATAAAAAGTAAGATATGCGCGTCACATTCATGCGCCACGCAGCCATGAAACAGGCCTTATATGAGGAATTTCACACTTTATTTAACTTGCCGCTTTATATCACTGTCACACGCCGTGCAGTGGCTCGGGGATTTGGCAACAGAGAGCAGCAAGCTTACAGCGCTCTCTATAGATCGGATAAACGCCTGGTGAGGGTGAAGAAGTGCTACCTCTGAGCTACTGAGCTGAGCCACGAGAAGGAGCCACCATCAGCCAGTTAAGACACATTGTGATAAAGATATGCACAGCTGGAGCAGAATGGCAGTGTTCAGAGCCAGAATCAGCTGGCTTGTCAGGAGTGGTGCTGGATGGAGTGTGTGCAGTAATTTCTTCCCCTGAGTAAAGGTGAGGAGCAGTTTGCGGTTGGAGCAGTGCGGTGACTGTCAGCTCCACTGATCACAGGAGACTTCCCCTCATCTCCTCCGGCACCATGGCTGCTCACCTTGACAGAGCTCTCACTGCCTTCCTCTTTAAAATCCTGGAATTTCATTACTTCCGCCATAATGAAGCCCTTCTCAAAGTCTGTGTGGATCTTCCCCGCAGCCTGTGGAGCCTTAGTTCCTTTCTGTCACAAGGAAGGAAAAAGAGAGGACAAATGAATTGTTTTGGAGAAGATGGATTACAGCATGCGAGCGACATGGTGTTTGATAGGGTGATAGCGCTGTGAGCATCACTCCGGGGTGTTTTCAGTCGGGGGTATTCTTGCCTCAGTCCTGATTTCTGGATAGCTTTCCGCTCGGCTGTGCCCTGCTAGGGCGGCCTGGACACCGATAAGGACACAGCACTGCTATCAATGCCTTCTGATTCTCATTCCGTGGTAGTATTGATTTCTGTCCAAGCAATCTTGCCTCATTGTGGGTCGCTGCTCGGCTCTCTGGTCATGACAGCAAGAAGACCCGGTGTTGCAGTGAGAGGCCAGGGTGGTACACAACACTGCGTCAGGCCTTTAGTGTTGTGATGCACCAGAGTTTGGTAAAGCAAATCCAAACATTACATTATATTTCACCGGTGTTGATGCAGGGCTATAGTGCTGGAGTATGTGAAACTTTTGTTGGGGGGGGTAGAAAGTAATGAATGTATCATCAAAACATGCTGGGTGTTTTTAAAAGCACAAAATAACAATGCTTTTAGAAATTTGTTGTACTCTGAAACCTCTTTAACACTCCAAGACACAACTGGTGAATGACGAAATGTGCAATTTATATGCACTAAAATAATGGACCGAAATGACAAATTGCCCCAAATAAGTGACGTGGCTGCCGTTTTATCCTTCTGACTCCTGCCTGTCGACCTGCTCGCTCTCTCCCTCTCTGCTCTGCAGCTCTGTGCTCAGGAACTGTTGAGCGGTTTTAATTATGTATATAATCAGGTTGGGGTCAACATATTTCATGCCAAAAGAATGATGCGTATTTAATGACTCCAATACATTACCATCTCTTTGCAATCTCATTGACGGAGTGCTTGTGAGTTTAACCACCATTAATCAGCATCAAGGTTTGTCTATCTGGAGAAAAATAGATTAAGGGAGGGATTTTTTTTTTTCACATGGCGCATTACAAGAGATCCACATTGTCCTAGTTAAGAGCTATGCAGAGCAGGCTGATAGATAATGGTCACCTCGAGGCTGCCTAATAAACCATGTTAAAGGACTTAGGAACACGACATTACTGAGTGTAGTTTTTACAATGCAAGATGTATTGACTTAATATAGTTACTCACTGATGCTTACCTGACTAAATGCCCCTCACACACAATCAAGGCTGGGTGTCATCAGTTATGTCGAGGAGGACAAGCGTGGTTTTGAGGATGCCTTTGAAGTGTTTTCAAGACTTTTTTTTTGCAAATAGCGAGGACACCAGTCATGCAGAGATGCGTGTGTGCCTAAACCCAGTGATGTCATTTGACTTAAATGTAATGTGTCCGGTGTGAATAAGAGGGAGTGAGCTCACCATCTCCTCTGGCCCATACAGGGTCTAAGAGCCATATTCAAAATACTTCCCAAAGTGGGTGCTTAAAACTTCTTTGGATGTGTTTCACATCATCTAAAACCATACATTTAACACCAATATGAAAAGACTTATTTAGACTTTTCTTTTGTAGTCAGTAGCAACAATTATTGTCGTTTGCTACACTGAAATGAAATTTGCATTTCTGATGAAAATGTGAATATTTGTCTAAAGTACCAGCGTGGGGCTTCCTGTTGGCAGGCGATCTGAGGCTCACACTGTACCACTGAAATGTCTTGTGTTCGTATCTGACCAGGGGGTTTGCTGCATGTTATTCTCCTTACTCCCCTGCTTGTCTAACTTGTTGTTTTTCCTCTTTGTCGACCATCTTATAAAAGCAAAATACCCTGAAATAAAAAGAAACACACGGTGTGGGTTACTGTGCTTGCATGTGTTGCAACTGTGGTGAATTCCCCACATCATCAAAGCACCACAGTACAGAGCCATATATATTGTTACATATATGATATTTACAAATTGTGTTTTGTGGACTTTTTAAAAAATATATTAGTATATCATTTTTCATTATTCATTATTATTCCCGATTGAAATATCTTCCCATTTAGTTTCAAATATTAGTTAGTTTTTCCACTTGATTTTGCATATTAAGATTTAACATATTAAGAACACAAAAAATGTGTACATCTGGAGTTTTTTTTTTACCAGATGTTTGTAGAAACAAGACATAAATTGAAGTCTTCAAAGTGACCATACAGTTGAATCAACATCTCTCTGAAAAGTTTCAACAATAACTGAAGATTAAAACCCTCATGAGGGTTTACTGAAGGACTGTTGCATTAGATGACATTAGTTTTAGTGGGGTGTACCTAATAAACTGACAACTGTAGTTCCAATTTAACATTTCAAAGCAGTATCTGCAATAATGTTCTGAATTGTAACACATTTTTCCCCAATTCAGCAAAGGTATATTGAATATATCTTACAAGATTATCTGGAAATTTTTTTGACAATGTGTCACCAAAATTAGAAAACTAGAACGAGAAGAGTTTCACATTCAGGGAACAAAACATTACAGATCTGCTTCACCGCAGGTTCTTGGAAAATTGCTTTTTGAAAATGGTTATCCAAGTGATGTTTATGGGATTTAAAGCATTCTGCATTTTAAAAGTCTGATTTGAAATTGCGAATCCTTGAGCTACCTGATGGGATGGAAGAGTGTATATGATTAAATACAACAAGATAAACCCGAATGTTTAGTTTTTTAAAAGTTTTTTTTTAAAGTTACTTTGCAGTATTAAAACCACCTACACCGACTTAATAATATACAACTGCCGACTGGTCAAATACCTTATCATATCTACACTCAATTCTTCTGCTTGCTGAAGGAAAAAAAACAAACAAACACAATAAGTGCATGCAAAGCCAACATCTGTATTGATGTAAGTCCTGCCATCCAGTTGCACAAAGGTCTTGGCGGGCCGGGCTCAGTAAACTGAGACACACAGGGAGGAGGAGCCCCCTGCAAGGCCCACAAACAGTCGAATGAAAAGCGACATCAATTTTGGCACAGACAACCTCCGTCACACAGATTAGGCAGGCACAATGCACGGGCCCCTTATCTCCAGCGGCAGGAGGAGGGCAGGCAGATCTGCACAGGATGGAAACATTCTCATGGACGTAATGGGCAAAATCAATTGTTGCCCTCCTCAATCAATGTAGCCCCCACTTTCACTGTTCAGCAGCTCACCAGTAATTGAAGTTATCCTTGGCCTATAATGACTAGCTAAGGCACAACCATGACAAAGTTGAAAGTGTGTGATATCAGTGAGGGTGTCAGCAGGGTGGAACGTGGGACACTGTGTGTATTCCTTTGTGTATATGTGTGTGTGTGTGTGTGTGTGTGTGTGTGTATAGTTTTGCTACACCCCCCCACACACACACACACACACTCTGATGTATGTGCTGGCTCTTACCCGAATGGTCCATGCGCGGACCTCATCTGGTCCAGCAGTGAAAAAGTACTCCAGCTGCAGGGCGGCGTAGCCTGCCTTGATGATCTTGCTCAGGGCGCTGGTGGGGAGAACATTCAGCTTGAATCAAGGGGTATGAACTGTTTAAGTATTCTTTATTGCCGCTTGTGCCTAGACAAAGTTCACTTCAGTGGCAAGGCCCCATTCATTCCAATATAAACTCATTAAGTGAATAAGATGGGTCACTTGGTTCCTCGTAAGACATTCAACTCTCCAATGGATTCTTTGATTAATTACAAAGCTTGTAGACTCATTTAGCATTTTTAAGAATTCAGCCCGCTGTCTCGTTCTGCGCTGAGAGAGAGAAAAAAAAATATCTGCTGTCACAATTTTTCTCTCCATAGAGGTTTTCACACAGGAACAATAAGCCCAAAATGCCCAAGTTATAATTATACCTACAGATGACAGATGACAGTTAAAAACTTAATTTAGAGGAAAACCCTTTGACTGAGTTGTTCGGTAAGAAGAGGGATCCTTTGCTTTATGATGGTAATTACGCTGCCATTTATTATTCTATCAGCACATGCAATTAAAGGAGTGCATGGAGGACACAGCTGATAATAAAGTGTGGGGAGACAGAATGCTAATTAACCTCTGCGTCTTGTGCGCCGTGCAGTACTTCTGCCTCTCCTCTTCACTCTGGTCCTGTAGCTGGCTCTCCAGGCCGCCGCTGAAGGGGATGACCAAGGCTCCGGGGTCGTGACTGTCCACCCACTCTTTGATTTTCACCAGCCTGGTGAACACAGCAGCCACAACACCAGTTGGAGGACTTGATTGAAACAGAAGTATTTGTTATCTGCTGGCGCATGCATATTCATGAGAGCAGCTGAACATATGAGTGTTTGCAGGAGACTGCACTCCACAAGAGGCATTTCTTTCAGAGTTTGACTTTTCTTTCCTCAAAAGTTTCCAGCCAAACGTTTGATGAGAGTCTTTGCAGGAAGCAGACTCACAACTTAAATGTGCAGTTCCTAAGTAAAAGTTGCAACATGATTTAAAAAATGCTCATATTAAAGCAACACAAGTAAACATTTAAAACATTATAAGCAATGTGCCAAAAGTATTTGGATGGAAGCGCACACAATATGCAAAATGGTTATATTTATAAAGACCTAGTTAAGATCACACAGCATCTTAAAACACTAAGATACAACACAAAAATACACAAAATACAATAAAGAAAGAATAAAGCAGTCAATTTCCATATTGCACAGGCATTGACAAACTGTATGTAGTAACTAGCTGTTAGGTAAATGTAGTTGTTTAAAAAGTACATAAATCCCCTCTGGAATGTAATTAAGTAGAAATGTTAAGAAGCATTACATTGAAATATTTAAGTAAAAGTGCATACAATTTATAGTTAGTTGCCTCACACTTCAGTAGTTCACAAAATGTCCACAAAATGTCCCTGGTTTGCTTAATTTTTCTACCAAAACCAAATAAAGTAATTCACCTGAACAAGCCGGGAGGAAGAAGAACAGCCAACCACTATACTTATAACTTATAAACGTCATTCTCTTGACTGCCTGAGTTTTTCCTTTTTTTCTTTTTCTTTTTTTTGTCTTCTAGTCCAGCAGGACACCTGACATTGCAGGACAAAGATATCCTTACACTTAATGGTAACTTGCAGTCAGAACAATATGGGGGGGTTTGGGCAATTATGAGATTAGCCCCACCGGCTCTCAGGCTGGGATTGGACAGCTTTTAAAGAACAGCATCACACAAATCCATTTTCACACGGCGGCCCTGACAGACCTCCTAGGCTGGATTGATTCTAAGGGGTCCCTGTCATTATCTGTAATCCTAGTTTCCTGTTTAAAGCCCATAACAATCAAAGACTGGGAGGGACCCGACCACCTCAATACCACATCTATTCCAATAACAATGTCACCGCTTTATCACCTACAGCAGCATATCGCTGCTCCTACCTAATGATTATCAATATACAATATATGACAGGGTAACCGGTGCGGGCAGACCACAGTTCTGCTTTGATTGGATGATTTTCCCAACAAGCTACAGGGTAAATTTGAGAGGCCTCATATGCCAGTTTGTCTGTCTGTTCAGATGCACATCTATTAAGAGCCGTAACCTAATATTTCCCTTTCCGCTCACACTACACTGTAAATGGCGAGTTGATGTTCGACCGCGACGCGGTGGCAGCCGATGTCTCACCGACAAAGGACAGAAACACATTTAGTCAAATGCAGAACCCTGAAAACACAGGAGACGGCAGGCGCTCCAAGAGGGGGGAAAAAAATCCAATCTGAGATAATAACAGCTGTAGTTTGTCACTTTTAGCAGCACAGCTGTCTATTTGGTGGCACGTTATTTGCATTCCTCAGGTATTGCGTTCTCTACAGGCGGCTGAATAATGATTCACAAATCACTCTCTCCACACCAGTCAAGGGCTGCGATCCTTTGAATAGACCATTGTACCTGAGACTGTAATTGGTGAAGAGTTGACAGAGCTGAGCCAAGCTAGCCAAGTAACAAAGAGGCTCTTGGTAGAGGGCTGAGGGATGATTTTAATAATGTGAAGCCGAGACGGAGAACGTGAGCTGCAAATGAGCACGGGGTTCTCCGGGTCCTTGCACTGAGTGACACGGGACCAGACAAACACCTTGCCACAGGAACAGGAAACACCCCTTTCTCCCAAGTCCGGAAACAAAGCACTGTCAATTAAGAGCCGCGATGCTCCGTCAACACGACTCCCAAATCTGATCCTGTCAACTTCAACGCGGTTGTATTTATGTCCTTTCCAATTATTTGTGTGAATTTTTGGTGTAAATTGGGGAAAGGAATGTTCATGTAAAACACGGCGCAGATGTTTGGTCTCATTCTTAGGGTATTTGTGTAAATCTGTATTAAATCTGTATGCGATAGATGGAGGCCTGTTTACAATTAGGCCTGTTCAATGTCATGTCGTGTCCTCTATCTTTTCTGATGATTAGCTTATTAGATTTAGGTTTTAATAGAAAACTGCAATTATTCCACAGGCAGAAATTCTATAGTCAAAAAACATCTGATAAAAATGTTTTTTTATGTTTTACAAGTCTAAGCTACACTAGCTAAATCCAGTGTGTGTGTGTGTGTGTGTGTGTGTGTGTGTCCACGTCTTGTCAGTCTCCCATTATGTCCCAGCATTAAGTGCACATCTCTCACTGCTGGGCTAATAGAAAGGTTCAGCACTTTCTGGTCCTGATATCCCTCTCTGAACAAATGATGCCTGAAATTTTTATTCTTTTTATAATGGAATTCCAATGGCCTTTGCTGCAAATCAACTGGAAATTTTTGCATATCAAGTGGGAAAAATTAAATGTTAACCACGTTTTAATGTGATTAAGGGTGACAGGGACATTATTTCTGCTAATCATTCACCAGCGTGAAGGCTCAAACAAGTCTGGGGAACAAACCATGTTTGTGCTTTCCCCGCTGCTCTCTATACGACGGCAGGGAAATAGATTTCCTTCATTAGCTTTCATCAAACTTCAACATATATAAAAACAGGAATTATTCTCAATGCTAAAGCAACAAAATGCAAATCTTTGTATATCTGTTTATCGTACATCATGAGAAACAGCTGTCACGTCAGTTGTTCTAATCTTTATATTTTGTAGCCTGTTGTATTTACAACACATCTAATTTAAAGCACAATATATTGTGAAATGAGAAAATTAAAAAACAAAACAACTGGAGCTTCCAGAACAGACGGGCTCTGAATGGAGACGTCCCACAGGGGGCCACCCTCCGGAGCTGGTCTATTTGTCTTTTTGTGTGGGAATCCTGGGGGGGGGGATAATTCCTGTGTTTCCACACGCCTGGGGCTTCCCTGGGCTTTGTCAGAGCTTTGATCTGCTTAAATGGCTCAGGAGGGGAAAACAATGGGCACTCCTAAAGTACAGGGGCAGCTACCTGAGACAATGACCCGGGCCTACGTCTGACACACATTCATACAGGTTGGCTTTATTATGAGTGCTTAGCCATTTAAGCCAGTAAAAGGTGGGCCATCACCTCCAGTCTGAGTGTTCCTTTCAGATGTAATTGAACGCTGACCGACCTGAAACATAATCCCCTACCTACATCCCCTGAAACACCAACAGGTAGAGGACCCAGCACCTGAACCTGGGTAAAACAGCCACATGTGTTACTGAGTCATTTCACATATCTTGGCAGCTGCAGGCTTGCATGCCGGGCACAGACTCATAATAAACCCAGGGTCCCCTCAGTTTTGCTGGTCCCAGGCTGCACAGACGAGCATCCTAGGGGGTTATGATGCTGTGGCACGCAGCGTGCACTAACCCCCCTCCTCTTTCCTTCCTCCGCGAAAGGGAGACAGAAATGAGAGGTATGAGCTCATGGTGGCTTTTGAGGCTGGGAAGTCGGGGGCTCTGTGGGAAGCTTTTCATCCTCCCAGTGGTGTGCTCCTGAGCGACAAGAGTGCAGACGCTCTCTGCTCCCTGCGGCCGTGGCCGGATGGAAAGGCATCACACATCAGTCTCCAAGAAATGAAAAAAAAGAGATCTGACACACACACACACACACACACACACACACACACACACACACACACACAATCGCCAATATTGTCAACTTCTTTCAGCCTTCAAAGCAAATCACGAGCTGGGGGAAACAGAACATGGCGCAGGCACAATGGGAGCAGCTTTAATTAAGAGCATCATCTCACATCACACCTCAGATAAACCTTGAGGATGTGCCGGTAACAAGCTTCTTTTTTTTTTTTTGAACAACTTTCTTTTCTTTGAAAACTACACCCATTAAAATTTTCAAACACATATCTTGCCACTTTAAATGTTTGCACGTGATAGATACAACCCTAACAACCCATCATTCCTGGTTTTGTCTTTGATGGTGGCTCTTGAGAGCACATTATCATAGCGATGGACTTTTTTTTCTTCTTTCTTTTTTACTCTGTTTGTGAGTCGGGGGTGGTGGCGGTGAAATAAGGCAAACATCAGAAATTCAAACAGTAACCCAGAGGAGTACATTCTACATCACCCAAAATAATTCTCTATATGGGGTATCCATGCTGTCATTTACAGCAGTTGACTGGGCGAGAGAAAATAAGGGGGCTGGGGTAGAGTGGGGGGAGTCATCAAGATGTGACAATTGTGACAAGAGCAGGCAAAGTGTAGCGCCGAAGAATGCCACACGGATTTCTCCATCTCTTCTTTTTTTTCCCAGGATGACAGCTTAATGTCTACCACATGCAATATTTATTCTCATCGTGTGTCAGACTGTCTAGCTGTCCTACGGAGTACAAAGAATGCCACTTATTAGAATAAAAGCAGAAGGAAGGTAATCAAGGACATATGTAACATCAGCCAATCATGCCCCCTTCCATCGTTTTTTCCTCCTCTCCTCCCCCATTCACAACAGTTCAACAATAATCCTGATAATAAGCATTCAGGAGCTGTATGTGGCAACACTAAATTCATTTATTTGTCTCATTAGAGCTGCCAAGGCTGCGGGCTACTTACTGTGGCATGCACGTGTATTTGGTCTTAACCTTATCACAAAGATAATAAAAAAAAAGCACAGCTCGACAAAGCCAAAGCTATCAAATTGTATCATTAGACAGAATTGAAACTCGCGTTTCTTTTTATGTCTGCGATGGTGGGCTAGAGGCGTTGCAGGGGAACAATTCCCACGGCGCCCTCAGAAGAAAGCGAGCATGTTGTGCTGCCACAGAGGTGTCTACGTACATTATGAACTGCAGGGGACGCACTCAGCATTCCTGTCCTTGGGCTTGGGCCCGATAAATGAGGGAGACGTGTGCCGGATTTTCGTAGCGCAAACTGATCTCTTGCAGGGTCAATAAAGAACAAACGAGGATAGAAAAAGTCTCTGCTATGGTCCCTCAAATTTAGGGTCCGTCTCATCAGTCACAACAGCAGTGCTGCGTCTCTCCACCACCCAGACGCAACAAGGACAACAGGGTGACATGTGACATGTCAACAAAGTCCTTTCATTATCTGGACCCGGGACAGTCAGTAACCGGGCTAGCTGGACCGACAGGACTTTATTAGCACCATCTGTTTCAGTTTTACTCTACAACCCCTCCTGTTGTTTTCTCTCATTGGAAGCTTGCTAAAGGCATCCATTAGGAGCGACTGTGGGCAGTGGTGTACACGTCTGAGCATGGGAAAGTGTTTCTCGGGATCTCACACTGCACAAGGAGAGAGTGGACGACAGTGCCACACTAAAAAAACAAACACGCAAGTGATCGTATATATCTCCCACATCGCTTTGAAAAGTGAACTCCCAAGATGGTAGTTCCTAAAATCTTGGATGGCGACAGTGGTTTTGCACTCAATAAAGTTTCAGTTGTGTTTATGGGAATTATGGTTTGGAGTAGCTGCAGTGACTGCTTTCATGGAGTGGCTTTCATCCCTCTGTCTGAGAGGGTTGACGGGGACTCGGAGAGGGCTGGCTGTTTGTCAAGATGATCAGACACAACAAGACATGTTTAACTTATTACTGTGACACTTCAAAACAAAAACAACAAAAAGAAATGGATTTAACAAAATACATGTCAGCACTAAAGCTGTGCAGACGAAGCATCTCTTTCCTCCGTGTGTTCTGTTCAGAGAGAGAGAGCTTGGGAAACATTTGCTATGAGCTCTCGAGACGGAGGGTCCACAAGTGGCACGCTGAAGATTCTTGTCAGGCCTTCTTCTGCTTTATTTGACAAAGCTCCTCCTACAGGCCAACTCAAGTATCAGACTCAGAGCAAGACATTTCCCTGCTTCTCTCCTCCGTGAGTAACGGTGGTTGGATTTCTTTTAACTGAGCACCAAATATGTCAGCTCCCGCCCACTCGTTCCTACTGAAGAAATAAATATCTAAAAACATATTACAAATACAATGTTTTAAAAATGGGATGAATAATTTCATACAGCTGGTCACTAAACATTACTCAAGCAGGAGTAAACCGTGGACTGACACACCAGTTTCCATGTTCATTGCATTAAGAAACAAACCTCTCAGTGTATCTGTGCGGCTGACTGATGTGATTTGAATAGTTTTTCGACACCGATGGAGCTCTGTGGCGCAGAGGAATAAACCATGTTAGGCTCAGTGCACACAAACAACGTTGTGGGATCAATTCGTCGTCAGTAAAAATGTGTCTTTCTATGGATTAGTTGACCATTGCAAAAATATACAAAAAAAAAATAAAATAACAACTAAAGAGATTGCGTGTCTTTCTCACTGATACACTGAGACTCGTCAAACAAGTGTCCATCAACAGTGTCTTTTGAATGTAATAATTATATGAAATGGCTGATGAGATTATACGCACAGTGTAAGAGTTTCTGTATTACACCATGAACATGTTTTATTAATGAATTGAAAACAATTGATGTGTTTGTGGCAGCAAAAAAATATCTAAAAAGGTCAACTGGAAGAGCAACTTTACTATGTAACTATATAGCAATCTATAGTAAAGTATATAATAAAAGCTTCAAGCTTCCCTGCAGTTCTTACACTCACCAGGAGAACGCACACTGCTGAGGCACTCACAGACAGGTCACGCTTAATAGTTTCCTTAAAGGTCAACACATCTACTTAAGAGGCACCAATTTACTTTAATGCACATAGTCCAAGAGAAGGAGAGAAAAAAATATCAGAAAAAGAAAATGACAGGAAAGAAAAACATCACCGCATATCTGGAGTGACTGTGTCTTTTGCCATTGCAAAATGGGACTGTTCTTTATTCTCTGAGGAGGATGCAATATCTCATATCACACCTATTAAAAGAAGGCTGACAGAGATGAGTAGGCCACAAGCTTAATAAACAATATCTTAAATCATGAGCTAAAAACACAGTAACACTGGGCAGGCGGCAGCAGCCACACCATCGACGGTGCCCTAATGACCCTCTCTAACACAAACTGCAGCGTGTGACCAAGTCTTCCAGGCGGCTCGCCGACAACGAGCAAAGAGGAGCAAGCCTCTCGATAGACTCTTGTAGATGCCATTCCCTATCAGGCAATGCCTCTCAGTAATAAACACATGACAAATGCAGCCGTAATCATTTTTTACGAGCGGGGATGTGCAGGGGGCAGTGCATGGCTGGAGGGGAGAGGGGAGCGGTGAGCAGCAGGCGGCCCCGTCCACACAGAGGAGAGGGCTGTGTGGTAAAGTCTCCTCTGGAACATCACTCGGCCAGCGCGCCTTTGATCTCCACACCGCAATTACGCCAGCATCCAAATGAGCATGGAGTCGCCTCTGAAACAGACTTCAAACATGCACATGTACGCATTCTTATACACATACACTGTATAGGATTGGAGCCATGTGCTCCTCTCAACAGTAAATGATGTACCGTCTCCAGCAGCGAACCTGGGGATGAAAGGAGGCCTTGCTCCTCGTCTGATCCCACCATTAATGATGGCTTGCTAAAGCTAATACGGTGTATTCTTGTCTAAACAAGGGTAGCTTGGTATGTGGCTCCAAAGAGGATGGTCTTGGTTAACAATAAACTGTTTTGGGGGACTCAAATAGTCTGATAAAACAACTGTAATTGCCCATGTGTGTCGAAAGAACAACAACAATGTCGTTCCCCAAACTGTGTCTACAGCTGGCTATTAAGTCTCTGTAACAGAATAAAAAAATAATTACCTTCATACATGAAAAAAACAAAAAAAAAACAGTTTGGTGGAGCATGTTGCTTGAATGAACAACACCTACCCAAATTCTGACTGACAGCAGGCACTCAACAAAACACAGAAAAATATATAACAGTAAAACGGAAAAGCACTGAACTTGTGAAATGGCCTGAATGGGTGTCCTGAGAGACACCGATAAAATTGGCTTATTTGTCTCAAAGGATTCGCCCTTCTTTTCCTCCGCACATTAAAGCTGAGATTGCAATTCATCTTGCTGTTTGCTTTGAATAGTCCTTAACCGTATCATCATCTCAACTGTGCCGGTGGAAAAACACGGGAGCATGGCGACAGCCAAATGGCAGTCTGGCGTCTCTGCTGCAGACTAGCTGCCATTAGGGCTGAGAGCAGCATTTATTGTACAATTAGGGCCAACTAGATCTACCTGTAATCATCTCCATACAGGTGTGAGCTCCGCTCTGGACAAGGGAAGTGACTCATCACTTGTCAAACATCAACACTTTGATGTCAGCATTGTTCACCGAGGAGCCCTCGGGACACCCGGGCACTACTGTTGGCCTGTTTAAAAGCGCACAAAGATTTATTGCATTTCAGACAGCTAAAATCACACACACACACACACACACACACATAAACACACACACACACACACACACACACACACACACACAGACACAAACGTGGGGGGGGGGGGGGCTCGCTTCCTACCGATGACGGATGTTCCACATACCATGACTCACTTGATTTATGAGCTCTCTCCCTCCTCCCCCTGTCTCACAGTCATACTTTCGTGTCAGGAACATTTTAACAAACAGTCGTAGGTAAACAACTCCCCTCGTAATACAATGCTGCCATGACAAACCGCTAAAAACAAATTTTGTACGGAGTGACACCACAAGCCTAGAGGGCAATTGGAAAAGTGCGATAACAATCCGCGAGTTGGTGTTATTGATGAAAGCGGCTGCAGTGTGGAAAAGTAGCCCTTTCAGATGTAATGGATGTCTAACACCAGCCCTCTAGATCATCTCTCTGTGGCCACATCACAACATAACTTTAAAAAAGTGTTTGTAACGGAGCAGAGCGCCGTAGAGATGGAAACACAGTCCACAAGTTTCTGTTAGTGTATTAAAGCTCATCCTCAGTTGGTTCACATTATAAAAAATGTTGCACCAGCAAAGTAAAAAGTACAAATCCCAGTATTTATGTACACACATGGATATACTGTTGCATTTTCTTACACTGACTGAATTACACTGGCTGTAAAGTGAAGCTTGTAATGCTACTTGAACAACAACATGTGACATAGTCAGAGCAAAAAAAAATTCAGAGAGTATCTAAGTAGCATTATTGTTTGAACTTCTTTGCTGTCTCTGCACGATATTAATTATGAGTTTGGCATTGGAAGTGCATATGTTTGTTTTTGTTTGTCATTTAAAGCCCTCAGTCTCTTAGATTTCATATGGAAATTAGACATTTTTTAGATTGAAAATTGAGACCATATGCCAGCATGTGCTTAATGAACTGCAGGGTCTGGAGGCTGGTTGGGGTTCTGCAGAGCTGGATGTCGTGTTGGGGCCTTACTCTGTGCCACCTCCGGGCAGATCTCCTCACAAAGACACGGCCGTTTCTGTCAGCGTGAGGCCACAGTCAAGTAGATCAACACTTCTCACACCCCAGCACATGCATCAGCTGAAGCATGCACACATGCTTTTTTTTTTTTTTTATATGGCTAAAATGCAGATCCAATCAGAGCTTGTAGAAATCAATGTAACCCAGCAAGTAAGCAAAAGAAAAAGCTCTGTGGTGACGATTAATGAATGCAATGAGTTGACTCCAGCACATCTCTGAAGCACTTACCATTTATTCTTTTTCCTGATGTAGTCTTTCTCAGAGAGGTTAACAAGGTAAATCATTGGTTTGGATGTCAAAAACAAGTATTTGTTCAACACTTCGATCTGCGATTAAGACAGACAAGGAATGTTCTCAGAAAACCAAACTTATCCAAAGGAGCCTTTGAGGACAGCACAGACTTATGGTCTGATGTTTAGCCTCTGTGGGGACGTAAAGCCCTTTAAATCGAGATCAGCAGGGCCAGATGACATCAGCTTGCACACAAGTAATGTCAAGATACAAACAACAAAAGGCTGTGCGTATCATTAACGTGTGATTTACACAAAAGACATGTTGTTTCGAGAGAAAAAAAAGGAGGAAAACAGGACAGATAAAAAGACGTGAAAGATAAATCCCATTCATAAATTTGACTGTAACATCAAAGGCTTACCTCCTTGTCGTTCCAGACAGGATAGTAGCGGACATGTTTCTTTTCATCCACTACCCAGCTCTTGATTTTGCACATAACGTCCTGTTTGGGGTTAAAAGAGAATGAACAAGAAGCCATTAAAGGAGATGAAAAAGAATATAAACCCAGCAGGGTATGGGGTAATTATTTCCTAAATGCATGGCATCCTGATGCCAAAATGAACAATGGCTGTGCTCACATTCAAGCAGGAGTGGCCTGGCTTTGACGGGGAGAGCATGCACAAGACCCCCTTCCCTTCCTTTAAATCATGACAAAATGCCTTCTGGGGTGTCTCGCTTAGAGTCACAGTCTAACACATCAATATTCCATCGGGACTGTTTAATGAAAAGGATAGAGAGAGCGACAAAATTGGAAAGAGCAGGGAACTAATTGGAAGTTGGTTAGTTAGGTGTAAATTATTGGTCCTTCCTCGGGCACTCAAGTCGTACTGAATGAGTACCAGTGAGGTGCAGGGGAAATTATTCACTCTGTTTCCAGTTTCCTCTGGAGAAAATATTGAGCTTTTCCAGCAATGTATGTTACATTCATCACATGAGGTACTTGTGGGCTGAGACCACAGGCAAGCCTGGGTCTTGACAGGATCTGGAAGCGGAAAAGGGTGGGGAAATGGGTGGGAGGTAGTTATAAAATTTGTAATAAAGAAATTGAGCCTATTATTGTTGATCCAGCCCCAAAGAAATTAGCGGAACACATTCTTTTTGTTCCTGTCAACTTGACCTCCCCCTTCATATAAAAACTCCCCCACCCCCTGCAACACTCCCCCTACCTCCTTTTCCCTCCCCAAACCCTTGCAGCACTTCACAATCATACTCCCTTTTGAAAGAACTGAGGAAAAAATCCTGCCAGAGCCTCAATTACACAATGGCAGAAAAAGCTCCACACACTGACCCCCAGCCAGCTGCATTCACTCTCTGCACATCTCTCTCCACAGGAATTCTAAAGGCCTTTTAGTCAGGCAGCCAGAGTGCAGCCAGCGGGAGAGAGCGCAGGAAGAGCTGCATACACTCCGCCCGCGCCGGCCCAAGTCTTCACAGAGAGATTAATCATCTGTGAAATGGAAACAGCAAACGGCCGGTGACACAGGCCGCACCCGCTCCAGGTTTCCCTCATCAGCTCGCAGCCGCCGTGCAGCGCTCCTCTAACAGGCAGGTGTTAATAAAAGGCATATAGGTCCCACAGGGGTCAAACACATACGCCTGCCACCATGAAGCGCCGCTGGTGGGCCGGCTTCTTATTATTGTTTTGTACTGAGAGGGATTTTGAGGATTCATATGGACAAAAGCGATGGAACATTGTTCTTGCAAACACAGCACTAGCAAAATGGATGTTCATCTTCATAAGAAAAAATGCAGATATGAACATTGTGCTCCTGCATGCAAATACATTTTGCCTAAAAGTCACAATGAAATATGAAGTAGCTCTTTCAGCCTGATACAAAAACCCACATAAACAATTTCACAATAAATTCCTGATTAGTTCCTGATTCAGCAGTTTTTTCCCCCTTACAAAAACTCATTTTCTTAAACACCATATCTACAACAGTGAGTTCTGTGCCCCCTACATAACAGACAACCTCAGATATCCCTTTTAGTTTACAATGTTTTGTGTTCAGCATCATCCTGTTTCAGCAGTACATTAAAAAGTGCATAAGAAAACGAGCAAAGAGCCTTCAAAACACTTCATGTTAGAAACCCCAAATATTCAAAATAATTATTTTACTCAGAGTACACAAAGAGTGTATTACACTATACTAATACATACAGTGATTCTCTCTCAGAATAATATGGTAAGGTTAATTGTCTCTATTTTTATTTTGGAGAACATTTTTAGAAAATCTAATTTTTTGTGTTTTAGTGTAATGTTTATTTAATTCTCACTCACACAATATAAAACAACATGTATGTCTAAATCTATTTAAATCTATACATTTTTAGAAAAGCTTGTGTTAACTAATCCGGCTCTACACTTGTGAATGGTGTGCCATTTTGAATAATATCAGATTAACGATGCAATCTTAAGTAGATATATCTAAAAGGCAAAATAAGTTGACCTCTCATTTTAATGTCACTACAGTATTTGTTTTAAAATCCAGGACTAAAGCAGTTTTTGCTCATGAAATCTAAGATCCACATAGAAAACCTGCAGAGCTTGAGTGTGACAATGACAATCAGATCTCATTTCAAATTACATAAGGAAGTAATCACCCTTTAAATAGTTGCAAAGAATTTGGCATCGTTTGTCTCTCCAACACAAAGTATCAGCACCATTGTTTCTTTTAAACTGTGTAATTTCAGACGTATGGGCGGATGCACACGGTCGGCATGTAGACGCTGACATAAACATGTGTACATGCATCTGCACACAGCTGAGCATGGCAAATGCCATGCAGAGCCTGTGAAACAATCGCACACGCACACACCCCGCCCGCCCCGTCTACAAGCTCGGTGCAGCCTCTGATAAGTGCCATTCTTTGCCATCTAAAGAGATCTTCTATAGATTCTCACTTGCCGACGTGCGCGCAACCTTTGACAAGTAATGTAGATCATTTTTATTCATTGCCTAAAATTGTTAGCAATTATGTGCGTAAACGGCCACCTGCCTAGTCTGAATGGCTCCTGTCTGTGGGGCTACAGGGGAGTGGGGAAGTGCTGTTGGCTGGAAAGTGGGGAGGGGGACCAACCAGGCAAGGGGCCTCTACAGCAGGTGAAATAGCCCCTCTCGTTAGTGTAATGAGTGGTCAGAGCCTCGGTGTGTTGGGGCCTGAAATTGGGCAAACCGCTCCAAGTGAAAGGCCAGATCCCCTCGCGTGCTGCCCGGTCTTATCCTGCTCCGATGATGGGAGGGCATCATGAGACACTTACAGCCAAATCATCGCTAAAGTTGGGTGCTGAGCCTCATTACCTTAACAATGCCGCCACCTGAACGTGTGCTCGTGCACATACATTTTAATCGGACGACCAGTGCATGGATTTTTCTGATCCCACCCTGCATTTTGCCCTGAACCTCATGCAAGGATAATCTAAACATTTACGGTATTCATAGCGAGGTATAGGCATATGTGTCATCCACTGTATGGCCTTACACAATTTCCCGAGCTTGCTGTAGGTGTGTAAGCATGAGCAAGAGCCGTGCCATGATTTGAGTATTACTTTAGAAGAAAAGAGCTGTGTGGAAACACTTTCATTAGCCCAGTGCTGTGACCCAGGGTCAGCAGCTGAATAAGTAACTCTCTATTAATGATTTCTACAGCAGAAAACCCCTGACCCCTGATCACTTTCATTCTCAGAGAGGGAAAAAAAAATGGGGCAGGGGGAGGGGTGAGACATATTGGAGGGAGATTAAAAAAAACACTCTTTTTTTTCTCCTTGGCCCCGTGTGTGTGGGAGGGTTATTATTTGTGCCTTGCTGTGAGGGAGTGCAAAGGGCCTGCTGGGACATTGACTCACATATTCTGGTTTGAGTTTCTTGTCACCGCCTCTAATGGCAGTCTTCTCCAGCTTGTCAATAACAGGGCCGATCATCTCTTCATCCTTCAGCCTCAGCTCCTCATGGATGATCTCTATATCCCTCACTGGGTCCACTGTCCCCTCAACATGGATGATATCCTCGTCCTCAAAAGCACCTGCAGTGATGGGACACAACACATTAACACATATAGCACGACAAAAAGAATGACATACACCCTCTTGAGATCAAATGTGAAACTGTGATTTGATTTATCCCAGTGAACCATTAGCATGAACTTCAGAGAATGTGGGAAAAATAAACATCCATGTAAAAAAAAAAGAAGCACACCTGGACAGACAGGAAAGTCATAACAAATGCAATAAAATATCCAGGAATATGTTTTAATATTTCTTTTCAGTGTGCAAGCGTCAGAACTGTGTAAGAAACCGCCTTACAGTGTCAAAGTTAAGTTCCACAAAAACTGCCTTTAAGTGGAAAAAGAATGTCACCCGGCATGAAGCGTTTGGTCATGTCAACACCCCTGTCTTAAATCTATTAGCCAGTGAGTTAAAATATGAGAAATAAACAAAAGTGAGCACGATTTAACAGAAAAATGTCAACAATCACAAAGGGAAAAGGGACAGCCTTCCCCTCATCATTCGCGTCGCAGCCACGGCCGTGCTGGTGATTAGGTAATGAGACCATTTAGCCCGAGCAGCGGCTCTCTGGGGGGAGAGGAGGGGGGTGTACATCTGTCACAAGAGAGTGACAGCTTTTCACATTACCAGTGACAACTATAAGGGACTGTTCCCCCAAATGTTATTCCCATACTTTCTTAAATTTATGACTCAGACTACAATTTGTGTACCGTTTGTTTTATAGTATTCAGTAAAATTACTTTAAAATGGCAATGCTACAATGTAAGACATAGTCCTCTACATATTATAAGTTCAATGAAATATAGTATTTAGTATAGAAAGCAAAATATCCGTAATGTATCAGAAGTTAAAGTACTCATAAACGTAGAAAAGACCATCGTTATTATAATATGTTTTATTGTATTATTATTATTATTGCTACGGCGAGGAAGTTACAACCACGTTATAGCGGATCAATAGAGCTAGTTTATACTACTTCATACACCCAATAGTCACAACATTGAAGGTCCAGTGTGTGGTCTGAGCTAGAAAGCTCTATGGGTGATAAAATGTAATATTCATAATGATGTTTTCATTACTGTATTAATCACCAGAAATTAAGAATTGTTGTTTTTCATAATCCTAAAATTAGCATTTTATATCTAAATCAGGAGCGGATAAAGTCTGCCATGTTGCACTGGTGGTCGCGGCGAGGGGTATTCCGTTGGTTGCAGTATGCAACTTCACAGCTAGATGCCACTAAATCCCACACACTGAACATTTAAAACCACTTGCCTATTACTGTGTAGGATCTTCTACTCTACTCCACAAGACCTTTGATGGTGTCCTCAGGTGTCAGCCACCAAGATTTTTGAATCAAATCCTATAAAGGGGCAGTAAGTGATATTTTACACGTTTTGTAAAAATCAGCAAATATTTCCTCACGGTCTTCTATCTGTTGGTTCTAATTGTGCGCCGGGAAAAAAAATATTTGCCCAAAGAGTAGTGGAGTAGAATAGCATGAAATGGAAATACTAAAAGTACAAGTACCTCTAGTTTGTACTTAAGTACAGTGTTTGAGTATATTTGATAGGTTATATAACTCCAGTGGAGCACCTCCATGCTTGATCTATGTAAGCGCTGCACAGTTGTATTTGGATTATACCTACACACGTTTTAGTACATCAGTCAACAACAGAGACTTTAATGACTAAAGCATCACACCGTGGCATAATGGGAATGCCGTCTCATTCAACAGGGAAGTGAACGTCAGGCGAATGATAACTTGGCTCTAAGTATTGCCGTGTTGAGGGACACTATGTTTGGAATGTGCACGGAAGAGTCACTAAAAGTTATTGACAGTCCTACATCAATGTGTTGACGCCTGAGTGTGTGAATGACTGTTGACAGGTGAGGCCCTGCCAGGTCATCACGTCACCACAGCAATCAACATTACTCATCACGCCTGTCACGTCGTCTCTCAACAAGTTCTAACAGTGATACACGTAGAAAACATTGATGATTCACACAGCCGTGGGTAGTCGACATGATGCGCGGCAGCATTACTAATATTCAGGCAAATCTTTGGATTTCTTGCTAGATGTTAGAAGCACTAATGCTGTGGATTTATGGATGTAAATGTCGGTCCGATTGATTCATCCAGACTGAAATAACTCGGCGAATATCTTAACGGCTAATATGATCCCCTAAGTGAAATGTCTCAACTATGGTTGGAATGTTTGCCATGAAATTTGGTATAAGACATGCACGTCCCCTTCTGGGTAAATTATAATAACTAGCTTGCTACATCTTAAATATCATACCTGCTAAACTTCAGCGTATCAACATTGAGAGCTTGTTAGCGTGCTGACATTTGCATTTAGCCCAAAACAATGCGTGGATAAGTAGTCTCACACAGCTGATGTTTGCAGACTCCAACGCCTGTTGACTACGAGTGTTTTTAAATTGTAAGGGACACAAAATTGTCAACTGATCCAATACAAGAATATGAATATCTCTGCTGGGTTAAGGATGGATAAGTACCTGATCTTCCATGGAACCTAACTACAGGGTTTTTACAATCTAGCATCCGACATCATTGACTTCTCCCCACACACAAGATGACAGGCAACCGAAACTCCTACACCAGTGGCTTTATTACTCATGCAAGTCAACAGACGCTGTAGACTTTTGTGCAAGCTGCCATCCTGTGCGTTGTCCTCGTGGTGAAACGAACTTATCCAATTACTCTTTGCCTAATCAGGCTGTTTTGGTTCCTCTCCTCTTGCAGAGGTACTCCACAGTATAAACAGTTCACTTACGCCACACAGAAAGGGGCTAATCAGTGGAATTATTGTTTTGCTGCTCCAATTTACCAGTTCCCTGTTCAGCACTGATTGGAATGAAAATTTGCTATTGTGTCTGCTCGAGTTCACAAAATATAATGCAACGTAATAGTTTTGTGAGCTGCAAGAATATGCATACATTATAAACAATTATGATGTACAGTTTTGATGCACAATGGAAAATGTACACGAGCCTGTTGTTCAACTGAGTATTAATTAGGAGCAAAGCGGTTTGAAAAAGGTTCACATGGTTAATAAACCACCAATTATTGGCATAAATCACTGTTAATGAAAGCATTAGAAACAACTATATGGACAATAATTTTATAAAACATTTATCAATTTCTTAAATAAGTAATCAAAAGCTTTTGCCCATTGTTAAAGGTCCTATAGAAAAAAAAGAAAAAATAATTCAAAGAAAGCGCAGTAGCAGCTGATCACTCACTATTTAGTTATCAGCTGACACTCCCCTCTGACCACCACATATTCCAAAGTAATTTGCTTTAATTAATTTCGCCTAATTTAACATTCACATCTACTTTACCCCCCGCCCCATTCAAGGCTAAGAGCCGGAGAACAAATGCACGGGGTGAAAGAGAGGCGAGAAATCTGAGGGGGCAATCTCCACAATTAGACTTTTAACAACTGGGCCCGGGCAGGGCTCTGTGAAGACGGCGCTCATGGGGCTGCATCCCTACACGAAATACAGGCAAGACAGTAAAACACACAATGAAAGAAAAAAGGCCTCGTCTCAGGAGTCAGGTCTGTCTCACAATGTATATGCTTCTTCCTCCCCATTTCAAATACTGTAGGTTTTGAAGACTTTATTTACAGGTGCTCCTTTATTGAGAGAACAAAAGGATTAGTCTGTAGAGGGTGAGTGGTGTTCAATGGCCTGATTAGGGATCAGGCTAAGCTCTTCAAAATTATGGACTTACAGCGGCACTGCAGGATGGTGTTGCCTGAGAAGATAAAGCTCCATGAGTTGACGTTAAGAAATGAAAAAAAATATAAAAAAATGATAATAATAAATAAAATTTACTTTGTCAATGGTTTTGTTAAATTAACCCCATTATGCAAACTTCTCTGCATCACAGGTAAGAACATACAGTAGGAAAAGAAACTTTTTAATTAGCTTTTTATTTTCAGTTAGCACAAGTTTAACATATAAAAGCACCAAGTGGGCTCGAGCCAGCTTATATCCTTACTTTTCCGTCAGGAACACAGACAAGGCAGTCATCTGAGTCAAGTCATGATCAATAGTGATTGAGCTGCTTCCTCTGATGTCGCTACCTGGGAGGATATGTGGTCAACATAATTCAGTTAAATTACAGTATTCATTGACTTCACTTTACTTCCTGTGCATGTTTTCACATGCAAGATGGGTAAGAGCACATCTGAAGAACGCACATTCCTCACACGGCTTTTAAAATGTTCATGCAAAGTCAGTGCCGCAATTCTCCTGGTATTCAGAGCAGTAAAAGCTATTTTATGAGGCTGTCAGGAAAGGCACATTATGGATGTCTCCCCAGCATAAAAAACACTGGCAATGCACATAAGGGTATCTATGTTCATTCAGGTAATATCCCTTTCATATTCATTTTTAGGATACATGAAATTAACAGCAATTCTTTGCACGGTCGTTTGGTAACAGCGTTTGTAGCATGTCAGTTTGAGCCCTTCAGCGGTTCACTCATGTCTTCTACAGGATCCCATCTTTGATAATAGATCCCAGTGAAATAACAGTGCTCCATAGTATGAATATCAGTAATTCCAATTCCTATGTAATCCACTGTCCACTGTAGTGTCTCATGAGAACTAAAGGTGAATCTTTTCAATATGTTACTATCACTGACTGGAAAAAAAAGAAGAAGCATTTAGCGGAAAGCCGTTCAGACAAGCCTGTTCTGTGTAAAGTGACTGTTCAGGGGAGGTTTCGATTTTCATGAACTCAGACAGAAAACAACGGCGTTAATTCCCTCATCATTAGCTTAACCTCTGACATTCCGTTTATTTTTGTTAAACCACGGCGCATGACATTGCCTTGATTGAAAGGAACCTTCGTATGCACACCACTGTTGTCCCACATCATTCAGCGAACAAACCTTTTTAGATCCTTAACTACTATAGTGCTGCTGATTGCACAGGCACCAGCAATTTCCTAACCAACCGCCACCTGAACAATGATGTGTTCAGCTTTCAGGCCCTCCAGCCTTTCAAAGGTGAATCATTTCACAGTTTGGAACGAGATCTCCATAGCAACTCCTCTTTGAAGGGTTTAGAATCACCATCCAATAATTCTATGATCATCGGGCCTTGCCATTCCCAGTGGTTCTTTTCACAGCGGACAGGCAAGGGGGGCACGAGGAGGAAGCAGGAAGATTCTACAGTCTATTTCAGGCAATTCATCTTGCAGCCCCATTAGAATTCAAAATATTGCGACCTTCAATCACCAAGCATGTTATCTGGGGCTGTGGCGATCTCCAGTCAAGATGGGCAGACATTTTGCTCTAATCATCCATGATGAGTGGAGGCTGACAAAAACGCTTCATTCGCGCTGAAGCAAAATGCTCATTTAAATGCTGTGACAGCACCTCAACACAGCCCCAAAACACACAAAAGGAGGACGGTCCCCACGGCTAAATGTGCTAGATTTAGAAAAGCAACATTGGCCAAGACAACAGCTAACATAAAACAACAGCTGCTTATGTTTCTGATTCATTTATCTTGCAATTATATAACTACTGACAAATAGGATAGACACACAAGAATGGCAGATGCTAGCTGTCATACAGCAGTGTTTTTTTCTGTCTAAGTATAGCGAGGGAAGTGGGTCGCTTGCTCCGTATACACCAGGTAACTTTGCAACAACAGAGCTGATCATGGGTAAAATAATGATGTATATACAATATGATGAAATTTGACACTATACAACAATATACCCATCATCTGTTAAAATGTAAAAAGACCAGTGACAGTTGTAACTTAAACTTAAATTTTTTTTAAAGTTTTTGTTGTTGTTGTTGTTGTTGTTGTACAAACCAAAAGTGTCACCAATAAAAAGTAAAGATTACAAAAAAGTTAACAGCAAGCTACACTGAATTCAATAATAGACTGAGTGTAAATATTTCAGAAAATTCATCATGGAACTAATGAGATTTTTCTCACCATCTGGTTGTGGCATTGGTTTTCTCCATGATGTTTTTATTTTGATCAGAAGTATTAACATAACAGTTGTTGTCCTGATGGTATCTCAACATCAGAAAACAACGTTTCGTAGTCACAGGGTGCCTGAAGCCTGTATTCTCTGGAATCACCAGCAGTGGGCGACTCCTCTGTTGGAAAAAAGAAGTCCATTTCTATAGAAGTAGATTTAAAAAATGAGCCTAATCTCACTTGATGACTAGAGAAAACCATGCAATAAACTACATTAATCTCACTGATGGAGACATTTTTTTTGTCCCATAGGTCATTTGTGCAGTAGCTTTTGCAGCCCATAAAATTTTACTTTTAAATCATGTGTACACATTTTCATCATTAGTTTATGTATTTGCAATAACGCCGTAGGCACCACCTAAAATATCGTTTAGCAAACCTTTGAAGGGTTTCTCTCTATTAAACAATCTCTCTGCAGAAGACGTGAAAAAATCAAATCAATCTTTTGATAACTAGCATTGGTTGTTCTAATACTTTGATGCAACAAGCAATTGTGCAACTATTCTGCTGACACATTCACCCACACACGAGTCACCGGGCTGACTCAGGTGTGAAAATGTGTGAGTTGGTGAGTGATAAGGAGGATTCCTGCATTGCAGCCTCTACTGGCGTCAGTCGGGAGGTAGGTCGGCCATAAATCATCTCTGTCTGAAAAGTCTCTTAACGCCTGGCGCTTAACCATAACTTTGAGTAAATTGGATTTCTGGAGTGGAAAAATTGTTTTCAATACTTTGACGATCTGAAAGAGACACTTGGAGCCAGGTAACACTCCCAAAACCTTCATCCAATTTTTAATACACAAACTAACTTGTTGTCGGATCAATGATATTTTTTAACACAAAAGCAAATCAGGCCTAATTTTCAATTATGTATTAAATACTAAATAAATAATCATCATGTAAATATTACAATGCTAAAATACTCAAACACTTTCCCCTAGTCTTGAAGTGCAGTTGTATGATCATAAAATATGGACTGGACTTTCATACACATACACACAACCTTTTTTTGGGGAAAGAGCTACACTGCACATTTGTGAACACACTAATTTAGCTTTCATGCCCTGTTCATTCAGTACTGTTGTGTAGTACAGTTGGTATTTTATGAAGGCGTTTTCCTGGTATCCAAGACTGCAAAAAACAAACATAAGAACTGTCCTTGAACCTGCCAAACATATTTTAGTTATTAAATTAAACGTTTGAAAGCTAGTGAAGTTAATATGTTTTTTCATTTATCCAGTCAACCGTCTAAAACCCAAATTGGTTAGGACCACAGTTATCTGACAGGAAATAAAAATAAACCCTCAAATGTTTCCCTTTTAGCTTGAAATTCCTTCATCAAAGACTGAAGTTGCTTTCAGACTTACACTGAAGGAGAGACATTTTCCTGAAATTTTCCAGAGGGGCTGCGTGTGAGAAAGCAAATGTCAGAAAATTTTGCCGCAGACATCCTCTGGAACTTTTGCTGCTGGATTACTGACATGTCCTGCCTGCAGCATGCTCAGCCACAGAAAGTTGCGGTGATTTTCCTGTCGGTGTAAACGCGCTTGACAATCTCCTGTCCCACCGTCAAATGCGAAAGGCAAACTCTGGAAAATGTCCGGACCCAATTTTTCGGATATTTTCTGGAGTTCATGTCTGAAAACGGCCTCAGTTATCGAACCAGTTGCTCAAATAAAAGTCTCAATCTTTCTAGTGAGTATTAGATCATATTTGCGCTGCTCTGTATTGCTGAGATCGCATGTAACTTGTCAATATTTTATCTCCTTAACAACTATCACCGTTACTTTATGACGTGGGAGCTTCCTCGTGTCTACCTCAGCCAGCAGAGGGGGGGCGAGCCTCAACTTAACCAGGAGTTCAGGTGCCGAGAGCACAAATATCACAGTGAGAGAAGAGTCTGCGCCAGAAATAACTGCTACTTTCCAGTCGGCTGCCCACAACCACAGTCGATCCCTTAAGATTAAATGTGCTACACCACAGTATTTTTACTCAACGAGTGTCGTGCAACTGTAAATAAGTCTTCGTTAGACAGTGATTTTTTGTTTTGTTGGGGGGGGGCGGCATTCAAACATCTAATTGCTTGACACCAAGCATCTGGGAATAAGGCCAGGTGAGCTGGCAGAGATGCGAGCAGCGAACAGAGGAGCAGATGAAGTAGAACATGTCTGCGTCTCGTCTCAGACGGCGAGGATCCAGTCACTGCCGGGGCACTGGGAACACTTACTGTTGCCTGCAAACCATTTGGTTCCGGGGCCAGGGAACACTGGGCAATCACCAGAATCAGCTTTCAGGATGTCATCAAGTGCCCTAATCGTTTTTTGGAAGGTATTGTTGAAAGCAAATCCGCTGTTCACACAGGCTTTTCAACATCAGTAGGGGTTAACAAATATTCATGACGTACTGTGCGCACTACTGGGGAAAACTTTAGTCAGTTAGTTAGGCCCAGGAAATAGTTTATTCAAAATGGAAAAATATTATTCCACCTTCATGTCTTCAAACCTCGCCGACACTTTGTTTGTTATTTCTTTATAGCTACTTATTTATTAACTATTTCATTTCTTGACTTCTCAATAAAGAAGTGTAAAGCAACATTAGGGAATAAAGAAGAAGTGGTAGAAACTTAGGGCTGATCTCTAAAGACCAACAAGACTCCAAACATAATTTCATCAGAGTTAATTGCTCGTGTCCTTGGTTTGCACTCACAATCAGACTGAGCCGTTTCATGTTAGTAACTCTGTTCATCTCTCTGCAGTATCTTTATAGACCCTTCTGCTAATTACTAGACAAAGAACGGACCACTCCAGACACGGTAAAGTGTGATCCCCCACAACCATATAATCAGGCAATATAAAAGTAGACGCTCCGCAATGCAGTCTGCCTGACACCAGATAGATATAATTACAAAACAAAACCAGCTATGTTTAATGGTTAACTTGTGAAACATACCACATTGTATCCCAGGGGTTCACCAGACTGGAGACAATGGCACGCCGGAGCAGAGAGATGCAAACACACAGAGGAAGCTTTCGATCGTCCCATTTCGCATTGTTGTGGATTGTTTGTCGTCTTTGTGTGAGCGGGTAACAAAAGCGCTCGGTTTTGGGTGAGGACCTGACGTATACATTTGGTCCATATCAAAGGAAATGTGGGTGTTTTTAACCATGTGTATAATAATGCATGTAAAAATACACACACCACATACAGTAAGTAACAATAATGTGATTTAGAATCATTGTATACATTATTGAGCCTTCAAAAAAAAATCAACCACTAAATACTTGGTTACACGTTTATGAGGTACACCTCAGTTTATGAGGTACACCTCAGTTTATGAGGTACACCTCAGTTTATTAGGTACACCTTGCGAAAGCTAATGCAGCTCGGCTACAAATCCTCCCTTCGTGGATGTTATCATGTGCGGTTTTTGTCGAAGCTGCTTTAGAGAGGTGTTGATTTGATTTTGTTGTCGTTTTGGAGTCTATAGTAAATGCCCAGAAAATTGGGTCCGGACATTTTTTCCAGAGTTTGCTGTTCACATATAGACGAACGCGGCAGGAGATTTTTTTTCCGAGTCGAAACGCGTTCCCACCAACGTCAGGTGGAGGTACTTGTTGACTCTAAGAAAACTGTAGAATAGTTAGTAGTCTCATCCTGCAACCTATATTTCAGCAAAACCTGAACAATCGACAGAGCTGTTCGTGTCAGCTCCCATATCGTGTCCTCTCTGTAAATCATTACTACGTCTTGCAGTGGGTGGTCTCCCACTTCCACTCCTCACAGACTATGGACATCACACAGAAAGGCTATTTTAAAACTGCACGGGAACAGAAGTAACACACTTGTCAGGGATGCACAGACACAGGTTAGGAACAATAGAGGAAAATGGGTGTAATCTTAACCCCTTTCTCTCTGGCTGTTCTGTGCCTGCCACCACCAACTCTCTAATCAGGGCTCCTTTCACACAGAGGCAAAGTCAATAGCAGTATACAATCAGTAAATAAATTCAGCTATTTCTAAAAGGGCCCCTGCATTCAATTTGAGCTGCCGTAATTTGAATTATTCCAGCGTGTAACACTTTAATTGTGTAAGACAAAGACCGTGTCAGAGACACAGAAGAACTTGAGGCAGAGGGAAACTTGCGGAGGGACACAGCGTCTGAACGTTTTCACAGAGAAACGGGAGGCAGCATTTCTAATCATTCCAAATATATATCATTTGTCTTCTATTATTACTACACTTACAGTCATCGACATCGTTATTTTTACTTTAGAGGTGGCAACAGTGATATAAAATGTTGTTTATTGTTTCAAAAAAGTCACAGTGAATACACAAGAAGGTGAGGAGGAGCCTCCACTCTCGTAATATGATTATTAATAACTTACTTACCTCCAGTGCTTTCAATCCTAATCAAAAGTGGCATAAGGAATTGCACTAGAATAACATGTGGTGGTCTTTCTCCACCGTCTTGAAATGTTTCCAAGCCTCAGGATAAGATACTGATTGTGTGGAGCTTTAACCAGACACAGATCCTTTCACTCTCTTCTCAGTGTATTCGGATCCTGATTCTCATTCAGGAAGCCTCCCAGTGGGGATGTGAGGTTTGGTCTGACTTCCATAAAACCTGACTGTGATGTTGATCTTGGCAGCCACTACACAAGATGCCCAACTAGTAAAGGTACTGCACAACTGAGGCCTTCAGTTGAAAGAAATGCTGCTAGTGGAGTCTTATAGTGTGACCACATTATGTTGACAGAATTGTTTTTGCTGCTGTATAAAATATTTGTCACAACTGCACACGCAGTATGTTTAACATGATTTGTTGGTGATCTGAAATGCTATGAGGGAAAGCGACCCCCTCCGCCCGTGACTCACGTGTCAAGTGGAAGATGCCATCGCAGGCGCTGATGTGGGACAGGAAGGCATTTCCCAGGCCTTGGCCGGCGTGAGCACCTCGCACCAGGCCAGCAATGTCCACAACATTAAGGAATGCTGGGATTTTGCTGCAAGCCACAAAGTAAAAGGGAAAAAAAACACCAGCCATTAAAAACTCAAAACATTAAGTACCTTCTTAATAAAAGGGAAAACACCTTGCATTAGTTTGTGCCGAATGCAACACAACTGGTGTGATACAAAGATGGATTGAATTAAAATGTGGAGCGTTACCAGTGTGTTGCTCGTCCAAAAGAGCAGTTCCATTGTAGTGCAATTATAGACAACATAATATATCCACAAATTATGGTCTCAAAATGTACTGTAGTGTTGCGTAAACAACCAATGAACTACAGTGGTTGAACATATTAAAGTCTGGCATTTATTAAATATTTTTCATATGAGTTCTCTTAAAGAAATCGAATGAAAAAAAAAGAGATCTCAACCAATAAAGCATTATTCTGTCTCTCAAAATGTCTGTATTCTCCTACCCTCCCTGACTGAGGCATTCAGCCCCGTGCTCATTGGTTTTTAGCTGTGTGTGTGTGTGTGTGTGTGTGTGTGTGTGTGTGTGTGTGTGTGTGTGTGTGTGTGTGTGTGTGTGTGTGTGTGTGTGTGTGAGACCTGTTCTGTCCAAGGTGGTTTCGCAAATCGACTGGGTACTTTTTAGCAACATTATTTTAGCTGAAGTAAACTGAGCATTGGTTAAGAACTATTTTCAATGGCCGATTCATATCCATTTGATGACAAAATAAACTATAGTGTCTGTGTTCACTGTGATGACGGAGCATGTCACCCAGTGTGGTACAGCAAACCTATGTATCGTAAAAGTGGTAGGCAGGGTAGACAGGAAGGTGTTGAAGAGCTGTAAAACTGCACGGTATTTAATTGCACAAGCATTTTTTATTTCTATTGTGCCTTGATTTATGAGCAGTCGTTGAAATCCGTTTTGCACGTGTTTAACTGGCAGCGTTGCTCGTAACTGAGACAGAACTGAGGACAACCATGCCAGTGAGATTCATGCCGCTCTTTTTAAAAGCCGGAGCTAAGTTTCCGGTGACTGAAATTCATGTACTGTAATGTCCTGTAGTATTCAGTATGCCAATTCTTGTCCGTCAAAAGGAGACATCTTGCTTGTAATTTGTCAGTATAGCACAGCAAATCTGAATTCAGCCCACTATAATAGCTTTTTATAAACGTGTAATATCAGATGCTTCGGCTTTTTCTTCAATAGCAGCAAATATACATCATACTACATGTCAACAACACTGATATGCGTTTTTCTCATACCTATGGCAAGAAGAGAGCGTCAGAGACCACAGATCTGAAGTGTGAATAATACATGAACGACCAGACCCCATACCTGGCAGGTTTGTGGAATTGGCAGAGGAAATCATAGCGTTCATCTGGAATGGGCACTCTACTTTCATTTGGGTCAATGGTGCAGAAGGGAAAATTTTCAGCTGCGGCCTGACTCTTCGTCAGCACGTTGAAAAAGGTTGACTTCCTGAAAATAAAAGCAGCGGTGAGGTCAAGCCATCGAAAAGTGCGAGTGTGCAGAGCCTGATGGTTTGATAGAATGATCCTGAAACACAAAATTATGCAAGACTGGCTTTTTTTGATTTTCTCCGCAAGAAGGAAAAGGTTATTCTAATGGATGAAAAATTTGAGCACTTGAATCAAAACTGGTCTGTTAAATACTATTCCCAATTACAAGGTCAGATAATCCCATAATAGATCAATTGTGCATGGAATCGAGGGGCAAATTGCATTTCGGATAGATCTCAGCTGTTGGACTGGATCAGCCAGACGCTGCCCCATGTTGTGATCACAGAGAGATTTATTTTCTCCTGCACAAGCAGCTCAAGTGTACTTCAAAATCTACAGACAATGGCAAGTGTCTAAGAGTAATAATGGCACGGCAGTTAAATATAATCCAGGACTTTCCGTCTTCATCCCCTGACTCGGTGCTTCACATTGAAATGATTGTTTGCTGAGTCCTATAGGCATGAGATTGCGTGAGATGGCTAAAGTGCATGCATTCATTCCTTACATGAAGTTAGACTGTTGCTCTGTACTTGAAGGCTCGTCTCGGGTCACCTTCATCGAAAATAATTAAAACCATCCACAGTAACACTGCAACCATTGTCAGGTGTAAAAAGAATTATGACGTAATAATGTAAATACACTAATATTTAATATTAAACCAGTGTTTTTCCACTGGCGTGGGTGACGAAAACTCCTCTTTTTACACATGGAAGACAAGAAGTTATAATACTATACATGGATTTGGGTAAAAGATCACTAGACCCCATATCAACCAAAAACCCGGAGCTGGGTTTGTAATGACAGACAAAACTTTTTTTTATCGTACACATATCACATGACCATTTTTCAGTATTTTAGGATTGGGATAAAATCTGTAAAATAAAAGTCAAAAGTTACAAATACTTTCATTTTGATTAATTTTCAGGTTTAGTTATTGTAAGATTTAGAATCACAAATTGTATTTGACTTTGACTTGGTTTACTTTAAAGCATATGGAGCTAAATGGGTTTATAATATCTAAATGTATTCTTGGTTGGAGCTCACTTCTTTGTTATTATCTGCTATATCTTGACTAACTAATCATTTGAAGATGTTTGATTTGTTAATCAGAGTCAACCCCTCCAATGGATAGTTCAACCCGGCCATCCTGGACGAAGCTGCGGTGCAAAACCAAGGAAGCCATTGGTCTTGTAAAAAACAAACTTGTAGACATAACTTTCTAATAATTGTTGTTATTGATTGTTGATGTTGATGAATGTTTTTTCACTGCATAGTAATTCATTAACTCCAATTATTGTTGGCGTGTCAACACAGGTGTGGCCGACTAATATACAATTATATCTACACATGACAACCGTTTAAAAAAAACATCTTTAAGAGCTGAGTAAAATATAAAATTATTTAGATTAATTGTTCACACTGGTTTCTTAACTTAGATCTGATCACCAGTCAAAGACGAGTGTCAGGATGCCGACTGTGTGCTCCCCAATGTATTTCTGGAACTTTATGTCGGTCTAGGTAGGTGAACTGGAGGAAAAGCTTGACTGAGAAAGACTTGACCTGAGGCATTTAGGCCATACTCTGTGCATGCTTTCCGAATAAAGAGTTAAATCGACAAAACAAAACAATGTTGTGCCTACGAGCAGGAGAAGGGCAGCGAACAGAACCTGGTCTCGAGCTGGTGTAGAAGTAGCTGCGAGGCCGGCCGAATCACACTCTCAAGTTCCCCCCATGGTTGTGAAGAATGGTCAGCTACGCCCAACTAACAGCAGGCTGGCATGTGAACGTGCATTCACAAAGAAACCAGAAGAGGTTTGACAAGTTGTAGTTTGACACAAATGTGGTGTGGCAGCACGAAACCTCAATGAGTATTACTGCTTATACCAGGAAGAAATGGCGGTTTTGCCACAGTGGAAATCAAAACACAGGGCACTAAAATGTTCCACAAACTGGTGGGACAGTTAAGGCTGTGAGGAGAAGCACAGAAAACTCCATATATATATATATATATATATATATATATATATATATATATATATATATATATATATATATATATATATATATATATATACAGTTATTTCATTCTACATTATCAATATACGGAATCTAATTATGTGATAAAATGAGTCGTGTGAAACTGCAGTTCAGCTGATTCGTAGATTAAGGACATAAACTGATTTATTTTAACCATCAAGGGTCTGATGGGTCCCTTCCGAACCTGCCTTGTTCCGGTCTTAAAACTTTTGGAGCTGCTTGAAAACAAAAGAAATTTAAGGGAACTGCAAAAAAAATCAAATTAAAAAAAGAGATGAGAACCTGTCATCTGGACAGAAGATGAAAGTAGTCATGAAGGATGTGCCCAGTGATTAGGCCCTGTCAGTGATGATGCTGAAGGTCTTGGTGGATGCTGACAAGGTGGATGTGTCTGGCCAGGTCTGACATACAGACAGTATGTCAGCATCTTAACAAACTCACACACACACACACACTATGGCCCTGACAAACATGACTAACCGTACAGATTCTTCTGAAATTGTTCACCTAACAAATAAAAATCTCTTGCAAGGAGACAGGTTGAAACATGAAGAATGTCCAGGTTCGTAACTCGGGGAAAACACTGTTTAAACAATCACCATCTGTCCCTTTGCCAATAAATGCTCCATCTTCTCCGAACTCCTCACATTTGTGTTTTTGCAACCTTCATATTTATTGATTGTCATTGATTTACATCAACCTATTGCTCAGCAAGCAGACATTTGTACACACTCCTCGTTATAGTTAAGAACCCACTTGTTCATTGCACTACTAAATTCATTTCTATAAATTCCCCAAACCACTTAAACAATGCAAGCATCCTCCTCCAGGCCTTTTTGTAACATAGGAATAAATTACATCTTGTAACTTAAAAAAAAACAAAAAACACAGACAATGATTAGAGTTTTAGCTTTCCGGTTCATTCAACTGCAGCTTTATAGATTTAGCTACAAAAGATTTCCTTCACAATTGCACCCAACCATATCTTGCATATCTCCTAATGTTTGAAAACTCTGTTCTTGGGATAAAACAGGGTGTCTTAATGATGCCGTCCATGTGCACGCTACATTTTTGTCAGTGTCATGCAGGTATAACACGAGCATGTTTATCTGTAACGTGTAAATAAAGCAAAGTTTCTAGACTTGCGAAATATCATATATACATATTTTTTGCCACAGGCATTGATTGTACCCGTGAGACTGGAAGAAAGTTTCAAGCAGCTATGGGCTGATAGACATGTTGAATTCCTACACAGGGCGTCTGACACATTGCAGAGCTGAAAGTTATGTTGTTTTTAACATGCCAGTGACTTTTAACACAGCTTCCTAAAAAAGACATTACATGTGCTGCGTTAAATGTGCCGTCCCTGTCCCTGTAGTGACATATTATTTGTCAAATCTACAGCTGGGACTGGCCTGCGCGGTGGCTCAGTGGTGCAGTGAGCACCGAACATCCCGGGTCCATGTGTTCACTCATTGATGTGGGTTACATGTGGCTCCTCAGATTTTCCTCCACAGTTTAATGGAAACTCTCAAATGTCCTGACTTATGAAAGTAACGGTGACTTTGTGTGCAGACTCGCCGACAAAGTGTCGACTCTCGAGAGCTGTCTAGGATGCACCTTGACCTTTGACCTGAGCATGCTAGGATGGGTATTTTAAATGAATAGACAGAAGGTTTTTTTTTAACGCTTTTCCTTTATTTAAAGGCACTATAATTAAGAATGTGAAGCAATTTACATGTATTAATCACTTAGTATTGCCAACGTGTGAACAGATTGTAACATAACTCAAAAGTCAGACCCTCCCTGATTTCCTTGATTGGACTGATTTCTATGCAAAGGGATCTGGTCATATTTTCCAAGGAAAATCCAAAGGATGTGACATTTATGTTAGCTTCTTAGGGCCATGCCTCAATGCCTCTCTTCCGCTCCCCTGCAGTGCCAACACTGAGCAACTCAAGCTAATGTAAGGAATGGAGTCCGTTAGTGTCAACAGACGACCGGCTCGTGGCACGGCACAGACTCGAAAATCCACATCAGCGCAAGAAACAAAAAAAACATTAATGTGACTGGTGTCGAGAGGAAAATAGAAACAAGCATTCAATTTAATAGCAAGCTGATAACAATATTACGCTTTATAAATCCTAAAAAATAAATTATCGTTAGCCGAACTATAGTCTCACACAGGCAGACCCAACTCCACATTTGTTTGAGCAATGTGCCAGCACCAGAGGGTCAAATATACTGTAGTTAATATAGTCAATGTAAAATAACAGTGTGACATTTACCAATCAACATGATGCCGTAAATCACGTTCGGTCTCGTATAGGTCATGTCACTGTTTTGGCCAATGCCCAGGATGTTCGCTAATCTGACTGCAGTTCAGTTAACGGCCACAGGTGTCATTCACGACAAGAGTTTTCTGAATGTTAGACATAGCACCTGTAATGTTTTCTGCAGTAAATTAAAGGACACGGGACACAAAATAGAGTAGTATATAAATGTTTAGAGCTCAAACCCTTTTATTCACACAAAGTGTTTTTATAGATCTAAACTCAATCATGACACTTATCTGCTTTATCGGCATATAAAAGAGATCTTCGATCTTCATTTCACAAAACGTGACTCACACTGGGTTTTTTTAAGACAGAAAGAAAGTTGAGACACGTGGAAGGAAAGACACTGGATGAAACGCTCTTGTGTGATTTAATCCTGTGGGGGCACACAGGGTGACAACCACTTTACAGTCTTAGGACACGCCCCAGGTTGTTCAGGGACATCAGAAAAATAACCCTCCACTGACAGTAATTTACGGAGCAGGATTTTCTGACTTCCTCTCTGTACATCTAAAATCCTGTGCATCATGCGCCTTTACAGTTTGCTCGTTTCAATATTACCTATTGTGTGTTGCAGGTGTCAACAAAGTATGACGTTGTGTGTCTGTGTTCACCAATGTCTTTAACTTCATTACTTCAGTATTTTCTGTAATCGCCTCACATTCATTTACATTTATAGTTTAACTGAAGGCGGTTGGGATGTGGACAGAGCACGTGTCGGTACATGCAGTGCATGGTGAGAGGGCCGTAGAATTGTATGCAAATAAAAAAGCTGTAACTTACCCGACATTGGGCAGGCCAACAATTCCTATTTTCAGTGAGGTGCCAAATCTTCCAATCAGTGGCGGTGGCTTTGGTGCATCATCTCCTTTTCCCTAAGAAAGACAACATGGAGGGGTCTGCAGTCAGAGCGAGCACTTGCCGTTACATAATCGACAGTGCCTTCGCGTTTTTTTGAAAAGAGCTCTTCCTTAACAAAACGCACCTTCTTCGGAGCCATTTCTCACACGTTGGTTTTTGCTGACTACCGCAACAGTTTCTCAATTTTAAAAACAAATACACTCATTGAAAGAATATGGGCTAAGCTAAGTCCTGAAATGCAACCAGTCGACTGCACTTCAACTGGCTCGCTCTCCCCGCGCTCAAAATAGAACATGCAGCCCCTGGAAATGAAAGTCGACTCTGTGAGCTGGCAAGCTGACCTGTACTTCCAAATTTAGCTGTCGATACTATCAATGCAGGTTGATAGGGATGCCATCAGATCTTACTGAGGACCGTTGCTTGAAAAGTGGGTTTTGAGAGCTGTAAGTCTTTATCAGAGGCTTGACAACAGCTGCTTGCTTCCTATTAACATTTGAATCAGCTGCCTGACAGTCGTTTAACTTAAGACATCCAGGACTTGGATCTCTGTGCTGACAGGTCCCAGCAGTGTTGTCACTCCTCCTTCCTTTATGGCTTATTCAATTCCTGTAGAAATAAATCCTTATTCTGGAGCGGTTTATTTCAGACTGCACTTTAATGTACAGCAAGTCGATTCAATTTCCTTGCTGTGGCCCCTGTGTGCACGCAACCAAAATGAAAATTTGACCTGCATGTCAACCATAAAGTGCAAGTAATAAACTCATGGGAAACACCAGATGAGACGCAGACATTGTCATTTAAAGCCACCCATGAAAAAAGAGGAATAAATACAGTGTTTATCATTGTTTGTATTTGAAAAGGTATAATCACAACCTAAACATATCTGCCAGAAAAGGGAAATATCATAAGCAAAAAAATCTTCATACGTGTGCTCACTGTTTAAAAAATTCAATAAGCCTCCTTGGATCACCTATGTACGAGTGTGAACAGCTTCAGCACCAGAGAAATAGAGTATAACATCCTTGCACTCACAGTTTCCCCCTCTGAGGGAAACAGGTGTAGCCACATGAACACACAAAATTACAACAATTAGTTAAATGTCCTCAAATAAACTTCCCGCGGCAGAAATACAAATTAAAACACACAGGGGCACAACCAAAAACCATCACCCAATCCAGCAGCCTGTCTGGTTTAACATGCAGAAAATGAGGCTCTAATAATCTGGATTGGAGGCGAGTGTGGGCCGGCTTTGTAGAAAGAATTTAAATGAATGGGTCTGAATTAATCATTTATCTTTTGTTGATGGATGCACCCCCACTTAGACTCATCACAATAGGTGCAGAGCGTTTTGTTCGACCATATAAATCATTCCCATTGTTTAAGGTACATTGATCAATCTAATGGCTTGTAATAGGCTCCTAATTGCCACAGAGAAGTGCTCACGAATTGAGTCCAGAATTACAGATTCGACTCAAAAAATCCTCACTTGAATGACAAGGCAAGATCATGTTCTCCCCTTTTTGTCTCAGGTAAACATCCTCTGGAAAAAAAACATGATTATCTTATTATTCTAGGTTAACGTGACAAATACATTCCCTTCCAAATACATTTTAGGCAGGGTTCATAAAAAAAACATAAGAATATGTATTGTTGCTTTAAGATTCTGTGATTCCTTTGTTAGAGAACTTAAAGGCATCATCATTCCAAGCTGAACTGCTCCTCATTCAAATGTGAGATAAGAATATTAACATCTGAAGAAACGGAACAAACAATATAGATCTCTCAGATATTAATTTGGATTAATTTTGAAATCATGTTTTAAAAATAAAAATGAAATAGAAAATAGTGTTGAGTTATTTGAAGGTTAAATCTTTTTTTCCGATTTTTTTTGTAAATAAATAAAATGCACAAAAAAAAGGGTTTGCGCACATTTTCATTTAACGTTGGTAATTAATGTTTAACTTCCTTAGCAACATTCAACTTTGTTTATCTGGAGGAACACATTTAATACCGTTAGCAGCACTCAGACAAATTGTCATGATTGCAAAGATGATTCCATTTTCTTGGCAGCGCTCAATGTTGGATGAGACGGATTTTTTATTCACCCCTGCAAAAGGTGGGGTTTAAAAAAAAAAGAAAAAAGGAGTGTTTGAACAAATTGCGCCCGTGTTGACTGGCAGCACTCACACTCTATAATGGAGCATTATTTGCCCGTTTTGAATACTGTAATGCACATCTTTCGGTCAAGCCTTTCTCTGGAAAATTGCTTTAACTTTTAAAGGGATGATGATGATTCACATCAGAGCAGGTCAATTTTACATTATGCCATTATCCCCCCGAGCATTTACAAGCTATATGGAATATCCTGGCATATTGAATGGTGATAATAAAAGACCAAAAAAAACCCCATGTATAATAAAGAGTCGGGAGCATAGGAAAATTGGTGAAACGCGGCATCCTCTTAACTGTCCACTGTTTAATTAAATGCGTGATTAGTTTGGCATTACATTTTATTTCTCAGCTACAAGACGCAGGCATCGCGCCTCCTTGTTAAACCGGTTTAATGGAGATGACTGGCGGCCTCGTGCAGCAGGCTCCCCCTGGATGCAGAAACTTTTCCCGTCCATAAAATACATGTCTCTCGGAGGAGATCGACTTTACTTGCAGATAAAGCGAGCTGTCATTTTAATTGACCCCTCCCCCCCCCCCCCCCCCCCCCCCCCCCCAACATGTAAGCAAGGTGGTGGCGATTTTGGCTGCGAGTAAATTATCATCATCAATGACAACCAGATTTTCTTCTTGTTCACTGACGAGTCGTTCAGATTCTGACAGAATTAATTTTTCAACCGCTGCGAGGCCCGTGTCTGCACTTCTTCCGAAACTTAGTCCATCTACATATTATTCCTTTTTCCCTAATGTGAGCACAAGGACTCTAAAAATCGTCGACGGCAGCATCTAGCGTCACTTGTTTCCAACGCGTTCGCCAACTGTGCCGTGCCATGGCGCACAGCAGCGCGCACAGTCCGCAGACTGTCGGTATAAAGTCATCACCAGCAGCAGCGTCGTCTCCCGCACCACGTCCAGGACACTCTGCGTGTCAATGGCAACAGTTTCTCTATGACGTGTTGCGCATGATCTGAATATTGAAAAAAAATCTGAAGGGAAACCTGCGACTGCACAGTTTAGGAAATGTGTCGCCACCAATCCACAAACACACTGACATGAGTGAAACGCTTACCTCGTGGAGAACCGGCGTGTGAACTCAACTCTGCACTGACAGGAGCCTTCGCGCGAGAACACATGAAAAAAATAACTAAGCATTAAAAAAAAACAACAACATACCAAATCGTATCTTGTATGACAGTCGGAGCGAGGAGCGGCACAACAGATGATTGACGGCGGGGCTTTCGGTGTTTCTGTCTGCGGTCGACGCTCTCATTGGCTGACTCCATCCCCCGGCCACGAACGCAGCCATCGGATTGGCTGCAGGTCCTCGCCAGCTGTACTTCAAAGAAACACGCTCTCTACAACTAGGTAGTGTCGAGAGCCGCGAGCCAAGAGGGAGAAACCGTGTGACCTGAGTCGAACACGGCGAGTCTGGATCAGACTGGAGCCGTGACAGCACTGACACCGAGAACCCTCTCACCACAGCACAGACCCTGGATATGGCTACGTCTATACTTGGGGTGAGTCTCGTGCGCTAAAGTTGTGCGTAAAGTTGATTTTTTTGTCCACTTTCCACGAAGTTTGGAGTTTTGACTTATGTGTCACTTGTTTACATGCATGCTTATTTATCATTCAAAGTAAAATGTCGACTGTGGATTAAGCTCAGTGGCTTCTTCTTCAAACCAGACATGGTCAAACGTTGTAGTTTGCTGATGTGAAAGTTTGTGAACCAAAAGAAAAGATTCTACGTTATAACATGCGTGATGTTTTGTGTTATACGCGGGGTAAAACAGACACTTTTGAATGTGTCCTCATTCGCTTAATCTCTCTCATATTTATTTTTGCTACAGCTTATTTTGTAAAGAAGTTGTTAGAATTTATTTGTTGAAGTTCTGTTTTGTTGTGAGTCAGTCGTCTGGGTCCCGGCTACACCCGGGTCGAACCACAATCAATTTTAAGTCAAACTTCTTGTGTGTGTGTGTGTGTGTGTTTCCAGGAAGAGCCACGGTTTGGAACTACACCTCTAGCAATGCTGGCGGCAACCTGCAACAAAATTGGCAACACCAGTCCTCTTACAACTCTACCCGACTCCAGCGCTTTCTCAAAAGGTGGATTTCACCCGTGGAAGAGATCCTCCTCCAGCTGTAACCTGGGATCCAGTCTGCCCGGTTTCGCAGTGGCAACGAGCCGCGCGTCGTCAGGACTAACGCCGAACAGTGGCACCGGCAACAGCGCCTTTTGCTTAGCCTCCACCTCCCCGACCTCGTCCGCGTTCTCCACAGAGTACAGCGGTCTGTTCTCCAACGCCGCGAGCGTCACAAGCCAGGAGTCGGGGCAGTCGGCGTTTATCTCCAAAGTCCACACGTCGGCGGAGACTCTGTACCCGCGGGTGGGCATGGCGCATCCGTACGAGTCGTGGTACAAGACCGGTTTCCACTCGACCATCTCCGGCGATGTCGCCAACGGCGCGTCTTCGTGGTGGGACGTCCACACGAACCCCGGGTCCTGGCTCGATGTCCAAAACCCCGCGGGCACCCTCCAGACCTCGCTGCACTCCGGGACGCCCCAGGCCATCCACTCCCAGCTGAGTGGCTACAACCCGGACTTCTCCTCGCTCACCCACTCGGCGTTCAGCTCCACGGGCATCAGCCCCTCCGCGTCTCACCTGCTGTCCACCGGCCAGCACCTGTTAACGCAGGACGGTTTCAAAACGGTCATCCCCACCTACACAGACGCTTCGGCGGCCAACGCCATGATTTCTGGGGGCAGTTCGGGAATAAGCAGCTCCTCCAGGTCGTCCCGGCGGTACTCCGGCAGGGCAACGTGCGACTGCCCCAACTGCCAGGAGGCTGAGCGGCTGGGACCCGCCGGGGCCAGCCTGCGGAGGAAGGGACTCCACAGCTGCCACATCCCCGGCTGCGGCAAAGTGTACGGGAAGACGTCCCACCTCAAGGCGCACTTGAGATGGCACACCGGCGAGAGGCCTTTTGTCTGCAACTGGCTTTTCTGCGGCAAGCGGTTCACTCGGTCCGACGAGCTCCAGAGACACCTCCGCACCCACACCGGCGAGAAACGCTTCGCCTGCCCGGTGTGCAACAAGCGCTTCATGCGCAGTGACCATTTGAGCAAGCACATCAAAACGCACACGGCCGGCGGAGGAAGCAAAAAGGGCAGCGACAGTGACACCGACACCAGCAACCTGGAGACCCCGAGGTCCGAGTCCCCGGAACTTATTTTGGACGGGGTGAACCCCCGGATCACGGTTAAGGATCCGTCTCCTCACGACGAGCCCTGAGGAGGCTACCCCCCCCCCCCCCCGCCCCCCCCCCGAAAAAAAAAACAACAACAACAAAAATCAAACCAGATCCAAAATTGCACAGCAATGAAAAAAAAAACGGGTTTTAAAATGACAGACAATACAGGAAGAAAAAAACAACAACTCAAGAAGCGATTTGCAGTCTGAAAAAAACAATCATTTTTCACACGAGTATTTGACTCATTCGTAAATACTGAATCTCAAGAAACCAGAGACATTCACTGAAGGCCTTCGTGGGAGAGAAGACAAAACGTCGAGGGCCAACTTGAAAATGAAACGGATTTGGGCTCGCGAGACCTGTTGACCTGTGGTTGGACAATGTGAGTGACATCTTGTATATTGACGACCGAACTACGTGTTTTTCATGTAAATGTTAGGCTATGATTGTTTTATTCGTGTTGGTATCCTGGAAATCAGGGAGTTTACTTTCGACGCACTTTGTGGATATGTATGTACAAAGCTTCTTCTTTTTTTCCTCCTCAACTTCGGTTAACCATTTGATTTCTTTGCTTAAAAAAAAAAATCTATATATAAATGTTTACCTGTACAAAGTCACACGTATAAGACTTTCATTTTATCGTAATTAAAACATCTTTAAAAAAAAAACGGCTGTAATTGTGTGATGTAGATTTTTTATTTTATTTTTTTGTTGAAATATTTGTTAGGTTTTAAATGATGGGGGGGGGAGATAATTATTTTATACCAAGGACATTTTTCTTAAAATCACCTTCGACTTCCACTATTTCCCCCTATGGAATAAATCAATGTTTAATGCCCCGGAAAAGAGATTTCATGCCTAAATGAAAACCTTGTTAAACGGTATTAATTATGACTTGGAGCACATCGCAGCCCCCCATGTGTTTTGTATTTGCGATTAGGGATTCGTGTCTTATCAAATATCTAATTAATCTCCGAGGCATCTTTTGTTCACTTTCACTTTATCGGGGGGTTTCCGAGGGGGTTTGATGACAAAAGGTCCCTGAATATTTATTCTAATTGTCCAAATTAACTGCTGTCATTTGCATACCAATCCATGGAGCGAGGGGGGGGGGGGGGGAGGATCCGGCTTCTTTCTCTTTGGCAGAAACCACATACACGTTATATGGGAACAGTTTTGTTTTTTTTAACTTTAGGGTAAAAAAAAAAAAAAAAGGGGGCAAAGAGTCACATGCAAATGTTGAATCTGAAATGGTCTCTGCTCGGCGCAGTCAAATGGTGCCTGCGTGTTATTTGAATATCAGTGGCCCCGCGTTGAAAGGGTTCAAGGATGCTCTCGGACTTCTTTGTGCTCACCCAGTGCAGCGTCCGACTCTCAAAGAAAAAGACGGGGAATAATTACAGCGCGAGTCCACGACTTGGAATACGTCAGGGAGAAGCATCTCACCCACACTCCCCTTTTCCCTTTCCTGCTTCTTTTTTTTTTGTGAAGAGGATGTTTAATTGACCAGAAGGCAATAGAGGGGAATTATTTTCATTTCCCTTTTGTTGCAACAGCGGCTTGAGAGAAACGGCCACACAGTGAAAAGTATCGAATTAGACTGCCAATCTGAATTTCATCAAAATATCAAAAAAAAAAGACACCAGCAACAACAATCTGTGAAATTTAAGCTTCTAGATGACGCAACTGACAGATTCTATCATTATATCTTTTTTAAGATAAAATATTTACCAGTTGTCGAATTCATTTTTAATTTAGATCGAATTATTATTGATATTTCTTTTGAGTGTTGGAGACAGTGTGTAAAAAAAAGAAGAAAGAAACGAAAATTTTAGGCAGAAGAATTACAGGAGGAAAAAAATATTCAATGCTGCTCATACATATTTGAATATGTATGATATATCAAAGTAAAAAATACTGGGGTGTATTAATATAAAAAAATGTGTGCAGTGTTATATCTACATGCTGCATGTTTGGACAGAAATTATATCTGTTTGGTTTAACGCTCAAAATCTCAGACGGACGAATTTCACAGCTTCTGAATATAAAGCAAATGATTCTACATCATTCAGGGTAACGGACGGATTTATTATAGAAGATAAATTATGCGTAATAATTTGCCAATCGGGTGTCCAAAGCTCAAAGACATTTTAACACCTAGTCTTCCATCAGATCAGAGAGACGCCGTCGTTCATTTCTTCCGGGGGAAATAAAGGCATTGAACTTCGAGGATTAAAACATTTAATCAGAAAATAAAAGTATTGTTTGGTTTTTTTGCAGGCGTCAACAGCAATCCACGCATGATTTACAGCAAACATTTCCTAAAAAAAATTATAATAAAAAACAAACCATAATGTACGGAGGAATAAAAACTGCAGCAACAGAAACAGTCTTTCTAGCCGCCAACAGGCCATGAACATGAGTCCAACGTTTTCCCATCAACAGATCGTAGCTGCAAATTGCTTCCGATGGTAATCAATTAATTTAGAGCCTTTCACAAGATGCAAGACAACACCAGAGAGCAGGAGCTGCAGCCACAGATTCACTGTCGACTGGTTCCCTCTGCTGGAGGAAAAGGAGACTTGTATGCACAATATCAGCAATTTGATTTTTAAATAGAGGGACTCTGTGTGATAACCGAGAGAACTACTTGCACAGACAAAAAAACAATTTAAACCCTTGAACATTACATGTTCATTGTTATGGTCTTAAAAAAAAGTAGAATCAGTGCTTTCTTCTAACTCTGTCTTGGCTCCTCTCTCTTCTCTCCCTACTCCTGCTCCTTCCTCTGCCCTCCCTCTCTTTACCTCTTTCCCTGCTCCTGCTCCTCCCATCAGCTGTTCTGCCTCTCCTTCCATCTGTGCTACTTCTGTTCCTCTCTCCGTCTCCGAAGCGACGCCTGTCTGTGCCTCTGTCCTCCCTGCCTCTGTCGCGGCTCCTACTTCTCTCCACTCTAGACCTGGAGCTGCCAGGTTTCTGCCTGTCCTCGCTGGCGTGTCTCTGTCTCTCTTGACCTCCCTCCGACTTGATCTTGTTCTCCGGGCTGCGATCTCGACTCCTGCTCCGTCCCCTCTCCGCCTGTGTGTGTCTGTGACTCCGTGGAACCTCTTCAGGCCTCCTCTGTTCGGTGCGAGGGCTCGGTGACCTGCTCCTGTGAGAGGAGGCCTTTTTCTGACTCTTGACTTGCTGCTCACTCTTGGAGCCGTTATCCCGACAGGAATCTTTTTTCTTGTTCTTCTTTTGCTTTTGGCTCTTAGACTTGCCATGGTCGTCTGATTCTGAGCCACTATCACTGCTCCTGCTGCTGCTGCTGCTGCTGGAGGAGTCACTGGAGCTCCCACTGCTTTCATGCTTTTTCTTGTGCTTTCTTTTGCTTTTCTTCTTCTGTTTTTTGCTCTTCTTTTTCTTGGCCCTCTTCTTGTCCAGACGATCAAGTTTCCTGTAAAACACAGACAACACGTGTTCCAATAACATTTCCCAACAAGGCAGCTGACAGAGATTCAATATGAGTAAGATATATTTAATGAATCACATTAAGGTGAATGATACATACACTGTTTACACAGTACAGACACACAAGGCTGGTAACCTTGTAATTCATTAGATTATCTATCAGAGTATTCATATTAGCTTCTTTGAGCATTTGGAAAAGAGCTTTATAAATTAAATGTATAATTATTATTATTAGAACAAAATAATTTCAATCACAATGCCGTTTAACTAAGCTTCAACACTGATCGAGTTGTGAACTGTGCGGCATTTTTACCTGAGGAGCTTCTGCTTTTCCTTGGTCGACAGCGACTTCAGAAATTCCACCTCAGGGTCCTCCTCTTCATCACTGGCGACATATTCCTATAAAAGTACAAATTCAATTTGAAATATATACATTTTTTAAATTTAGAATACTGTCCTCAAAGGCAAATCTGAGCAAATCTATAGTTGATAACATTTATAAAAATGTGTTTTATCTCATCTGTTATCTTGACTAATGTTGCTACAATAACTGTTGACTTTGGAGCCTTTAGACACGCGAGGTGTAGATAAAGATCTTCTTTTCTATCTGAAGGGCAGAGAATGTGTGTTTTCGTATATTGTCCCGTGTGTGCAAAGATGGCAGTGTGAGACAGACAATTACCTGTGATGGATCGACAACGGTAGAATTCCTATCGAGGACACATTTTTTCAAGGCAAACCCACTGTTTCGCATCTCCGCCATTAACTCTGAGGGGTGCATCGACGGACCTGTTAGCACAAATCACAGCTTCAGGATCCCATTGATGTCAGATCCACGCCAACCACTGTCTCCACAGTGGGAATTTCAGGGGCGGCTTTGTTAACAGAATGGGACACCGTATCAACTCACTCCACTTCCGGCTGAGCAAATCATACAATATCATTCTCTGCCAAAGCAGCAGTTAGGGGGGAATCAGAATACACAACAATTACATTTCTTCTTGCGGCACGGGGGGGGACCATTACACCACTCCACCATCAACACCGTGCACTGACTGGACTCTCCCCGCGAAAACATTTCTACTTCACTAGTCAACTCGCTGATTGCAGAACTCAGAATCAGCTGAACAATGTGAACTCCAGCTGAAACCTGAGAGGAAAGGTACAATAGGTACCGGCTGCAAAGTCTAGTGACATGAGGGGGGGGGGGGGGGGGTACGACGACATTCTGGATCCCTTTTGTATTCACATAAACTGATTCTACAGTTTTTTTAAATACATAACAACAAAGATATTTAACAGAAATATATACATTTATACATACACATTGTAAAGCAAATTTCAGCAGGTAAAATGTATGAATAAATCAAGCGTCTAATGAATATTTATTCTAGTTAATAAAAAATATTTGCGTTAATATTAGCATGTGGTCTTCTTGTGTTTATTTGACTCGTTTACTTGTGTTTAAGTCAATAACATCAAAATGAAATCTGTTCATCAAATGGATGTTAACATTTAAATTACAGTGATACAATTGCCACACTTAAAAAAAATAAAAAGGAACAGCAGGCCAGTGTGTTTAGAACGACGATTTACACAATTATTGGATGTGTCTACCTGCTGCCTCCTCTGTGGCCACAGAGCTGGCGTTAATTCCCGACAGTCCGTAGAGAGGACACTCTCTGTCCGTGTTCACATGGCCCCATTTGTGACATTTGATGCATCTCACGTTGCGCACCTGTGAAGTCAACAACAACAGACATCGCTTGCAATTGTCTCAATACTGGCAATGCATACGTAATATTAAAAATAATTTAAAAAACCTTTGCTACATAATAAAAAAAACGACTGGAAAACATAATTAAAGGGAAAACTGCATTCAACATTTAACTAAATACAAGCGGTGGATTTATTTTTGAAAATGTGCAACGTGTCATCATTCACACACAATGTATTTTGTGGCGTTTCTGATCCCTAAAAAGAATCTGTGTCTACACACGACCTCTAGACACAAGTTATGGCCCGAGTGTGAATATGTGTTGCAAATGTTGCAACTCAAGTGTGGCTTTCCCAAGGGTTTCATTTATTGGATTATGAAGAAAGGAAATGCACTCATTAATTCATAAAGAATAATGTCTGTAAAAAAATATACAAAAATATATGTTTTATTTAGCTTCTTATTCTTTTAATCAGTTTGTGACCCCCCCTTTATCCCCCGGGTTGGGAATCATTGGTGCAGTGTATGTTCTTCAAATCAATACTAATCATCACGCACCTGGATTCCAAACGGCTGATCTCTAATATTCATGTCATCCTTTGCATATCTGCAAGAGAAAATTGAAGAAAAAAATAATGAAACTTCTGGCAGAACACTGGACAATATGCCCAGAAGATGTCATTGTGTAATAAAAATCAACCACTTACTTCTCTCGAGGGGCGGTCTTCTGCCACTCAAATTTGTAATCGTCTTCTCCCTCCTGACAAGCAAACACGTTTCATTATAAAGTATTATTCATATATTGATATAAATTATTGGAAACCAACTAAAAGTGATGTTATGTTAAACACAAACTCTTAATCTAGATTGCCGAATTGATCAGGTTCTTTTCTAATTTCTCTACTTTACCTCTTTCGTTTCCTCTTTGGGTCAGAAGAAGAGTTAGGAAAAAAGAACAAATATTAAAATGTTAATAAGTTATTTTCTAAAGAATGAAATGTTTGGTAGAGGACATAATATTTAGAAGGGACCACAGCTGCTCCACTTGAGTGTTTATTTACCTTTGGATGCTCCAGGTGGAGCCTCGTACATGAAATTGAGGCCGTTCTTAACACGATCATCCCCCATCAACAACCTAGAGGACAGAAAAACAGTGTGATGAACTTCATGACATTTTCTTTTCTCATGGTGTTTATCAGCACAGACAACATGTGAATTTTAAGGACGTCCCCGGAAAAAGTCTATTGGATTTCTCCACAGCCTTTTAGCCTCATTGATAAGTAAATGTTAAATGAAACTTCAGAAACATCCAGTAGACATTTATTAGTAAACTAAAAATACATTTGTTTAAACTAAATCTGATATTGAGATAGTTTCTTTTTTAAGAGGTACACAATATCATGCTGTATATTTATCTAACCTGTTGTTGTAAGTGTCCTGCTCTTTCAGGTACGCCTGCATGAGATCTTCTTGCTTCTTCTTGTCGAAGGTCAGTTTCTGCTCTGCTATCCATACCTGTGGGATGAAGAGAAAATGCAGATTATAGCAAACATCCTTCCTGCGTTTCCAACCTTTGGGTCGGCTCGCATGCCTGTTGCACAAATTAAAATGTACATTAATCACTTTGACAATTGTGCCGCACAAAAGTAAGACGATACTAAACAACTATATTGGAAATACACCTATTCATTCCATCCAATTACAGGATATAATGTCTCACGTATTTCGGACTCAGTGTGCAGTAACTACAGTTTATTACACGTGGAAAGTAACTGCTTTGGATTTCAAATACGGAGAATTCGGGTACAACAATTTGTGATTTAAAACCTAATGCCTCTTCTACGGTCATGCAAAAGAAATTGAGTGCCACAACTTTTGTTATAAAAGCTTCACAGCTAAAAACCCTCTTTTTGTGATATTGATTTAATTTGCTTGAAACTTTTTGTGGGTACGTGTTAATGTCCATTGCGATTATAGAGAAAAAGTAAATATTTTATATTACTCATTCATCATTCCATTTTTGTTTTTTTTGAAAATAGCCATATGAATGGAGTTTCTGCCACGTGATTAGCTGATACTTGCTTCAAAGCAAAAAAAAATGCTGTACATTTTATTTGATTACTGAAAACATTCAGCAAACACTATTTACATCAATACATGTTGCACATTATCCCTGGGGTGTGTTGGATGTTCAGTACAAGTTACAACCCAATCCAGTGACCTAGATTCACACACACACCGAATCACACGAACAAGGCCACATTTTATTAAAAAAAACATGAATAAAACCTGAGTTTGGAGTGGAGCTACAGGATTGTGCAGGGTCCCGTGAATTCAACAGAAGTTTATACATGAATGTTTTCAAGAAAATCCATGTCGTGAACTGGCAGGCCCTCGTCGAGTTGGCGTGGAAGAAGAGTGATATTAGCTTTGGCTTCCACTACACCGTTACACAAATCCCTTCAATGGTTTATCTGCAGTCAAGAATCGCAAGTAACAATGTCTCTAGTCTGAGGTCGACATATTCGATCACGTGATAATAAAAGGGCATCGTAGTAGCTGCTGCTACGTAGCGACCTGAGCTAGCATGGGCAACACCATAGCTTGTTAGCTAGTAGGCTACGCTGCTTAGGCTAACTGTAGCTGGCACTCACCTTTTTGATGTTTGACTTCGAAGCGGGGTGAAAATCCTTCTTGCACATGAAATTCGCGAAAGACTTCCCCATGGCTGACGAACTATAACGTTGTCTCAAGTGAAAACGTAGTGTTAAGTTTCGCCAACGGACTCGTCACCGCCGCGCTTCCGCCGCTTGTAAACAAAAGTGACCGTATGAAGTCAGTGTTACGTTGGATATAGCGAAGCCGCTGAGCTACAAAGAAAATTAAACTTTAAACTGGAATATAATAGAAACTGCGTTTAAGATGTTGTCAATTTTCTATTGTGTAGATGAAAAATAAAATGACACAACAAACTATGATGGTAAATATATTTCCAATAAGATGGTAGAGATGTTAAAAAATACAAAACTAATTTGTTTTGGAGACAAATAGTGTAGGTTCTAAGAATACCAGCATCAAGATTATAGGTTGAATAAACGATAACAATATTAAAAGCGACAGAAAATGAAAGAATGGGAAAGAAAATTGTGTGAATAAATATATATATATGGTAAGAGTGTGAAATGTGTGAATATGTAAGTCTGCTTGTCGCTGGACTACGAATGTAGAACGAGCTTCATCCGGATCACTTGACTGCAGTGTTTCCGTGTCACGGAGTGACGTAGTGATATTTCATGGAAACAGACATGAGAATAGAAACTTAACAGTGACAGTGTGACAGTGCTCGGTTAGACTGGAACACACAGGTAAGTTTACCCTGTTGTTGTGCTGAATATAGTCACGTTAGGTGACACGCATCGTACACCTGCTAACTGGCATCAAAGGTCACACGTTACACTAACATTTAAGTCTACTTTTATACATGCTCTTTAAATCTGACCATTACACATACGTTGTGTGTATACATCATATTTACAATATAACCAGTGAATTGTTTCCTGTGTTTCCTCTCAACAAGTGTGGGAGACAGGCAGAGGCCGATCATGCAGCCGTCCTCGTGCGACACCTTTGTGGCTCTGCCCCCCTCCACCGAGGGTCAACGCATCGTCTTTGGGAAAAACTCTGACAGGCCTTGTGATGAAGTCCAGGAGGTGGTGTACTTCCCTTCCAAGTACCACGGTGCAGAGGAGAAGGTTGAGGTAGGGGACACAGACGGCTTGTCATTGCCCAATGCCCTCCAACCTTTCCTTGGTGAACATGCCATCAGATAACCATTAACAGATTTTTCTTTTTTGCCCTTGTGTCTCGTTTATCTTTTAAGTGTACGTACATGGAGATTGACCAGGTTGCCCACACTAATGCGGTTGTGTTGAGCAGACCAGCGTGGCTGTGGGGGGCGGAGATGGGTGCCAATGAGCACCAAGTGTGTATTGGGAATGAGGCGGTGTGGGGCAGAGAGAGTGCCAACGGCGACGAGGCTCTTCTTGGCATGGATCTTGTCAGGTAAACCCCCTGTAAACAAAGTTGTCTTTATTTCCAAGCCTCACTTACACGTTGAACTGTTTTTAAGTTTCTATTTAATCTCTACTTAATCACGCAGTCTTGTTAAGATTCAAATCTATTTTCCAAGAGAGGCCCAAGGACAAGGAATAATCACACACAAAAAAACAAACAAAGATGAATAAGAAACAAAGAATTAAGAAGAACTGCTGCAAGAATCATAAAAAAAACATCAGACAATACAGTTTTATTTTCCAAAGGAAATGTAAGACTCAGTTCAGAATACATTTTTGAGGAAAAACTCAGACTAAACCAGATTCTGTGTCCCTGCGATTTCACAGGCTTGGACTTGAGAGAGCCGACACAGCTGAGAAAGCCGTGGGAGTTATTACCGAGCTGCTGGAGAAATATGGTCAGGGAGGATCTTGCATGGAGGATCAGTGTGACTTCACCTACCACAACAGCTTCCTAATCTCAGACAGGAAGGAGGCATGGCTGCTGGAAACGTCAGGGAAGTACTGGGCTGCGGAAAGAGTGGAAGGTAAGAAAGATCTACAGAGAAAAGAACACTAAGAATCGGCGCCTTTTTGCTTTGCGTGTGCAATGGAATTCAAAACACAATATATTGTTCAGCCTGCTGTATTTCCAATCATGAATGAAAACCACAGAGAAACAAAATGAAGGTTCTGTGAACAGGGCTGCAGCTTTATATTCAGTCCATGGTCCGGTGAAAGGAAGGAGCTGTACCGGGTTAAAAAACATTTGTGACAGAAATAGATCTGCTCAGTTTGTGCTATAACTAGAAATGTTGGTGGGATTATTAAGATCTTAGCAAGAAAAGCATCTGCGAAAGTTTAAAACATACAGCCCACCAGATTAATTATATTGGTCAATATCAATTAATTACCAATTAATAAATGCAAACTACATTTACTGTAGCAGTATGTTCTCATTTTGATGGCTAATCATCTTAATTTTCCTTTTTTTTGTAGGTGGATACCGCAACATATCAAACCAATACGGCATAACAACAAAGATAGACAAGGAACATCCAGAAATGAGGGAATATGCACGGAGCAAGGGCTGGTGGGACGGAAAGTCTCAGTTCAACTTCGCTACAGTCTACTCCTTCATGACTACAGCCAGAATAGAGGCCTCTGGGAGCCGCTACTGTGAGGGGAAGAAGTTATTGGAAAAGAGCAACGGTTCGTTCATGTGCACTTCACTGTGGATATGCGGGACTGCATCAGGCAAATCTTTACATGACTTCTACCCACGTTTATTCATTTGTTGATTTTATTTTCTGAAGGCCACATCACTGCTGAGACAATGATGGATATCCTGAGGGACAGAGACAGTGGCATCAACATGGAGGGCACGTTCATGTCTACAGGAAGTATGGTGTCCGTGATCCCCACAAATCCCGCTCTGCCAGGGGTTCACTATTTCACCGCCACTCCAGACCCTGAAAGGTAAAGAACTTGATCTCTCTTCAGCTGGCAAAGCATAGGTTGAAGTCATTTTCACTGCAGCGTATGATGATAATGTACAAAGTGTTTTGTGTAACAGGTCTGTATTCAAGCCGTTCGTCTTCGTGGACTACTGTATTCAGCTGAAGGAGACGACTTCTCCCAGCTACGGACCAAGCGACCCCGTAAAGAAGAAACCCCGCTTCCAGAGCAAGCCTGACCGCAAACATGAACTATTTGTCAAGCATGAAGTGGTGGCCGCCATCATTGAAACTCACAAGGTTCAACGATTTAATTTAATCCTACAGTTTACTGACATGTTTTCATTTAGTTTAGTGTGGTCACTGTCTGCAGAAAATATAATTATAAGTTATGTCTTCTTTTTGTTTTTTATAGGACAGAGGAAAGAAGATCACAGACAGTATGAGGCAGCTAGAAAAGGAGAAGATGACACAGATGGAGAAGATTCTTTCAAGTGGTATTGAGCAGCCCGATTATTTAGCCAATTTGTTCTCGAGCTCTGTCCAGGAGGAGATGGCTGTGTATAGCAAAAGATGAGAGGCCTGCAACTCACTTGTCGGAAATAAATAACGATTCTCAAGAGTGACAGTAGCAGTATATGTATCTGCATTTTGTTTTCCATTTAGTCAAGTACAAATACAAACGTCACAATAAAATAGCACCATTGTACGGGGAGTCTGGGATAATCAGCAGACCAGGATACTTGGGCAGTACATATTCATCATGCAATACACGATTTTATGGTTCAGTTGTAAATTTTATTTTTAAACAAATCAAACTAGTAAATATGCAGCCTTTGACAGAAACTTTGTGCAAACAGTGAAATAAATATGTTTTCATCTAAAAGACAATAATAACAAAGTTTATTACAAACTCAAGAGATTTCCTTGTAATAAACACAAATTTTTAGCAATTAAAAAATAAAAGCTCTTTGTTAGAGAGAAATGTTGAATAACGGCAGCTTTTGTCTGAATAACTTAAAAGAGTTTCCCAAGTTCATAAGGTTTAAGTTGGGGGAGCAAATGAAGTTGCTGTTTTTCAAAGTCAAGCTCAATACAAATATAGTCAGCACTTTTCAAAAGGCTGTTTTGAGGTTGTTGTCATGAAAAAATGTATCAATTATAACAAGGCCGTGGAGATATATTGATATTGATTATCTATTTTCTTTAAACTGGCTGATTGATTGTTGGAATTGTATGCACTGTTCACACAGTAAAGCAATGTCACTGTTTTACATAAGCATCAGGTCACATTTAAGCTGCAGGTAAGCAAAGCCACAATAGTTGTGCTTAATGCTACATTACCAGTTAACTAACTGGTGAAACAAACTCAATTATAAATTAAACTGAGCAGAAAAAAACAATAAAATTGCATAAAGATTTAACCACATCTTCCCTTTTTGTCCTTTGGCAAGCAGCTTTGGTAGAAAAGTGAAAATACAATCAGAGGTGTCTCAATACAACAAACAATGCCTTCAGTGGATGAGTGGGAGCTTTTGCCTGCACCTCTGATTTGGTGTCTACGGGCAACTCTTTGTGGATTATTGCTCTCATAGGGGCTCTCATAAAATGAAAACTACTGAACGTTCCAGTGCATGTATTTACTGCATAAAAAATTATGCAACTTGTGTAACACCCCGAAGGATTAGAAAAATGCCTGTAGAATATGCTCGTTAAAAGCAAACACCTTCAGTCTTATTTGTAATTTGTTTTTTTGTAGTCCTGTCAGTTATGTTAATATTTTACTGGACGGCTTCATTGCAGATTAAAGTCTGCAGCGATGTCACTTCAAGGGTCAATCAGGAACACAGACGTGTAAATGAACTATCATTGAACCATGTTTACTTGCAAGAGAAACTGGCAGGTCTTAAATTGTGAGGTCATAAAAACATCTGTTCGTCTGTTCTAACCATTTGTGAGAATTTGAAGACTTCCTCATTAAACTCCAGTGCACTTCTTACTCCCTCTTCACCTCTAAATTTTTTTTTGATTTTATGGCAAATCTCATCTCTATATGATCAACTGATGGCACACGTATCTGCAGTGATTGATTGTAACAATGGTGCCGCAATTCTATATCTCACAAATTAACCTAAAGTGTGGAAAGTGACATGTAAAACCTAAAAACTAAGACCCAAGGCAGTTAAAAAAAATTTTTTAAAAGGTCCAGTGTTAAGGATTTAGGGAAATCTATTGGCGGAAATGAAATATTATATAGAAAATTTATGTTTTCATTGGTGAACAATCACCTGAAAATAAAACTTGTCGCATTTTTGTTAGCTTAGACTAAGCACTTTATATCAACAGGTTTTCTTCCCCGGAGTCCGCCATGTTGCACTGCCATGTTTCTACAACAGCCCAACGGACAAACCGAACTCTGGCTCTACAGAGGGCCTTTCATGATTTTACATCATCTGAAAGCCTCCTTAGGTTCACCTGCAGACATGGAAGAGGAAGAGGAGGGTGAGGACTGAGGGGTTCTCAGTTGGTTGCGGTCTGCAACGTCACTGCTAGATGCCGCTAAATCCTGCACATGGAAGCATTAACATGTAATTCCCTCTAAGACTGACTCCAGGTAAAGCATAGGGCCTTGGCCTGTTTGCACAGCGCATTCTGTAGTGACATGCTGCACAGGGTGTGGACAATGTCGTTCCTCCACACCAAGGATGTATTTGTATTTGGGATTTTGTGTCTTAGGCCATGAAGCAGTAATGGAGGCGACTGTCTTGGAAGTCGTACTCCTGCCTGATGTGCTGGAGCACACCACCCTGCTGTAACTGCTTCCCATACAGTGCTGCCTCACCGCGGTCCTGAGCCAAGCCAACCCGCTGAAGCCATTCCACGAGTTCAGAGCCAAGAAAACAGTCCACCGTAGCCCTCTTCCCACACCTGAAAGTAACCACAAGAGGAAAAGGAAGGAGCAGACGTTTTGTTTTTTGTTTTTTTAAGTATTGTGGTTTGTGAATGATTCTACACATGCCAGGGAAGATGTTTACTCAAGGCAATCCCTCATCGAAAAGTTGCACTGAGTACGACTGTGTGCTCTCACCTTCTCTTTTTAACAATATCGTGAACACACTGGTCCTTGTGATACTTGGTGAACTTGGTGCAGGTGATCCTGATTTCCTCGGGTAAATCACTCTGCAGCGGCTCCTCTTGCTTCTTTCCATACCACAGATTGTATAACCTGAATATTTACAGAAACAAAATTTAAATGCGTGTATACACATGTACTACATTGTATAGTATAGTCTACACACATGTAGTGTAAACACAGAAAGTGCATACTCAATGTTTTGTGAAAAACCTTCAAATGTGTTTAAGGGCGTCAGAGTTTCATAACATAAACGTTCATTACCTCTTTTTAAACGGTAAAATAATCAAATGCTTGTCCAACCCGAACAGCGCGAAGGAGAGAAAACCCTGGTAACAGAAAACATGTCAGGACACTGGTACATTGTAACAACACACACACACACAACCTTGTCGGTGCTACATTATTTGGAGCCTTACCTGTCCATAGTTGGCCACAGCACAAAAGAACTGCAGCTCCAAGTAGAGTCGACCAGGAACATGGTTAAACAGTAACCACAGGCAGCTGCACAAGTTCTGTCACAACAAGAATGGGTACATTTTGTCAACATTTTTAAGATTCATAAAAAACACAAAACCACATGCTGCAAGATTTAACAATATTTCTATTTAGTATCATTTAATATTTAGTCTTTTTTTCTGTGGGCATTGCTGAAGTCTTCTTCCAATACTGACAGGGAGTAGAAATTACACGGCTCAGCCATTTGCCTGATTTGGCTTGTGACGCACTAAATATAATGATGCGGACAGAAAGGCCATCTCCATGTGTAGTAGTGAAAGGTGGTGGTTTACTCACAGCAAGCAAGCTGACAGTCAGAAGCAGACACAAGAGCACATGACGGGCCACTTGTCTATCTGCGACCTGCTGGAGCTCTTCTACTTGGACAAGCAGGCAGTCGGTTGACTCGCACATGGTCTCACACTGACCTGCGGGGGGCAGCAGAACAGAGATTTAAAATACTGAATCACACTGAAGTTTAGAGAAAAGCCGCATATTCTTCAAACTGAGGATAAAGGATTATGCTGGTTGTGTGTTGATAAGGAGTCAAATGCATGTCATTTTCTTAACAATACAGTACCTGTGAGAGTGGTGGGTGTGTTGTTCATGTTTGTGCTGATGATCATGTCAGGCATGGGCTGGGGCGGTGCACAGTCACATATGAGGCATACTGATAACAAAGTGACAAAAGTGAAACTGACTATATTATTACAATTCTATCTCAGTTCACACCAGAAGCAGAAACCAGATGCCTGCCTCCCCCGATAGATTCAATTCAGCAGTGCAGGAACAATTTCGATCTCCCATTCCCCCAAAAAACAAGGTATGAACCAAAACATGGCCACGAACCCATGACGGGGAGAATCATAATTGAAAGTACCTCTGTTGAAATCTGCAGATGGGGCGACCGGCTCAAAGAGAGTCGGGTTTTCTGGTTCAACTTCTGTCACAAGATCCTCTGCAGTACCAAGTGAAGAGTTTCCCTCTAGGAGTTGGTCATTCTGGGCCCAGCTTCCTCTCCTGAGACACACAAGCGAGCCTCCTCCGAGCAGTATGCTCAGGGCGGCTACGACTACGGTGCAGATTATCTGTTGATTTGCACAAATACAGCATTTAGAGTTTTAAGGAATTCCCACAGAGATCCTTAACAGCAGGAAGAAAAAAAATTCATTCATTCATCAATTTATGTCTTTACCTGTGGTTTGCCATAAAAGAATGATGAGTCAATCGTGTCAGGCATTTTTTCCCCAGAAATGAGCAACACAGCAGTTACTGAGGCTGGGATCCTGTTGATATGAAGACAAAATGTGCAATAAAATCACTGACATTTATAAAAATGTAACACATAGACATGGTAAGTGACACTGAATTGTAGATTACATTAGCAGGAATTTGTGTTTGATCATTTACATCCATTTTTTTTGTGAGAAGAGACACATTTAAAGGTTTGGTGAGAAACATATAGGGTGGGCTACAACAATGACAGTGAGGCATAAGATGCAAACTAACAAAAATAAAAACTGATGGTAAATTCAATTTGGATAAATAACTAAATAAATATGATGGGCAATGTGTGACAATATTGAGTGTAGGGCGGACTATTGTGTAGAGTTATAATGTTTCTGTCTGAGTGGGTGTGAGAGTATTATTTACAATCAACTAAGGGGACAGGGCCCCTTTACGCAGTATTTACTCAAGTATATACATGTTAACACCTGAATTTTACATTAGGGCAGGGACGCCCTACCTTTTTTAGGAGCAGACAAACAGGTTTGCTTTCGTTTCTGTGTTAATTCTTCGTTAAAGTTACTCACCCCCAGCCTACAATAACCAGCACACCTGCTGACACTTTCAGATCCTCAGATCTTCTCACGAGAACTAGTGAAAGTGCTATTAAACCTAAAAATGACAACATGAGAATGAAGCAATCAAATTTAATTCAAAGTATTCTAAACATATATTTGAAAAAATGTAAATAACATAACACAGTTCAATGTGAGTGGATATGTGTATACCTGGCCACACATAGGTACTGTAGAGGGAGGTACATAACAATGTGAAAGTCAGGACCTGGCCAATGAAGTTGTTCCCCTTCACCACAAAGTTCCACAGGATCATTCCAATACAAGTTAGAAGCTAGACGATGCACAAAGCAAATATTTGTATTAACTGAACTGAACATGCTGCTAGATTTATCTAGTCAGCTTAACTAGTTGCAAATAAAACCAGTGTAGAGACTATACAAGAGTGAGCTCACCTGTGCCAAGAAAAGGTTGACAGTGAACACATGAGGTAGCCTCTGGAATTTCTTGCTTAAAAACATGACAGCAATTGTCCACACCTGTCAGAGAAAACACATGGATGTCAAATGATTCAAGTTTACTGACGCAAAGACATTAAATACAGCTAATATTGTTGGCTGGTTGTATAATTAGAAAGCAAAGGATCGGCTGAATTATTCAACAGAATGAACAACAAGAACAAGGAGTACAAGATACTGCAGAATAAAAAAAAGGAAATGTTTCACTTCTGCACTGAACATGTTCCTTAAAATATACACAGAAAGTGAGAATGAATGAGGAAGTATGTCTATGTCAGAAGAGTATTTGCTCAAACCACCTGATAGAGCTATTTAATGTAACAGGAGGCCATGTTCTTGTATTTTCCTTTTACTTCAAAAATGACACAACATTATAAACTATCATTAGGGAATTCTGCCTTGTTCTGGAAACTATTGTAGCTGACTTATATCATGGCAGGCCAAACTGCTTTTAGTTATTGAGGTGAAGCACCCTGACAAATGCTATTTTGACTGAAGTCTTTCTTCAGTTTCCACATCCTGAGATAAAACAAAACAACATAAACGTAAGAACGTCAGTTATAAAAGCTTATCCAACAACAGGCCCATACATGTCTCAATGAAGTGACTGTTGTGACTCACCAGTAAAACTAAGCTCACTATGCTTATGTTAAAGCTGACATTCTGCAGTGCATTCATCAGCAGCTGAGGATCCATCCAACGCATTGTGAGCAACCAGGCAGAAACATACATTATCGGAGCCGAGAGAAAAGTGCTGATCACCATCCCAGAGGTGACCTGTTCAGAAGGAGAGTAAAACAATATATATGTACAGTGAGTTATGGAGGAAAAAAACATTAAGGTACAGTATGTGAATGGCACAAAGAAGGTTGGTGGGTGGATTTTTAAAAACAAAAACAACTTACAACTTCTAGCTCAGCATTATAATAGACAGCATAGATGGCCACGCTTGGTGCAGTGGGAAACACTCCGTAGAGAAAGGCATAATTGGAGAGACTTGATTGGTTCAAGGAGCTGGTGTTACTGTTGTCCAACAGATCCACCATGCCCTTACAAAGCAGGGGCATTAGTAACCTGCAAGTCAAATCAAAAGACTGGTGTCATGTACCATTAGTTGAGGGGTTAGTTAACACAGCGCTGTGAAATGCAATGCTGATTAAATATTTATATACACCAGCTATTATTGTGCCACACGCTCCTGAGACCTGTTAACGTGTCATCCATTTGGTAAAAGGCTTGAGGTCTGAGAAAGGTCTGAGTCATCTAAACCATTGGCATCATGGGAGCAATTTACAAAGCTCTAACCTGCTGATTCTCTCCACACTCCCGCAGCATGTCTCATTATAAAAAATGCAAGGTCATCAGATGACACAAAAAGTCATCTCCAGGATGAATCAGATGTGGAAGTGAGGAACATAAGTGTTTTACACTCACAATTTCGCAGTAGTGAGTAATATCAGGGTGACAACTGTGGATCTGGTCAGTTTTCCCAACTGGCCCACCATGGACAGACCCAAGTAGAACAAAGCTGCTCCCCCGAAAGAGTTGGCCAAGCCGTCCACAAAGCCCGCCATGAAGGCAGGAATTGTCTGTTGCAGGGCAAAGTGGGCGGCAATGCCGATGACAACCATAAACACGATGGGATTCTTTAAGACCTGCAAAGCTACAAGTCCCACTCTGAGAAGTTTGCTCTGCTGGTGGTTTCCCTGATCCTTCCACTTCTGGATCTCACAGAAGGCAAAGCCGATGGGATTGAGAAGCATCAGGGACACGGGGGCGACCAGGTAGATGTACTGCAGGTACTGAGGGTATGTGCTCTGGTAGAGGGCTTCAACTGAGGAAAAAAGATGAAGACAGTATGTTCAGTAAATTGCTACAATCAAGAGAGCCAAGAGACAAAAAACATTCTTCATGAAGAATCATTTTGCAGGCTATAATCACACCTTTGAAGAGACAATTATTGATTGCATCATAGTTGCCTTTATAAACACCGCCATAAAAAATACCAAGCCAGTGTACAGCAAGTCTCACAGGAAGAGATGCCCTCAAGGTCTGCAATATTGATACATTTTTTAAAAGTGCAGCCACTCCAAAAGGCCAGACTCAGAGGAGACTCCAGCAAGAGAGAATTTCTTTCTGAAGTTTTAGACCCTGGGGGTCAAAGCAAATATACTTGGAATTGTAAATGTCAACAGTGGACAAAGGATATGCAGGTAAGGGAGTGTGAGCGTGATCATAGGTACACTTTGATTCATACAGGGCCTTGAGTGTGAGCACGAGATAAGGACTCCGCCTGGGAGGGTTGTTTACAATCTGCCCTGGTTCAGAAACATTTGGTTTGCAAAGCTGTGGTGAACCCTGACAACACTGATATCCAGTGTGGTACACTAAAGAAGTTGACAGTGTGACAAACTGATAATTTCAACTTCTGTTTTGGTGGACGAACGGGCCACTGAGTGGCCATGATTGACAGCCGCAGCAGCGAATGAAGGGGCGGTGTGGGGCGGCAGGCTTCAGAGGCATCCTCACACTCACCTATGGGGAACCCCAGAGCGAAGTCGTTGCTCTGCGTGGCGAATATGGAGAAGAGCCCGGCCTTGCTGAAGCGACTCTCGGGACTGGCCACGACCAGGGCGAGGACGCACACCACGACGAAGACGGCCACTTTGGCGACGAGCACGCTCCACAGAAACGGCCAGGCGACGCCGCCGAAGTCCAGCAGCACCATGTTCTTGAAGAGCAGCGCCGGCAGGGCGAACTTGGACACGAAGCTGCCCAGCCCCTTGGCCTGCGTGGAGGTGATGGTGTTCGTCCTGCCCGCGATGTAGCCGCACAGGATGATCCCGAAGCACTCCAGCAGCGCCGGGAAGAGCTTGTCGATGGACATGGTGGTGGTGGTGGAGGAGGAGAAGAGGGCCGAGGGCTCCGGTGAGAAGCGGGGGCCCCCGGCGCTTCCGCCCGGCGCCTGCATCGCGCCGATCCTCCCTCCGGTGCCCGGTTCACGGCGATGTCATGGTCGTCGCCGCTCGGTTCTGGATGACGACACGCAGGTTACAGGTGGAGCCGGAGAGAGTCGCGTGTGTTGGAAGTGTTACATCCGCCAACAGAGCGGGTTCAAAGGTAAACAGATAACGGTTAGTGAACCGCGACATCATTACGTGACCGAAGCGACTCCCCGGCAAGAGTTGTTAGGAGGGACTGCTCTCACCTCTCGCTCCGCGGCGGCTGCTGGCGGGGAAGGGGAAGCTAAGCGTGGTTAGCCTGCATGCTAACGGTAAGCCGAACGACCACCCGGCGTGTCGTCGACACACACCACACGGAGCTCAGACCCCCTGGGACGGCCCGCTGTCACGAAGCTCCTCGCAGCACGCACCCACTCAAATGTCGTTGCTCAACACGCAACTTTCATAATCCGCGAATTGTCAACACAACTTCGCCAATCACGTCTTTGAGCTCGGAGGGGAGGGGGCGGGGCTAACCGTCCCGTCCCGTCCCACCCGTAGGTCCCACCTCTGTCTGACACCGACAACAAAACAAGTGCGTCTATTTTTTTTATTTTTTTAACCTTCACCATGTACGAACATATCCTCAAATAGCCTTCTTCAAATACCCCGGGTCTCTCAATTTTGTATTTCAATTTCAATAAGCTTTATTAGTAAACAAATGTCGAGTGATCAAAAGCGAAGCTCAAGGTGTGTTACAATTCAATAACAAAAGTAATAATGTTAAATACCTCAAATAAACAAAATGACATGGTGACATTAATGACATGGTCATTAATATTTGCTTTGGTCTGTAATGCTGTCCTGTTAATTGTCCATTTTCTTAATCTACGTTGTTGCTCTATTCTGCATGGCATCTGTCCTTTTTTTTAGAACCTTGAGTTTTCCCTTGTCAAAGAGGACAAAGGGGGTGTCAGACCCTCCAAAGGTCAATTTGACCTTACTCTGTTGTAATCATTTTGAATTTGACCGAGAAGTGATTTTTGGGGGGAAAGACATAACAAACACATATAACTAGACACAGCAGTGTTTATATACAGTAGAAGATTTTTGATTCATTGAGTCCTGAAGGGATGCCACCAAAAGAAACAGTTTTTACTAACTACACAGGGGCATGTAAAGCGAGAGGAGTCGTTGAAAAAGGGGAAGGCCCTCACACCATAATAACCACTAGAGGTGCATGTGACCATGGATGTGTAAAACTGGGAAGAGGCCCACTGAGGCTTTACATTTAGTATCCAGATTTGTGTGCTTAACCACTTCAGGTTAAAATAATTTTGTGTTTGTTGTAATTATTTTATAAATATACTTTTTTTATTATAGTTTCATGCTATTTTTATGCAAACTTAAATAATTATTTAAGCTTGGCAGCTGAAAGATATCCGTTTGTGTGTTGGTAGTGTTGAATAAAGATAAACAAAGAGGTGAGTTTATTTTGACCACTCGTGTTTTATTTGTTCAATTATTTTAGCAGTAGTCAATATCTTCACATTACATCATTTAACTGTGTAGTCATATATGGTGATAAACCCACAGAGAAATCAATATACTGCATACTGTATAAGCATGTAAATTGCACACATATATACATATTCTCTGGAAAAAAAGAAAAACAACACTGCTCTTACAAAAAAATGTGCTTAAATACATTGTATACAACATGCTTTTGTACAAATATCAAAAAAACACCTCAAACACCAAAAAGCAAACAGGGAGTTCTTCCACAGTGTGTTAGCCCCAGACTGCAGCTTTAGCAACAGTTTTCACATTGCGCAACAGAACTGGTCATCTGTGAAGTTAAACATGAAGCACAGGCCTCTAGAGCATGCTCAGCTCTATTAGACGCCCTGCGAACACTCCTAATGTGCCGATGAGACACACGGCCATGAAGACACACAGCAGAATATGATCCAACACCATGGCCACAAACTTCCACTCTTCAGCAGCCTGGGGAAAAAAAGTGACAACATGTCATACACACAAAATCAAGACTCATCAATGAACCATATTTACAGTTTATGTGTGGCAATTTACATTGTTGGATTCCTCATCTGACTTCATGGTTTCTGCGATGTACTTGACCCCTTCAATTGCACTGCGGACATCCGGATTCTTTGTGATGGGTGACTGGTAGGGAACAGCAGAAGCCTGGTTGCCCGAGATGTCCGAGATGTCCATATCTGCACCATAGACGCTTTTAATCTGTTTTTCTTTTCCAGGCCGCTTCATTGTTGAAAAGAACATGATGTTGGGAATGGTCTCAATAAAAACCTGGCAGAAAAAGATAAAGGATAAACACTGTGTCACTGTCAGGGAGTATTCAGCATCAGCATAAAAATTAAATAAGAAGATATTCTGTCTTTGTACCACTAGATGGCAATATAATGCAGAGGATGGAAAGGTTTAGGATAGTTTTCTAAAGCTTGGAAATGTGAAGGATTCATTCAAGTCTTTCTATGAAGGACAGAAAATGACATAAGTATAAATTAATAAATAAATGTAGGGAACAGGAATAGCCTATTTCATCACAAACTATATTTATTTTGTCATTTATTAATCTATTTAATTATCTACTTCTCCATTTATTTATTTATACTAATGTAATTTTCTGTCCTTTACACCTTTCAGCGTCACAATCAAAATCATAAGTCATCACTCTGTTCCCCTCCGCTCCTGTCCTCACCTTGCGGACCCAATCTGGCATTGTGTGAGTGCTCGGGGAGCGGTGGTGGGTGTTGATGACAATGACAGTGATGATGATGGAGGCAATGACAAAGACCATGGTGAAGAGCATGTACTTCCCAATGAGCGGCACTGCGCTGGAGGTGGAGGGGATCAGCTCCACGATGACCAGCAGGAACACAGTCAGAGACAGCAAGACAGAGATGCTGAGAGTCATCTTCTCACCTGGGAGACACAACAAAGCATTTTAATTGAACATTTTACATTTATTTGAACAGCTTAGGTCTCAGACACTGAAAAGATGAAGTTTAAGTAACATTTCCACGTACAATAACACATTCTGTGTGTTTCTTTAAGATGTCTGTGCTTGAAATAACATTTTGAAAATAAGGAACAGCCACATTAAACAGCATGCTGGCTACTGATACATGCAATCTTATCACATCGCCACAGGGGAGAGCTGTTTGTATGAACATGTTTTCTATGAGTCCAATACATATAATACATACTTTTACTCTTATGTTTACACAACAACACAATACAATTCACCCATACAAGCGAATACAATTTAAAGATTGAGAGGCCGCTTTCCCCGCTCATGACCAACAATAGAAGAAGTAAACAGATTCTGACACCATTTCACACAAGTAAAATGCAAGACATGTTTCCGTTGCTCAGTAAGAGCAGTTATCCCTGAGAGAGTGTCTTTTGGCACAAGCTTCTTTACACCATCCTGTCAGCAGCCATATCAGAAACAGGGATCAAGTGATGTATTATACATTAAAGCAAAGGCCTGCCTTTCAGACATGACAGCACAGAGGGACCCTGGGTAATGAGGCAGACCTACACACAGGGAACACGGCCAGATGTGCACAGAAGCGGGGCAATTCCTGCAGCAGCCACCGTAGAGACAACTGAGACTGACTGGCAACATTAACGACAAGGATTTGTCCAACATGTTGGATTTTGATATCATGAAAACATGGATAGTAAAGAGATGTAACAAACTGATTTAGATATTAGTCACTGTTTCCCTGTTTTTGTTTTTGTTAAACTAAGCTAATGTGAGGTCCTGTCATGTAACTCTTGCTTGAGATGTGCAGGTTCCCTTCAGTCGGGCAATAGTTCTTGTAAACATCTTGAGAATGTTAAGCCAAAACACACTCAGTGGCTTGTTACATCAGACGTTACATAAAGCGGTCGATCTTAATGAACTGGAAAATGCAGACATAAATAGTTCCTGTGTGGGTAACTGGCTCAGGGTTGATGAGATTAATGAGCAGTGAATGCAACTAATGCCATCCTGCAAAAATATGGAGAAAATGCATGTATAGTCAACAAAGAGACATATAGAGAGAACGAGAGAGAGAGAGCTGTACTAGGCCATACAAAAACAACAACAAAAAAGTATAAAAATATTAGTTGATTTGATTTAGGAGGGAGGATGATGGACAATTTAACCCCTTCCTTCTCCCTTTGTAATTAATAATGTATGTATTGTCTTTAATGTATATTTAAACATTTGACCTTTTGAAGTGTGCCCAAATTATTTAGACCACTATCTAAAAAAAAGGAAAACTGTCATTGTGAACACTGCATCGATTATGTCATAATTTCACCACTGACTGATGACTAAGTCTCATATTTCCCTGTGAAAGGAAACAATGTATGAGTAGGCCTATCAACATACCAGAGTCTGTCGGGAGGTAGAAGACGAGGCCAGTCAGGAAAGAGAAGAGCATGCAGGGGATGATGACATTGACGATGAAGTACAGCGGGAGCCGCAGCATGAGGAAGTGGTATGTGATGTCCAGGTAAGGCGTGTCCGGGCAGCAGGCATAGTACACCCAGTGCTTCCAGCCACGGAAATCCTTCATCACCCACTCCCCACTTTCCATAAAGTTACTCAGATCCGGGCGATCACTGTCCTGGTAGAGAGGAGCAGTAAACAGGGTGAATAAGGTTTTAGTAAGGTTTTAATAAGGGTTTTTTTTGGTTGTTTTTTTTAGTCTTTATTAAGTCGTTATATGATTATATTCTTAAACTTTTTTTTATTTTTCATGTACATCAGTCTCCAATTGCTTTTATTTGTACTGTATCATTATCAGGTTGTCACCTGCAGTATGTATGTAGCTGTAAATTCTAAACAGATGTTTAATATTTTCCTCTGTTTTAGTTTTGCATAAGGTCTCTTGAGCTGGTTTTGTTCTCTTAATTATGTGTGGGTTGAAAGGATTCCTATGTAGGGCAGTGAACACTGTGTTTGTTGTGAGCCTACATCTGAACTGCTCTGAAGAAGGATTGTTGAAAATGATTTGGGTGCGTTTGCGCTGAGATACTTTTACAGTCAAGCATCAAGTTAAACACTTTTTTCAAAAGATTTTGACCATTTGTATGGTTAAAGGAATAGTTTACATTTTGGGAAATATACATTTATTGGATGTTTTCCAAAAATATATAGATGATGACACAGAAATCTGCGTTACATTAGCAATAATGAGAATGTGTGTATTTCCCAAAATGTAGAACTACTCCCTTCAAGGGTCTGATAGGAATTACAGGATTGACGACGACCAAGTTTCCATCATAGGTCCAGGTGCCCAGCTTCATACTGCAGTTCTGAAGGTCAAAGGGGAAATGCAGCACAATGATTTCACAGTAGCTTTTGAAGATGGCAGGAGGGTTCCACGTGATCATTCCAGTGTACTCCAGCAGCACTTTGGTCTCGTGAACGATGGCAAAGTCACCGTCAGCACTGCAGGCACAGACAAACACAGGCAGCATCAGCATGGGGGGAGGCAATAAGTTAAATGTTAACGTAGGGGGACATCAGTGCCTGAGGATGGGTTGCTGCTGCTGTCACGCAACCCAGCCAACCAGCGCTCAGGATGGCACAAGTTGTTGTGGCAGTGGAGCCAGTTGTCAGGGAAAAACAGCAGTGTTTAAGATGCAACATATGGTGTGGGTACAGGGGGGTGGGGGGTGCAATGCAGAGGCCAGATTTAGCTAGATGAAATTTGAGCTTTCACACGCTCCATACTAGAGCACAGGAAAGTGTGATTCAAAACACCACCGACAGGTGCGCTGATTGTTTCTGGAGGTCACGTACAGCTCAGTGTAATGAAAAATGAAAGGATTTAAGAAAAAAAGAGAGGGACATGACATGGACCAAATATAGCTCGGGGACATACTTGTTGTACAGAACCAGATCAGGTCGCCAAATGTCAGTGGAGGGAACTCTGATCTTTTTGATGCCACCGTAATCCTCTGGGTTCCAGTGCAAGTTCACATCTTTCCATTGCTGAAAAAACAAACAGCCACAACAATGGATCGTACGTCAATAATGACAACCATAATGAATGTTTGTTTTTTTTAGTAAAAAGCCAATATAAAAGGAAAAACGTCATATAGACTGAGATACGATATTTTCAAAGTAGGGAGATATTTTGTAGAGAATATAACAGAAAGAGACAATTGAATTAAAAAATTCATCTGTGAACTTTTCGAACTCAAAGAAGAATAATACACCTCATAGCTTTAACCATTATAAATGTTACTAAATCTGTAATTTAGTTTGAACATCTGTTTGTGATTTCAAATATGTCTCGCCTGTAACAAAACTCTAAATATACAGAGCAACATAATCTATATGGCCCTGAAGAGATAACAAACAAAAGAAATATATAGAACAAAATATGTGCTTTTTACTTTAGTCAGTATGGATGAGATGAAATACGAAAGTGACTGCATTTGTGTAATGCACTTGGTGTAAACGCTCATTATTGTGGTCAGTCCTGAAGTTTGCTCTTTATGTTTCCAATTCAGTATTTATTTGTGATGCTAGTCTTAAAAGTGTATATCCACCATATTTCAAATAAAATGACTGATTTAATTTCTTGGCATGGATGAAAAGCCAGAAGCATGATTATATATTTTTGTCCACCACTTTCTTATCTAGTATAGTTAGTACACTAGTGAGGCTCTCTGGAATGTAAATATAATAATAGAATGATTTTCTTTTTTTCAAAGAAAAATAATAAATTCATCAAACCTGTTTCAGTCTCACATTGCTGCTTACGATCTGGTTGACCTCATCCTGTGGAGCCAGATAAATGTAGTTAGACAGTTGATGTGACAGTGAATCTTAATGCAGGAGGAAGCGTGGGATTGCGTGTGACATGAGACCTCACCACACTGATGAGCTGGATGAGCTGAAGGCCTACAGTGACAACCACCGGGTCCTTGAAGTGGTTGACAGGACGGACAACCTTATTGTAACCGGTGAAGAGAGTTTTAACGAGCTTTGTCTCATCTTTGGAAGACCAGGCAGCACCTAAAAGAAACAAGACACTCTGGATTAGGGAGTATATATGTTTACTTATAGTTATTTTTCTGTCATTGGCAGCATTTAGATAGTGAATTTACTCTTTTGGTGGTGTGTGCGTGTGACTCTTCAAGGTGCCTCTTCAGTGTGTTGGAAAATACTTATGTTGTGCCAAAGTAGAATATTCCTTTAAGAACATCTGATACTTTTACTTAGTTCATTTAATATGAGCTGAAAATAGATGTGACGATGTTATAGTGACATAGTGCAGGTGTAAGATGTTTGTGCGTGTGCATATGTATATGCTTTTGAGGTTGCTACAGCGAAGATGATCACAAAAAAAAATGCATTGAAGCACATGTTCACAAACCTGTAGGCCTGTGTATGTAACATATACTGTATGAATGTGTTCATATATATTCTCTGTGATGGATTTGGGATCTAAATTTGGCAATACTGCATTTAAACATGTGAAGGTACCCCTGTAAAGGCAGCGTTAATAGAGATATTCTCGTGCTATTCCTGAGACATATCCGTCACAAGCCAGAGGAGGATCCTCTTTCATTTTTCAGCTGACCTTGAAACGTAGGTCATTTTACTGCAACATGTTATTTGAATGGTTGAAGGATTCTCAAGTCATTCAACTTTAAGTGTAACTAAGGAATCGCCTCAACATAATTATGTAGGTGATTTCATGTGGTCACAAACAGGCAAAAGGTTGAAAAGCAAAATGAAAACAGAACACATGCCCTTGTCAATCAAAGAGCTGGGTTGCACAAATTTAAATTTGCTCGTTAGTTTTGTTTTTTGAAGTGGATCATCTGACACTGACCTGGTGGCAGTTTCATGGAACATACATAATAAAGAGAAGGTTTACTACTTTCTTTTTGAGTTTATTCTAACGTCAATTTGCTTGAAACTCTTAAAGCTAATTTAAGTAAAAGGCACATATTTCCACAGCCGACCAACACACAGCGTCTCAAGTTTTTCCATAAGTGAAGTACTTACCTGTTAAAATGGCGAGATGAAAAATGAAAAATACAATATCCATTCTTGTCAAGAAAAACCCCAGCAATCCGAAAAAAAACAAGATCCGACTTCAACACGTTGCCTGTCGACCACCTGAGAATTGAAAAGGTTTGACCCACCTAAAACATTCTTTCAGCACGGGCAATTGACTCACTGTACAACCTCCAGACTCTCCACTGGCAACCTTGATGTTATTGTGTGACAGCGGATGTGAGTGACTGGCTGCCAATGCTTGTCATTTGAGAGGGTCACATACTTTGTCATCTGCTATAAGATCAACATGCCAGAGTAATCCACCACTGAAATATCCCATCGTGAACTTGACCACACACAACCTGGAGGTTCAAGACACAACACATGCTCACTGCCCTGAGGTTTTTCTTGTAACAGTGATGAATCATTCATGCTTGAGAGCTGTCCATTTGTTAGTGTTCAGCCTCTTGAAAACATATTTTCACATGGAATAAGGACTTAACATAAATGCATGTTGTATGTAGCTGTTTGTTTCGTGGAAAAAATCAGCACGTGTTCAGGCAGATTTTCAGAATGAGAATCAGAATGAGAATCAGCTTGTTTGGCCAAGCACATGTAAACATACAAGGAATTTGACTCGGGTTTCCTGTGCTCACAAATAGATTTACAACAAGCCAAAACAAGGCGGACAGAGCTGAAGATGAACATAAACATTAAGCTACTATGTACAAATGTAAAATATATAGAAAAGAATATATATAGTTATATATATATAAAAGGAGAGGAATTAAGTTGTAGGAAGACACTAGTGCAATGGTTCAGAGTGCAAAGATGCAAAAGAAGACACTTGTTATATATATATATATACATGAGGTAGGAGGACATGACAGAATGTGTATGTATTAATTTACAGTGTTTACCTTGCATAAAGTTTTTAACTGTATGAAACTACAGTTACATATTTTGTGATTAGTAGGTGTAGTGGATGTTCAGTGTTACAGTTTATTGCACAGAGATTGTTCCGACACAGTTTGACTGTTGTAACCGTTCATCAGAGTGACGGCCTGTGGAAAGAAGCTGTTATGTATCTGGCTGTTTGGGCCTACAGTGATCTGTGGCTCCTACCAGAGGAGAGGAGTTGGAACGGGTTGTATCCCGGGTCTGATGGGTCTGCAGTGAAAGGTACAGGTCCTGAATGGAGGGCATATTTGCATTTTAACTGAAATGACATATGATATACTGTGGATCTTAAACTGTCAAATTCATTTTTGAGCAGGGAAATATTAGTTGAACAAAGCAATCTCATCACAATGTCCACTTAATAGCAGTTGTGGGGCTTTTTATCATATCACATGATCTCCATCAATAGCAGATGTACACTGAACACCTTTGAACAAAATGGCAAATTTATAGCTACAATTCCCATAAGCTGAGGAATTTTCTGAGGAATATTAGCTGAGGAAAATCCGATCGAAAGCCCCAGAAACAGCTACTAATCTTGATATAGCTTAACCAATCCACAGCAACATACATTCATATTGGGTGCCCTTAAACTGAAAGTAAACATATCAAATTCTTGAAGTTTTCACTTCCTTTTGGGTGATAATTGTATTTCCTATATAATTTATACATTCATAATAATGTAAGTGAGAGCAGCTATAGCAACAGATTTGTCAACAATGGTAATTTCTCTAGTATAGACATTTCAGATTTTAACATTTTAAAGCTAAATCTTACAACTACACTATATTGTGTTTGTTAAAGGTTTTTGGATGGTTAGTGTTACCAAAATATAATTCAGTCACATTGTAGCCTTTCAATGAGGGTGATAAATATTTATCCTATTGAATATATCCTATTAAATATTAAATTATTCTCACAGCGGCCCTCACATCCCGTTGACCACCTGAAAATAAATAATCAAATGATGGTAGATAACTCAGATTGTCAAACAGCCTTTTGTTTCCTGGGGGGCAGGTGTTACACCCGTGTCTCCCCTCTTTGCTCTGCTCTACATCACCCCGTCAGGCCTGTGATGGGTCAGGCAACTCAATTTCCTCACATCCCCAATCCGTTCAATCAGCCACTCACTCAACCACAAGCCTCATTCATCTTACTTAGAGACAAATGAGCATTTTGGCAATGTCTGAATTAAGAGAGATTTGTCTCCACCCTCCCACCACCCCTGTGCCCGGTCACTCAGGCCACCTGAATTCACACCATTTATGAACCGCCAACAGACTCTTATTGCGACTACAGCCTCCAGAGGACCTTAAGCTATGTGTTTATATCTGCTCTGTAATTGATTAAATGCTCATTGGATCTGAATGAAAGTGTCTCTGTGATATCTGCAGGGACTGGAGGAAAACTGAACGACATACTGGATGCTTATGCCTCAGTAAAGATTAAGAGGATTAGAGGTTTTCATATTAGAGATTATGGTGTGTGTTGGGCTTTATTCTGTACATTACATGATGTTTCAAAATAAATATAGAAACATCGAGTACACTGCGTATTATTTCTTGATTGAGAAAATCAGTCATTTCATTCCTGCCTACTATGTATTTAACATTTTGGAAATTTTTTCTCCTGGTTTATTAATATGCACTGTTAACTGTATATATATATATATATATATATATATATATGTACTGTTAATGTACCTTAAATTCACATATTCATATGTATATACAATTCAAGCAGACCAACATTCAGAATTTACCTTTTCACATGATAACACTAGTGCAGCTTTTTAAGCTAAATTAATAAAAAGCTTTAGCTGGCAATGAAACACAATGAACATTTCCAATTGTAATACTTCACATGGACTGGTGGAATCTTTTTCTTATGTTTCAAAATTCAAAAATGTATTCAGGTTAGCTGTTTGCAGTGAGGAAAGCATTACCAGCCAGTCGACAGAAAGGTCAGTTATCTCATGGATCACAGCTTTTCAAATTCAGTTTCATTACTGTGAATATGGCACATTCACCACACAACACATTTTGTGGACATCAATCCACCATGGTGTTATCAGAGCATCTGACCGAGAGATAGAAAACTCAATAGCTTTATTGGTGTGGCTTCCCTCCTTTCACAGTTGATGTAGATGAAGGTATGATATATTTAAAATTGCTGATAATGGTGGGGGAGGCTAAACGGTTGGATGAAAATCCAATTTTGCCACACAATCACCAGAGACAAGTCTGAATTCGGCTTACATTAACTCAGTGTGATGTGGTCGCACAACCCAAGTGATTAAATGTCAAGCAGTGATTGCTTCTCAGATGCTTTGTGGGGAAAGTGAAGCACAAAAAACCTAAACGCTGGGAGTGTCTAAACGTGAAGCCGCAGACAGCATCGTATGGAAAATCTTATAGAAAAAAACATGCCTATACAAAATGAATGCCTGTCCATAATAATCCAATTTGTACACTCATGTCTACATTCACTACTGTGAAAAATTGGGATTTAGCATAAAATGTTGTATATGACAAACATACTATCCAATCCAATTTGGACTTATACACTGAGATTAAACAGCGGGCAACAGTGATCATGCAAGACGTCACCGATGGCTGTGCATGGCTGGTTCTTGAAATATAAACAACCTTTGGGTAATTAAAATCTAAAATGCATAAATTGATGTGACATTGTTTGCACATATATCCAGTAATTAACAGCCTCCCCAGTGCGAGTGTGTTGTTGCCTTAGGTATTGTGGGTATGGTTTAATCACAAAGTGAATCAGTGTGACTGATGTGTTGTTGGAGGGGTTTATGTAGAGTCGCATGACGTGTGGCTTTTAGGCACAACCTGTCAGTATGAATATGCAGAGTTGAAGGACTATCAGTCTAATCCACGCGGGTCATTTTTGTCGTCTTAAGAAAATATGTATCTCATATCAGTAAAGCTGCATTAATAATTATCTATATTCTTATTTAAAGCTCAAGGCTGGTTTTATTATATATTTACTAATCGTCAACAATTCCCATAAAAGGACCAAGGTCATATACTGAAGACAGAAATCTTTAAAAAAAAAATAGGCCACGAATGTGTGGGTTTATATTTTTTCAGTTGTTCTTCAAGCAGCTTGGCCCTGTAGCTTGTAACAAACATTGGTCAATAAGCAGTGCATTTGTTGGGCACTATTTTCAGTGGTGGATTAACACTAATCCGGTGCTCCAGTGAGCAGTTATGTCAGCAGAATAGTGTATATAGGACTGAAACAAAAGAGTCCATGTTCGATGGTAAAGAGTAACTCTAAACATACTCAAAAATCTAAAACCTGAATATTTAGTTTGAGTAGTTAATAGTTAATAATAGATGACTCATTACACACTTTATTTCTCGGAGTAAGGTTTAATAAATTAAAGTGATCATGCACAAGTTGTGTATAAAAACATTACATTAAAAAAAATTAAATTCACAAATAATGCTGTTTATAACACACTAGAAATGTTACGGTCAGGCAAATGTACCAGTGTGTACTGAGTAACAGGAAAAGGCTCATTCAACTATAAGCACTGCAGGTTACATAAAAACAGTGGGAAGATAAAAAAATACAGCATCATAAAAATTACCCCAGAAAAATCAGTAGCTTATTTTTTACATCCAGCTATACACTGTTTCACAGAAATAACTGCACAGAGGCAGCTGGGAATGTGGACTAAAACTTCTACAGAACAGACAAAAGGAAAATCACAGCGCTACACGAGCTTGAACACATGCTGGGTCACGACTACAAAGCAACAAAGATCTCGCACCATGCATGCCGGTATGTCAGCTTCTGAAAAAAATCCCCCGACAAAAATGGGGAGACATAAAGTACGTACAAGTGTGAGGTTCATCCACACCCAGCACAGGGGAGGACAGATGTTAGGTCAGCACTAGTCCATACACCGGGCATTCAAAAAAACAAACCAGTATCAATAGATGTAATACAAACAATCATTCAAGTCTTGACACAAAAAGAATGATTAGAGCATTGTTCTATAAAAGTCCTGATTTGCGTTTAGAACAGCACGTCTTCATTTTTAATGAGCAGCTCCACCACCTGTCTCTGGTAGCGGATGTCGTTGAGTGCTGTTATGGCGTCCAGGTCTGGTGCACGCATGAGGGTGGGCCCGAAAACGATGGCGAGGTTCTCTGCGTTCATCAGGTTGAATTTTTCATCCTGTGTTACCCTGCAATTACGAATACGGTTTAGAAACATACACTGATTTTGGAAAATGAAAGGGAGTGTTTTTAGGGAGTGTGCAAAAATGATTTGGATGAGGAGCTTAGGAGAAGGACAATAAACCCATTTCAGGAGACGCTCCTATTGATTGTATCAGAGGGACAAAGGACAAACAAACTACAGTATGTAGTTCGTCAGGTTGGAAAAATACAGACATTCTTTATTTTTGAGCCAAAAACTTTTGAAACGTTTAACGGTGGAAGATGTTGTAGGATAGAGACAAATAACAAAAACTTCAGACCACCCTCCATTTGGCATAAAACTAAGAAATACATAACCAACCACCTTTTCTGAGACCAATCCCTCTAACAATGTTAACACGTTCCCTTAGTTCTTGCAGAGTTCGACTGTGTTGCTCACCTTTTTAAGTGTGCCATGAGGTACTTGAGCGTGTCACTGTGTGATGGCGGAAGCAGGGCAAGAGCCTCGCGGACCGCTTCCAGCTTCTTTTCAGGGTCTGTGAACTCTGGGAAGCAAGAGAGGAGCTCGCTGTTAGAGGGGCCGGAACACACTCTCTCACCTCAGAGAACACAAAACAGAAATCAATGCAGTTTTCTCCTGTGGGGTAATAAAAGCCATTAGTCACTGAGAGGAAGTCTGAGGAGGCCGAGCTACTTGATGTAGCTTATGCAAAATTAACCCTGTGCTCTTAACTTCATGGTTGTACTCACATTGTGATATAAAGTTTAGTAGTGACTGCCGCCCTCTTTAACTGCATCCAAGTCCGACACATTGAACAGACAAGGAGGCGTGTTTCTGACTAATTCATCTGCTTGTGACTTACTTGCAGCCTCTATGAACCTGGGGTAGGCGTCGTACGAGATGATGGGAACAGGCAAATCCCTGAGGTACAGTTTCAGTGCACCCGTGATGATATTGATGTCTTCATAGGCGTTCACTGAGATGTCTGTCTTCTCGCCCTCTGCGAGAATGAGGAAGACAAGAAGGAGAAAATTGTCACAATGTTAAAAAAAAGGAATGGCTCACATCGGCACTACCACATCACATTGAGAATTGGGGAGTCAAGAGATTGTGGGGAGAGAAAAAAAATATCTCTCATTCTGTATTTTTGCAAAGGAGCTGCTATCATCCGCCTGGCCTGTTTTATTTTGACTTCCCCTCGGTTATGCATGCTTTCCAGAGCAGGCCGTGGCCTACTTGTGCTGGCAGACTGAACACCACAGTGCTGTGAGCTGGAATGACACTCTGTCATGGATGATATCCCACATGCGGATCTGGCAAAGAGTTTATCCCACTGCTGCTGGGTTTTTCTTACAGTTAAAATTCATACTGCATTGGGCCAAGACAGGCTCGTTCTCATGAAGGCTACTGCTGAATCCCAACACAGCGGAGGAGTCTTAAGTCAGTGAGAGTACATTCCGTGGTTTGTATCTCCTCAGGTCACCCCTGTCTGCCCGCACTGAAACCCTGCGTGAGAGGGACATGTCAGGGATCTGCTCTCCCAGATGGACACTAATCCATCACTAATGTGTCACTGTCTCATTAATCTGAAATGTGTCTGTGTGTGTGTTAACATGTGTATGCACGCAATGTCAATCGACATGTTGTGAGCTTGACGGGGATCTATAAAACAAGGAAGACATACCTTTGTCAAACGCCGTCTTGACTTCTTCCACTGAATCACTGAATCCAGATATTCTGTAGAGGCCTTCAGACTTCAGTCCTTGAGGAACAAGCATGAAATGAACAACCTTTCAGACATTGTCAGGGCTGTCACGGGTAGTGTAGAAAAATTCACCTGCACATATCACCTTGGGTAATTTGGGAAATGTCATTAAAGACTCTTAAATATGCATAAGAAGTGAAGGATAAAATGTCCACGATGTCACACAATGGAGCAACATGGGCAAATGCAAATAGTTTTCCGCATCACTTGGCAAAATAATAAAGACATAAATCAAACTAAGTCACAGGTGTACGTATATTAGAGGGGAGACAATGAGGGAGCGATGAGTTTCCTACATAGCTGGATGATTTAACTGAAATGCAATCAACAAAGGCAGCAGGAAACACAGTAATGTATTCCTCATTACAGCTTCACAATTACCAGCAAACTCATCAGTCCTCCCAGTCAACCCCACTGCCCCTCGCCAAAAAACATTAACTCAGTGAGTGAGGAAATTTGACTTTTAAATATATAACGTAGTCTATATATTGTAGATCATATACTCAGGCATCATAAATACAGTAAGCAAGATCTATAAAGTTTTTTTCAAATAACATTTTTTGCTGAAAAATGAATGTTGTTATGGTGATTAAATCTAAAATGATTCCTATTTATATAAAAAAAAAACATATTTTCAGTATATTTGAAGAGTTTCCTGACCTCAGCAGACATGAGCTTTCTACTGATTTTCTGTCAGTAAATCAGAGTTGTTGGGCCTGTTGGGGCTCTAAATTATTTCAGTTACTATTCAAGCTAAAACGAATTTATCACATTTACATCTCAAGGAATATTATTGTCATTATGAGCCACAGTATATATATACTGTATTTGAAACATACATATACACACTTACCTCTGGACTCAATCTCTCGTATGCACATGTCCACCACCATGGGCCGCGCTGTGTTATAAGCGTTCACCAGGGTCGTGAGGTCACAGCTGTAGACTTTACGGATGTGTCTCAGGTCTGGCTTGCAGTCATTGGGCACCAGAGAGGAGCACTGTTTGTGGACGTTCAAACCACAGTCTATAGAGAGAGACAACAGCAGGTTGAGCTCATGAATTTTTACAGATCAACTGAAGGGTGGTGTAGTCGAGAGCTTATTTTTTTACAATATGAAATTTGTCAACCAGAAAACAGAGCCAACGGAACGATTTTGAATGGTTCAGTCATTACATCTCTGACTATATAACTTCAGACTATTATGTAAATTCAATTTGAACATCAGGTTAATTTGGACTCGGTCGGACGGTTTTGTGTGTTTTGGCTCCAAATGAAGTGTTAATTCCCTCAATCAATATTTGTTGCCTGAATGTCAAGATACTGCTGGAGAGCTCCTGTCTCTCTAACACACATTGGAGTCACCTTGAGCACTGGATAGATCCAAAGTCACCTCTAAAGGCCCATTTATGTATCACAGATGCCTAATATAGAAAAATAAGACAATAATGAACCAGTAGACAGAACGTTAATCTTGTAATTTATTTTTCTAATTTAAATAGCTTGAATGGACCAAAAATAATTTAGATTTAATCAGGTAGCCAAGCAACGAACTTAATTTTGTGACTTTTTTTCACCACTATGGGATATTTCTTTAGAAACAAAATCAATTTCTTTGAGTGAGTAAATAACATTTTAGTTATAATGTCAGTGTAAGTGTCACACACTGTGTTCCGTCTTTAGTCACAGTGGACGGGGCCCGAGGCACAGCTGTTTCAGGGCCGGATTCACCTTGTCGGGAACAGAGAAGCCTGTGGAGAGCAGATGCATTGCGAGACTGCAGCTCTGCTTTGTAACAGAGAGGGAATTAGAGGAACACTGAGAACGCTGTGGCCTGGAGGAGGGACAGTCAGCGCCGCAGCGCGCTCTATTCTTTCCCAGATCCAAGCTCACACACAATGGCCGTGGAAGCAGCAATTGAGGCGCCGCAGGCTACACTAGACCTAGTTTCCCAGACTAAAATGGGGCAGCTCTTCAAGCTCTTGGATCTTTCGAGCGGTCTCCAAGTTCCAAAAGGGTTTTTTTTTTCCTAACAAATGCCATGTGCCTTGTCATTCCAAAACCATAAAAAGAAAAGAAGTGCTACTTTTTAATGTTGAATAAAAAAATCCTCTTCTGAAAGCCAAGAATCTGTGCCTCTGCAGGACGTCAGACAATATTTTGATTAATATGGGTCCCTGGAGAAATTCATGCTGCCTGCATTTATATGCACTGATGCAGAAATGTAATTACCTTAAGAGATGACTCTCTTAAGGACACGAGACAGGCCGTATAATAGAGGAGATCCTGTCATCAGACAGAAATCTGCTGAGCTCCTGGAGTCCATATGAGCACACTGAAGGCCCCGGGTCCCAGGTGGGGCTGGTGAGGGTGAGACGGGGGCCCAGGGGACACCAGGAGCCAGGAGCCGGCGGGATGCTGCTTCACTGCACCGTCAGCTCTGTCTGTGTTGCTATGGGGTCAGGCTGCAGCTCTGTTTTGTCTAAAAGGCTACGAGGGACAGGTTTAATGGTTTCTGGCTGCTCATCGGCACATTAACACCGCGAGTTACCAGTTGAAACCGGTTTCTGTCGGACTGGATCTGAAAACAAAAAGCGCCACTCGTATTCGTTAGATGTTTTGGTTTTTCTACCAAGTATTTAAGTTAAATAGGGGTTGAGCTGCGTGACCTAGCTCTTTGGTTGAAGCCGCTGAATTTTAATGTGTGTAGAAACGGAGCTCTTTCCCCACGCTCCGAGCTCTGCTCCTCATTAAAGAGACATGCCAGCTTTGTTTTCCTTCATCGGCGTGATGGGATGAGGCTGGGGGGCGTACTCTGATGAGGAAATGTGGCACAACAAGCACAAGCAGAGGCTGGCTTTCTGGCACTCGGCCAAAAACAGTTCACACATACAAAAAGAAAAAAGGGGGCGGAAGAACATTTTTTTGGTATGCAAATTTGCGAATCATGTGAGCCCTCGGTGCCCTAGATTCTGGTTGCTGTGGTGGAGTCTGAAGGAATGGCGATGGAGGAGTCGATAAAGAGTGGCTCCAAACATGTGCTTTATTTGGATTGTTGTCAGCTTTCAATATCAAGACATTAATAATTGATCAGAGCTCCCGCAGATTTGTGTGACACACTTTGTTTCATCAATTAAACATCAACGACGCATCAGACTGTAACATAGCACTATTCTGGGATGGGAGAGGAATCCTACGGCAGCTACGGTGAAATGAAAATCTGTATTTGACAAATATAACAGAACCGTCCCCCTTTCTGTAACAGGCCTGGATGTGTTTATATTTAATCTATCACACAACAGGAAGAAATATTTCCATCCATCCATTGTCTAAACTGTACCGCTTATCCTTTGATGGTTGCTCGCTGAGGGGGGGTTGTAGGTTAATTTTCTTTTTTATGCATTCACAATGTGAAGAGAAATGATTATAAAAACATTGTTTCTTTCAGATGCATGAAAACATAATTAGCCTTCTGTTGTTTTGGGATTTATTTATATTATATTGTAGCTGATATTTACCCATTAAGAGAATGCAGCTTGTTATAGTAATAATAATAATTATTATTATAATAATAAAAATTCATTTTATCTATTTACCCCCTTTCAAAGGTACCCAAGACCAATAATCAGAGATTGGAATATCAAATAAAAACAATCCAAGAGCAGAAAATAATAGTAGAGAAGCTGCAGATGATGATTAGTGGTCAAAGGCCTTTGTGAATAAGTGGATTTTAAGGATTTTTCTTTTTTTGTGTCCAGGAATGGGACATTTCAGATCTCTGCCTGGTGTGATGTGAGCCACTGCCTAGACTGTTCTAGAATAATCTTTCTTCTGCATGTTTGAACTGTTTGCACCGTACACAAAAACCCCTGTGAAGAAAAAAAGCATGTCAATAATAACACTTGGTCATGACGTACCTGTTACATCACAGCTATAGAGCCACCATGTCACTCGGCCTGTTATTCAACTCATAATCCACAAACCACTGTTGGGATTTTAGATTAACATGGAATAATCCAGCACCAGATGCACTAAAAACCAAGTAACCTATATACAGTAATGTTCACTTAGTACACCATGAACGTAGGAGGGAGTGTTACCACACAATCAGGCAGTTTACATAAGACTGATGTGTTAATGTGGCCTGAGAACAAGACGTACCTGCACATTTGACCCCCTGGGCCATCAGTCCCCACATGAAGCTGGCACAGTGTTCACACCAGTGAGGCCCTCTGAAGGTATGGACCTACAACAGAGAGGAGGACAGTGACTGGGATTAGTGATGAAGAGCAGTGACAAAGCAGAGGGAGAACAGCGGGTCACTTACTCCATGGACACCTCATTCGCCTCCCTAACAGGCCCGGGAGACCCGTGGGTGCTGCCATCTTAAATGAGGCAGAGGATGAGGATTTTCTCTGTGTGGAGGAGGACGGCTCTTCACACAGACCCTCAAACTGACAATACTGTGGTGGGTGCAACGATGACTCCAAGCAGGGGGAGGCTTTATTGCCATCCCGGCACAGTAGGATTTGACATTTCACCGGGGTGAAAGGCGCAAGTTGTCAGGGAAATTTGCCATGGAAACAATAGAAGGCCGCCATTCGTGTGTAGACACCACCGCTCGCCACCAGGTAACAACAGCTCAGCCAATCAGGGGAAACCTCTGGGAGCGAGAGCAAGCCACAACTCCCCCGGTTCCTCAGCACGATGTCAATAACAGATACAGGCAGACGAGCCATTTAGGGTAGAACTGCAAATAGCAAATATTAACTGAAAAGTTCATGGACATAAGTAATGACATCCTGATATCCTGATCACTGGGAATGATGTCATGCACCGTTCCTTTTCATGTTGACATGTTAACAAGCACATTGAGTTTATGCTTGTCATATGAAATGTGCTATATAAATACACTAGACTTGACAGAATCTAAAAATTAAAATTCATATATTTCATGTTTTTGTCAGGTTGGTGTCTTTTTTTCTTTAAATGATTGTGTAATTATTCTTCATTCTTTTGTTGACACAGACTGTGTCAGGCCCTTTTTATAGATAATAAAATGTCGTAGTGTGGTGAGTGCATCCACTTAGAGTAATTAATATAAGAGGTTGGGGTGTAAAATGTAAGGGTCAAACTGAAGCGTTGCTTCAGAGTACCAGCAGTGTCTGTCTAATCAAATCCATCAATGCACACAAAAAAGACTATACATATTTTTGTCTTAAGCTTTAAGAAGAAAATAAAACTTCAGCACGTTTATCAATATGTTTGTCAGGGTGATTCATTTGAAAAGTTTGGAAAATATAAGATTTCGACACCAAGATGTTGTATATGGATAAAATGCTCTTTTTATGATTCACCCACACAAATTGTACACGCCTCCTTGGTGGTGGGAGCTTTAAAACACAGGAAATGTTGAAATGCAACATTCAGCACTAAAAGGGAACAAAGCAGCAGAAATAAACCAGTGAGCATCAGCAGTTTGAGAGCCTTGAAGGTAATATCTCACCCCCTGCTCTCCATCCCATTAACCAGCCAAACTGGGAGAGTGATAGTGAGCCAAGGGATACACTCCTCCACTGTTTCCCCTCTCGGCCGGCCTAATCCCTCCATCTGGTGCTCAAACTAACAGCAGTGGTCCACAGACCACCCAACAGATTTTCTTTTGATAAAAGCTCACTGGACAGACCAAAACAGCTCTGGTTTTCATTCCCTCTTCCGCTCAGTAACACACCCACCCGCCCCCCTGCTTCCATCTTCCACAAGGGAATCATGAGCAGCAGCCCTCTGGCCATACATGATGAAATTAAAAGAAACATTTTGGAGATGCAACAGCTGACAGGAGTTCTTTAAGCTGATTCAGTCTCACCTTAAAGTTGTGGACTTTCTCAGATTTGGGCGTCCGGTCACTCTCCTTCAGCGTTGCTCTGCGTACCAGTGAGGTGAGCTGTGAATAGGCGAATAGTTTAAGTGGCTGCCAGAAAGTGGCTGGAGGTTTCTGTGGCCCCATCCTCATCCCCAGAGCAGCCGCCAGAATATCCTCCTGATTGGCCTCTCGCTTGGCCTTCTGCACCAGGGACTTCTCTTCCTGATGAACCTCGTAGGAGTCTCTAGATGGCATTCTGCTGCTGCTGTTTCCCAAACCGGATGCTGGAACAAACCCAGTAGAAAAGTCCCCAAAAAAACCTCCTTGATGCTCAGAGCAAGTCTGTATCAAACAATACTACTTGCATTGTCCCAGTCAAACAGAGACATCACAGACAACAAACATATTTCTAAAAAGTCCCCTCCAAAAAAAGAAAAAAACACAGAGAAAAATAGTGGTCCTTATTAAATCCTCTCACAGCAATGACTGTGGATCAAGTGGAGCCTCTGTAGTAGGAGTGCCAGGTTTTTATACAAAAGAGGTGCAGCCCTGGGTGCTCATGTGCTTCTCTGGGAATGTGTATGCAGATGAGCTGAGTGGCTGCGCTAATCCTCTCCTCCCTGTGCAGAGCTGATATTCTCCCTGGAACAGAGACAGCACAGTGTTGTGTAAGGAGGATGCTGTTGGGGCAGTCAGAGCGAGGGGGAGGAGTACAGGGGGTGGACCCTGTAGCAGTCACAGCAGATTAAATGGATCCCACCAGCCAATCGCAGCATGGAGACACTGGCTTTATAGTAGCTACTACCCCGCCCCCCACACGACCATCCCCATCTGATAACCAAGCAGGGGGAGCCCGGTTGGGATGAAATGAGAGTGGGATGATAATGAGCGATGAATGAGTCATGCATCAAGAGTGGGCTGCAGCCGGAACAACTTACGACGGCAGTGGGCCGTTGGAGTGGGAAGCTATTTTCAAAATCGTGTTGCCACAGAAACTGGTCATGGCTGGGACCACAAAGAGCAGGAACACAAAGGCTCAGAGCGCGCGGGCAATACATGAGGTCATTGATGTTGACGCACATTTTCATACGTAAAGTGATGCTCTGGCTTTCGTTCAGATACAATATATTTCATATTCAGCTTTATTTGGATTAAAAGGCAGCAAAGATCAAAAGATGAAATGAATAAATAAAGGGCAAAGGAGCTACTAGGTAAGAGCAGCGTTATTAAAATGGCACATTGCATTTTAATCAAACCATCCATGATGAAAAAGCTTTGAAATAAACTCTTTTATACATTTATTCACCAACAGTTTAAAATCACTTCCCACTGCTCTACGTGAGAAAGATATTCGTTTTTTTATGGCTTTTGGTTGGATTTTTTGTGTGAAACACTTTGTATTGCTTTTGTGTATGAATCATGTTTTCTTGTTCGCATTGCCTTAACCAATAAACAACTAAGCATTCCTATTAAATAATCATAAAAGGAATTTTATATTTCATACATTGACATTCAGTTCTATGATTTGTATAGTAGATCAATATTCACTGGTACCAGCAATTAATTCCATCCTTTTCACATCATGATGAAATATACAATACAGAATTTAAAAACACATGTCTGTACGTGATCTGGAAGTCAGGAGCTCTCTCTGTCTGTGCAGTCTTTGTGTGAGTGTTCAGCTCCTTGGGGTTCACAGTAACTGAGCATTGTGTTATGTGCATTTGCAAATGAAGTATCAAATATAGCAGCGCAATAGTAGTGATGTGGGAGAAAGGGAGAGAGAAAAGTGATTTACACTTCCAAGTCCAATGCGATAATGCTCCCACGTCTCAGGGCCCAATTTAGACTCAGCTGTTAAAGTGCAACTTTCTCACCTTTGTGCGAACACAGCTGGAGAGGAAGTGACTGTACAGACTTGACTTGCCATCAGATATCAATGAGGACTGCTGTTAGCTACATTGCTGCCCGAACCTCGGCACCTGCGGTATCGGTATGAGGGCATGAGCAGTGGCGGGGAGCAGAAGAAGGGCTTTGAGGATCAGCCTACTTATGTAGAATGGCATCCCAAACTGCGGCGTCTGACAGGAACATGAAAGATGGGGAAACAGAGGAAGCTTCCAGTGCATCGTTCCTCTCTGGTGCTCAGTGGAAGTCTCGACACAGGAGGGCACCTGAGAGTGGGAGAGATAAAAGACAATAAGAGCCTTTCATATGCACCAGTTCATCCTCTCAGACCCGGAGCACTTAAGAGGGTTTCTGCAGCAGCCTAATTGTGTTGCCTGCTGTTAAGTGCAGAATGAGCGTCTGACTCCCAGGATGTGGTTCACTTTGAACGCAGCTCTAATTGACACTGATTGATTTGCTTGTTTCCCAAACATGTCCAGAGATGGGACTCTCGAGGATGGATGCACACAGAGCTGTATCTTTTACATCTCTGTAATGTCCATCTGTGTCCAGCCTGGACATCTGAGCTTTATCCGACTTTCTTCATCCTGCAACACGTAGGATTTTTGCTATTTTTTTTAAATGTTGCTGTTAAACAAGTGGATTCTGATCCGACCCAGAAACCAGCACAATCTCAAACTTTCACATTCTTTATTTAAACTTCTTTGTTTTTTACCTCACTTCCTCCCACACTCTTTTTAAGCCATTAAGCTGCAAGATTGTGAAGATTGTGCTGACTATTTGTGTGGGGTACGAGGGGTTGTTACATCCGGAAATGTTCCTCTAATGCACAGTTGACCCAGCACAGACATGATCGTCCATTAAGAGGACCTTGGTATCCGCTCCTGTGATCTGATTGCGAACTCTGAGCGCTACGATTTCTATCTCAGCCTCTCTCACATAACACACTTTGTTTGAGTTATATAACACCATAAAAATTCACAGCTAAGGAAAACCTTTAAAAAAGAAGTTTTCATGATGTACAAGGATTTGAATCAATGTAAAACACTACTGATTCAGGGACTTCATCTCTTTGGCAAAGCAGCAATTCATTAAATTACATAAGGTTACATAAGCAGAAACCGGAGCATGAACCCGAGAGTGGGAGCAAAGAGATCATGATAAACTCAAAGAATATAGAGGACTGATGTCAGAGACTGGGAGCCCGGAACACTGAGAGCTTTCAGCGGAGCTACATGCCATAATGTGTGAAATGAAATGGCCACAACATATTTGAATCTTGTCATGCTTGCGGCAACACTTCTACAGTCTGTTATTATTTAAAATGCAGCATAAAATACGTAAACACACATTCATTATACAGTCGTTCGATAAGGGCATATGGAGGTAAGAGCACAATGTGAATCAAGGATTCAGAAAGGCTACATATGGGTTGAACCACCAGGAAATACCACATATGCATAAGATGCGGTGCAAATTGCTGCGGTTTTGCTGCGCTTGCAAGAAACCTGGAGCAAATGGCATTACAGTTATCGGTGCAAATAGATTACCTGTATGTAGCTGGGGGAGTCTGTGCTTTGACAGTGATGTATGGCGGCTTGCTATCGGGGTTTGCTATTCAGGCGGCAAGGTCGTCATGGCTGCATTTTAGACTGTGGATTTATCGCAGTCTGTGATTTTGCTCTCGCAGAAGCAAAATCCTGCATGAACACAAAGCAGTGGTTAGATCTGTGCCACCTGTATCTTTTTAAAAATCCATTCAAGTAGAGGAATGTTTCACTCCCTCACGGAACCAGCCCTGAAAGATGTACGGTATAACTGTAGTATTAATAGTAAAGTCTCAAAGGGAACATGTAGATTGTAAACAAAAGCGCTGCTTTCGGCAGCGGGATTATCATCATGTCCTGCCTCCTGCATGCTCGACCCAGAGAATGTCGTGGAAATGTTTCTGTTGCGTTCCACATTGGTGAAAGGCAAACTCAGGACGCAATTTCGTGGACATTTTCTGGTGTTCATGTCCGAAAACAGCTTTGGGTCATCACGTCGCTGCTGTCCCCACCTCACATTCATGATGGACGACACAACTACAACGAGACTTTACATTGAACTGAACCGATGGTAGAAAGAAAGAAAATAAAGGAGCACAGATCCCCACTGTGCTTGCAGTACTAGATAATAGTCAATTAAATGTATCTATTTTTTTCATCATGAATTAATGGTGGACCTATAACAAATCCTAACCTGATAGTTACAGACAGTCAGGTACAAATAATGCCTTTAATCCTATCTAAAGAAACAATTTGGTTAGGATGAAGCCATTTACTTGAGGATAGCCTACATTTATAAAGAATGACTGTATTATATGGAATGATAAATGGTTGTGGTGAAGAATAATTAAAAGGCTTGAGTGTTCCTTTATCTGTGTGTGATTCTGTGGAGAGCAGTTTCCCCCCAACAACAGCGTGAATACCAGCTTGATGAACGACTCATTGTTCATCAGATATTTTGGCAACACGGTGAAGACAACAGGAAGAAGTGAAATATTCATTCAGTCCTTGTGAACGGCGGCGCAGGGGGAAACCAAGAGCTTGAGTTTGTTTAATTTGCAGCAACAAAGTATTTCACTTACAAGGTATTCCTTAAAGGATTAGTCCAACATTTTGGGTAATTTTTGTTTTCTTTCGCTCCAAGACTGAAAGGAGTAAATCTGCATCAATCTCGTACTTGTAAATTATACTGCGTTCACATATTATGGGATGGTAGAGAACAATTTCTGTGTTAACAACACACTGTCGGGCGAATCAAGATGGTTGAATGAAGAAAAGGTATTTTTTTGTTCCAACGATTCTCCTGAAATTTCCTGGTTCAAATAAATCTTGTTAAATTATATAAATCTATCTGGTGGCATAATCTTTTGAGATTCATTTTGTATTTATTGCCAATTGATACATTTAAAAACACACAAAAAAATGTATATGTTATCCACAAACGTTGAATCACATTATGTGCCAGCAGGTCTGTGAAGGTGTACTAATGTTTTATTTATGCATTAAAAAGCTCCCTGTGCGAACAACCACAGTGGGAATATCTGAATACAGAACATCACACGCTGTTCATAGAACAGATATGTCAGAGCTGCTGCAGTATATATATATATATATATATATATATATATATATATATATATATATTCACTCTTATGTAACGGTACCTTACTCCTACACATCCCTGGAGAGACAAAGGCTGAGCCCTGCAGCTTCCTAAAGGACGCAGAGTCTTCATGATCAGCCCTTACACAATCAACTCTGCTCATGCAGTATGAATAACAGGCACAGGGTCAGAGGTCATCTCTCTTCTCATCACATAGGAATCATGAGACTTTGACAAATTTTGCACAGAGGAACATTTACACTTTGTAAAAAAAACAAGCTCAGCAGCCGGGACTGGATTTCCCTGCTGAACCCCTAGTAACATTTCCAGAACATGTGAGCCCATGTGAGCAGCAGCAGGAAAACCTGAAGACGCAGGGCAAGCGAGCGGCCGCTCTTTGTTCTTCAATGCTTTTTAGGTCTACGAGATTTTCAGAATCCGAAATCCTTTATTGATCCTGGCTGGAAAATGTCTTTGTTATTTCAAAGTGTTATTTTGAGTGGACTGCAGAGAGGCCTGACCTCAACCACATCCAGCTACTCTACGTTGAACTGGGACGGCAACTGTGCCAGGGGAGCTCACTGGTGAGGAGAATGTAAATTTAAGCAGTAGGGTTATAGTATTAGCATCTACTACTTTGTCCCTCAGTTTTGAACGTTGGTATAGACACATTGAAGACTAAAAAGAAAGTGTTTGTGTCTTTGAACTTGTTATAGTACAAATATATGGACAAACAGTATAGAAATACAATACCCCTGTAGCTCTGTTTCTCAGTGTGTGCAGACAGGAGGCCCAGAGTCGCATCTTAGCAGCAGGGCTCGACTTAGTGATCAGTAATCTGGTCACTGTCTGCTCCGGCTGAAGAAGAGGACACACACCTGTGGAGCGTTGGCCATATTGTATCTTCTTATGTTTCACTCGCTGCAGGAGAACAACATCTGTTGCGAGTGCCGTGTTCCCATGAGAACAATGTTTCTGAGCCGGTGGACTTCTTTTATACACCGCTGCTTATCTTACCGACTGAAATTAGCTGACTAGTCCCAGGAGGAGGCAATGTTAATAGAAATTTTAGAGGCACTGATGCATGAATGATGTGATTAGTGCACTTAGAAATGCTCTTCACTGAAAACACATTGCTTTTCTGAGGAAGACGTTGCATTTAAAGCGTATGTATGTTCAAAGTCACTTTTGCAAACAATGCAAGATGTCCAGGGAGGACAGAATAAAAATCATCACAAATAGTACAAAGAAGATAGTCTAGTTATCTAACATTGCAGCATAGAGCTCTCCAAAGCTGTGGCGGAGTAGCCTGCGACCCTAATCATCCCTGGAAATATTCAGGGCTCAGCTCATTAAAATGCCTGACAATTTCAGCAGTGTGAACACTTCTGCAAAGAATGACAGAGTTCTTTGGTTATAAGGAAGGAGATAGTCTCTCTATTCTCATCATGAAGTTGCCCTTTTGACAATGGCTGATGTCAAACCACTCCTCTTCTTTATGCTCAAATACAATAATTGTTTTGCATGACTATGAGGACCAAATAATTTGTCTTTGAGCTCAATGTAGTTTCACCACCTGAGGAGACGACTACATTGAGCTGAAACCAGTCACCTACGTAGTTTCTTCCCAGTAATCACTCGAAAATTAACACCATGAATGTGTTATCATGATAATGAGATCACACATCACTCTCTTTCACAGACTTTTCACACACTGATTGCACACTTATGTTTTCATATCGACAGCTATAACGGCCAAACATATCAAAGAGGGTTTTTCATTACTTATTACTTACTTATCTTCATTTATTTATTTTTAAACGTGCTACCAAAGTCAAACTAACTGTATTTATTTTTATAGCAGTATTGTGGTATCATGGCAGGTGGCAAAGGCAGAATGACTGACACTGATTGCTGCACGGACAACAAGCTGGCAGATAGAAATGCATATGAATTTATATTTGTTCATAACAAGGCTTTTGGCCCGGGGCGGTTTTCAAATCAACGGCCCATGAATATCAAATCATTGAAAATTACGCAGAGCAGAGACATTGGTGGACATCTGGTCCACCGGTGTCTGAGGATGATGCTCTCCCCATGCCGCCTGCTTGTTAGCATATCAAAGTCTTTCAAAGACCAGGATGCATTTCTCAAACAGAAGGAGAAAAGTGATCAGTTTTCAAAGCAGAGACTGAAAAACAGGAACAATAACCTGAATAAAAAAAGGTAAATTGGGAAAACTTCCTTCTGGCTGAGCATTTTTAGTCCATAATTATTTATTTTTTTTACATAATATCCAGAAGGAGACATTACACAAGCAGGGAGCTACTGGGTTTCATCTGCCAGGATTTTCCTACAGAGCTGCTCTATTTTTTAACTGCTGAGGTTGAACTCCGCTGAACTTGTATCCACTATCTGAATAAAAATAAAACGTTGTTCAAATACGTCATCTCTTTCTGCGCTGTTATGCAAAGACAATGCCGCTCATTGTCCACACGCCGCCTCGCTTGCAAGCCTCTGGCTGGTTGTGTGTTTCAGGGAGCTGCATTTTCCCCTGGAGGCCTGTCTCTGAAGAGTCAGAGGGTTACTTCACCATCCTCTGTATCAAAAACAACTTTGAACAACAAATTCATGACGGACCAGTGAAGTGGATGATCTATGATGAAAGTTCTATGTACAGTAAATAAACAATGGTCTACTGTTATGTATTTCAGTTTGGGCTAATTTTTTTATGTGTCCAGCCTTGTACATTTATATGAGCTGTGACTGATGTGCTCCTGGTGTTTTTTTGAGTTTTCACCTATAGCCATATAACATGCAAAATAGAGACACTGTATTTTCCTTTTCCTTGAAAATGTCCCTGAGCTGTGTGTTCTGTTTCATGCATATTCCCCCATGTCACAGCCGAGAGAACAGTGGCACACGGCAGAGTTCACTGAGCAGGCTGGCAGTCTACACGAGGCGAGACTTATGAGGAGGACGGAATGATTGTGGTTTGAGTCGCCCCCTAATTCCCCTTTATTGCTTTCCTGACCAGGGAATAGTGGTGAACTGCAATTTTAGATTTGACACGCTGCAGAAAGGCATTAGCTGTGTTTGCACTGAAACATACATGTAATGAAAAGGGTGAAAATATCACCACATGTCTCGGCTGATCAATATCTGTCACGGCTTTTGTACACCAGAGCTGCATGTTTACAGACGGATGAGTGTGTCACTATAACACAACAGTCACTCAAAGGAATTTTGTTAACAGTTTTTTTTACAAGAAATTATACAATTTGAATGTTTCTTATATTTTCTGTCTATTTGAGATGAAATATATCAACTGTTTAGTGGTCAATAGTGACAAATTGCTTATCAGAAAAATGAAATAATAAAATGAAACATTTACTGTTAAATGTTTCATAAACAAAGTTAAACTTCCACTATCATCACTCATGGTAATCAGATGTTTTGGTTTACCAATAGTTTAAAATATGTGGTCAATTCTCTTTGATGGTATATTCAAGTACAGTCAGTACTAGTTTGATTTGCCCTGGTTTGGAATTTCTTCCTGCACACAAATACAATGGTGGAGGATAATAAAATGAAAAATGACATTCGAAATAATCAAAAAAATTACGAGGCACATAATTTATATGTAAAAAAATGTCAGTGCTATGGCTGCCACATACAGACTGATCCTCTTTTGAGTTGCATTGGAGATATAAACTTCGGACAGGAACGAACATCTGAAAACCTTGACAAACAAAAGCGAAACTGTTTGCATGGCAAGATATCATCAAGCTAACCTTTATCTGTCTGAGCCCGAACCTGTGGTGCGTCATGTTATAAAAGTCCTCATAACATTTGATCAGTTTGTGCAACTTACGGTTTGTTATGAGCGGAAGCTAACACTTGCGTCGTTCCAGGCTTCCGTGCGGCCGTGGCCCTTTCAGAAGATTTGAAGCGCGGCCTGGAACTTCAGTGTCTTTTCGGAGACTTTGTACAACATGTCCATGATGATAAATCCAACATTTAATGACTTTGATGATCATTTTATCCCGTCTTCCAAGACGTAAAAGGCTCCTGTTGTTGTTAGCAGACTTCTACCGTTCATTTTAGATCCATTTGACCAATCAGAGGCCTTGTTACAGATTTGTACCAATCAGACGCTGTGTTGTCGATTGGTTCGAAAAAAACAAAGATTTTACACTAAAAACAGGACCTCTCACTCCTCCTGTTTACTCCTACTACTAATACTGACACTCCTCTGTGTCACTGCAGACAGGAACTGCTTTGCAGAATGGCACAAGTGACTTTTTGGGTTGAAAAATCAAAGGACTTTTGGATTTCTGGATTGTTTTACCTTATAACCCAGGCTTCAAAGAACAGCTTTCAAGAGGGAAAAATCTTCATCATTGTTGTTTTGTGTGTCGTTAAAATGAATGTCTGTGAGATTAAATTTCCGTTTTGTTTCTTCTTTTGTCTTTATGGTCATATAACTATTTAAACATTCATGTGATATCACTGAAGCATACATATAGCATGCTTATAGCCTAGGTTGTCCTGTCCTGAAACAAAAGATGGATATAACTTGACTGTGCATTACAGGGTTGAGGTTTGACAACCATTATTACACCAGGTGACGCGGCGGACCATAAATTGGGCTTAGGGTTTAGGGGGTTAACATGCCAAATGCTCTGACATAAAGTAATTATATTTGTTTCAATGTACATTTCACATACATCGATTAAATAAAGCGTGATGTTTGTGTATCTCTGTGACACATAAAAGAGAACACAAGTACCTGCTACTGAACCATCAGTGTGAGGTTAGAATAAGAGATCTTCTAGAAATCATTCAGAGATCACATTGGACTTCAAAGCAATTATTTTTTTTTAAATCCCTGGAAGCCCGTTTTTAAGCACAAACAGTAATTAGCCGTCACTTCATTTAATGCGTGAATGTTAAAACAGTGATTAGCTCGTCTTTGTTGTCTTGATTAATTCATTCACCGCCATGAAAGCAAGCAGCTGCAAGTCTGCTAATCAGCGGCAGCAATCATCACAACATGGCAATCTTCACGACTGTGCGGTGCGAGGGAGAGATATCATTGTGTACAATACTGTACCGATCACGACTCCAGGACCAGACCATGTCCGCAATCTGGACGTAGCTGGGAATTTTTCAAAGTTGAATTATAACAAATATCATGATTCAATGTATTTCTCTGTTTCACAGCAACGGAGATCGTCTCTTTGTTGCGCTCACATTTTAATTGTGGCTGTCGTGCTAGAGATTGTACTGTGCTCTTAAACATTTCATGTTCAATACAGATGAATAATGGGTCAAATTAACAAAGAAGGAGGTGAAAATGTAAAATTTCCCTCACTCCTTCTAATAAACAGATTCCTTAGAACCAATCCGACTGTTTCTGACAGTGTGTAAAATATTATTGTAAACAACTAAATTGTGCATGACTAAACATTTTCCCTCTTTATATTGTATGATCTAAATTAAAAAGCTGAAACGATACACACATTTGCTCTCATCAATATGACAGTAATATGACAGTGGATCAGTGGCAACCTCCATATTCCCCATGTCCAAATTTTAAAATGAAGCAAAGCCCTGCAATACCAAACTGCCACGCAAAACCAGTGATAATAATAATTTTGAATTTTAGGCCAACATCACTCAAACGAAAGTAAACAAAGTGTTTGTTGGGGACTGTTTTCGGCTGCAGATTAATATTTGTTTGGTGAGGATATGTGTGTGACTGACTCATTGGATGAAACATCATGTTTAAGATGCACAAACAAAAAATATTGGAAAAAATGTATTCATTGTTGGTTTTAATCTCCTCCTGTGGTTTGTTGAGGGGAAAGAGCTAAATGTAAAGAATGTCACCTGATATATTCTTTAAAATTGCTGATTATATAAACACACAGTCCGTCACACAGTTCAGTGTTTGACTGCACAGCTTTCTCAACAGCTGGAACAGCCGGGCAGGGGAGTTTATTTTGTCTCTGTGGGCCCGTCAGACAGGGCCGGTCCTCGTTTCACCTCGATAATGTCAGCATGAGAAGCATGAGACAGACTTTAATATTGCAAATAAAAAGCAATGACCTCATAGTCCCTGGTGTCATCTGATAAACCACAGTAATTACACTGCCCTTCATGTGTGATGAGAAGTGCCCTCATTAGCTCGGCACCGCTCTCAAACATTTGATAGTTAAATCGCGGGTTAGCAGCCCCCTCTGTAATCCCATTAGCTTCATCAAGCCCGGCCCCATGGAGGAAATGTGTGTGAGACCATGCAGGACCTCGCTGAGACAGAACTAATTCTGTCAAATTGTGTGCATCTTGAACAAATTCTTTTTTTTAAAGTCCACATAAGGATTTCTGAAATCCACGCCAGAGCGAGGCTGCGTTTAAACCCATTTAGTAGATTAATGGAAATCCCATTAAAGGGTGACCGACTTGAGTTAGTGCTGTAGAAATTAAAAGATACAGCTGTTGTGACAAAAATGGACTTAGCTCATCTTTCATGGCTCATGGTGAAAATAAAAATGCAGCCGCACTGTGAAGAGAGAATGTACAGCAGAGTTCAACATATCCATTGCGGTAATTGATGAAAAGAACTGATTTATTAACTTCATAAAAACAATTTAGTGGAAAATGAGATAACAGAGATGGCTGTTGGACTGATGATCCAACAGGACAGAACAATTCAAGACTTCACCTCGGATGATGGACATTTTTCAACACATGATTAATGGAGTATTCGGTAGACTTAATCAATAATGAGAATAATCACTAGTTAAAGCCCTAATCAGCAACAAACCATGTGAAGGGCATATCTCATAATGCAGAAGGTTAACAGTTAAATGGTGTGACCGACTTCTAGTTGCGTTGTTGTTTTTGGTCAAACTGATGTTTTCAATTGACCAATAATTTAGTGAGATAAAAATCCTTTCATGTGACCAGACAATAAAATGTTCCGTTGCTTGGGCTTGTTTTTACTTATGCCTGAGTTATTACAAACTGAAGATCAACTGTGAGAAAATGAGGATTCTATCACAGTAACCGCCGACCGCAAGAATGTGCTCGGAGCCAGCTCAACAAAAGCCCGGTACAATCCGCACAATATGGCCCACCGTGAAATGATCGACGGTGTAATGAAGGAGCTAATGAGGGGGATCAAGATCACCGCAGCGCCGATAAATCAACACAACTGTGCCTGCAATGATACAGGAGCAATCAGTAACACTGGTCAGTGCACAGGGAGCAGAGGGGGGAGGGGCGAGGGGCGGAGGGGGAGGGGCGACAGGCGGGGACCCGACACTGTAATGGCGAGTCAATGTCAAGTGCACATTGATTATGTTTTATGGCTTTTGAAAGAGCACAGCTTCATTTGCTTTTTTTTTTTTTTCTCATGCGCAACCATGAAATAATTCAGTAAATAACTGAATGAATGAATACACACACACTTAATAAGGATTCCAGCTGACACCTCTTTGGATAAAATCAATGTTCAGATTCCCGCTGCAGTGTCCGACGATCGATGAGGCTTCGCGCCGACCGGCGCTTGGTGAAGAGGATTCCCTCGCGTGAGCATGTTGAAGCAAAAGGTCAATCAACACGCCGGTCGAGAGACAGGCACCTTGACAGCACATTTTGAAATCATTTGAAAATAAATTGTGCTCACGCCGAGATCAGAAGACAGTCCCTCTGCCGCTGTTGTACGCGTGGATCGATATGTATGAATGATGAATTAGAAACAAACATCAAGACAGTTTCGACTTCGAATTCTGTCAAGGAGGAGGAGAGTGAGACGCCAGCGGAGAAGAAGACACCGGCGTCGGTGTCTTTGGTCAAGAACAAAAGACTTGTAACAAAAGCCGAGAACGTGTGAAGTGAGGCTGTGAAGTGTTTTTGACAAGTCTTTCTCCACCAAAACCTTGGATGTGTCCGTCCATCTCTCAGATCTTATCCTACCTGGTCTCTGGCTCTTAAGGCTTCATCCACACTACTACTGTCTCTCCGTCCAGTCGAGAGTTCTTGCTCCATATCAGAGGAAACATCCGTCCACACACACCTGAAAGCGCATATCATGTGTCCAAATTGGGGTTTTTACAGTTGCCATGGGCTGCAGGCGTTGAGTTATCCTTGATGCTACTGCTGCTGCTAGTTAATGACAAGAGCCAGAAAACGAAGTGGGATTTTCGGTGCACATACTTCTTTCTTGTCCTTCGTTATCTCCACGGTGGTGACGACAACTTCCACAGGAGCTCTGAGGAAAAAAGTATCTGCGTCCTTACCTGCGTCTTTACGAGTCACCAAACAGTAATGATACCACCTGGAACCACTAGGGGCACACAAGTTGTCTGTCTAGAGAAAAATGATCTCACCGCTTTTTTCCAGCAAACAGTAAATAGACAGAATAAATGAAGGAATAAGTAAACAGAGTTATGCTCGATTTGACCTGCATGTGCGGCCTTGTATCATCGGCACAGCCCACCATAAAACATTGATAACAAAATGAGCAAATGCACATGGGAACGATCGGGTAATAGCGCAAGACCCTCACGTACGGTAATAGATCAACTGCAGACCTTGATGCATACTGATGTCGGGAGGAGACATCCCGGAGCCTCCAGACGCACCAGGGAGCCCTGGTGCCCCGGAGAAGGATCGGCAATGTCATGCACACTCCACGCATGTGGACGACGGGCCCACTGGGGATTTGACTCCTCTGAGCTAATACTCCCCGATAATGCTATTAAATAGATGCACATCCCTGGTGGCAGAGCCTGATGCCACCAAACAGGCACCCTCCAATCAAGAGGAAGAGCAGACAGACTCCGTGCGACAGTGCGTTGTGGTTGCCGACTGAAAATAATAGCGCTTATCAGTATTTGTAGAAATAAGTTATTATATCTCATCAAGACTTCAATTAAATGCCCTGGCCACGTGTGAAAGAAATATTAGATGCCTTGAATTTGAATGACAAAAGAGGCCATCTTGCAGCGTGCTGCAGGCAGCTTTGTGCCCCATGTTTGGTTTGGGACACGACCAGTGTATTTACATAATCGGAATTAAATGTAAATCAAGCTGTTTCATCTCCGTCTCCCTGGATTTGAGGGGTTAAAGCCTGTGCTCAAAAACAGCGCCCCTCGGCAGGGGGAAAAGAGTTGCCATTGTTGAGAAATCTGGAGCGAAAGGCCCCGGAGCGTCTTCTTTTCAGCGAACCTCTGCGTTTTTCAAGTTTACCCCCGGATGCCCCCTGAAGGAAAGAGGGTCGCCAGTTTGTATTTATGATACTATTCACGTAAATGAGGCAGTTTGGCCTTAATCCTTTGCCTAATTAAGTGCCAGTCTGCTGAGGGCAGGCTGCTAAGAGCCAACGCGTAATACCTGTCGAATTATGGGAACAGCTGGAGCAGCCTGTCTGTCAGCAGATCAGCTCCACGTTATTATCCTGCTCATTTATCGAGAGGCTACAACCGGGAGACTCCCAACTACTTTGGTGCGATGGCCATTTTTGTTTCTGTTGCCATTCTTTCCCAATTAGTCTCTGCTGGAAGTGAAGGTTCCGTGTGTGTGGCTGATAATTTGGTGAAATATGGAGTCTGCTTCTGGGGAAACAAGGAAATTCATCGATGGTCACGTCAATTTCATAAACACAGTGTGTTTGTGGATCATGTTCGCCACTGCTGTCAGTTTGAAAGCTTCTCTTTCCTGCTGCATTCGCCGGAAAAAGGAGACACCGCTAAACACCATATGCATTCATTAATGAAAAACCTCATGAAATTAACATTAAAATCATTATGGAATGAATAATGAACAATACAGAGCTGTTTGCCAGGGGGAATTCAATTAATCCAACAATTAAATCCAATAGCCTGCACATGGAGGAGAAAAGGAATGAAAGTGATCACGGTGGTGGTGGTGCCCTCTTTCTTTCCTCCCTGCTCTGATTTAACTTCAAAGAAGCAGAGTCGAACTGTAGCATCCTCCGGTTCCAGCTTCTTCTTTTGGTACGTATAGCATCGAGCCAAAAGGGTTTGCTATTCGCCAACACTGTGACCTACATAGTAACATTTACAATTCTCCCCTCTGTGATCAGCAGCTAATCAAGGCTGCCCTACTTTGGCACTGTCGGGGGCCGCTGGTGTGTTGGCAGGGGAATATTTATTTATGTACAAACACACAACTGAGAAAATTACTCCAAATTTGTTTGTTGACTCTACAAAACAAACAAACATAACAGTTGAACTATATGTGAAGAAGTGTCCATTCTGATGTGGTCTGTCTGAGTGAATCTGAAGTTTTTTTTTCTCATCAGTCGATCGAAAGTGTTAATTCTATGCGATTCCTCAAAATGCTTCAATAATTCATGTTGTGTTTCTGTAAATAACAGATGCACCAAGTCAGAGACTTGCAGGTGAGGTGTAGGTTTGGATGCATCGCCACCTGCTGGAAACCTAAAGCTGGTGCTGCTGGATTCATCAGAAACATGTTCAGCTGTGAGTTTTACATTTTTGTCTGTGTTGACATAATGTGTAACAATCAGCACTATCATACAGTAAACGTATTAAATGTCAAACAGCAATCCATAAAACAAGTGTTGGAAAGTAACTAAGTACATTTACCCAAGTATTTTACATAAGTACAACTATTAGTTACTTTATACTTCTGCTTTGCTCCATTTCTAGAAAATGTCGTACTTTTTCTACTATGCATTTATTTGACAGCTGTATTAACTAGTTTCCAGATTAATAAATATATTGATTATTAATTAGAATATCCAGTATTTAAGAGTATTTTTTTCTTTTACATTGTGATAGTTTTACTTTCCCAAGTGTATTTTCTGGATGGGAAATAAATAACAGACACAGTTCTTAATATTAGTGTAAAAATATATATTCATGAATCACTTCATACAACTGATCTACTGAGCCACACATCCATAATACAGCATCAGTAATTATGTGTAGTTACTGTATAATAGCTAAGGTGTCAGGATGAATTAAAACCATCTAGTTCGGATGCTGAAACTGTTGTGACGTGTGTGAGAAATTATTATTTTTAGATAGTTTTCAACAAAGTACAAATTTACAAGACATATGATCATCACAAAAACTTCCACAAGGTGGCAGAATACACCACAAGAAATGTTTTCCTTCACCAGCAACATGATTGGTCAGTTCAGCACCTCAGTTCTTATCAATACACAGAGGGCTCATGTGGAATTTACAGTACAATTATTGTTTTTTTTTAAAGAAATGTAATTTAATAAAATTGTGTTCATTTATTTTTTCCACAACTTAAAACATTTGCACATTTCACTCAATCTGTAGTTTACACATGAAATCAGCCTTGATCATTAAATGGAGCCAAATTGGATTTTAAAGAGATATTAAAGGTTTATTATAACAACTTTTCAAGTCATATTTTCATACAGAAACTTTCACAAATTACAAGTACAGTTTCAACACAGTATCACAGCAGTTAACCCAAGTAAATTTAAGAAAAAAACTAAACGCTTTCAGAAACTTAGAGCCACCAACTCCAGTTGAAACAACTTGTTTAATGATATTTATCTGACGGAGACGTTACTGGACAGTTAAATTCTCGCAGAGAATTGTTATCTCATGCAGATAGCACATGACGGTAGATTTCAAATAAAAACATTAAGAAAACAATGTGTAAGCTTCTTGTAAAACTACACAGTAGTAAGCCCGAACAGACTAAGAGAAAAGGCAAATCGACTTCACGCTGTAATTTGCTTCCTATACAATTATTTCAATGATGAAACGTTCACAATCCTTACAAAGCAGTCGTAGTAGTCATGTTAGTATAATATACATGATGTGATTCCAGTCCACATCTGAATCCATTATGATACCGAGCCAGAGAGGCCGATCCTAATGATGGAAAGAGTCCAAAGGTCAGTATTTTTAACACGTGATTAACAGAGCTCAGCTACTGAATCCAGACTATCCTGTTAAAAAAGACACAGAGTACATAACACCTTGAAAGATCAATGTACTATTAATGTGATTTACAGTGTTTTCTAAAAATGTCATCTAGAATTGCGATCATGAAAACAGCAGAATGTCCTTTAGTGTTCCGCATCAGACACTGAAGGCAAAAAACAGTCACATATAAAAGCAAAGACGGTTCACAAAAGCAGATCTCCTCTACTCAGTAATCATGTTTACGAGAGTCTCAGTCTGAGAAGACGGCAATCAACTCAAAGGTACAGAAGTCATTTATAGAAAAACATTGATGGCACTGAATGAAGTCAACATCACCATGATTGAGTAATGGAAAAATGTACTGCAATCCTACAATCATTGCTTCATGAACAATCAGTCTACAGACGAAATGTCAATGAAATAAACATTATTAAACTGCCCGACCTCCTTGAGACTATTTTACAAGCAGAGGTGAGCTCGAACATTCAAACTGCACAATAAGACGACGACTGATCTCACTAAACATTGAATCATTCATTTACATTTGTGTCACTTGGCGGCATTAAAATCTACTTCCAAAAAGCTGCCAGTACCTAACGTGTGGACTTTCAAACCCCCCAAACAAGATAAACCCACTATTCTCTCAAAATGTGCAAAATGGAAAAAGTAACTATATACATAAATAAAAAAGTGACTGCTCTTTCTGAAACTACATCATAAAGATAGTGTCTTTATGTCTTTTAGTCTTATAAAAGTCATGAAAAAAACACAAACTTGTTACAAATGAGCCACGACACACTTTGGTAAACTCTAACATTTACTGATCAACCGGTCAAATGGAAAAATATATGGGATTAATTAATAAATAACTCAAATACAAATACAAAAACATTTCAAATCCATTTGTGTTACATCTTACACCTAAAGTGCCCGTTCTTTTATCTTCATTGCATTTTTCAAAAAGCATTGCCTACGGAGGACAAAACAAAATCAATTTTAATAAATTCAGAACGGTCCAAACTGAAGCTGAGGGAGAACCATAGAGACAGACGGGGTCGCAGCGCTCCAGTGTCAGTGCTCCGCCACAGTTATGGACAATCAACTCCCTGAAGGCTGAGACTGGGTGGCGTCTCCCCGCGGCTCGCTCTCCTCTGTGCTGTGGTTTGATGTGATGATGGTGGCGGCGGCGCTGGACGGGGCGGAGATGGCGACGGTCGCGGAGGAGGAGCTGACCCCGTTGGAGGTGCTGATGGAGCTGTGCTGAATGGCCTCGTTCTGGGGGCTGCTGGGAACCGACATCTCCTCGCAGCTCTCGTCTTTGTCAGAGACTGAAAAAAAAAGAATAAACAGGAGTGTTCACCACGTGGGCAGCGAGCAAATCACGACAAAGTCTGGATTATCTAATGTTGCTGTTTCCTGCTGTTTTCATTAGGGGCTTTTTACCTGGTGTAATCCAGAAGGGCTCTGGAAAGCTTGGTCTGTACTGTTGGCCTAATCAGATGTAAAAGAGCTGTTTGCGTGTGGTACGAGCAAAAAGCGTTCCATTAATCCCCATAATGCTACTTCTGCACCCCTTCCTTTAATTAAAGCTCCAATGTCAATTTAAACCCACATCATAAGGGTGCGTTACATTCTGGGGCATGTGGCAGTGTTTCCCATCCCTAACCGCATTCTCATTTGTTTTTTGTTACCTTGCCAACTACTGCAGCGACAGATGATTACAGCACCTGATTTTAATGATGCTCACACTGGAGAGTCGGGAAGACTTGGAGTTGAAATGCCACCAGCTGTTAGGCAGTTGCATTGAATTAATTGGATCCGGGTTGGAGAAAAGAAAAAAGAAAAGAGAGAGAGAGACTCTACTCTCATGCTCTGTTTCATAAAGGAATAAAGGAGCACAGTGATAATTAATATTGCTAATGACACAAAGTCACTTGGTATGGCACTTTGTAATTAATGACCGGGACTCGTATTTGGAGTTTGTAAAATACAGATTCCATTACGAGAGGCAGCGACTAAAGATCGGGAGCTTCGTCTGCACCTCCTCACTGCACTTTGACCGCGTGATTTAGTGCAAGTGAATGTCAAAGCGCCGTAAACTCCCTTCGTGTTTTACCATGCAGAAGGTCAACCTCGGAATAAATCAGCTTGGAGGTTTTTTTCCATGTTCAAGTGAGCATTATTACTCCTAACGACATTAAGGGCCGACCCGCCGATACATAATAACACTCCGAAATCCTGGTTCCCCGGGCAGCCGGGGGGCTTCTCTCTGCTCTCTTGGTTTCTGACGTGGGGTCCGCTGCGAGCAGATGGACGGTCGAGTGTGCCAACTGAAAGCATGTCCTGGCTTGTTTGTGGGGCAGTCTGGGTAATTTCCTCCCACCTGCCATGGTTACGCCTGGTCAGGACGATGAAGGGTATTACTGGGTCTGGGGGCCAGTGCAGCCTTGTGGGATGTGTAACTCTCAGAAAGCGGAGAGTTTGATGAGGCGTTCGTGTGAGTCGGTGCCACGGATCAGTCAGAATGAAATAATGTGTTTTACTAATTAGAGAGATAGATTATTTCAGTGATTCCCAACCAGAGGCACTTGTACCCCAGGAGGGTACTTGTTCAGTTGACGGGGGGGAAGAGAGTGGAGGGGATCCAGATTTTGTTTTTTAAATATATATCTACATATCTACATAATGAGGCGGAGGTAAAACCTCCACACCGTGTTGTAAATGAAAAGCTGATCAAACTTACCTAAAAATCGACTGTTAAATTGTAAAATAAATGCTGTAATATCTACTTTTGTGCGACCAATAGTGTTAAAGAACGTCCAGTTTATGGTTACATGACAGGTGGTGTTGATGAAGGGGTATTTGACCTCGTCTGAAAGGATTGTGAGGGTACGTCAGACAAAGAAGGTCAGGAATACAGACCATATGGAGTTTTGGGAGCCAATGGCAATATTGGAGAATAAGAAAATTGGTCGATAAATATATATTAATTCCTTAGATGTCGTTATCAAACACTTGATAATTTAGAGTTTAACCATAAACGTATTACAACGTGTGAAGGGCTTATATTGGCCCACCGATATATCGGTCGGGCCATAGTTAGGAACATCTCCTTTCTAGCAGACTTTTCTTATAACTCTCAAGTTAGTTGGCTTGTCTAAAGTCTACCCCACCTGTCGTCATGAACCAGACTGATGAACTGGGCCTATTTGGATGAGGCTTGCAGTTTTTTTTTCCAAACTGCAAAAATAAAAAAAAAGGGCTCCAAATGTCATCCTTCACAAAGGTCTGGGAACACAGGACAGACGTCCTCAGCCAACGCATGAGAAGGACGATCCAATTCATCTGCAGCAGATCCTGCTAAAAACAATCGGGACGACACTAAATGAGACCCGGCTCCGGCGGAACACTTCCAGCCTGGAAGGCATCAGTCCCATAATGCGCATGACGTGTGTCAGTGGGACGGTTAGCAATAAGGGATGCATAATGAACCGCCTAGCTTGGTGGACATCCCCCCACGAGAACGCTCCGCAGTGCTGTCAAGCTCGCCGCTTTAATAGACTCATTTCAGAGGCAATCATTGTCAATACAAGTCAGCGGAGGTGTTTAGAGCACAGTGGAGGGGAAGCTTGTGGCGCACTTCTCCTCACCGCACACGAGCTCATCTGTGAGGGGAAGGTGAGTTATGACCAGAAAATCAGAATGACAAGAGCCACAGTCTCGGGGAAAACGAAGAAATATAGGCAACATAATTCTAAATGAGACCACGTACAGTTGCAGGCTGGCAACAGGAAATTTGAATAAAGAGGATGTGATGGGCAGAATCTTCTCCTATTTTCTAGAATCCATAAAGACGATTGCGGTGCGTATGGTCGAGACATTAAATGTTACATTTTAATTACAGTATGTGGGCGTTGCATCATTCACGGTAGATATTTAGCCTCATTTGACAAATGTATATTCAGGTGTCAAATGAAAACAATTACTTCCATGTGGTTAGCACCTGTGGCCTCACAAAACAACCAGGAAGAATGTGTCTGAAACAACGCTGCCTATAAATATCTGAACTTTTGGAACGTTTTTTTTTTTTTTTTTTTAAAGGGGGGATTTAATACGACAATAGCTCTTTCCACTGGGCCATAAGTAAGACGTGTCCTTCTCTTGGTTAGCTGGAGCTCATTTCAGGAGCATTTCACTGGAGGCCTCGGGCTGAGAATAATGGAGCATTACTCACTGTGATAGCCAGATTTCTTCTGCATGGCGGTTACAGGGCAATCTTTATGAGCCAGAAGAAGCTGCTTCAGCTGAGCCACTTCGTTTCTCAGCAGGGTGACTTCATTCTTTGGGAGAGAGGAGACACACAACGGCAGTGAATTAAATGGCCACTCCAGTATGACAAATTAAGACATGAAGACAAACAGACGACACCATCTCATAGTTCAGAACCCCTTTTTGTGGGAATAAATTATGATTCAGAAACTTTGGTCATGTAATTACAAAGGTTTTAACCTTTTGGACCTACATTTGGTACCAACAGTTACAAAAGAAAACGAATAACAATATATATTGACAATATTCTTTTACAAGTTAAGTTTTATTTTAAAGAACCAAAAATTGTGATGTATGTAAGTGTGGTGTAGAATGTTCCCCTCAGTACAAACATGTCAGCGCTCTCTGGTGGACAATCTATGAAACAATAGATATATTTCTACCATAACATCACTTTCTGCACAGGTCTTGTTATTTCTTGGCCAACATTCAAGCTGATACAGACGTATCTGCCAAGAGAAATAGGAAGTGCATGTGTCGGCTCACTGGAACTCAAAATAGGCAGCTACATTAAAGATGTTTTTGGCAGGAACTCCAGAAAATGTCAGGAAACCCGGTAGTTTGCGTTTCACATATGAAGAACGCGGCAGGAGAGCGTCCAAGTCAGACGCCTTCACACCAACAGGAACATTTCCGAAAACCTTCTGTAGCGTCTGTGTAGAGCATGCAGGAGGCAGGACGTGAAGATAATAACTCTGCGGAGAGCAGAGGATTTTTTTCTGTTTACAATCATGAACACACCCACTTGCTCAGTGTGAATTATCTGGAGAGTTTCCTGTTGTATTACCACATGGGCTCACTGACACTTTCTGGAAATTTTACTAGGAAAGGAAAAGCTCCGGAAAATGTCCGGAGCAACATTTGAGAACATTTGCGTTTTTAACATACAGCCCCTGCGGAATATCTCAGGAAAATGTCCAGACTGAAGTGTGAACACGATCCCAAAGAACACAAGAAACTAGAATGACACTTGTGGTTTTATGCCTTCCAGTCATTACATCCATGTCTGTCCAGACTTTATAATTTAATAAAAGGTATTGATTGCATTTGACCTAATAAGCAGAGGAATTCTTGTGTTAAGAAATCACATCGACCTTGATCTTTGACCATCCAATTATAATCATGTCAACATCAAAACTAAGAGGATGTTTGTGCCAGATGTAATGAAACCTCCCCGCATGCGTTCACAAAACGTGAGGTCACAGCGACTTTGACTTTTGACCACAACAATCTAATCAGTTCATCTTTGAGCCCAAGTGAACATTTGTGCCAAATTTGAAGAAACTCCGTGAAAGCAATGATCACATTGAAGAGGCCCCAAAAAAACAAACATATTACAGGAAATCCCAGGGACTTTGATGTTTGTCCACCACCGTTTCTGCCATATTTGAAGAAATTCCCACACGGCATTCCGAAGATATCGCATTCACAAGATGAGACGTATCATCAAAGACAGACAAACTGAAAAACTTACGCCTCCGGCTACGACTGTACCAGCGACTGTACCGGCGCGGAGGCACAAGAATAAATCCTCAAACCTGCTCAGACTGTACCTGTGAGTATATAGAATATATACTAAGTCACATGGTGAATGTGGCTTCATGCTCTCTATAGATGAATATCTCTATGTTTTATCTAATGCCAATTATGAATGGGTGTTAAAAACTTCCGACCTCTGTACAGTGAGCACACGTGACGTGACCAATACATTACAGCAGATAAACTCATATTTTGTGCCGCAAAAAAAAAGAGCAAACACAGGGAAAGGTAACACCACAGTGAAGGAATTCAAAATAAAGTATGATGTACTTCTTCATTTATGTTTTTCCAACACAATAATTATGGGCCTTCACTGGCCACCGACCAGCACATTTGTCAGAGCTGAGCTGTTCGAATTGTCAGCGCAACTTCGTGGATGCTGCGGAGATTTACACTCGCGCATCGTTACGGCTCCCCGGGGAACCGGAGGATTTCTGCATGTCGTAAAAAGGGAGCCACATTACGCTGAAGGTGACTTTAACTGGATTTAGAGCGGCCGGGGGCCCTGCAGAACACCCAATGGCAGATTTAGGCTCCTTCGCTTCTCCTTTAAAAAGGACTGTGGGCAGCTTAACCTATTAGTCTAAAAGCAGCCAATTCATTTGATTCCATCTGCTTAGTCTTGCTGGTGTTGGCAGGCCTTAGTTATTGTAAGGCGGATTCACACGCAGCTGGATGGAGCGTATTGGCCACATGTAGCCGACGCCATATTCACTGTGCGCCCACCGTGACTGCCGCCGTTTAGAGCCAACATAAACACAGGCGTTACTTTCAACTCTCCTTCCAACTGACTGAAGAGAGGCATACAAGTTAGACTTGTGTAAATCACGAAATGTTGTTTCACTGGTTGGACGTGAAAAACTGTATCCTACTTTATAGCTGAGGCATGAAAATAGCGTTTGGTTGACTTACAAATGCGTAAAAAAACCCTGTCAACACCGCGACAGTAACACTGCCAATCGTCAATCCGGCTGCACTAACATCCGACCGCCTCACACGGGGGAGTGTGATTCCGGACTAAGCTGGACTTTTGAGAGTGTAACTTGTTTCTAACTTTGTGAATTAATCAAAATTGCAGCAAATGGGCCACGGGTAATGCTGGGAGCCCTGCGAGCTGCCTGGCCTGACACCTCATTAAAAAGCCAGTTAAGGATGATGTTAAAATAATTGTGCATCATTAGAGGCAGTTTCACTGATCAGCTGGGCCATGTCAGCATGTTTTTTTTTTTACAAAAACCGCACTGCTGATTAATGCCTTCATATAAAGCACCCTTTTATTCTCTGCCACATGTTCTTCCCTACTTTGTAGTTAACAGCAATGATCTAACTATTTAGAACCTGTCCTTCCCCTTTCATCTACATTTATTTATGTAAATTCTCAGCGAGTGCAGCCATGACAAGTGGTGATAACTTGTTTTGTGAACCAGATATTGACACAAACCAATTTTTTTTTCTTCCCCCACTGCCGTCTGTCCCCTCCTCCACCTTCCACATCTTACTCTGCTTTCATAGAAAAAATGAGACAGTGAGCAAATAAACACCACATCTCATTTAATTGTCTGGAACACCGATGTGCTGCACCCCCGGCTCACACTTATCAACAGAGACAGCGGATACATGAACTGTTTCGAACTTGTCAGCATCAGATCCTAATTGCTTCCAGCGAAATGAAGGTTCACAAAGACACCTTTCCCTAGGAGATTTTTGAGGCCATTCAGTAAACTGCTGAGACAGAAGCGAAGACACGCTTGTGTGCCGCTGACATCTGGAGGATACATCTTTATTGACAGGGACATATCGATGTAAAGGGCTCACACACTGCTGCTGTCACACGACAGCTCTTCTTAATCGGCTTTAATGACTTCATCACCACAGAAGGGAAAAATATGTGTACACACACTTATGCCAGCAGCAGACGATGATAAACAGACGTGGGCGTGCATACATACACTGACACACAGTTAGCAGCTGTTGGCAGATGCAGCGAGTGAGGGTCAGAGGTAAATCACACCTGTAGTTGTCCGTTCACGGAGTTGAGGTCCTCAGACTTCTTCTCCAGAGACTGGACCCACACTTTCCTCTTCTGCCGACAGCGAGAAGCGGCCGCCCGGTTACGCTCCAGGAACTTGCGCCGCTTCTCATCAGGGTCCTCGCTTGTGGTTCTGCGCCGCCGACCCCCTGTGCTCGTAGGGTTCTGTGCAGGGGGGGCCGGGGAAGCCTGAAGAAAAACAAGAATCGCAAAACACGGAACAACAACTGTGATAAGAAAAATCAA